>NC_051156.1:191753745-192426153 GCF_013339745.2 Dermacentor silvarum | reverse complement strand
ACGCTAGCACAAACGCGTTAGAAACGTGCAGTACTCTCTAGTAAGGGGGAGAGGCCACAGCGTCTTACGCATCCGTTTACACATGCCGGAACGTGCCACAGCGTTTGCCGACGCCATCACATGACTGCTGAGAGAGTATAACCCCCGTATTCATAAACGCTCCTCGACTTGACTTGCCACCGCCTTCAACTTGTTTCGAACGCGTTACAAACGCGTTAGAAAGGCGCAGTCTTTCGTTAATGTTGGGTATTTATTGTCATCGTGGTGCGTGTGTCCATGTGCGCTTCGTGGCGTAGTGGTTAGCGCCGCGCGTTCGGAAGCGAGGGGTCCCAGGTTCGATTCCGCGCTACGGACACAACTTTGGGAATTTTTTTTTCATAAATGTAGACGTGGCTACCTACTACGACGACCACTACTACTACTACAGAGGAGGGACAGACCCACACCCTAAGGAGCTTCGCCCCTAAAAGTTAAATTCTGACAAGAACACAATTTTGATTTAGGACCTCGTATACTTTCTACGAAAATTGCCGAAAATCGGTCGGCTCGAAAATTAACTGAATCGCAAGATTTATAAATCCATAACTCTGCACGAAAAACAGGCACCGCAGTTCTGTTAGCTGCTTTCCCCGAGAGCATCTAAAGCGGATACATTTCCACGTATGAGTTGCAGCTCACGTTAAATTTTTGCAATGGCTTACGATGGTTTAGCAAAAAATCCCACTCACAAATCAGTGGTGTACTTGAGAGTGGTGTATATACTGCATCGCTTTTGTTCGCTTCATGTATCTCAATAAGTACTGTTTTCAGAATTGTGATATTTTTATTCATTACTGAGTTATCGAGTTGAAAACTTGACACATTTTCTTTTCCTTTTATTGCGATAGCAATTATATGGACACTCAAAAGCAGATTTCTGCCGTCGGCGTCGCCGTCGCCGTCGGCGTCGCCGTCGCCGTCGCCGTGAGGTTCCGTATGACGTCATTTTGGAGATGAAATCGTCGCCGCGCGCCGAACGCTGTACGTGCGAGTGAAAGGGCGCGAGGGGCGCGTCTTTCACGGGGAGTGAACGCACGGCGGAGAACAAACGCGCGTTCTGCGCCGTGCTCCCTTAAGGGCTGCAGAAGTAGGCGTCTCTTTTCTCCTTTACAATCACCATATATGTAGAGCAAACGCGCCTTCTTCGGACGCGCGAGAGGCCGTGGGGGAGGGGGAGGGAAGGGAGGCGACGTTTAGCTGCGGCACCAAGTGCCTATTTATATCAGAGGCTCCAGCAACAGTCACCAACGCCGCACGCATTTTGAGCTAACGCGGGCAAAACGCCGATGGCGTCGACAACAGTTCTGCGTGTTGTTGCTACCAAAGCCGCTCACCTTACTTCGTATGACATTGCTGTGTTGCTATCGCATTCATTGCTTCGCCCTTAGGGCGAAACTGTGACATTTTTTTTAATTTTGCAATACTCTGCAATTCTGGTAAAAAAGAAGAAAGAAAGAAAACCATTGGCGCTCATTTCTGGGTCGAGCATTGCCGTCCCTCGGCGTAAAGACGCGAACGCGCTCGTGCCACTCACTGCTCGCGCGTTCGTCGTCGCCTTCCACAGCTGGCTCCGATGCCGCTCATCATGCCTAAAAGACCACTTGTTCTTTTAGAGAGAGAAGCTCTTCGAATATGTTTAGGCCTGCCTAAATTTGTTGCTAATAATGTGTTATATACCAGGAAGCGCGCTTACCTTCTCTTCACACGAGATTCTTTATGCTTACGGTTCAAACCTACTTAAGGGCTTATGAATCTCCTCTTAGACGTACAGAATATATATTTATTAGTGAACCAAATTCATTTTTTGAGATCACGTGGCCTCGGTTACATACCCCACAGGCTGTATTTGTGCAGGCACAATTGGCACCTTTAAATGTTCGCATTAGGAAAATCATACCTTTTGATAGGTCCACATTGTCCTTTAAAATAGAATTTGCGGACATTTTCCCCAATAACGCAAAACTGCTGCCGCCAACATATTTGAATGCCCTTTTGCAAGACTATTTGGCCCATTTCCCAATAAATGTAATAGCGACTGATGCTTCCTCGTGTGAAGAGAAGGCAGGCGTGCGAATATACTCACCATCCCTCGATTGGTCTTTTTCACTTCGCCTGCCAGATTACACATCAGTTTTTCAGGCCGAACTTCTGACAATAATTCTTGCATTGCGAAAGTTACCGCTACATGTTACAAAAGTTATTATCGTCACAGATTCCCTTTCTGTATGCAGCGCGCTTAACGCGTCTACAAATTCGACAGCTTTGAACACGTTTTATACATTAGCTCCACCCCACTTAAGGTTAGTTCATTTGGTATGGGTACCAGGCCGCCGAGACATCCAACCTAATGAAATAGCTGATTCTTTAGCGAGAGCTTCTTTAAAAGGTCCGGCGATATCTGTGCTGCCG
The DNA here is from genome assembly GCF_013339745.2 of Dermacentor silvarum. Classification (NCBI taxonomy): domain Eukaryota; kingdom Metazoa; phylum Arthropoda; class Arachnida; order Ixodida; family Ixodidae; genus Dermacentor; species Dermacentor silvarum. The sequence continues at coordinate 192,423,705 of NC_051156.1, read as the reverse complement.
ACAACTGCGCATATCACTGCAACCAGATATAGAAAGTTTTCCTTGACCGAAGAGAAGAAAAGCCTCGCATTGACAAAATCGACAGATTCTATACATCTAAATTATTCTTGGAATCGACAATGGTCTCCTAACCGGCAATTCGAAGTAACATCTACAAGACTGCGTTGCCGTATTCCACAACTAAATTTTTACTTGCACAGATGTGGTCTGGCGGCATCACCATTATGCTACCTCTGCAATGAACCAGAATCTATCGATCACTTTTTATTATCATGTCGGCGGTTTTCTACTCATCGAAAACGATGTTTGGAAATCCCACTTCGTAATCTAGGACTGCCGTTAAACAGTTCAGTTTTACTCTCACTTGGAGCCACGGTGTTAGGATATGGTATGGTATGGTATGATAAACTTTATTCAGGTCCTGAAGATGACGCAGGCGGCTCCCACGTCGGGACAGTAAGGTTTAACCTTACCGCCGTGTCGTGGGCCTTCTGGACGGCCTGTACTTGATCTAAAAGCGCTCAACTGTGAAGCACTCGCCGCCACCAGACTTTATTAACAAGCTATATCCAGAAAGAGAGGTACCAATCAATTGCGAGAAGTGTAATGGCATCATTACTCTGGATCATATGCTTTGGCAATATCCTGTGGCTTTCACAGACTGCGACAAGGAAAGAGACTGGTGGCAGCGGGTGTTAGGATATAGCCACGGGAATGTTTGCCGAGCCGTTTATAATTTTCTATGTGACACAAAAAGATTGCCTTATTAATATTTTCCCATTTTACATAATTGATTTATTTATCCTTCAATAAATTATAGATTTAGCAAATTCAAAAAGTAAGGGCACAAAACCACAATTATATTGTGGGCACAAAACCACCCCGACCATACAGGCCCTCCACGTGGCGCAAGGCGTTAGTGAACAAAAATTGAATTTCACAAAGTAAAATCCGGCAGAAAAATCGTAAAGTGCGACCTAACTACAACCTGCAGACATGATAGCGTCGGAGTGTAATTTGAATGTACGAGAAAACATAATTCTGTTACGAGGAAACTCAAACACAAACCCCCTTTTCTAGCATTTCTACCATAACAACAGCGGCGCGCTTGGGTAGGTTATTTGCGAAAGCCCCATCCACATGGCGCTCGCCTCCACGGCAGCGTAAAACGGTAGCGGCGCGCAGAGGCGAAGGAAGCAAAAAAGAAAAAAAAGAAAGCTGCAGCTGCCGGGAAGCCTGACAAGCATTCAGGGATCTTTGAATACTAAAGCGTCCTCCAAATTTTGGACACGCGCGCGCCTCGGGGCAACAGCAAACAATTAATAAAATAATAAAAAAAAAGGTCCTAGGGCCTTCACATTTTGATATAAGACGGCTCATATTGCCCATATAAAAATGTATCGCAGCAATGCATTTGTGTTTAAAAGTGAAGCCGACTTTAAGGAGATCGGCGTAAGCTTGGTCTTTGTAAGCTGGCTTCCCCACGTTGTGGGTTGCAATGAAGCCTACTCACAAAGAAAAATGCGATGCGAACGGGGCCCGATAACGCTATCGCGTTCCACTCTTAAAGGCGAAGCTTAAGCGTCCTCCAATTTTTTTAACGGATTCATTGACTTTCCTCATTTTCTTATACTTGGACTGTCCCGCGCTGTTTACTTGTCCATTATCGGTGACCTCTCCAGAATATAGTTACGGAACACCTTGAATGAAACGAATGTTACGAATAGTAACGAATGGCTCATAGGTACCTCTAAGGCACGCTGGCCTCTTAATGCAATAGCGCATTATATTGAACGAATTCATTGGTTTACTTTTTTTTTCATTTAACCATTCGGTAGGTGCCACTGGCCGGGTGTGTGTCCGTTCTTGGCCAACCCTCCCGACTGGCTTTGTGCCTCTGTGACAGAAGGGTATAGAAGCCCTAAATGTATTTGCTATGTGTGTCATATACCTCTCTCTGGGCGTGAACCTCTTATGACCATATTTCCGTCTATTGTCGTATTTACGTCTATTGTTTAGTCTATTGTCTTCCTTGCGCATTTTTCACCCCAGAGTGGCCGACATCTCGTATCGTATCGATCGCAAACACGTGCAGTCGTGTGCAAAGCATGCGCACTTTCGACGTTTTCACAGCTCGGACAAGTCTTGCCTCGCGATAAGCGATCCACTGCAGTGTCACGGCGAATGTACGATACAGCGTCTCTCCAGTTTCGCTTCCACCACTCGTTAGGCTGTGTGTTCTGGCGCTGCCGTCGACTCTGAAAAGCTTCAGCGCAGGGTGCCTATAGTATACTCACTTAACTATAGATAGTTTTCAAGTGGCGTCACGGAGGCAGCTCTCACCGCTCTAGTATACCTAAACATGGTGGCTACGATGACCTCAATGCAGCGTATTATCACACGCTCACTGTCTTGCTTTTTTGAAGGCGAGTGTTATTCACCGGTTTGTCATCGCTATATCGCTTTGACGGTCGACGCGCCTGCCGTGCTTTCATGCGTTTCTTGCTTCCGCCGCTTCTCGACCTGCTATAGTACCCAAAGATGACGTCCGCGATGACGTATGTGCCAACTATCTATGCAGCTGCGATGAAGGCCGAGGGCAAGCTGAACGAGCAGCCCATCTCGCTGATGTTTCCCGGACAGCCGTCGTCGATGCTGACGCCGCCTTGCGGCGGCATCCACCAGGCGACGTCGGCCAGCTTCCAGCCGTGGTTGGAAGCCCCGCCCCTGCAGCCCGTGGTCCGCCAGGCGCAGGTGCCGTGCGCGGCGCTCGCGGGCGTCCAGGTGACGCTGGAGAACAGCGACCTCTGGACTAAGTTCTACGCCATCGGCAACGAGATGATCATCACCAGGCCCGGCAGGTGAGCCTCTCGAAAGAACGTCCGCGAACGAGCCCTATTACCCAGAGGAGGTCTTCGATCGCGCGAGTAGCAGTTGTGCGCCCTCAACTCGTGCGGCTTTCAGCACAGTGACTAACTAACTGACTAACTAAATGGCTGACTACTGAGCACGAGGTCGCGGGATCGAATCCCGGCCGCAGCGGCCGCATTTCGATGGAGGCGAAATGAAAGAACGCCCGTGTGCTTGCGTTGTAGTGCACGTTAAAGAACTCCAGGTGGTCAAAATTATTCCGGAACCCTCCACTACGGCGCGCCTCATAATCAGAACTGGTTTTGGCACGTAAAACCCCAGAAAGAAGAAGAAATGACTGACTGACTAATCTATTGATTGATTGAAAGCAGACCTGTACACGTGAAGAAAAAGGGTACCCAATTAAATTTAAAGTTTGTTCATTCACAATGCAATTGATTACATTGAGCAATTACTACCCCGCGGAAGTAACTGTGGAATAACTAAAGCGTAACCGATTACTTGTGTGTTACTTTCCTGCCAACTTAACGTTGCAGGAATAGAGTGGATAGAACGAGCTGACGTAGCTCTTTCAGTGCATCCTCCGCGGCCCTTCACGCGCAGTACGTTGTTTCTTTTCAATAGCAATTGCTTTTCACGTTTTTCGTCGTTCACCTTCCCTCGTTTTCTCGTGAAGACACCAGGCAGGGACACTGAAAACTCGATCGATGTGCACGCTGGAGTGAAGGGCGATGCTCTAACGTACAAACACATTGCGCACAAGACTGTGATTACTCAATGTCGCGATGTTTGCGTCTAAGTACTCTGTAAAGCGATATCATTCAATGTTACTGGAGCTCGGAGGAGGCGCTCGCTGTATATAGGGCCAATGGAAAACTGAAAACAAACAAACAAACAAAAAAAAAAAGGTCTTTGGTAGGTGATTTTCTTGCATCAAAGTCGGAAATGTGGCCATTCCTATCGCGCCATATATATCAGCGGCAGATCAATTCGTCGGCCAACATCTGGTTGAGCGTTAAAATAAGAAAACAAATACTAAGCGCCCGTGTATGCTTTCCTGAACATACGCATACTCGAGCCTGTGCTTGACACTACCGCGTGCATTGTGCTGCAGTCCCCGCCATTTTGTTGAAGTGCTCAAAGCTGCGCCGCTTCTTGCAGCTTGTCTCGTCAATAAAGTAAGTGGTTACGTGTAATTGGTTACTGAAAAGAAAAATTTATTACAGTGAGCGTTACCGAGTAAAAATAAGTGATCGATCGATTACAAAAGTAACAAAAATGCAATTAATTGCATGTAATTCGTTTCGTAAGAATGAAGACAACTCCCCTAATTATCGAATCGTTACCACCAAGCAATACATTCTCCGTTCGGCCACTCTTGTGGCGTTCCGCTTTCTGAGATCAAAGTCGCGGTTTCGATTGAAATGCAGGTTCGAGTAAAATAACAAGGAATAAGTATAGCAGAGAGGATTGAGTAAATGAAATCTATTTACATATTTAGAACAGAGAGAATAGGTAAAAAAATAATAATGCATGCAAGTAGGTGTCATGGACAGCTATTCTACAGAAACAGCGCGCTTATCAAATCCTTACCGACCGACCTTATTCAGCTTTTTATTGACCGACTTACATTTACGTCACAGGCTTCGTCACAGCATACCGCCACTAACAATACGTGCATCACCGAACGAGAAGTTAAGCATAAAACAAGAAAACGATTCGGGTATCGTTCAGTTCGGGTATTCGTTTCCCATTGACAATGAAACTATGGAACTCTTTCAAAACGCTGCACCTGATTACAAGCACTGCGCGCTGGCGTCGCGCGTGCTCTATACGTTACACGCCTGCTCTCTTCAAATCAAGCACAAACGCGAACAGCGTCCCGGTAACGCGCTTAAAGAATGCAACAACGGGACCCGGACACCTCGCACACGCGAACCGTGAAAAAGCGGACCCGCAAACCCGGTCGTCAACGCAGGCACGTGCGGATCGGCTCGTTCGACGCTCGGCGTCAGTTCCCGAAAAGCGCGAGGCGGCGAGACACCGCCACTTTTACGGCTTTAGCAATATCACCTCCTGCATTTTGACCTTGGGTCTTTTGTGCAAAGTTGAATGTCCCCCCGGCGAAGGTCCTTTTTGTCCCCGCGCATATCGGCGACGCCCGGACAACGGCAAACAGCCGTACAAGAGGGGGGGAGCAGAAGACGAAGCAGACGATGCAGTAGCAGACGACGCACCGTGCGAGCCGGCTTGTGTCTCGTCTCGTCTCGTCTCGGTTCGGTCGGCGATTGGGGAAGGGTACAAATGGATCCCGAAGAATGGTAGGGAACGGCGTAAACAAAAGGTGTCGGCGTCTGGAAAAACGACCGCAACGAAAGCTTTCGGCTTCCCCACTCGCGTGCCTCGCTATCACCCCGAGGCGAAGCCAGTCTTCGTCTTTCTTCTGTTTGGCTTTGGCTTTATCTTTTTTCTTTGCTTCTGTTCGTTTTCTCGCCTTCGCGTCCACTTTCACGTCCCCCCGCGTAGCCGGAGCCTCGCGGCTACCGGAGCCAAATGAGGCGGGCGATTTCGCCGTCGTTTTTCCGGGGCTTCCTTTGTCGCTGGCTGCCATTTGCGGAGACCGGTTGGCTTCGCATTTATCTTTCCTCTCCGGCGTTCTTGTTCGTGTGTCGCTAAGGCACTCGGTGACATAGGCCATCGTCCGTACCTGCACACTTTCAGGCGTCGTCGTCCGTCGTTACAACCTCTGGTGTTGTCCCGAGGCGGCGTCTACACACCCCAGCGCGTTCAGCAAACACTAGAAATGCGTCGTCTTCTCTGCCAGCGGCTATTCGAGCACACCTGGCACGTTGTGATCGAAAATTATGTACGTTAAAAAAGACTACTGACGCGATGTTTCGGACCTGTCGTTTTTAAGCGTTACTTCTCTTCTTCTTTCTGGGGTTTTACGTGCAAAAACCAGTTCTGATTATGAGGCACGCCGTAGTGAAGGGCTCCGGATTAATTTCGACCACCTGGGGTTCTTTAACGTGCATTACAACGCAAGTACACAAGCATTTTTGCATTTCGCCTCCATCGAAATGCTGTCGCCGCGTCCGGGATTTCGATCCCGCGATCTCGTGCTCAGCCGCGCAACGCCTTAGCTGACTGAGCCCCACCGCGGCGGGTGTTTTTAAGCGTTAAGTGACCGTTCAATCAATCCTCAAAACTAATACTGAAAAGCACCAGATCGCCCTAAATGTTTTACTCTAATTTACTTGTTTTTACGAACAAGTTTCGGTACACAGGAGATGTATGACGTCTGCCGTCTGGATGTCACGTGACATCATAAAAATCCGGGGGAAAAAAAAAGACGCGTGCAGCACTCATAGTAAAATAATTTATGAGCAACGTCGTCATAGCTAGCTTTACTGCATTACGTCACGGAGCCAGCCTTCGCAAGCCGTCTATCCGTGACGCCATCCCCTTATGCTTCTTCTTCTTCTTTTTTTCTTTTTTTTCTTTTTTTTTACTCTCAGTAGAGTCGGCCCAACACATGACCTTTCGTACGCTCGGCGGACTGGGCCCTGTGCGTTTGTTTCCCGGTAGTCACTCTTTCATTCGCTATCAATTCCCTCTACCTGATCATCTACTCGGCAAAGAATGGCTACGCATTAAAATCGGGCCTCTAGCTGGCTCTAGCGACACTTTTTGTTCAACACTATACTGCTCATCACTCCATCTTCCTGTAAACTTGAGTTTCGGTTTAGTCGTTCGTTGCAACGTATGCGTGTATACCGCCTTGGTTGCAAGATGCGAATGCGGCACGCTGCTTTCGCGCCCGTTGTCACTTCGCAAGAGCGTGCGCCGAACGCAACTATAGCGCAGGCGGCTGAAGACACTAAATACAAAACTTACCGCAACATGGTCACGTGTTGGGCCGACGTTTCTCGGCCTCAATTTTTGTTACGTAATGATCACTACTTGCAGTTTCCCTTCTCCACAATGCTGACTGGTCGCGCATGTTTTTTTAATAGCGAGAGAGTATTAAATGAACACTAAAGCTGAATATTAGGTTCAATTGAATTGGTAAGGTCACACGTCTGGAATAGTAAGATGACCAGTCAACGTATATTATTAAAAGTTTTCTCGCAAAATCGAGAATTTTGGGAATATTTGCAAATGTTTGTATTTGTAAATCGATGAATGCCGAATAAAGATGATTGATCGATTGATCGATCGATCGATCTATCAACAGGGGTCGAACAAAGGATGTCTCAGGCTACAGCCAACGTGTCGACAAAGAGACTTGCGTCCCTTTCGCTTTGGGTAAAAGCGTGTACAAATATTTTTCTCTCTCTCTTTCCTCCTCCCAGGCGCATGTTCCCGGTGATGCAAGTCCGCGTGAGCGGCATGGAGCACAGTTCCTACTACATGCTGCTGCTGGACCTGGTTCCGATGGACAACTTCCGGTACCGGTTCCTGGGCAACTGCTGGCTTCCCGTCGAGCCGGCCACCGACAGTTCGCCCGACGACTGCGTTGGCGGCGACGGAAGGCCGTACCTGCACGAGAACGGGCCCTGCCTCGGCTCCCAGTGGATGATGAGGCCCGTGAACTTCGGCGCCGTCAAGCTCACCAACCAGAAGAGCAACACCGCGCAGAAGGCAAGCGACTCTCAGTTGCATATATACGCGCAAACGCACGCGCGCAAACGTTCCAGTGATAACAATGACGTCCTGTGGGATATCCTACGGACATCCACTGCCAGACATGGACATCCTATAGGGATGTCTCGAATACGTCCTGCGGACGTCCCCCACACGATCGTGAGACATCATGGGAACATGCTGCATACATTTTACTGACATATGGCACGGCCTTTTACAGAGTGCTTGCTGTAATGTCTAGCTATTGCGTTCGCAGCATGCGCTGCGTCACAGATGCAACGGGCAGAACGCCCATGCATCAATAACAGATAAATTACGTGCACCAGCTACGCACGCGTGCGGAAGTGCAGTACACTCCTCAGTCTTCTATAGGCCGTCGGCCATGCGCAGGTAGTTCATTGAACTAACTGAAGTTTTGAAAGCAAATTGCGTCATAAAAGTTGCAAGGTACGACGTACACACGAGCTACAGACATGATAGCTTCGGATGTTGTAATTCGAACGTGCGAGGGAACATATAATTCTGTTATTAGGAAACTCAAGCACAAAGCAGGCCTCTCGGAGCGCAAATATTCACGTGTTCAACGAGTTCAAGCTTTCCGAACTGTGAGCGACGCAACCAGTGGAAGTGCTTCGTCTACCGCTGCTGCTAAACGCGCTGCCCGGGCAGAGGCTCAGCGCCGCCGCCGAGAGGACCCTGATGTTCAGTTTCAAATACCTTGCGTTAATGTATCGCGAACTCAAAACACCTAAACAGCTGCGCTGAAATTTCGAATTGGGGAGTATCGTAATCGTCGGTTAATTTTTTACGTTGCCTTCAGAAAGCCCTGCGCGAGCAGCGATGCTAACTTTCGCGCTCTTAATGACGCTGGTTGAAACTTTTGCCATTGGTCGCGCGTGCCTCTACGCACGCGTGCGTGCTTGTGTGTACTCGTGTGTGTTTCTTGGAGCATGTTTGTTTCCTTCGCTTGGCTTTTCCTCCGGGCTTTTCTAGCGTTTAAAAAGCTTGTAGGATGATGGTTCAATTTTTGTCGAAACTATGCATGCTGCGGATGGATGCTCCCCGGCTACAAGTACAGACGCAAGTGCTTGTGGAGGAAGGGGAGGGAGAGGTGTCTTTAAGAGGCTTTTTACGCATGTGTATATGCCGATCACTCATAATGGGAGTTCGCCCTATGAGTTTAACGTTTACTCCATATAAGTGTTTATAGCACGAAGGAAAAAAAAAAACTCTATACAGTAAGATAGGAACTCACCTCTCTTTCCCCCGCTTTATTTATTTATTTATTTACGTAGTATAAATTTTGGCGAATCATTTTTGTCGATTTCTGCCCCGTTTTCCGTAACGGGTATGTAGCCATATACGCGCGTTGTCGTGGGCCAATCCCGAAGATAATGCGGTCGAAAAAATGTGGGCGGATATGCCATTGGGGCCACCACGTGTGTTCTACTGGGTATGTTTCCGTGGTGTCCCTATAGGTGTGTGTGGCACTTGATTTATGCCCTGGGGGCCAATCGGCATGGGCCGCTGTTCAATGAACTACTTTGACGTCAACTTGGGTCACTGCAAGTATGACAACATTACACATCCTCACACCTACGCGGTGACATTCACGTAATGCGATTTTCCTTGCAAATGAATGTCGGCGTCGATGTTGCTGTTTTTTTTTTCGGCTCTAAAAAAAGCGCGCCCGTGTCAAATATGACCTTCAACATCGCGTTTGTGCTCTTTAAGGGCTTTGCATGGGAGATATTAAGATAAGAGGCTTTCGTTGCCACCGAAGCGGTTCACGAAGACTGTTCTCTTTTTCTCGTTTATCAGACAGTGACGAAGTATTTGTCACAAATCTACAAAGATTACCAGTGCGACTGCGGTGGTTATGAGCGTTAAGACGTAGGCTTGTGCATGTATTCATAGGCTCCATTAGCAGTGGCGACTGCCTAGTAGGGTAGAATCCTCGATTTTCAAGTCGTCCTGCATGCTTCTATCATACCGACGCGAACTATACAGTCGAGCATCTCTACAACGAACGCCTCTAGAACGGAATGACCTGTATGGCGAAGGAATAACTATATGCCCGGGTCCTTCTGTGATCTGTGCGGTGCACGGCCTTTGCAACGAAGTGACCCGTATAACGAAGGATACGGGAGGCCCCATGCGCTTCGTTCATAAGGGCGTTCTTCGACTGGCACGTATACTTCCCCCATACCACGAGCTAGAGCAATTGTGTGCGCGCTAGCTTCCATTCGACCACTAGAATCAATGACTTTCTTCCTTGCGCGTCACGAGCGCGAGCGCGTCAGTTTGTCCCGCTATAACCTCGTGGCCGGCTAGCAGAACGCGACGAAAACGCCGAGAGACAGTATACGGACCTGGGGTTCGGCACATGTACCGTTTCTTTCTGGAGTAAAAAAAAAGAAAAGAAATTTCGCCAGATACATTTAAGACTGCCTACGTGTGGGAATGCGAAAAAATTATAGTCCCTTTGGTGAAATGTTTGTTTTCTTTCGGCGAGTTCCTTGCCAGTGCGAGATCTCGCCTGCGTTATAACTGCGCCTCGGTAAGGCCAAATCAAAACCCCCTAAGCGTCTCAACGCGCTCGCTTGCCCGCGAGGAGTTCATAACTCGAAGGACCGCTCAGCGGCGTTCAAATGGACATTAATCTTTTTTTTTATTTTATGCACGTATTTTATGCACTTAGTTTAGACACTCGTGACGTGGCGCCACCTAATCCCCATTGGCTGCGCAGTCACGTGCCCAAAGACGCACGCACTATAGGCACACCTTAAGTCAGGGAAGGGTGCTCGTCTCGCGCCCCGGAGGCCCGGGTTCGATTCCCGCGCCGACCAAAATAAACGAATCTTCATTTCAAAGACGTTAATTTAATTTGTTTACAGGAACCTCTCTGAGAAATTTGAGCATTTTTACTCTTTGCACCGTTGGCCATTTTTGGTACCGTCATTCGGTCACGCCGTCGACTGCGACGGATTTTCGCGTAATGGGGCATATAACGCTTTCGTACTAAAAAAAAACAACAACAATAACAAAACCGTCGTAATGTCGTCGCCGTCATACCATCGTCGTCTTCCTCCTGCAGTCAGCACAGGCTCGCGTCAAACTTAACTGCTTGTTTTACACAAGCCCGTTATTGGTCCATCCGCTGACTCTCCGAAGAAACCCAAACGGAGCTAGATAGCCAGCTACCTGCAGATGTATTCCCCCAGCGTGTGGGATATGTAGAATTTTGTACAGCGAAGCTGTTAGTTTCTAGTTGGTCGGAATTTTTCCTGTCCGCGTACGTCAGCAAAAATGCGGGCCAATCGCGGCAGCGGCGCAGGGCGAGGAGCAGTGTCTCGTACACCCCTAAGGAAGAGGTTACAAGCAGTCAGCAAAGTGAAGCGAATTAACGGTGCATACATTCTTTGGAATCACGCATACAACGTACAGAACAGCATACGTTTCAATAAAGAACAAGCACAGAACAATAATCCGAACCACATAACTGATGATAAGGCGCTCGTGATAGCAAATGCGAAGCACGTAGCGCTCCCCGCATACGTTTCCCGGTAAAGATTACTGTTACGGAAGCTGCCGCGGCGACGGCAGCTTGCGACGTGGGGAGTGACGTCCCTAGCCTTTCGTATGTAAAACAACCAGCTAACAAGTGATTTCAATGTTGGAGCACCGTTATGGGTGGTGGCGTGCTGTCAGAATTACAATTACTCCCAATACTACCATTACTCTAAATTACCAATACTACCATTACTCTAAAGCAATAAAGCATTGCATACCCCCCTCAGTAGTTGTATAGTGGTGGTTTTTAACAGCTTCGCTGTACATCCAATATAGCTTATTCGACCTTTTAAACACATATGCTTTTCTGCCTGCACAACCTCTTGCGAGTAACGTGACTCGGCAGATAGTCAAGCGGGAACCGTACCGACAGAAATTTACAAGCCGAAACAACTTATTTTAAAAACACCCGCTTTTTTCCCCCTTGCATTTTGTCTGTCGTAGCGGAGGAGGAGGACAAAGAAGAAAGAAAAGTCAGAGAGGTTAACCATAGGCACATCTGGTTTGCTACCCTACACCGGGGGAAGGGGTTTAAAGGGATGAAAAGAAAGAAAGGGGAGAGAGGGAAGAAAGTACACTCAGTATGAACAGGTGCGGTTGTCCAACACTTCACAATCGATCACTGAGGCCAGTCGACTTCGTAAACTGTAATGTAGCAGTAATATGTTGTAGTGCTAGTTCTAAGCGAAGCTGGCAGACGGTGCACAAAAAGGAGTCCCCGTCACGTACACTCCGCCGCAAGCGATTTGTGCGACTAGTTTTTTTTTTTTTTTTCCCGGGGGGATCCCCACAAAAACGGTCGCGAATACTCTATGTATCTTGAATATATATGCGCATGACTCTGGAACAGTGTAGCACTTGAAGTACATACTAAAGTTTTCTCAATAACTAACAGATTGCACTCTGTAGCTCCGACAAAATGTGCAACAAAAATGTAGCTCCGGCCAAAGTCGACTTCTCTTTGAGACGCTTGGCGCGTGCGTCACGTGACGCTTTCTCGCATTCTTTCCTCGTGACAGCTCGCGTTTTGAGACTATACTGAACCGTCTTCGAGAACGTACTTGCCTCGTAGCAGTTAACGCTACGTAGAAACTATGCGACTCTGTACCGCCTTCATGATCGGCCCAGGCTGATCACGTTTTTCTGGCTCCCATGCCGCTCATTATGCCAGCGTTCCCATACTAGCGTTCCCATACTGCCCCTCGCGTTCGTGCCACTGCTCACGCATTCGTCGTCATCTTCTTCCACAGCTTGCTCCGATGCCGCTCACCATGCCCATTCCATACTGCCCATACTGCCCATACTGCCCGTACTGCCCGTACTGCCCATACTGCCCATACTGCCCCTCCCTCTGCAAAGGCGCTGACGGCAGTGGCCCACTGCCAGTCGGTGCGGTGATTTCGGTCTCCAAATTCTTTGCCTCAATATATCGCAATATATCGCCTCACGTTAAGAGACAGGAAGAGAGCGGCGTGGATCAGACAGCAAACTGGGATCGTCGATATTCTAATTGACATTAAGGAGAAAAAATGGAGCTGGGCAGGCCATGTATATGCGTAGGATGGATAACGGGTGGACCATAAGAGTTACAGAATGGGTACCAAGAGAAGGGAAGCGCAGTCGTGGACGGCAGAAAACTAGGTGGGGTGATGAAGCTCGGAAATTTGCAGGCGCAAGTTGGATTCAGCTATAGTGCAAGACAGGGCTAGTTGGAGATCGCAGGGAGAGGCCTTTGTTCTGCAGTGGACAAAAAAATAGGCTCATTATGATGATGATGATCACGAAATGAAAATACTTATACAGCTACGCTCAAATTTCGCATTAGGGAGTATCGTAATCATCGGACATGTTTTTTTTTTCTTCTTCTACTCTCGATCTATCTCTCTCTCTTTTCATTCCGCTTTTTTTTTTCTGGGAGGCCGGCGCCACAGCCGCAAAAACAATATCACCATCAGCAATGAGCTACCACGGCGGTTTCCACCCATAAGCTTTACCTCCATACCTTGGCCTCCTTAACCGGTTTTAATCTGAATGTTGTGTATTGGGGTAAGGAGGGGAGAGAGCGTATGCTAGATATACACGCTCTGAAACAAACAATCTACAGTTGTTTTTTTCAACCCCTCGAGTGTTGTAGAACTCGTTCGATGAAGAAAAAAAAAAAGATTTCCGCATGCCTGACCTATACAGTCATGTTCGTTGCAGATGATGTTGCAGTCGATGCGCAAGTACGTTCCACGCGTGCACGTGTTCGCCGGCAGTGACGTGCAGCAGCTCGACTACCGGCGCTTCAAGACGTTCGTGTTCCCGGAGACCGGGTTCATCTCGGTCACCTCCTACCAGAACGAGCAGGTGAGAATAAGAAGATGCGCACTTCTATGCAGAGTTTTGGATTTGCGGGACGCGAGCGTTGGAGCCATCTAGCGCTTGCTACTGCGCACGGTACTGCGCATGCGCTTGAGCGCCTGCGCATGCGCAGTATCGTGGCCTCAGCGCTAGGGGCCCCTACGCTTGCGTCCCCCTAATCCAAAACTCTCTTATAACACGAAACAGTGCCTATACCCCGCGGCTGAAGTTGCAATCGGGCAAGTTGCAGCGTCGATTGGTGGAGGGCGCTTTCGGCGAGGACTTGTCCTGCGCGCGATCGTCACTCAGACGTCATCACGCGACTTGTGTGCGTCACGCAGCGGGTGCTTGCCAGAGATTCGCAAACAATAGCCACAGGCGGACGAAGGAACGCACTACCTATAGGTGAGGAGGAGGAGAAAAAAAATGAGAGAAAGACAGGGAGTTCAGACAGTGTAAAAGCCGGTTCGCTACCCTTTATCGGGGGTAAGGGGCGTAGGGAAATTAAAGATGATGCAAGCAGACACGATAGGGCATTAAAAATAAAGAGATGGGGTCGTTATAAGAAGGCAGGCCCGACGCACATTAGGATCTGTCTGAAGCGAAGATTTCGTGAAGCGGCTCGTTAAAATGCTCATATTAGAAATACATTAACTGCGCTAGAAACAGAGACAAAGGAGGACGAAAGAGACTCTACGTGCGCTGTTAAAATCTTTTTTGTCCCCCTCTGTCCCTGTTTCTAGCGCGGTTAAAATCTTTCCAACATGAATTTCAACAAACTAGCCCAACTTGGTGCACTTTAGTACTCATTCAAATGCTTTAAACTGTTCCGTCTTCAGCAACGTGCCTTGCAGCGTAGCCATTTCGTTCCAAAACCGGTAAGTCTGTCTAGCGCTGTCGAGAGTTAATTTCTACGCACTCTGTATAGCGAGAGAAGTCGCAGATGAGGTATAGATGCCTGATCGTCTTCCCGCAGCCGCAGTTGTCGCGTGCAAGACTGTGCCGAGGCGAAGCTTCGCAAGAGCCGAGTGTATGCATCGTTCGCTATACGTACTGGATGAGGGCTTCTAAAAGCTTTTACGGTATACTGCTACAGTCTGCGAATAATCACCAAATATGGGGCGAACATCGGTATGGCGCGCAAGGGCAGCAGGGCTTTGAAAAGCCTGCTCAAAGTTTCGAGCGGTCCTTGCGGAAGCTTCAATTGCAGACACGAGAATTCGCAGTTTCGCAGACACTGTTTACAATGTTCACATAGTTCTTTTTTGTTTTTTTCTTTTTCGTTTTTTTTCTTTTTCAATCGCCTGTGGCAGATAGTGTGCATCACAATCAGGTCGCGACTGTGGCATGTAGAACCCCATAATTTAATTAAATTATGGTAGATAACACAATTCTTGCCTCCTAAGCTGGATTTTTTGAAGAGGCGGACACTGTAAAGGACAGCATATTGTCACGCGCACTTTGCTGTTTTTTTTTTTGCCGGTGACCGCTTTTTATTTTCTTTTTTTTTTTCGTTGGGGGGGGGGGGGGGTAATTATTATCAAGCTATCGCTCCGCGCCAGGCGCGCATGTTGTATTCTGCTGTATTTGGAATTACCTGAATGTTGTCGTCCAATTCTATAGCGAACAAAATATTGTCTCATCAGAATGTGCACGCAACGCACATATTGTTGAACATTCACGAAGGTGCGGGTGACATGCGTACACAGTGGACGGAGCTATAGACCCACGAGTTTGGATTCGACGACCGATGATTGTGCTCGCCGCCATTGTTGTGCTTCGAGTGTTGCCTGTCTTTCTAGGCGCATATAAGTTCACGCAATGAAATGTTAGCATCTTAACAGTGTTGGTAGCGTAAAATCACTTAACAAAAATGTTTCCTTAAGCGCACTGAGGCGCGACTTGATGTAAAGGCAGTGTTAATCGTCGCTTTGGCGCATTATTTACGTGACCGCTAACATGTACAATGCTGTTGTTGGAAATACGAAACTAATCATACTTGTAATTGTTTTCTTTTTCAGATAATTGCGCTGAAAATACAGAACAATCCGTATGCCAGGTCATTCTGCAGCAACACTGACAGGAGGTAAGAAAAAATTCTACACAAAAGCCTTATGATGTTCATTCATTCATTCATTCATTCATTCATTCATTCATTCATTCATTCATTCATTCATTCATTCATTCATTCATTCATTCATTCATTCATTCATTCATTCATTCATTCATAGAATCAACGCAACAGTAGACTTGAACAGCGGAGTGCTGTTCAAGGACTGAAATTTGTGTTGTCATTGTTTCATTCTTAGGACAAAAAGTGACAGTAGATAACCCTGCATTCTAGAAAGTTCCTCCACTTGATTTGACGAGCCTTACGCCTACAAATTGTAGCAGTATTATACTTACTATTTTTTTTACGAAGAAAGCTTAGTAGAATAAATACAATTGCACTTCGAAACGAGCGGAGTGATATTTCTATGACCGCACTACTTGCATAGCCTTCGCAGCGTTACCTGCTACATATGAAACTGAGCGCAGGTCTGTGAGATTTATCAATTAAATATTCGGGTGACCGTGAATCATGATTTATTGAAGTTGTTCTTTAATAGACTTTTATTACGCAATTATACCTCAGCCTAACGATGCAATCGAGCGGCCTTAAAATTCCGCGTGCATTTGTCGGCAAATATAGTTTCCAGGATAAAGTAATCCGCTGTGTAAGCTTGTCCACACCGTTCTAATGTTTGTCGACACTTTTGGAAAAAAAAATCTTTCTCCATTTTTTTTTTTTTTTCAATTTTCGTCTTGCATAACACTGGAATGCTATGCGATATATGGGTAGTGCCTACGGATACGCAACAAGACCGCACATCAAACGGTTATCTATGCAGCTAACATTGCAGATGTTTGCTGTTCCGTTTTATATTCTGTGTGTAGACGTAACCATTGCGTTTCGTTGACAGAGCGCACTAACTTGCAACTACTTCATTCTGTTCTTTTTTTTTTAATTTCATCTTTAGAAATGCTCTCAAGCGTTTGATGGCGGAAGAATCAGCGTCCGACGAAGACACGAACGGTAAGCGTTTACCATTTTTTTCCCTACTACTGTGAACGTCAATTTATACGCGACGCTGATCACTTTCCACTTGAAGGTGCTGCCGTCGCCGGAAAATGGAGTGTTTAGCGAATTATAATTTGCTGCTTGATCAGATACATGCGTGCGCGCCCACGTGCCAAGCACGTACACACACAAACACGCACATTCACGGGCACACACTACCACGCACGCACACACACATGCACACATGCGCCCATGTGAATGCAAACGCATTGATCGCTGTTGAAGCCTCTTCGCCGCAGCATGTGTCTTTATGCGACAAAGCACGCTTTTCAGGAGAAGACGTTTCAGTGCCTGAGACGCTCTACTGCTGATCACAAGCTCTCGGCTTCAATTGCGTTCAACCACATTCCGATTAGAGGAGAATACAAGATTGCTCGGGTCAAATCGAATTACGTGCACCTTAAAGAACCCCAGGTGGTCAAAATTAATCCGTATGCCTCCACTAATGCACTTCCCTCAAGGTCTGGTGTGGTGCTTCAAAACGTTAAACCGTATTAGAGAGTTTGTTTTTTTTTTTAAATTATTAGACGCTGCTTAAGTGCGTTAAACATTATTAGACATTGTATTATTATTAGCCTGACTGTAAACATATTATAGTTTACGGAATACCGGAAGACTAGAAACGTCGATGACAGCAGCAGCGCCATCTTGTGAGAGTCTCAACAACACGTTTGAGACTTGTTGAGTTGCATTAAACGAAAAAAAAAAAAGAAATCCGCGATATGCTAATGATATGCTGGCGCCTTTGCACCAGCAGTACATGGAACATGGTTGTTGTGATTATAGTTATGCGTCTGCTGTATATGAGTTAAATGTGACAAGATGGTGCCACCTACGCTGCTGCGCTCGTCTGTTTCTCCGGTATTCCGCAAAATGTAATGCGCTTACGCACAGCCTCAAACTACCTCCTCGGGTTGCAAAGCTAGTTCGACCTAGAGGTTTGAACTCAGTTGCTTAGCAGGGCAGTGTAATGCCGCGAGAAATTGGGCGCCACGAAAACTCAATGTTTTTTGTTTTTTCCTGTCTTTCGCTCCTTGCAGGTCACAACAGCGCGGCGCGGCAGTCGGCCAGGACTGAAAGCCCCGAAACGTTTTATACCTCGCCCACCACGTGTAGCACTGCGACGGCAGTTAACCAGCGCTTGACGAGCATGGCCCGTCACTAGTGAGCGGATACGACTTGAATACGGCTCCGCATTTGCCATCTACGTACACTCCGTACACCTGCTCGACGCCGTCTCAGCCCCTCTTCGGTTTGCACGGTGCCTACTCGACCGGCCTGGACTGGTACTCGCCGCTGTACAGTCTAGCTCAACAATTGTACTACTCTCCCGCACCTTCAGCAATGGCCGGACCGTGCCGCCCATACGTGCCTTCTCCGTACCTGAACGCGGCTACGGCACCTGTGATGTCACCGTTATTTCTACCGGGACTTGTCGGTGGTAGCCAAACTGCGAATTCCGCAATGTCTGTGCCATCGATTCCGCCGACGTCGTCTGCTACAACGATGCCGTCTGCCGCATCAGCGTCGTCTGCTGCCTCGTCGTTGTCTACTCAGTCGACGCCTGTAACTTCAACGTCATCGCTGGCAAATGTGTCGTCAGCGACGCCAATGTTTTCCGCCTTGTCGCTGCCATTCAGTACCACGTCAGCGTCTCAGCACACCAAAAATAATTCTACATTGTGAGCGCGTTGGCCATTCCAGTGGCGACGGTACAATCATTGTTTGAGTCATAGGAACATGATCAAAGCTGTGCAGAAGAGAGTGCTTATAATTGACGCACATGCTACACACCAAATGTGCCTTTTGCCAAATACTATGAGAGCAAATATTTTTTTTTTTTACCATAGGAGAGTATTACGAACGCACGGTGGTCACCTTGTCAATCGATGCTATGAATTAAGTTCCAGTTTCGGTATCCGCGTTTAAGGCTCGTTATGATATGCAAGCATCATATCTCCATGTGCCTCTCTTTGGACGTTTCTGTGACGCTTTATCGTCACAAAACGTTTTCAAACGCGTTTCAAAAGCCTTAAAGCAGCTTTGCTTGTTTAAGCAGCTCGTACTGCGAATGCCAATATTGAGAGACGTGTGACTGCTTCGTTTGTTCAGCCGTGTACAGTGCTCTCATAGTGTGACGCGCCTTTGGGATGCAACAGAATAATATATACTAAGATCAGTGGGCACGAATTGCGTGAGCAACGTCCTATTCATGGCGCTTACCTTTGACATGTTCTTATATAAGCACTCGAAAGCTGTGCGCTCACTCGTAAGGTTACATGAGCAAACAAGTGTTTTTAACGTTCAAGTGGCTTTTCATAAAGCGTACGCACACATTTTGTTACGTGCAATAGGCAATATACGTATTAATACGCGAGCAGGCGTAAAACCGGATGTGTACATACGTGGAATTAACCAAGATAATGTACCGAACATACGTATTTTTTCTACGTTGCAGCAAGCAAAACCTTCGTTACTTGTTGCGAATATGTATTTATACCGTATACGTACAAATGTTTTACAATTTTGACTTTTGAAAATAAATTATTTATCTACATCTATCATCGGACTTCTTTCGTTCACCTTTCTTGTTGCATGCATCAAACTGCGTCTTCAAACCAGTGTCACACGGCCGCTTTCGATCGGGATCGAGCCCGATCCGGATCGAAATTCTCGACCGCGATTGGCTCCCTCCCGTAGCTTGCGCAAAGGAGCCAATCGTGATCGAAAAATTCGATCACGATCCGGCTCGATCGCGATCGAAAGCGCGCCGTGTGACACCCGTATTAAACGCTTTATTTTGCGTTCTAATACGGCACCGTGGAAGAGACAGAGGCGATGGACACGGACGTTAGTTTGTTCTTTCCAGTTTATTTTATTTCTTTTTGTTAATCGTGATTTAGTACTGTACACATAAGCGTTGTCGTTTGCACGTCTGTTTTGTGCATCAAAACACACGCGTCACACAATTGTTCTGGCTTGCGCGCTTTGCAAGCAAGCTCCGAAAATTCTTTAGCATTATGTGTTATTTAGAACGCAGATCTCTTTTCTGCGTTTGCCTCTGTGTTTACAGAGAAGTTAACCTCACTTCGTCTGCACTGACCGCTGAGGGACATTTTACCGTCTATATGACGCAACGTGTTAGTAAACTTTTACTGCACATCTTTATCAAGCGAAGCCGCTGTCTCACGCCGATATCGTGCATCTTTTGAACGTTGACGTCGTTGTGATTGCTCGTGGATCATGGTTTGAATGAGTGTTGGCAGATAATTTGTAAGTTACAAAGATAATTTCTGATTGATGAAGCCCCTTTCTGACACAATGCCCTATCACTTCGATCTCAGGGAATTACAGACAACGATGAAAAAAAAAAAAAGAATCATATGATAAGAGCAACGCGAGGAATTCAACGTTTCCGTTCCATGTTGCTCAAAGATTCCTATCAATTGTCGCGTTTATAAATAAAGATATTTTTACTGAAACTACGAGGCGCAATGCATCGAGTCACCCGAACAACATTAATTTTATCATTTTTTTGCAACAATTGTCTCTGCACTATAAGCAAGTTAGCTTATACTGACTGCGGCGTTTAGCAAATGAGGGACGGCCACAACTTGTAAGCCATGTTGCAATCAGTCCAGATTGCAGATTGCAATCAGTCCAAAATACACTCAATCGCCGAATGCGAAGCAGCCTGTAGAGTTTTTCAAGCACACCGATCATGGCGCTCAGGGTGAACGCGAAAAAAAAGCTAACGCTTACGGAATTGCTCGTGTCTCAGCGAACAGTATACGCTTAAAGTCAAATACGATGGTTTCAACAAACGTCTGTTAGTTACTCCCGGAAGTTGCAGATGCGATCGTGTGCGTTTAACGGCGTCTGTTAGCCTACGCCATATTGGGTACGTCCGTCCATCCTTCCTTTTTTTTTTTTTTTCGTCTGTTTCTTTTGGATTGTGTCGGCTGCTGGTGCTTACATCCATCTGTCTGTCAGTGCTTGCCTCAATCTCGCGTAGTTGTCGGTCTAGTCCTCGAGGTGTCTTTTGCAGCGTCAGGACTAGTAGGTGCACCAGAGGGCACCATAGTCGCTGGTAGGTCGGGGACGTCGGCATCGTAACCGATGTCCTCGTAGGCGACGGGCGGTCTTGTCGGAGCTGGCTGGCCAAACGTGTGGCCGTCGAACGGCTCCGTAAACACCGGTCCCAGGTCGTCGTTGCCGATCCCCAGAGGACCTGCATCTAAATCTGAGAACGCGGGACAGAGATGTGGATGAGTTCGTTGAACGGAATTATCTATCGACGACGCGAGACATTTCGAATGAGTACGTTCACTGAACTAAATATTCTTAAGAGAAAACAGCGCAAGCCTCTGCCTTCCCTTGTTCGCCCGCGGAATCTCGTTTGACTTGTCGCATTACTCCGAGCGAGGCTCATAGAAGGCGGCGATAATGAACGATTGTATCCTTTAGAAGGTGTTATAGTAAAGCATATATACGTGTCCGCGTCGTGTTGCTTAAGCGGTGTGACGCTGTTACCTGTGAGTCTTCTCAGGGCTCGTTCAAGCTTGTCCACACGTTCGTCCAGGTCGGAGAGGTCGCTCGCCAACTTGGACACCGTCTCCACCACGCTCTGAAAAGCATTCCACACCAATCGCAATAAGTCGTGCGCCACCGTCAACACACGGTGTTTGCCCAGCGGATAGCTTTAGCCTGACCATGGACCCATTATACAGTTTACAGCCGTGCACATCAAGAGTGACGGCGCCATCTTGCAAATGCTAATTTCAACAAGAACACAAAGAACTGTAAGTACAACGATGATGTTCCGCCTATATACGTCTGCGCAAAGGCGTCAGCAACAACATTTACTAAAGCAAAGTGGATTACCTTTATTATTTTTTGGCCCTTCTGCTAGAACACTGGCGCAACGCAACGACGTTACTAACACGTTGTTTATGAAGAAGCGTCACTACATGGCGCTAAATGCGTTGTTGCTGCGCATCCGGTACTCAGTAAACTGCAATATTGGAAACACTCTTGATGTTCATCTATTTCATTGTATATGTAATCATCGTGATCGTAGGCGTCATCTTCTACCGCGGGCTCTGTCTATTCGCTGCCGAATAAGAGCGTTGGATTTGGTCCCAGTCTTACAAGCGTTGGATGTGCTGGGTGGGATATTACAAACAGTCTAAAGCCTACCAAATAATGCACAAAATCATGACAGCCTGCATTATGCACATCGAACGCGGGTTTGATTGCGCCCCGTTACAATTCCTTTATCGAAAGCAAGAAATTGAGTTGGTATATTTGTAAGCTATTTAAGAGCGTTGTAGAAACTTCTCCGATTGAAACCCGATGCGAAACAGTAAAACATTTGGGGTGAAGAGATGAAGGCTTACCATAGCACTGCGGTGACTGATGAAGTCCCTGGGGTCTGCTTCAGCTGCGTACGAACACAAAATAGCGCATACAATTACACCCTGGCCCAACCTTGAGCGCCCAGAAAGACATTTTCTGCCAAAGACACGCTGGCCTTCGGCTGACTTATATCGCGACTGTCGCACGCGTCGTCATTTTGCGTGGCGAAAGAAAGCAAGAGACGCCTTACCAAGCAAAGCGAAAGTTCAATGCGCCATTCAGTTGTTTTGAGTTCGGCGATGGAAGGTTTATATAGCATATAGATACATCGTTCTCAGCATTTAATTGAAGCCGCTACATTGTTCCAAACATCAAAATTCGGGCTCAGCGTACGCGCGGTGAGGAGACGCTATATTGTCGGCGTAACTTCCTGGAAGGGGTCGGCTGCAGAAGATAGCGCCAACCCCTTCCTTTCCAAATGAACCACTTAGTAGGCTCCACCTGTGGTGGGACCCAACGTTTTAAGACCCCCGCTTTTTAAATGCTGTGTAGCTAAGTATTGGGATCGTCATTTTACGGCCCGTTGAGCAATGCCTCAAAACACTTCAGGTCCCGCTTGCTCAGCTATCTGCTTGCTCACGTTTGGACATAGTTCCCAGCTAGTACAGGCACGCCTGTTTATCGGTACCACTCGCGCGAGCTTCGCACTAGAGTAGCAGGTGACGAGGTTTGTTTTTCTTTACCTTAATGATGCCAAATAACAAACACATCAACACAGAAATAAAACAATGGGGCGCAGAGAGGCAGACAGACAAACCTGCGGACACGGACAGTTTGAGAACCCGAGCAGCCAAGCAGACGCGCATGACCCAGGCATGTTCACGGACATGTGCATCTACACATACACGGACAACACAGTCGCTGGATGAAGTGGATAGCCGTAAGCTGCAAATTGCTACCATGGATGGATGGATGCTATGAGCGTCCCCTTTGAAATGGGGGGGTGAGGTGCGCCACCAAGCTCTTGTTATTATCTCGCCTAATGCCCTACGTGTATTTTTAAAGAAAACACACGGATACAAAGAATTCCCAGCATCAACCTTTTTTGAACCATTACTGGGAATTGTAATTAGCAATGGAGCTACTTAAGCCGAACGTTAGTCCGCGTGTCGTCCACAAAAAATGTGGGCCGATCCTGGCGATAGTGCGGAAAGGGTCCAAGCGCAATGGCACATACCCCTGTGAACTAGCGAAGCTGAGCCTGGCTAAGTCTAGCTAAGCATGGTTGGGGCTACTTAAGCTTAGTCAGTCATCGACAGCCGATCGATAGCCAATAAGTAGCTAATCGATAATCGACAAATAATCAATAAATTCCGGGAAATGCTTGGTAGTGCTTAGCTTAGCCCAAATACGTAGCCAATACCTTGCGATAGCCAATCGATAGCCAATCGATAGCCAATCAATAGCTAGTCGATAATCGACAAATAATCAATAAATTCCGGGAAATGGTGGGGGCGACTTGGTAGTGCTTAGTCTAGCCCCAAATACGTGGCCAATACCTTGCAATAGCCGATCAATAGCTAATCGATAATCGACCAATAATTAATAAATTCCGGAAAATGCTGGGGATGACTTGGTAGTGCTTGGCCTAGCCCAAAAGCCAGGACTAGCTAGGTGCCCATCAGCTCCGCTACCTCTTTAGCATTAGTGCAAGCTGGGCAATTTTTTTGTTTTTGTGCGCCTCCGTTGTTTGTGGTCGCCCTGCTTTGTCTGCCACCACACCTCCAATCGACTCTTACTAACCGTGACCGCCTACGGAAGGTCCACCTGGAGGCCCGGGCGGTCCGGGAGGTCCGGTGGGGCCGGGAGTACCCGCCGGTCCTGGAGGACCGTCTCTTCCGGGAACACCTGCACAGCACATGGTCGATCAGCGCATGCGCTGCAGAAGGGTGCCTGTCTACGTTGTTATACCGAGAGCGAAGCGTACAGGGAGTGTAATTCACCCGCTTTGCGCACTCCCGGCTTCAATTCAACCGCTCAGTAAGATTGAACCCTTTCATTGTTTACAAACATATAGGCCCTGGACGGCTTCCAGTTTCGCCCATAGCCCGCTAAATGCAGCGAGCAAGAAAGGCAATGGCGGCAATATCGAGTAAACAGAAGCTCGCAGTTTCTTTTCGGCACTTCGCCTCTGCGCATAATGTAGATAACGTCTATTTTACAAGTCAAGGGTGCCGTAAATTATACGAAAATTTGTAGGTGCCAATATTGAAGCATAATGCGCGTGTCTTGTATCTGAAAAAAGAAAGACTTTCCGCGCACTGAAACAACTCAAATACCCAATGCCCAATATTAGGGCCTGTGTGGTGTTTTGAATAAATGCATACATAAAAACACCCTTCGTGTTTTTAAGGTTTTAAGACTGATAAGGCAGGTGCCAGGACCTGTCCTCCTGTATAATACGGCAATCGCTGTGCCTGAATCTCTCTTTCTTTTCTTTTTTCCTTGGCCAAGCAGACGTTCCACTCTTCGTCCGTGAAATCAGTGTCCCCGCAGAAATAAGAGTAGAAGGCGCAAAATCTCATCTAGGCTCTCGCGCTACCCCGGCCCTTTAGGAAACACGACTTGTTGCAGACTTGCATGTGTATTTCCCCTTTACTTAAAGCCACCAAATAAGATCCTTCTCTGAACACCGAAACACCAGCAGGATCCCTAATGGTTCGCGGAAATAAAGCATTCCCGTCTGCCAAGGTCAGTGCACGTCTCAACTATATGCTTGTAAGACGACACTCCCCAAATACATTGCGGCACATGCTCAGGGGAAGCAGAGGTTATCGGCTATAAGCTTCGGTTGCTGGACGTGGCTGATAAATGTTTCATTATATGGTACGCATGTCTCCTGAATAATAAAAGTTACGGTACATATCGAAAAAAAAAAGAACAACTGACATATCTCCTAATATATATCTGTATATACTTATGTTTTTACAGCTGATAGCATATTTAAGGCCACTTTCGATGTGCGTAAAATGTTGTCCAGGAACCTGCGCAATTGTGCATTAATTAAGAAAAAAAAACTCCTTCGTAGTCCGTAGAGGTTTGACAATGGTAGCTGCAGTCTTAGTTACCTTAACATTCGTCCTTTCGCAGTGGTTTCACATTATGGCCGCTAGGGAGCGCGCACGATGACGGTGATTCGGTAAATTTTTGAAAAAAAGACGAGAAAAGGATTAATGAGAAGTATACAAAAATGCTGAATAAAGAACATGTATAGTACACCTGATTAAATCAAGCAGGCTAGGTGACTATTTGTCGCCGCCCTGTTTCAAAGGCGACGCCAATAAATCATCATCATCATCATATGACCAAGATTCAGCACACTGTAAGCGAATACTATATAAGTCTCAACCAGGGGTCTGTTCACTTCGGCTGCCACTGATTGGCTGCAGCGGTACCAGCGAGAATATGGCGGGCTGGGGTTGGCTAGCTAGGGCGCCAATCAGCCAATCAGCACTTAAGCAGCAGCCGAAATGGATAGTCCCCACTAGGTGGACACTTACAAAATTCCCTACTTCATTGCAGGAATAATTACTTGCGAATGCCCCGCTAATAAGAAAATCAGGTCATACAAATGGCCCTCTTGAGAAATCAACGGCGTGTTCGCGCACGTTTCGCAAGCAATCGAAATCGATTACATAGTTAGAAATATACTATATTATATTAAGCTTTAATAACAGATTATATATACAGGGTGTTAATTTTCAAGTTTTACGGAGTTTTTAAAGATCGCCTGTGGCAGGCAGCATAATTCCTATCGTTGAGCTGGGTTATTCTATGAGGCGGACATTACAAGCAATCTAAACACATTTTCAGCTAACAAAAATGAACTAATTTAGGTGTTAAGTATTTACTTGACGACACATATTGCAATTTACAAATTGTAGCTGGTGAGTTTATCAAGACGCATCCATTTGAAATGGATTTCGAGGATGACACCAGTTTCCAGTTAATATTTCCCGAAGTTGGCGACAAAATACATTGGCGTACCAATGACGTTTGCGCTTCAATGCATGAAAGAAGGTTTCGGTAAAAGCAATGAGCGGACCAATAGTGCATTTTTACGGCGAGTGTGATGGCGCACATCTCCAAACTGGTGTCATTCTGGAAATTCCTTCCAAGTTGATACGCCTGAAAATTTCACCGGCTACAATTAGTAAATTGCAATATGTGCATAAGTAATTGTGTAAGTTAATTAGTGAATTTTAGTTAATTATCTGAATATGTGTTTCGACTTTTCGTGCAAGCAGTTCCCGCCTCTCTGAACAATCTAGCTAAACGACTAGAATGATGTTATATGCAACAAGCGATTTTTTAAAAAATTGCGTAATCCTTGAAAATGATCACCCCGTATAAGAACACACACACCAGGCCACTCACCGGGTGGTCCTGGTGGTCCCTTCGGACCTACCGCACCAGGTGGACCAGGTGGTCCAGGGGTAGACGCGCCGGAAGTCCGTCCCGGAGCTCCGGAAGTAGCCCTAAAGAGTACAGTAGGTGGCACCAGTCACCTCTACAACGTCACAGTTTGACAGCTAAAAAAAAAAAAAAAAAAATGCTGCGCGCAACGTACAACGTACCACATACAGAGACTCAATACTGTCACACGCTTGGCGCGGTCCAAGTAAAAATACCAAAGGACCAAATACCATCAACATCAAAGCTTGTGAAAGCGCGTTTCCGCAAAATATTTTACAGAGGCTCACCCGCCTGTAATTCACTGTTTAAACCACTAGAGTTCATCGGCACCCACATTTAAGCAGAGAGGAAGCATTGCCTGACTGATTGATTGATTGATTGAACACTGTTCTCGGTCCAGAAGGCTCACCTGGCACCGCCGCAGTTGCAGGGCACAGTCGAAGGTGGCTGGTCACGTGGTGGGGGCCACGTCCTTGGGGTTCCGGGAACCTGCCACGCCCATCTCCAATAGTTGCAAATCATCACAGATAGATAGATAGATAGATAGATAGATAGATAGAATGATAGATAGATAGATAGATAGATAGATAGATAGATAGATAGATAGATAGATAGATAGATAGATAGATAGATAGATAGATAGATAGATAGATAGATAGATAGTATAGCACATAGCACTAAGCGATGTAACCAACAATGGCAGAACAAAGAATACAGAACTGAAAGAATAGATAGATAGATAGATAGATAGATAGATAGATAGAGATAGATAGATAGATAGATAGATAGAGATAGATAGATAGATAGATAGATAGATAGATAGATAGATAGAATGATTGACAGATAGATAGATAGATAGATAGATAGATAGATAGATAGATAGATAGATAGATAGATAGATAGATAGATAGATAGATAGATAGATAGATAGATAGATAGATAGATAGATAGATAGATAGATAGATAGATAGATAGATAGATAGATAGATTACAAGGTTATGCTCACGTGAAGGCTGCGCTTGTGTTCCCCTGCTCCTATCTTCGGAGCCTGGGCTGGAACCTGCAATGCTGCGGCGAAACCGCAAATAGGATGTCACTTGAGAATTATAACTTTCGAGCAATTCACACGCGCCAATGCAAATAGCAGTCTTATCATGGGAGGCTGTAGGAAATGCGCAAAAACCTATAGCGGTATATCAGCAGTGGCCGAACAACAGAATCCTCAGCCCGAAGCCCTGCCCTCCTTTTGGGCAAGGGAACAGGACTTCACCGCGGCAACAACCGGTCGTCTTGTTTGGCAGTGTACCAGTCGCACGTATACAGGCAAATGAGTTCAGAGGCTGCCGCTGAAACGAGAATACCTGGGGTGCACGCCGGACCGGAATACTCGGGACAGCAGCTCCAGATGACTTTCTGCTGCATCCGCACTCGGGTCACGTAGACGGGTCGTCTAACCGGAACGCTGCGTGCATGCAGAGACCTTATTCGTGTATGCCATCGAACAAAGAGAGAGAGGATGTAAGTGCAGCTACTGACCGCGTTCCCAATGTTCTGCATATAGTGAATACCGTCCTGACGGCAAGGAACTGTCAGGTTCAATTGAAGTCGCGCGTCATTAAAGAATAACCGCTTAAAATTAGTTTTTCCTCATTTGAGCGTTCGGTAGTTTTTCCCTCTAGTTGGCGCTCATGGGGGCTGCCACTGGCAATTTGCAAACCGAGTGTTGAATACATAGAAGCGCCGGGTGTACTTGACTCCTCCGAAAAACAAATAGATATACAAATAACCACGATATGATCATGAGGCACGTCGTAGTGGGGGACTCCGGGTTAATTTTGACCAGCGGAGGTTTTTTTACGTGCACCCAAGGCACGCGACACGGGTGTAATTGCATTTCGTCTCCATCGAAATGCGGCCGCCGCGGCCGCGATGTGATACCGCGGCCTCGGGCTTAGAAGCGCAACGCCAGTCACTATGGCACCAAGGCGGGTATGTATTTATTATATATTTATCGGCAGTACTGCCGGTTTCATACAAAGACGAAGAAAGAGTAGATTAGAAGGGGCTTCTTGTCCTTCTCCTGGGAGTGATATGACGGAAATGAAACAACTGAAGGTAGCTTAATCACGACCCTGCGTCGCTGGATGGAATCCGCCAGGGGCCGTTGAAATAAATCTTGGTCTAAAGCCCCAAATATAAAAAGTAGCGCCATTCTTAGATCTTGCCGCCACCACGCTCACCCCGGCGTTTCCTCCTTGCCGCCGCCTGTCGCCCCAGCCTCCTCCGCTCCCCCATTGGCCAATCCGTGTCACGTGGAAGCACGCGTTGCGCTTTTGTATATTTTTTTCTTTCCGGCGCGCTCCGACTGCCATTCTCGGGCCTGTGCGACGAAAGTGCTGTACGCACAAACGGATCAAACGTGTTAGGGACAAGAACTTCGTTGTGATGGCATGCTGCTGCGCCTTAAGTTGCCGCAACCGACAAGGCGAGGGCAAAAGGCTTTTTCTCGTTTACCATCCGGCGTGCGCAAACGCTTGCTGCACACTTGATATTTGCGCCGTCTCGCATCGTCGCGTTGCTACTTCCAAAACGGCATTATTAAGACCAGTTACTGACTGACGAAGCAAAATCGCGCCTCAAAAACGTCTCCGCAGGGCGCGATCGAAGTTTTCCTCGGATTTCCTCTGGTAGCGTGTTAGCTGTCGTCTGCCACGGCAGGCCCGACGCAGGCGGCGCCACTGTCGATATCGCGCCTCGATCGCGCTGGTCGCGCCGAGCGCGATAGTGGAACGGAGGAGGAGGGAAGTGGATGGCGCTACTTTTTATATATAGGGGGTTTTATCTTGGTCGGCGCTCCAGCCATCACCTTAAAAAAGTCATGACTGTACGGGCGGCGCTCCTATACTTGTACAGCTGCAGCGGAAAAAAGATTAGCACGAATGACCGATCAACTCATCAGATAAACTGCCGCACGCGACGCTGTTGGTCTCTAGCACGCCTAAAACAAGATTGCCAGGCCAACACCACATAGATAGCGCAGGCCTACGATGACGTCATGCTACCTGGCACGAAATTTCCGTTGCCAAGGCTGGCGTGACGAAAGAGGTGACGTCAAAATCACTGTTGCTTACGCCCGCGAGCATCCCCATTAGATTCACTTTAGATACCAGTGTGCATTGGAGCAAGATCGTCTCGTACAGCAATTTCTTTGCTCCTGTCATCTGTCACTTGAGCTAATCTTATTCCGCTGCAGCTGCACGACACTCAGTGCAACGATAGTGTTATCAGATGGGTAAATCACGATTATCAAGAAAGGGGTCAGGCAATGAAACACAATCTATCCAATGCTATTCACTGCATGCTTAGAAGTATTCAAGCTCTTAGACTGGGAATGCTTAGGAGTGAGGATCAACGGCGAATATCTCAGCAACCTTCGGTTTGCAGACGTCATGTCAACGCATTGTCCTGTTCAACAACAATGGAGACGAATTACAACAAATGATTGAGGAATTTAACCGAGAAAGTGTAAGAGTGGGGTTGAAGATTAATATGCAGAAAACAAAGGTAATGTTCAATAGCCTGGCAAGGAAGCAATAATTCAGAATGGCCAGTGAGCCTCTAGAGTCTGTAAAGGAGTACGTTTATCTTGGTCACTTACTCACAGGGGAGCCTGATCAGGAGAAGGAGATTTAGAAAAGAATAAAATTGGGTTGGAATGCATACGGCAGGCATCGCCAAATCCTGACTGGGAGCTTACCACTGTCGTTCAAAAAAAAAAAAAAAAAGTTTGTACAATTATTGCTTTCTACCGGCGCTAACATATGGGGCAGAACCTTGGAAGTTAATAAAGAAGCTCGAGAAGTTAAGGACCGCACAAGGAGCGATGGGACGAAAAAAATGTTAGGCCTAACGCTAAGAGACAGGAAGAGAGCGGCGTGGATCAGAGAGCAAACGGGGATAGCCGATATTCTAGTTGACATTAAGAGGAAAAAATAGAGCTGGGCAGGCCATGTAATGCGTAGGATGGATAACCGGTGGACCATTAGAGTTACAGAATGGATACCAAGAGAAGGGAAGCGAAGTCGAGGACGGCAGAAAATTAGGTGGGGTGATGAAGTTAGAAAATTTTCAGGCGCAAGTTGGAATCAGCTAGCGCATGACAGAGGTAATTGGAGATCGCAGGGAGAGGCCTTCGTCCTGCAGTGGACATAAAATATGGGCTGATGATGATGATGATGATGAAATCACGATTGCCGACTCATTGAGAATTTGCAACGTTTGCGACGAAGACCGAATAAACAGCTGTTACTACGTCGCCCTGGACGGGCGAGTAGAAATGGAACAAGGATTTCTTTCTTGACTTTGTGCCCCATCTCTTGCGCAGCTAATATTTGTAATCATTTGTAATGACACAGGTCAGGCAGCTACAGAAAAAGTCACGTTAGTTCTTACGGCGCATGCGCATTTCCGTCGCCGCATGCAATCTGTGAATTTAAAAGAAGAAAAAAAAACAGCATGCAATCGCTCGTACGCTGATAAAATTATCTCGAGTCTGATAACAATGGGCGCTGCCCACGCATTCGACGACGAAGAAGCGGCTAGCACATGACGTCACAGCCGCGCGTGCCACTTACGTGTATACGCTGCAGTCGCCGGTCAGGCACTCGGGTCTGGTCCTGAGCTGCACGACCTCGGTGCCGTTCCGTTCCCGGCAGGTCACGTTTTGGATCACGCGGTACGCGCAAAGATTCCTGCGCAAACAACAACACAGTTCGGTTCGAGATCTCGCGCGACCGCTCTCCCAAGTCTATCGATCAACGTGCGTCGGACCTCGAGTAAGAGATGCACGTATTTTCTACATTTCTCCTCAGAAGTAAACTCACCACGTCTCTTTGTACGTCATGCACGAAACATTATTCCGTAGGAAATGCGTATATTACAGCCATTCTGCATGATCTGTTCCTATTCGGGATGCCAGACGACAGATCTTGCTTTTCCACGTCGTCT
Organism: Dermacentor silvarum; assembly: GCF_013339745.2. Classification (NCBI taxonomy): domain Eukaryota; kingdom Metazoa; phylum Arthropoda; class Arachnida; order Ixodida; family Ixodidae; genus Dermacentor; species Dermacentor silvarum. Next base: position 192,392,309 of record NC_051156.1, on the reverse strand, counting down.
GCATCAAGTGTAACCGTCTGGGAACGTCCTTACAGACGACAAACGTGCTGTACCAGACACGTCACTTATAGCAGCGGCTGTGGAAATCCGTTGCCAGTACAGGTTTTTAGACAAATCGAGTGCTTCGTATCGTCGCATTCACACAAGAACAGCGTTACAGATGGCGGACAACTAACCCCTTTCGCTGCAGGAGCACTTTCTCGGATGCAGGTAGCCGTGAAGTCGCTGTCGCGAGCCAAGCCAGCAGGAGTAGCAGCGTCGTCTGGATGAAGGCCATGGCGTCTCCGGCAGCGGGCGCTCTACCCTTGTCGTCGTGCGAAGATTTCCTCTGGCGATCACGCAGAAACCTGCGCCTTGTTCTGAGAAGCGCGTTATCGCGCAAACAAAATAAGGTTTGCCAGTTCGACCTGGAACTTCGGTTCCTTCGTGTTCGTGCGATGTGACGTTCTTTCATGGCGTGACGAAAGGTTCGCGTCGAACGACACATTTTGACTGGCGCGTTTAGCTCCGTATCAAACCGGAGATAAAAAAAAATAAAGAAAACGCACATGACACGTGAAAAAATGAGGCTTGCGTCGGAAAAAAGTGGCCGAACGCTGCTTGGTCGCCGAGGTCCGTCACACCCTCGGCTTAAGGTGCGCAACGAAATTGCGTGACGGCCTGACATATAGCGTTCGTGACGTCTCAGCTGTGAAATTGTGATGCGAGAACGTTGCGAGAAGGTTTGCCGGTGCTCACAGCTTCGAGTGGGAGCGATCGTAATGAAGCACGGCCACCCTGTTCGCCGTGCTCTTATTTACATAACGAAAGTTTAGTGGCGCCGCCCTGGTGATGCGTTCGGAAAGTTCTAAAAGCGAGCACATATACCTTCCTTCGCTTGTAAATGCTACGAATTTCGTATCGCTTAATGTTCAGCTCAGTAATCGCGCCATATGCGAAGCCCACCCACGACAGGTGTGTTTTAAGCTACGCGCTAACTGTTTCGCAATTTTTAAGAACTGCGTCGATGCACCCGTCCATTGGCAAACTGTCAAATTGTCACCGAAGCTGTTTTAGCTGATGTCAGCGTTAAACATGCCTCGTTGCTTAACGTTCATGAGAGGCGCATATCCTCCTAAGACCCCTTGTACAATACATCGCACATTGCCTTCTACGTTTTTTTTTTATAAATTCACTCGCAAGTGATTGGGCAAAATATTCATCTGGGTATAAAGTACGGTGCATGTGTAAACTGTAAAGAAGTGGTTTACTCATATTGACACGTATACATGTTTATCTTTAACCGGTGACCGCTTTTCAACGGCTAGCAAATGTTAAACGTTATCGCTAGGCACAAGACGCGTCTGCATGTATCGGCAGTTTCTCTAACGTTGTCGATGCTTCTATCCGTTGTCTCTTGTCACCGACGCTCATGTAATCTGATTGAATGAGCGACGCGAACTTTCTAGAACTTTCTGGAAGACACGCGGGTACAGGGATTATTCTGATCCTTCGATGACTCATGTATAAAAGCCGACGCGTTTCGCCGCTGATCAGATTTTCGACGATCGCCGACTGTGTTCGCCGCTATCGTTGTGCTTTGAGTGTAGCTTGCTTTTGTGGGCACAGGTTCGCCCAATAAACAATCAGTTTCGTCATACACAGTTTTACGACTGTTTTCTTCACTGTCACTACTACGTGCCAATATTCTTGTCATCTGAGCTCGAGGAATTTGACACTCAAATGATCGAGACCTATGTGTCGTCCCAGACGTCCGAAATCAAACTTTAGGTGTGTTTCGAAATCACTGAGATTGCTTGAAAATACCGGACGCGGTAGCAACACGGCAATGTACTACACGTAGTTTCATATTCATCTTGGCGTTTAAGCAATGAAATGCGGTTTTTTACCATATAGCAAACATGAGGAGATGCCATAGTTATTCGCGTACATGGAGACGCAGCTTTTGACATCTAACCATGGTATTTAAATTCTAAAAGAATGTTTTCCAAGTTCATAACATAACAGCTAGTACACAATAAAAACCACCTTGAAGTGCGATTATATCACATAGTTGTGTTGGGATCTCGGGAGGATATGCGCCTGCTAGCTTCCGATATCACGGATAAATGCGTTGGTTTGTCCTCCATGCGGAGTTGCACAATATAATCTAAACATCAGACCTGGTGGTCATACAGTCCCTTGCATGCACCGCACAACGACTGCCGTTGAAAATACTCTAAACAGAGATTATAAATTAGTTTCGACCAACGAAATTTTCTTTCACTTTCTAGCAATCAACGAGATTACTAGAAAGAATGTCACTGCATATCTTTTTTTTCACTTTGGGGGTGCTTGTGTTGCAGCAAGTTCTTGAAGCTGGCCAAGTTTAGTCTTCAAAATACAAGGTTGTTCATCTTTATTAATATGCAATAGACTATATGCTGCCAAAAGTTAAGACGTCCAACGAAATGGTGCGAGAACTTCAAGGCGACTACACCACCCATCTCTCAGTTTTATTGCGTATCTTACCGAGCCTACCCTCACAGTATAGGAATAGCTGTTTTAACGCGAGAGCGTTAAGGACCCCGTATCGCAGAAAATCCGGTGTCGGGGTCGGCGGCGTACATTGTCACGTTGTCCATGTGAGAAAAATCATCCCGAACCACGCATACTGAACCACGCAGGCCCTCCGCGTGGCGCATAGGCGTTGCTGCACTAAATAAATTTCTCAAAGTAAAATGGCGTCAGAAAATTTGTTAAATACGACTTACACACAATCCACAGACGTGATAGCGTTGGATTGTAATTTGAATATACGAGAAAACATAATTACGTTACACGGAAACTCAAACAGAAACCCCTTTTTCCAGCTGCCGTCTGTCTTAGTCTGATCTGTTCCTTGCAACACCTTCCAGAGGGCGCTCGCTTCCGCGCATCCGCACTAAACTGGTCGCGGGCTGAGGAGAACAAGATTGACGCACTCATCAGGAAGAGCATTAAGCGAGTGCTCAGTATCCCTGTGACGACCAGCACGGATAAGCTGATGCAGCTCGGGGTCCACAACACCCTGAGCGAAATCGTAGAAGCACAGAAAACGGCACAGATCGTTCGCCTGTCTGCCAGCAAGTCCGGCCGCCGAATACTCGAGATGGCGGGCCTCACCGCCATGGCCGCGGAGTCGTGCGCCGTCCCCCTCCACCAGGAAGAAAGGGACGCCTTTCGAGTCTCCACATTCCCGAGGAACGTTCACCCACAACACAACGAGGCCAGGCGCGCAGCCAGGGCCCGAGCACTCATCAAGACTGCCCTGCAGAAACCAGAGCTCGCGTCCTTTGTCGACGCGGCGCAGTATCCCAGATCAAACTCGTACGCGGCCACGGTGGTTGATCCCCAGGGCAAAATCCTGAATGCAGCGTCCATCTAACACTCGACGGCGTCCGTCGCAGAGCAAGTCGCAGTGGCGCTGGCTCTATGCGATCCTGGGCGCACCCAGATCTTCACGGACTCCAGGTCGGCGGCGAAGGCCTTTCTCGCCGGTTTGGTCTCAGCCGAGGCTGCGGCGGTGCTTAGGACCCGCAAGCCAGGCACGGTCCGTCACGTCATCACTTGGTTCCCGGCTCACATGGGCCGGAACGTCTCTCCCGGCTCGATCAACCCCAATGAGCTGTTCCACGACCAGGCGCGAGGTCTCGTCAACCACGCCGGTCTGAGGGAGCCGGTTTCGCAGGGGATCGACCAGACCACGGACCCGCTGCTTACTTTCCACGACATCACGGCTCACTACCAGCTGGGACGCAGGCAGTTCCCGGCTCCTCACCCGAAGCTCGGCAGACCCCAGGCCTCGGTGTTGAGAATGCTGCAGACGGGCTCATTTCCGTCTCACTGAGCCACTACGCTCCGGGTGTGGATCCCCGCTGCCCCGACTGCGGCGAGGAAAGGTCCACCTTTAATCACATTCTGTGGCAATGTCCTGCATTGCACCACTCGCCTTTCAACAGGCAAGAAGACTGGGAAGAAGCCGTCAAGAGCGACGACCTTCAAGTCCAGCTTCGGGCTGTCCAAAGGGCCTGCGAAAGGGCTGAAGATCGCGGTCTTCCGCCCCCGGTGCAGGTGCGGCCCGCGATTACGACAAAGTAGTCCCTTAGGACAAAATAAAGTTTCTTGTCTGTCTGTCTGAATGTTGGGGCATCCGAAATCCTTCGTTATAAAGGTGACTTCGTTGTAAAGGTCGGGGACCGCACAGCTCACACAGGAACTCAGACAGAGTTATTCCTTCGTTGTAGAGGTGCTCGACTGTAGTTGGCGTCGGCATCAGAGAAGCATGCGTACGTTTCGAACATCAGGGGTTCGACCCCATTTACCTAGCAGTTCGCGTCATATCGCCATTGGAGCCGAATAATACACGCGCAAGCCTACGTGTTATCGCTCACAACCACTGTAGTCGATCTGGTAATCATTATAGATTTCTGACAGATACTTCGTCATTGTCGGATAAACGAGAAAAACAGAACAGTCTTCGGGAACCGCTTCAGTAGCAACGAAAGCCTCTTAGCTTAATATCTCCCATGCAAAGCCCTTAAAGAGCACAAACGCGACTGTTGAAGTTCATATTTGACAAGTACGCGCTCTTTTGAGAGCCGAAGAAAAATAGCAACGTCGACTTTCATTTGCAAGAAAAATCGCATTACGTGAATTACGATGATGATGATGATAAGTGGTTCTTGAGGGAAAGGGAAAGGTTGGCGCTATCTTCAACCTTTCCCTTTCCCTCAAGAACCACTTATCATCATCATCATCGTAATTCACGTAATGCGATTTTTCTTACGAGGTGTGACGTTGTGTAATGTTTTCACACTTGCAGTGAGCCAAGTTGACGTCAAAGACGGTCATTGAACAGCGGCACATGCCGATTAGACCCCAGGGCACACACCAAGTGCCACACACACCTAAGGACAACCACGTAAACATACCCAGTAGAACATACACCCGGTGGGGGCAATGGCATTTCCGCCCACATTTTTTTCGACTGCATTATCTTCGGGATCGGCCCACGAAAACGCGCGGATACGGCTACATACCCGTTGCGGAAAACGGGGTAGACATCGACAAAAATGCTTCGCCAAAAATGACATTACGTAAATAAATAAATAATAATGAAAAAGGAGAGCGCGTGGAAAAAGGGCGAGTTCCTATCTCACTGTATACTTTCTTTTTATTCTTCTTCGTGCTATAAACACTTACATGGAGTGAACATTAAACTCATAAAGCGAACTCAGATTATCAGGGAACAGCATAAGCACTTTCTGATATGCTTTGTATTATGCCTAAGGGCAAGCTTTCGAAAAAAAAAATACACTTGCTTAAAAAAATGTCTTAAAAACACCGCTCCCTCCCCTTCCTCCACACGCACTTGCGTCTGTACTTTCAGCCAGGGAGCATCCATCCGCAGCATATCTTCGACAAAAATTAAGCCATCATCCCTGAAGCTTTTTAAGCGCTGGATAAACCAAGAGGGAAAGCCAAGCGAAGGAAACCAAAAAGCTCCAAGAAACATACACGAGTACACACACAAGAACGCAGGTGCGCATGGAGGCACGCACGACCAATGGCAAAAGTATTAACCTGCGTCATTAAGAGGGCGAAAGTTAGCATCGCTAGTCGTGCAAGGTTACCTAAAGGCAACGTAAGAAAAAAGTTCGTCGGCCCTTCTACTCCGTGAAGGTGGTTAACCAGTGAAGCTGAAACGTGCGGCCCCGGTGTTTATCACTGGGTCAATTCCGACGATTCATTAAAGTATTTCTCAATTATGAGGTTACGCACATGTTCGGCTAGAACGGAGAGAACGACGTCACTGACGGCCTGACGTCACTGATATAGCCGCACTGACGTCACTGATATGGCCGCAGTCCGCCGTTGTCGCTTGCGTTCGATGTTTCGAGTTTGCTCGGCGCCGTGGTTAGCAAACCATTCGCCCGCCCCATTGACGCTTGCGATTCTTCGAAATTAAATTGCTTCAAAATTAAATCTGTCCGTTTTACGTAAGACAATTAATGGCCCATACCCCCTTAAGCAATAGCTCATACGCCCGTAAACGTGGCCTCCCCGTTACGACGACAGAAGAGCAGTGAAATTCTAATTATGAGCAGCAACGCAGCCAGCTGTGGAAGACGACGACGACGACGAACGCGGGAGCAGTGTCACGAGCGCGTGCCGAGCACGAGCACGAGCACAACCCTAGGGGCGCCAACAAGCTAGCTGCGGAAGAAGGCGACGACGCTCGAGCCAATGCCGATGATGATAATTTTCTGCGGACAGGCGACGGACAGACGGCTTTCCATTCGGCTAGTCATATAAAGCTTCGCTTTAAAATTCGGGGGAGTGTAAGACTATACGTATATCCTACGTTCGAGCGTAGCTTATATCAAAACTTTGGGAGGAGAAAAGGCTGGGAGGTAGCTGAGCCCGACAAGGAAATTCATTCTTACGACACGTTAAGCCTAACTATATCAATACAGCCATGGTGCACTGCGCATTAAATGGCAGATACATGGAAATAATTGATACGCTGTTAAGAAGCGAGAATCCTTAAAACATGTTTTTTTTTAATGTCTCTTCTGTTCGTTATGTTTCATCCGCAAACGCTCCACCGCGTTGTTTCCGCAACAACTGGGCGTGTACAGGTTCTGTTCACGGCTCCTTGAAGACTGGGCATTGAAACCACGTCTGGACACACAGCGGCAGGAGGTCCCAATTCAGTTTTTACTATGGGACCTCCTTCTGTATACCTCTATCTGCAAAACCTTTTTGTGAATTAATAAACAATTTGATTGATTCATTGATTGATCGATTGATTGATTGATCGATCGATCGATTGATTGATTGGTTGATTGATTGATTGATTGAGACCTGTCTATCACTCGTGTGAGATACCCACAGAGAATTAGGCATATCTGACGCACATCTTGGAATCAGTGCGAAACGAAGCTTTCGGTAATCAGTTAATCACGCGGGATAAACTTGCCCTTTTCATTCTGACAGATTGCAACTGCGAACGCACAAAAGTGACCAACTTTAGCATTTAAACATGTAAAATTGTTAACATTGGTCCAATCCCATAAACGTTTTCCAAATGATTCAGTGAGGAAGCCCCCGTGGTCCATGATGCGAGTTGAAGTCACCCGGCAAACAATATATGTTCTTTTTGCAACAGGCCACTGGGATATCAAGTGAGCGTACGTCTTACACCCCAGTGGGAAAGTAGGAGTTAATTATAGAGATCGGTGTGCAACCAGGAATTGTTATTTCTAATATTAAGATTTCACATTCGGATGACAGAGTATGATATGAAATTTTTGCTTTATTACAGAATTTAGACGAAATGAAAAAAAAAAAGCTAATCCACCAGCTCGGGAGGGGCTATCCAATCGAAAACATTTCTAGTTGTTTAAATGAAAGTTTTGATCAGCGGACAAATGGGTTTCTTGTAATAATATAACGTCTGGAGAATTTTGGGAGAATAAATATAATAAATCGGTAGCTGCAGAAAATATTGGTCGGCATGCAGTTCCACTGGAGTATTCTGAGGCACCCTATGTTGACGGTAGACAAGCAGCCGCAACTGATTTATCCAGAAAAACTGTCTTTCAGAAAGTCAGTACTCGTAAGTGATTCTTTCGTACACTTTTTTGTTTTAGAGTTAGGAGAATTAGGCAGTTTGTTGTTAGCCGATCTTGTGCGTTTAGGAACTCGAGTGTCCATATCCACATCTCGATTGCCTAGAGAATCTGAATCAGAATTGCATTCATGATCAACCTGATGTGAAGTCGAAAGTCGTGCTAAATCCACTCTGTTAGAGGATCATCTGTCTGACACTCAGGTGACTTCGTAAATAAGGCGGCCGAATTTCGTACACTGTTTGTTAATGTCTGCGACATACCAGACAAATGCGCGGATATTACTGTAGCCAAAGAGTCGGATAGGTTTAGTAGAATCTTTTCTAATGCTTTTTCCATCGCTTTTTCTATCACTGTTGTGATTGTATGGGACATTGACGAGTCCATGCCGAGTGACTGACGAGCCGTTACACCCGCATAACCGTGGGTCCTGCATCGAACTTCTGCAAGAGCTTCTCGAAGAGAGCACCGCCTCCTCTCAATTATTTCGATCCCCTGGATCTCTTTCGACCTTGCAGGGCAGTTGAAGTAATCGGCGGCATGACTTGCATTGCATAAACAGCATGCCTGAGCCTGAGACGCGCAATCGTTGGCAATGTGGCCTTAACCGCATAACCGGAATCGAGCATTTGATCGACAGCCAGTAGTGCTGTGTCCGTACCGCGCGCCAGCACTTGAGACATTGTAGTGGTCGTGGAGCTAAGGGTCCAACTCTGTAGATTAGTGGCCATGCTTTTATCTCTGATGGCCGAACCGTCCCTGCTATGATCGTTTCTGCAGGGACCCTCTTACTGTCTACAAGCCTGGTACAGCGGTACACGGAAACTACACCTGCAGCAGAAAATATCTCTAGGATTTCTGATGGGCTTAAGATGTCCACACCGCGGACTATAGGCCTTTGCCGCAAGCTAGGCGAGGAGAGATGAAGGAGCTCCCCGGCTGCGTAGAAACGTTAGTGCATTTCAGCACATCCTGTATCCAGGCCTGGTCTGGTGAACAGCAGAGGATCCCCCCATGTCCAAACTGTCGGATCTCGGTTATTTCCTGGAAGTGCGACGAGACTGTCCGGAGTTCTAACTGAATTGCCTTGGGGTTCTTCATACAGATAACTCCTCCATTGGTCGGTATATACTAAAGCCACCGGAACGCTACTGATACCGCTGCGAAGAAACAATTCCACCGGTAGATCCTAAGGCGGAATGAAAGCAGACAAGAGGGTATCCCTCTGGCCCGGAGATGAGATAGACATCTCTTTATCAATAACCACTACTTTTAAGCGAAGGGATAACAACGAAACAATAAGGCTCGGAAAAGAAACGTAACCGCCGGCTACTTGTCAGCAAACCCGGATGAGGTCCAGACCAGGGCGCGACGGTCTTCGAAACACGGCTCGAACGGCAGCTCTGCGGCGCTTCAACGCGAAGGATCGATCAGCCCTGATGACCGTTGCTACATCAAGCGGGCAGGCACGCTGGGGCGGCTGTTCCGTGCCAATATCGAGAGGCAGCTTTATCTCGGGAGCTCATATTTAAGTATGCGAGAAAGGATGAATATTTAATCTCGGCAGGAAGTGCACTGCACTTGGTGCCGTATGTTCTATTTAAAATAAAATGAATAAAACTGAAAGCTATAGGAAGTGGATTTTTCTTACGTACGCCATCATTTCTGCTAGAGACATTGCCGAAAACAGCAAACATATTTTTAAAATTTTAAGCGCTGCGCAAGCTTACCAAAAGAAAGAAAAAACGTTATCACATTTTTGTAAACTGCATCTACTGAGCCACATAAAACAGAATAAAAAAATAGATTGTATCATAAAGCGCTCTTAAATATGTCACTAATCAGTGAGTAGGACTTTTGAGTAGGACTTTTGCGAAACCTTCGAAAAGCGTTGGAAATTTATCCTGTAAACTCTACAGGCTGTAAACTCTACACATTCAACTTTACTGAACTGCAATATTTGCTTTTGGTGCATAGTTAAGAATTCATAAACATCGTGCTCCATTTTTTTTCCCGAGCTCGCTGATATTCGGCAATTCTCGTAAAACCTATCTCAAATCGACAGGTCATGGCGACCGTTTATAGAGCCGGTGCGCTTCTTCAAATGTGATCGAGACTGCCCTCTCTCTCTCCCTCCTCTCTCTTCTTCCCTATATCCTCCCCCCAACGGCAGGGTAGCAAACCGGAAGTGCATCTGGTCAACCTTCCAGCCTTTCCTGCGGTTGCTCTCTTGTCAAAGCTACGAGTCCATAAATCCGAATTCTTCTTCATGCTGTGCGTATAATTCAGGTGTCTTGTCATAAACGCGACAAATTTCATTCAAATGGGCTGAGTGCTTGGTCGTCTAATGAGAGCATTTATTCGTTTCACGTGTACTTGAATAACTGAAATCAAAGTTGACCCATGTATCGGTAACGCTTTCTCGTGATTGTTCCTGTGCCGAGACTTTTATTGCTATGCGCTGGCGCGCCGCGTTACCTTGAAGTTCCCGCTGTGACGTCATAGATTTTGATAGCGCCTGCTCCGGAACAGATAACAGCTGTGCCGCCAAACAATGATTGCGTTGCATTCTAAAGGAGCAAGAACACAGCAATAGTGGGCCCGGCGAGTTTTGAAGCGTTCTGTGGGCGAAAGCGACCTCGCAAACAGACGAACATACTCTGAAATCCATGACGTCACAGTGACGTCCCCAGGGCGCCGTGGTTCGCGCTCGAAGTTCGAATGAGTGGTCATGTTGCTGGTCTATAGTTGGCAGTGGTTCACCTCGGAACATATGGCGCAACTGTAGACAACAGGTTAGGCCAGACAACAAGATGAGTACATTTACCATAATCAAGTCAGTTGTTAGTGACACTCGTCCTGTTCTCTTGTCTTATGTGTCGTATTTGTCCGAGACAGGTAAGAAAGACACTAATGAGATCTGGAAATATTAGCCTAGGGAAAATGTCTGACCCAGGTGATTAGGGCGAAATATTAAACAGAAATAAATACAAGCGAACAATTCACGCACGCACGCACGCACGCACGCACGCACGCACGCACGCACGCACGCACGCACACACACACACACACACACACACACAGACTTATATATATATATATATATATATATATATATATATATATATATATATATATATATATATATATAATTTCATTACCTAGCGTTTCTTTAATTACGCATGCCATTGGCCCGTAGCATTCGATAATGATACCTCGAACATCACGACCGACATTTTTCTCTTACGAATAGCTACAGATTAACATTATTAGGGAGACAAATGAAATCACAATAAATAGCGCTCCGTTAATCGTTACAACGTACATATATAGCATCAACTGAAAGCGAGGTAAAAAAAAAAGTGTTCGGTGACTTTTCTCAAAAGTGCAAACTTGCGTTCCTAACCTTTGCTGCAGCCCCGGGGGTAGCAGTTCCTGATACGGTGCTTCCCAAGTACATACGTCGTCTCGGCGAAACGTGAAAGGGTGGCAGCTCGGGCGCGAGACGCCGACGTCAGCTGCCGCCGCAGCCGTCACGACGATGGAAGGCCAGAGCGAGCAGCGAAGAGGCGACCCAGTTTTAATTCGCCGTCATCGCAGACGACACGTGTTCCTCGTGTGACGCTGTGCAGAGACCGCGACGAGTCATCCGTGGCCGCCGGAACCTTGAAGGCGTCGCCGATGTGCTCTCGGAAGCTGAAGCCCTTGTCACTTTCATCGTACCAGACGGGCTTCTCACTCACTTCGCCGTCTGCTACGTTCCCGCAGCAGACGACCTCTCCCTATAGTAATATCAGAAGAGAAAAGCCGGAAGCTCCACAAACGCCGTCTGCTTCTCTGTCTCACTACATACGTCCTGGTCGTTTCATATACAGTAGAACCCGGGTATATCGAATCTGAAGGGGATCACGACAAAGTTTTATATATAGGTAATTCGATATGTATATAAAAAACCTTATAGAAAAAATTTTCAAATGGATTTTTACTGCTGTTCGTTATACATGATAATTCGTTATACGTGGGTTTGATGTATCCGGGTTCGACTGTAGTCTCTCTGACGAGCCGTGCCCGCAAAACGTATCCGTCTAACGCGAGGAAAACTACGACGATGGTGACGGCAAGACGATATGACGGCAGTCGGAAGTGGTTGTAGAAGTACATTATAAAGTGACGCACTATAAGGTGTCTCATGTTAAGTGTCAGGCACATCACAGATACAGTACAAATACACAAATGACACAAACGATAAAAGTGCGCAGTAAAATTAACCACTACGAATGTTACAAACGCCCCAGTTGTAAACACTACAATACAACACAGATACAGAGGTTAAAATACATACAGTACACATAAATACAATGTGCATACGTGTGCAGTAAATGTTTTTGCCAGGCGTAACTCAGTATCTCTCTGCAACATCTGTGACCTCCAACAGCTCTTTAAGTGTGCACGTTTTTTTTTTATGGCTGTTTGTTACCCACGGTCCCGGCAGCTTCTTTAGGCTCATTGGCTCACGTTTTGGGCAGAGACCTTGAACATGTCGTCCTTTTAATTATTCCTTTTACAGACAATTCGATATTTGGGATCGTAAGTGCCCGCGGTGGATACGTGGTATTCATCTTCCAGTACTCGTGAGTAATTACCCGCCGTGGTTGCTTAGTGGCTATGGTGTTGGGCTGCTCAACACGAGGTCGCTGGATCAAATCCCGGCCCCGGCGGCCGCATTTCGAAGGGGGCGAAATGCGAAAACACCCGTGTACTTAGATATTTGGGCACGTCAAAAAACCCCAGGTGGTCCAAATTATTACGGAGTCCCCACCCCCCTACGGTGTGCCTGATAATCAGATCGTGGTTCTGGCACGTAAAACCCCGTAATTTAATTTTAGCTCGCGAGTATTTGTTAACCAAAGAAGAGCCAGGGTCCCGAACTTTGACTCTGAAACGTAATTATCAATGATTGTAAAATAAAAGTTGCCTTGAGGGCAACTCAAGGCAACTCAAGGCAATAAAAGTTGTCCAGAGGGCCCACGACATCGCAACGGGATTTCGCCTCCCGGTGCCATCGTGGGCGGAGTCACCGACTTGACCTGAGGGAGCCTTCGGCTCCCCCTGGCCAGTTTCTCAGGACCAATAAAAGTTCTTGTCACTGTCACTGCCTTGCGTATACCTCATAATAGAGAACTTATTTGACAGTAACCCTTGACATTTGTTCCTCCCGTCAAGTCACTAAGCTGTCACTAAGTACAGCCAGCAAACAGACCACTAGCACTTCTTACAAAGAGTGCGAGAGGTCGCTTGATATACTGCTTCGATGTCTTTAGTACATCATTTGCTCAGATTGGCATATATCTGTGAAGGCTTTTTCTTTTTTTGTCATTTCTCGATGGTATATTTTAAACTCTGCAATAGCCGACTATAAGGGGACCAGTATTCGCATTTTAATTATTTTTAACGCTTACCTTTTATCACTATATCGTTGTCATCGTTGCTATTTCCAGCAGGTACGTGGGTATATACGTGCCTGTTTAATAACGGAGAAACAAAAAAAAAAAGACTAGGAAAGAGCGCCACGAACCACTTTGAAGCCTAGTGACATAGGAAGGGGCTCGTGTAGACATAGGCCTTGACCCCGTGATAGGCAAGCGGTAATTTCTAGCCGGCCATCGCGCGTAGAGTAAGGGGTAGAGTTGAGCGGAGGGCCAATCGTGACGAGGGCGCCCTTGAGATCTATACCACTAGTCAAACACTGCCTTGAGAGTTCCGGCTACCATGGAGGGCCTACTTCCCGAGACGCGGATAAGCCCCGAAGGAGAGGAACGGTGGCGCATCAGAGGTGGCGGCTTGCCGAGGATGACGCTTCGCCGTGCTCCCTCAGGGGTTGCAGGATCAAGCGTCATTTCCTTCTCTTGATCACTCTCTCTCTCTCTCTCTCTCTCTCTCTTTACGAAATGGCGCCTCCAAGAGTGGTACCCATGAGGGTAGATTGGCCAAGGTTAGCCGCGGAAACAACACGAAACGACTTCATGTTCCGACTACCTTCTTAGCAAACTAAATACTACCAGTCTGTAAAATAGGAAAAAAAGACAACACAATTGAAATCTGAACAGACCAATTTATTACGAAGGCGCATGGGAAAAAATGTAAAGAAATTTTGTTTACGAGACGGTATATGGTCGCGCGCAAGGACAGCAGTATTCTATTGGATAGGTGAGCCAGTTGACGTATCGAGTGGAATCCAGAGAAGAAAGACTGCGTAAACAAAAACAAAAACAGAAAGATCTGTGAAAATTATTAGGACGGGCAGCGGACGACGGCCGCTTGATTTACGTGGAAGTATATAACCACAACCGTATCAAACGTGTCCGCGCGCACTAATCGGCCGCGTCCGACGAGGCAGGCACGTTCGCCGCCGCTGTCGCTGAAAAGCCGCGGAATGCATCCTTGTTCGTCGTAGGAGTAGCAGGCTCAGTACCAGCGCGCAGATGTCCAGGGTTGAATCGGGTTTTTCGGGGCGAAAGCGGCGGAACTCGAACCGCCGGAGCCGAAGCCAGAGCGATAGCCGGAGCCGGACCTCGAGACGCCGCTGAGTCCGGCCAACATCTCCGGTTGGCCGGCGGGCAACGCGCTCGGCCACTCGTGAGTTGAGTTGAGCACGCCGGGCTTGTCCGTCGACACGAAGAAATCGCTTGCCGTGGTCGTGTCACCGACAGCTATAGGAGGCACATGTCAGAGGAGAGAGAGAGAGGTCGATGGGTTTGTTAGAAGGACTGATGGTTGATTCCGCAGGTCCATGGTTAAAACGTTAAGGCTCAAGACTGGGCGTGTTGGTATATAGCAAACTAGAAGTTGGATTGCGCAACATTCGACGGGACACGCGGAAGAGAAACGCACACAACAGAGCGCTCTGTTGCGCGTGTTTCTCGTCTTTGTGTCCCGTCAAAATATTGCGCAATCCGACTTCTAAAATGTTAGGCTGCTTTATATAGCTGCATCATTGTTCCGATTGCCATTCATTTATCAGTCAAAACCATTACAAACTAGATAACAAATCTACGCGTCTTTTGAACCAGCTGCCAATTAAGACTAAGGTTAGGTTAGGTTACGTTAGGTCAGAGCAGGTCAGGGCACACCGTCGCATATCACCTCACGATGCTGGCGTGGACACCATTCCTTCTCGCGCGCTGGTCATATTTACTAATTACTGCCCCTAGAACACGAAAAAATTCTCAGATGACGGCGATTCGTGCACAGCTTGTGGAAATGGTGTAGTAGAGGTTATTCAGTAGCGAATAGAAAATACAATCGAACCCGGATATATCGAATCTGAAGGGGATCACAGAAAAGTTCGATATATAGGTATTTCGATATAAAAAATAAAAATTACAAAAATTGTCAAGTGGATTTTTACTGCTGTTCGTTATACACAATAATTCGTTATATGTTGGTTCGATATATCCGGGTTTCACTTATTCCACTGAAACGCGGAAACGATATATAGGTTAAGAAGACGACTCGTGTACATACTTACTCAGCTCTCGGTAGCGCACTGGAAGAAACGAAATGAGCTCAATGTAATCGAGATAATTTAACATAGAAGGCCAAATTCGTAAACGCGGGAAAGAACATTTGAAAGAACGTTTGAAAAAAAAAAAGAAAAATTCGGTGCCAACAATGAAAGACTGGGCGACGGAATGTAGCAAATATGAACAAGCAGCATGTCGGCTTCCTGCGCCACCTTGAGCTGAAGAAAATAAATGATCACCCACACTTTTGTTTTTGAACTCGGTTTCTGCTTCAAGTAGAATAGCTGTCGTCGTTATTTCTACGCCCTCTGCCGATGCGTAATCGCAGATAAGAAACCGGTGGAGGTCAACTTTTCCACGCGGATGTACTTGTCTATTGCTCTCGTGGTATTCAGCTTCCCACACTGTGCTTCTCAAACGAGGTTATCTTTAAGCGCGAAAGTCGCGGTCATTGAATCGCGCGAATTAAATTCGTACGCGCCCTGGGTTTGACCTTTATATTGACACTGCAAATTGCCAATACGTCCCACACAGAGGCGGTGGTAAGTGTACCAGGTTGAATTAGGTGTTGTTGTGTAGTTCTTTACTTATTCTTGTACCTAACTACTCTCATGTTAGTTATTTGCGTCATGTTCTGCCGAGATAGCGCATGCTCTGAGTGCTTACTTGCCATCCAAGCCGGCAGCACGTTTATTTCAATGGTTGTAACAATGCCACCATATGGCGCTACAGCAGAGTGCACAGGCCGATGGAAACAACATAACAGTTTGGCTATGTCACATCTAGTTCTCTCGCGATAATCACTGCCGGGAGCATTATATTGACCGTTGTAGAAGCATTTGTTAACACGGTCCACATACTTTTTTAAGTGAAGTTGATTTATTAATACAGTGGTTGACTCACTGACCAACCGACCGATTAATTGACTGATTGATTGATCTATTTGATTGGGTTGACGAAATTAAAGAAACACGAGAGCTACGACGCGTCTTAGTGGAGGGTTGCGCTCGTGCTCGCGCTCGGCACGCGCTCGTGCCACTGCTCCCGCGTTCGTCGTCGTCGTCTTCTGCCCCAGCTGACGCCGTTGCTGCTCGTCATTCCAGCGTTCACTTCTCTTCTGTCGTCGTAATGGGGAGGCCGCCTTTACGGAGTTATGAGCCATTCAATGTCTTACCGTGACGGACGATTTTAATTTTGAAGTGATTTAATTTCGAAGAATCGCAAGCGTTCAATGGCGGGCGAATGCTGATAACCACGCCACCGAGCAAACTCGAGACATCGAACGCAAGCGACAACCGCGACGAGCAGAGAATCGTACAACACAATAACGGAAGGAAACGTTGCACGAAAGGGAAGGAAAAGGAAGGAAAAGTAGTAGGTCAGGTACACGCACGACAAGCTTTCGCTTAACCCCATTTTCTCGACAGGGGAAAAGCTGGCGATATTTTCTTGTGTCCTCAGCATTCGAATAAAATCTGTTATTACCCTTGTGCCGGAGACCTGTCCCGCAGGGGTATATGCCATTGCGCTTGGACCCTTTCTGCACTATCACCAGGATCGGCTCATATTTTTGCTTACGCACACGAAAAATCCACGGAAGCCTAGCCATATACAGCTTCGAGTCTTCCGCCTAGGCGTCGTATAAACTTGCCGTTTTCGTGTTTGTAATTCCAGGCAAATATCTGGTTTTCTATAGGTTATTCAGTTATGAACGCGCGGCTTGAATAAAAGGAATGAGCCGCGATTGAAGTTATTTAAGAAAATTTTATAGGAATCGTTATCTTACAAAATCTGAATAATTTTTTTTTCAAATTCATGTAAATTATGTTGAGACGCTATCAAGGTTCAGTAAGGTGCCGGAGCTGACTAGGCTCCCTTGATGTAGCGGCATCACCGTGCGTTGGAATACAAGTGCATTTATAGGCCGAGAAATGTGCATTCCACCGATAGTAGGTTTAATTTAGTTTTACGCCAATGCGCACAAGAAATCTGCATACACCTTTAATATACTAGTTAGTTACCTTTTCCTTTTATTTTCACACATCAAACTTACTTTTCTATTGTATGTCGTGCGACACATATAAAGCAACAAGTTATAAGGCACGATGGCGTTCTCGTTGTATAGTATTATTGCGATAGCAATTATATGGACACTCAAAAGCAGATTTCTGCCGTCGGCGTCGCCGTCGCCGTGAGGTTCCGTATGACGTCAATGGAGATGAAATCGTCGCCGCGCGCCGAACGCTGTATGTGCGAGTGAAAGGGAACGAGGGGCGCGCGCTTTCACGGGGAGTGAACGCACGGCGGAGAACAAACGCGCGTTCTGCGCCGTGCTCCCTTAAGGGCTGCAGAAGTAGGCGTCTCTTTCCTCCTTTACAATCACCATATATGTAGAGCAAACGCGCCTTCTTCCGACGCGCGAGAGACCGTGGGGGAGGGGGGGAGGGGGAGGGAAGGGAGGCGACGTTTAGCTGCGGCACCGGCAACAGTCACCAACGCCGCACGCATATTGAGCGAACGCGGGCAAAACGCCGACGGCGTCGACAACAGTTCTTCTGCGTGTTGCCGGTGCTGCTGCATGTCCAAGTTTATACAGCTGATAACGCTAATATCATTACTCCGTATAGCTCTCTACAAATTTGCTATCGCAATTGATGCTTCGCCTTTCAGGTGAAACTGCGACAAATTTTTATCTCACGCCAAGAATGTGAACTGCATTAAGCATTGTCGTTGCCTTCCAGTTGTACATAATATATAAAGGGTGTTTTTCGAAGTGTGCTGCAATAAAGACTGTCCTTACTAGTCTGTTTAACTAAAACGTAGACGCACCATTTGTCTCTGGCTGCTGAGGCCAAAGTTTATTAAAAGAAGTTCATTACTTTCGCGTCACCAAGGGTTGCGGGAAACGTGGTCTGTCGGCTGGTATTTCGCCATTTTGTGCCCCAGATTTAACCCGATAATTTAGCTGGCGGCGGCAAGTACCCTTACAAAGGATGTCACCACCATAAAACAGCGTTGCATGCAAGGAGGTTCAACCTCCTTGGTTGCATGTATATGCTTTCTAGCGATATCGTTGAGGGCTCCGTCCCTCTTCGTGTCGCAGAAAATCCGGTGTCGGCGTCCCGTGAGCGAAAATTTCCGCATATTAAAGAGAAGCTTTCTATGTACTACTGATTCGTCCGTGAGCGCCGAAAACGCACTGCAGGAAAGCCAACTTACATATCGGAACTATCTGCGCACACAGTAGAACAACGGCGCATGACATACGTATCGTAGAACACTCCAGTTCGCAGTTGTACCGATAAGAACAAGGGGAACTGCAACGCCACGCTACCCAGACGAACTGTATATATCTGCATTGCATTACGCGCGTCACGCAATGCATTCCCGGCCGTCACCATGGGTAGGCCGCGGGTGCAGCGCACGGCAGAAGCAGAGGCTGCCGTACGCGAACGTAAGCGCGAGCGCGATCGTTCCCGTAAGGCCGATCCCGCGTATCGGCAACAGCAGAGCCTCTGACCGTCTACCACAGCGATCACAAGGCAATACTGTGCAAGTGGAGAGTCGTCCGTGAAAGTGTGAGTGTGCGCGTGTAATCAACGGCTACATGATATAAAATAAAGGCTATGCAACTTTACGAAATGTCTCTTCATTCAACTTCAACATTCAAAAAATACAATCCTAAACAAGCAATCAAATCACATATACGCTTCGCATCGGGTCCCTCAGCATTTCTTGGGTTCGTTGCGGGGTCGTTGGCTTTGGACTTTGATTCAGTTTGTATGGGAGAAAGCTTCGCGTTCAGCCATCTTTCTTTAAGAAAATGGCTTTTATTTTTATTTGAAATCTATTTAGACAGTACAATCGACAAAAAGTGTAACGTCGCCAGTCCACTTACTAATCGCAGAATAATGAGCACCAACAGCAACTATATGCATATAAATAGGTCGTCTACTCCGTGGCGCTGATAAACGCGATTCTCCGTGGAATTTCGCGATTGGTCATGCGTCGCATTACGTCGAGATTAGGTCCAGGTGTCGCATCTTTGGAGCCTGCAGACCCATACTCTGCGTCTCACAAGTTCCGTGCACTGCAGCGAAGGCCAGGGTTCGTGTCAAACCAATCAACAATGAGAGGCGGCTGTGTTTTCTGAGAAGCGGTGGGGGTTTCGTCTGTACAGCTTCTATTCAGTCGGCGTCGCGCGGAGGGCGATCGGCGGAGGACAATACGTAGTTTCTTTTTTTTTTTACGTGACGTCACAGATGCAGCTTTTCACTCTGCTAGTACCCGAACATGGGAGCCCCGATGATGCCAGTGCAACAGATTCTTACGTATACATTTTGTTCATTAAAGATAATGTATTTCTTAGCGAGTTACTCCACTTTACCGTGCCGTGTATGCTTCTTGCCTCTTTCGTGGGCCGATCCCAGAGATAGTGCAGTCCCAAAATGTGCGCCGATATCGAAGATATATCTGGTACCGGTGCTACCAGTGGTACCATGGTACCACCGTACGGTGAGGTGGTACCGGTGGTAAGGTTCTCGCATTCTTCCCTGGTGACAGCCATAGCATTGGTAGACGAAGTCGCTGAGACACTACGCCTCTTGTAGAAGATGCAGACGCTGTTCGTTTAAAACGCTGCGTGCCTAATAATAAATTCCGACCCCGCAGCTCGCGCGAGAATACATCGTCTTTCGTCAACGTCAACTTGAGGTTGAATCTCTCGCCAACTTTTTTTTTTAAATGACTATATTTTTCCCGGCATTATCACAGTTATCTATTTGTCGCTCAGCGCGAGACGCCCCTGTCGTACTGTCAGGTTTCTTGTCACCGAGTTTCTCGACCTGGTAGTACCCTAAGATGGCGACCACAATGACGTAAGTGCTGTTTTTTTTTTCTCTCAATGGCTGACGCAATTAGTAGTTTTCGCTGCACTTCACAAAGTTGGTGAGAGGGAGAGATGGGCACGTCACACCTAAAGCCACCTATACTATACATATGTGGCATATAAGGCTTGTGACGTCTTTATGACGTCAGACAGCGACTCCGCCCCATTCTCAGCCCCAGCTCGCTCAGACAGACTTTGATCGATCATCGACTACAACTGGAGGTAGAATCACCTTCCAATCGGTTTTTTTTTTCGACAACTTGTATATTTGTAGCCATGCATTGCGCAGTCTCTCATAGCTAGATGAAATGCAAGGAATACTCACTGTACACCTTGACGCAGAGGAAGCAGCCGAGGCTGGCAGAAGCGAGGAGAAGGATGACGTAGACGGCCGTCTTGCGACGCTCGTGGGCCTTTTCCGCTTCCTCGATATGCTTCCAGGAGAGGCCCTTGGCGCGCATGTACAGGAGCTCCTCCTGCAATGCGCGCGCGTATACCTACCGCAGTCAACTTCCTTTTTTTTTTTTTTTTTTTTTTGGGGGGGGGGGGGGGGGGCGTGGTTCGCGTTACAGCTTGCGAGACTAGGTTGCGCAGGTGGTTATATAGTGTACGATGCAAGAGAAGGACTCCAAAACTAGCTTGCGCAGCTCACGCTGCAGCGCCGCGATGGTCCTCGCAAGAGATTGGTTCGTACAATTTATCGTAAGTATATAGCTAACGAGAGCCGAGACAAGCTGCAGATTTGTAGACCAAGACAGGCAAAGCGCCGGTACAAAGGCGGCGCTTTGTGAGTGCAATTAATTTTGTGAGTGAGCCTTTAATTGAGTCACGTGAGTTGTCTTCGTTGGTCACTGCCCTGAGCAGCAACATTTGCAAAGAAACTACAGACGACTCCCGTTAATTCGACCCTGGCGAATCCCCAGGATACGGTTGAATTGCGGCAAAGGTCGAACTGTGGTAAAATCAACGACTTCAAATGTTGATTATTATTTTATTTTATTATTTATTTTTTTGCTTGGTGTAGCCTGTAATGAATATTTGCTTTTTGCTCTTGAAGCGCAACCCCTGACCAGCTTGCGGCGAAGAGCGCGGACACGTTTAAACGCTTGTCTCAGCGTCGGCCTGAAAAGCAAAGTTCCGCAGCGTTGAGCCCAGCACCAACGTCAAGCCGCACTCGGTAGCTCCAGCGGGACGCTGTCGGCAACGTTGTCAAAGTCGCTCTCGTCACTGCAGTCTGCTAGCTGAACTTATTGTGTTTTCAAGCTTTACATGGGTTTGTTGAATAAAGACTGAGATCGACACTCTAAAATCTTCATTTCTGAAAATTATTCATCAGCACTTTTATCCTTTTCTATATGGTCCCCGGCAGGTCGTGGTCCCCAGTAAGTGAAATGCACGCGTCCCACGGTTTCTGCCAAGCTCAGGTAACATGAATGATGCCACGTTTTGAACCTACTTCGAAATCGTCTCCAACATGTGTTCCATGTCAAAGCAACATCTCTTCTTTTTAATGCGAAAGACATTCATGTCCCAATACGCGAAAACCCGGCGTCGTAGTCGGCAGCGTGATCGAATGATGGTACCAAAAATGGCTGACGGCGCAAAGAGTTTCATCCGGAGCGCTCCACTACAGCGTGCCTCATAATCAGAGCTGGTTTTGGCACATAAAATCCCAGAACGAAGAAGATGGCGCAAAGAGTAAAAACACGACAAGAATGGCTCGGCCTGACGTCAAATTTTTCATGGAGGCTCCTGTCAACGAAGTAAATTAACGCCTTCGTAACGAAAATGTGGTAAATATCAGCCTGGGTGGGAATCGAGGTTGGGCCTCCGGGGCGCGAGACGAGCACGCTTGACCGACGCCATTCAGGTTTTATATTGAGCCAAGACATGCATTGCGTTTTCATTACTTGGGTTTTAGCAAGCGAATCCCCTATGCTGACCATACTGGCGTTGAAACATATAGTTTCAGGCCTATTTGCCTTGCTTTGTGCAGTTGTTATATTAAAGGATATGAAGGAATCTTAAAAAGTTACCATCTGTAAATGTTTCCATTAATGTTGTTTATAATGCAAATTAGATATGAATAGAAATTTTGCTGACTAGCCAGAGCAAGATTGGGGGGCTTTTCAAGATACCATATGTTAGCAGTCTGTACAATATCTGGCTCCATGGGGAATAAATGACTTCGATAATTCAGTAACTCCTGCATAACTTGCCCTGTTGAGGGTATGTGCCATTGGCGTTGGTATTTTTCCGCGAGTATGCTCTGCGTATGAAAGGGGATCGTGGACAGAAAGGCGGTGGCGGGAGAGGCGAGGAAAAAAAAAATAGCCACGTATCTGCGTGCTTCTCTGCAAATGTCGTCGAAAGACGATAGTCTTCTGCCGGCCGTACTACATGAGTGCTGGTCTGATACGCGACCACCCGTGATGCTGTTCTCGTACCATTTCCGTCCTGGCATGATAAATGCAATGGAGGTTTGTTTGAACAGATTTCATTTTACCGCATTATCACTGCTGGTATGCCATGTGTTCGTACCTCCACGATATGTCAGCAATGTTTCGGTCGCGTGTGGTATACTGTATAGCAGGATAGTTTGCAAAGAAGAACCATTTGTGAGACATGAATGTATTTTATTGCGTGGAAGGGTCAATGGCTGTGCGCATGTACTACTGGTGCGCCGAAGTAGACGCCTTCCCGTCTCCGGTGACGCCAGGGGGTGAGGCACGATCACGTTCCACAGTGGCACTGGTACCACTGGCACACTGAGTGTCACCATGACATCCCTCGTCGTCCGACGCATTGGCAACCAAGCAGAGCAGAGGTCTGTGTACGCTGAAGTAGGAGGCGTACTTCAGTACTTCCACGTTCTTTAGCCCGCGATGGAAGACGTGGTCGAGAGCCGTTCCAAACCGGGTTGTAGGCACTTCGCTTTCGCTTGCCAAGCTCATGCCGAAGAGGTCACGCATGAAGTTTGGTAGCCATTGGTTTTGGCCATTACGCAAGTTGACGTTGAAATCGCCAGTGATTATCATTGGCATGTCCGCAAGCGTGCGGTGGGTGCCCTCGAAATGTTGTTTCTGAGCAGGCAGCTTCGAATGGGCCCAAAGGCGCGTTCGGAGGAACGCCTTGTTGGCCTCGTGAGTGTGGCCGGGCGACACATACACAGCTACCACTAGCAGTGGCGTGCACTCTATTACGCTTGCTTGGCCTCGCGGTCTTTGGTGGTTCTCGCGGCATGCGCTTCTGGCGTCTCTTGAGTAGCCCGGTACGCTTGCTTGGCCTCGCTGTCTTTGGTGGTTCTCGCGGCATGCGCTTCTGGCGTTTCCTTTGTCTCACGGCGGGCTCGCTTGGCTTCACGATCTTTTCCACACCTTTGGGCGCCATCTTCTGGAGTTTCTGTTTCCCGGCGTTTCCGTTGTTCCTGGCGGCCCTTGATTACCCGTTCGGCACGAGCTTCGGGCGTCTCTTCTGCCGCCCGGTACGCTCGCTTAGCCTCTCGGTCGCTGACGATTCGCGCGTCGCGCAACTGGTCTGTCCTGTTGCCTCCGGGTGCGCCTCGACTCACGATCTTGCGCTAGCCGCTCGGCTCGTTGCTCGGACGTTTCCTGGGCACGCTTGAGACGACGAGCGTCGGCACGCCGGCGCTTCTCCGCTGCAATTTGGTCGTCGGTCTTTTCCCTGCGTTGTCTGGGCATGTCTTGTAGAGTGGGTTGTATTTCATCAAGCGGCCATTTATGTTTTGCCCTGCCTCAGACAGCGCTTCCTTTATGTTGAATCGGCCGCATCTGGCTGGCATTGATAAAATTGAGGAGGCGGAATCGGCCGCATCTGGCTGGCATTGATAAAATTGAGGAGGCGCTGCGTGAGACATGGACGCCATCTGGCAATACATCGGGAAACACGAGCTTGTGCAGAGGGTTCCCTCCCTTCGTGACAGACGTCGTTCGTCGGCGCGCATAGCATGGTATTTTCAGCGCAGCTTAAGAAACTAGGGTCTTTAGAGTTACGTATCTATGTATTTTCTATTAAAGGAACACACCTCCTAATACTTACCTAGTGATGATGCGCCTCAGATATGCGTAATATTTACTTTTTGATCGATAACGTTCACAAGTATGAACAGCCGTACCAGTTTAAGTAGTGTGGGCGGTAAGCTAGTGGTCCAACTTTGGCCGGGTGGCTGAATCGGTTGACAGACAGACAAACAGACAGACAGACAGACAGACCAAATTTTCAGCGTTTAAGTTCCCCAAGAAAGACTATCGTCTTTAAAAATAAACCGCATATCCATGAAGTGAATGATGATGAGTGGGCGAAGCACCGGCTGGGGGATCATTCGGGCAAAACGCCGGAAGTGGAACCGGAAAACGGAGCGTGGCGTACATATACTATACATATATATACATATATATATAGACATATATATATATATATATATATATATATATATATATATATATATATATATATATATATATATACTGTACATTTGTACAGTATATACAGCGCTTATATAGCCCTTGTGCACCGCAGCGCCCCTAGCTACGGACGAGAGAGAGAGCGCGCGTCGGAAACGAGAGAGAAAGAGAGCACAGCTGCGCCTCTAGCGGGAGCGGCGAGTACTAGCGTGGCTAGGACGGCGCGACAAGGGACAAGGCTCGACCCTAAGGAGCTTCGCCCCTAAAAACATATTGTAAGGGAGTACTGGTCTTAACGGCGCGTTCCTGACGAGAATGGTGGTGTTCAGCCTAGGCGTCGTATAACCTTGCCGTTTTCGTGTGTGTAATTCTAGGCAAATATTTGGTTTTCTATAGGATATTTAGCTAATTAGCGCGGTTTGAGATAAAAGGTATGAGCCGGGATTAAAGTTTTTGAAGCAAATTTCTTGGAATAGTTTTCTTACAAAATTTGAATGAAATCACTTTTAAAAGTGTAAATTATGTTTGAGAAGCTTTTGAGGTTCAGTAAAGTGGCAAGCACGATGTGCTGCCGAAACTCGCTTGTCTCCATTGACACTAACTCCACATCCTTCGGGTCTGCCAGCCGGTATAGTACATCGCATGTTTGAATGAAACTTGTTCTATTTGTAAGCTGACGAAACTGAATTCTAGCGACAGCAGGAAGCGGAATTTTAATGCGATAGCGTTAAAGGCCCCGTGTCGCAGACAATACGGTGTTGGCGGAGCTGTCTGTGAGCGAAAATTTCTGTATATATATTTCAATATATGTATATGCCACGCCTTGCTGTACCACATGCTGTATATGGGGATTATATTGCCACGCTATTCTATCCCTAAAGTTGCTCATATCTTGTCTTACATTCTTGACAAAGTTATTCCTCGGAATTTTGAGAATTACAGCCCACAAAAAAAAAAACAGAACACCGACAGCGCAGGCCTTTTATATTAAATCTTCTCAGACTGAAATATCAAAAGTGCGAAACAATAACACAAACCTGAAAATGATCTACTTTTTTGGCAAAGCTACGCACGACCTCCAGGATCGGCCCACGCAAGAGGCCGCGTTTCTACCAATCGCAGAGCGGCGCGCGTCGCTCGGTTCCTTGCAACACCTTCCAGATGACGCTCGCCTCCGCGCATCCGCGGCAGTGGCGGCGCCCACCGTGCAGGGGAAAGAAAACAAAAAGAACCAGAAAGCTCGCCTTCGTGCATAGCGTTCGCCGCCAGCGTTTCCCGGTAGACATTACGGTTACATGAGCTGCAGTTGCCGGGAAGCGTGAGAAGCGGTCAGGGACTTTGTAATGCTATCGCGTTCCACTCTTAAGCGTACTCCAAGATTTTTTTTTCTGAGGGTTTTTAGATCCAAAACCTTCATTTAATGTAAAAGGGAGGAAAAAACGCGTGAAAAAACGTTAATGTCACGTACTTTGATTTGAATACTAGCGATCAGGCTAATTTCTATGCAGTTTGAGAAGAGTTCATTCTTCCTTACCTGGGACAGATGGTGTATAACGGACGGTACATCGTGGCGCACCTGTATTAGGAGAAGAGAAAAGCCGAGTACACTTCAAGCGCACTCGATGCCCTCCGTACCTCACCTCCAACACGCGTGTGTTCTTTTCTTTCTCATACAGGTCTGCTGCTTGAAATAGGTGCGACGACAAAGTAAATTTACTACGATTGACATATGCTATGTTTCATTACTTCGGTATAACGTGAGTCTCTCAACAATATTATTCGCAAGTTAACGGTGTGTTACGTACAAGGGCACATCCAAGTATGGCACCATCATTAGATAGCTCTATTGCACGACAGTTTAAAAAATTGGAATGTCTGCTTTTGTGGCGCGAAGTTGCGGCATTGAAGGCTTTCCACACAGATGATTTAATTTACAGTTGCTGTCAATTTTTTCCATATACTTGGTGACCAAGCAGCCCCGCCTCGTTAGCATTTGACCTTGCCTTTCAGGTGCAATATACCGTGTGTCCCAGCTAACTTTCAGCCAAGCCGTTCAACGAAAAATAAGAAAAAGAAAATAAACGATTCGGCAAAGTCAATGCAAGATAGAATTATAAAAGCTACGGTGTTCGGTTGTCAGAGGTCTGACGACCGAACACAGTAGGTTTTTAATCTTCTTCTTGTTGTTCTTGAACAGCTTGTCTAAACTTTATTAGTTGGGACGCCCTATACACCTCACCCAAATTGCGTGAGCGTTTGCCTATTGAGAAAACTGACTAATTACTCGCGTACTTCAAAACAGGGAAATCGGAGCATGGTGGGCGCTAGAGCCTGGCCGCTTGCGCGACCTATTCTGGTACTTGCAGGGTATGCCTAGATCCGAAGTTAACGTTGTCGGTTGCATATGCGTCAATAGCTCAACATCGTGGTTAGCAATGCTGTTTATGAAGAATATGTAGCCAAGATGAAATGGCCGCTGTTGGCGGACAGCAGAAAACGCACAATGCATCGAAGTTATAGACGTATATACCTCTCGTGTGGCGATGTGGTCCGACATCTCCTCTTCTTCTTGTTCGCGCGCATAGTGGCAGGCATGGCTAGATGATGATGATGATAATAATTATGACCTTAAAGCATTTAGCACATACCCACTGACTGGGTCCCGGTTGGTGTGTATATCATTAAAAATAGGGATGCGCCTACTATACAGGATGTTTCATTTTTTAACAAGGAAGCTGTTTAACCTGGGTGTTTGCCGTCAGGTGTAACGCCGTAATGTAGGCCAATCCCGGTGGTAGTGCAGAAAGGGTCCGAGCGAAATGGCACATAGCCCTGTGACCTAGCGAAGCTGTTTAAGCTCGAGGATGGTCCGTCGAGTGTACGCCGCGAAACCTCCGCCTGGCGATGACGTCACCATTCGTCGCCTAGCAACGCTTCGCCCCAG
This sequence comes from Dermacentor silvarum, assembly GCF_013339745.2. Lineage (NCBI taxonomy): Eukaryota > Metazoa > Arthropoda > Arachnida > Ixodida > Ixodidae > Dermacentor > Dermacentor silvarum. The sequence goes on along the minus strand of NC_051156.1, from coordinate 192,364,875 downwards.
CTGCGCCGACCACGACGAGCCTCGCCACAGCTGCGTGAGCCGTGACGTCATCGCGCGGGCCGCGTCGCTTCACCTTCGCTTTGCCGAGCCATGACGTCCCCGCACCGTGCGGAGTGGTTGCCGCTGCTGCGCAAAGGCGGAGCTAAGCCGTGACGTCATTGCGCCGACCCGCCGCGGCGACACAATAGATGACAATAGCCCCGCCGTCTCCGCGCCTAGCACATGACCGCGAAGATGGAGTCCCGCCGGGACCCGTCAGTGGGCATGTGCTAAATACTTTAAGCGAGTGAGACGACTTCGGTCCGATCCCGAGTATCGCGCCGCCGAAGCGGCGGCGAAACGTCGGCGATTCGCAGAAGATCCGGAGTTACGAGCCCGCGAAACAGAGCAAAAGCGTTTGAGCGTCCAGATACTTTAATGACCGTTTGTTCGTTGCTCCTTGGGATGGCGATGATTCCAGGGTGATCTTGCGCAAAACGTGGCCGAATCTCGAAGCATAACCTCGCAAAAACTTGGACTAACCGAGAAAAAGCTAGGTGGAGTCGCCAGCGTCGCTGTTTGCCCAGTCTTTGCACCACTATATAGTGTGAAGCTGCCAATAACCTTTTTAGCTGCACCTAATTTTAAAAACTCACCTGTGGCTCAAAGTACGAGGGCGAATCAGGAAGCAATTGCGCGTATTTTTTATTAGATAAAATAAGGTACATGCAGGCAATCACAAATATACGTAATATACTAAGTACCTTACACTATTGTTACACATAGTACCCACACCGGTTGAGACATTTGTCCCATCGCAGTACTAAATACGAGATGCCCCTGTGGTAGACATCGTCCGGCTGACAGCAGAACCACCGTCGGACAGTTGTCTTCGCTTCATCGTTGCACGTGAATCGCTGTCCTGTAAAGAACTTCTTCAGCGGACCGAAAACTTTCCCCATACGTGCGGGCTCATTTCCCTGTTGATTTCGACGGGCGGTCGTCTCTTGCTTCATAGAATACGAATCACACTTCGTTGCTCGTACGCCGTGGACTTGTGAAGCACAACAACCGCCATCTTCAACAACAGACAGCAGCGCCGTGGCGCGGAGCTACCGGCAGATAAGGCCGGGCCGGTCCAAGAAAGGTCCACCGCGGGGAATGGATGTGTTGACTTCGCATTTAAAAAAAATAGAGGCAAAGGCTTTCTGATTCGCCCTCGTACAATTCCAGCCACTGAGCTAAATTATGCGATGGGGGGACCATTACTTCTACGTGAAATCAAAACGCTTAATTGAATAAGTGACATAAATGCAATGATTAACTTTCTTAACTAATTGCCCTACGGTACATATTTCAATCTACGAATCGTAGCTAGCGAGTATACAAGGCATATCGACTTGGAACAAATTCTCAAGACTATACCAGATTCGAGATATTAATTTTCAATGTGTCCGACGAAATGCATTGGTGTTTCAGTTACTTTTGCACTTCAATGGATTAAACAGCGTTTTCTTAAATAGGCATATGGAACAACAGGGCATTCTTACTGCAAGTTTTGACGGCGCATATCTCGAAATCGGTGCCATCCTCAAAATTCGTTCCAAATCGTACTCACTTAGCTACAGTTCGTAGATTGAAATATGCTCCCTAAAGTAAATAATTTAAAAGTTAATTAGGGTGATTATAGTAACTATTCAATGAAGCATTTCAATTTCTCGTAAAAGTGATGGCCGCCTCATCGATTATTTAGATCAAGGTTTAGAATTGAACAGAGGTCACCTATGTCCAGCTGTGGTATCATTACAACGTTACAGCAACATGATCTAGATGGGACTAAAGATTATCCATGGTATGCATTTTTATTGTTGTTTTGGTAAATCGAGATATCTACAGGATGTATGCAATGTCTAAACCACCGTGTTATATGGACATCTATGGATTACAAATGGTTCTCTGGGTGGTTCTCACTGACGGCGTAGTTGAGCGTAGTTGATATGTATAGTCCTAGGTACCTTTGGTCAAAGCTGGCTGCCCGAGTCAGCCACTCGGCAGTCGGGTTGGGGGTGACCTCAGTGGGGTACGTATGGGAGGGGAGTGGGGACGGGGGTAGTTCACGAGGTGCTGCACTTCGCCATTCGTTTCACTCGGTTCAGGCTTCATGCAGGATGAGTTCGCAGCCCTCCCTGCACTAGTCAGTGAGGTAGTGCGGCGTTCGTGCAGGAGGTGCCGTGCCGGTTCCGCACGAGCAATAACTGGCACTGAACTGGTTCACGAAATGCAGGGCGAATTGAATGGACCTGGAATCATGCGCATGTGTAGGCGCATGATTCCAGGCGCATAAACAGTCTTTCAACTGTTTATTGAGCACCACTTAGTCTTGGAGCTGTGCGTTGTTTTATTCGTTATTTCCGGCAATCATTAATAGCGTTTTTTTTTCTTTTCTTTCTTGTCCTAGTATGCTCTAGTTTCGCTACCTAAATTGCGAGTTTGTGGAGAATGTACACTCGATTTCCAGCATAAAATTTTGCATGCTTCTTACAGTCAAAAATTTAGTTGTAATTGACCTTTTAACAAGACTCATTGGCTTAGTAGGTGAGGCACTGCTGACTAACAGTCTTCTGTTTGCGTTAATGTGAACACGATCTTCTCATTCAGTGGCATACCATCTCTCTCTCCGCACACACACATAAAAGAATTGTGGGTTTTGCATTAAAGAAAAGCTGAAGAATGTGTCAGTGCCAGTTTTTTATATTTAACAGGTCTGATTATGATCACATGGTGAATCATTAAGAGACTGTTAAATGAATTTGTTCTGTTTAGGATGTTTTATACACCACTCATATTTAGGATTCTTGAAATATGTAATTACATGTCAGAAACAGACGATGATGCACCTTCAGTCGGAGAAAGTAAAAGTAACAAATCCAACAAAAACGTAAACGCTGCTTTTTTTTTTTTTTTTTTTTTACTGTAAACTGGGTTGCTAAATAGATGTAGCAAAATTTGTTCAGAATGGTTTACAAGGTACCTCACTGGCTTTTCCATAGACAGACAATGCTCTTCAGTGCCTTCTCTAAGAGAGTCCTTGCAGAATGCATTTCACACTATGAAGGGCCTCTTAGGATGTGTGTTAGTACTTCTATACCACGATCCTGCATATTACTGGTCTCACATGTGCACTTTCAATACTCGACGAGAACTAGCTATGGTTGTTAAAACTTGTTGAGCTGTGTAGTAAGGGAAGCTGCTGAGCGAAATTGCCCTACAAGACAAATAAAACGGGCTGCCTTAGCAAGGTAAACATTTAATTGCAAAGTGGGTTAAGGGACGCTGTAGTATCGAACTCCAAACTAATTTTCGACACCTGAAGTTCTTTAACATGCACCCAAAGCAGGTACACGAGCGCCTGTGTATTCCACGCGAATTGGAATGCGGCTGCGAATCGAACCCGCATCTTCATGCACAGCAGCCAAATGTCACAGCCATGGGGTCCCCGTGGTGGGTTTCTTCAGCTGAACGTCAATGACGACACTCAATGACCAAGAAAACTGCACCTTACAAGGACACATGCTCTCTTACACATTGTTCACGTTAATACACACATAAACACACACAAAGCCTGACACGCAGACTACAAGGCAGTACGTTCAAGAAGGCAAAGGTGGTCAGCAGTATGCCCAACACCATGCACTCCCATGAAGGCTCACACCTAGAAACTGCAGATGGTATGCCCAAGAAAAACGCGGGAAAGCCGATGCACTACCTGCGTGCTGTTCACACTAAAGACATTCCACACAAATCTGCTGTCATTCAAAGCTAGGAAAAGTAGCCAAACTCTTCCATTCTTAGCCATGAGAAAGCTTGTGTAGTGGGAATGACATATTGCAAATGCTTCGTGTGGGGATCTTGGTGGCAGACCACGCAAAGTTGGGCCAACTGAGTCTTGAAGGCACGCAGCTTTATTACACCCATATGCACGAACGTCCATGATGAGAAGTTTTCAAGCAAAAGTTTAAACCTTAAATTTGTGAGAGATCCAACAGCAATGTAAACACAGTGTCGCACAGACCAATCTGTTTCACAGGAAGAAAACAGCTCGACTGGCCACTACAACGTGGCTACTAAGTTTTTAACAATGCCTCCTGATGTATTTTAAGGGCCATGAATTGCACGCTCAAAAACTGTTCAAAAACTCAAAAAGAATGACTGCTCTCATATGTCTGCAATATTTCCACCACAATTGTATTACTCTTAGAAATTTGTTTCAATCCCTGTAAACCACATCACCCAAGTCCGATAACTTCAGTTTTCTATTAGCAGTACACAAACAGCAAGTAGCAAGGCAAGCCAAGGGCGCTGAATGTTATTCTTGAGCATACACTGGTATCCAGAAAGTAGCAGCAGTGCAACACAGAACTTGACTGGCATCACTGTAGCTTTCACTCAATCAGGCATACAGCAGAGCTGCATAAGGATGCCGACGTTTGCTGTATGCACTTGCTCAAATGAAACTGCACATCACAGGAGCGAGCCTTGCCTAGCTTGCTACTCGCACAACACAGTAAAGCATACTGTAGAAACAGTAATAAAGTGCAGCACATAGGAGACGCATATCTTGCAATGATGTGTATGAGTTTTCAAGTTTCTCGAGTTACTGCATATGACTTGTGGCCTGTGAACCTATGGTGCTTACTATTTACGAATGCAATAACTCACTAACCCATCAACTGCACTGGCTGTTCGACAAATGAACTTACTGCTGTTCGGTATACTAACAAGTGGAAATGGGTGCCTTTGGGACAGCCACAAACTGCAAGTGTTGTGCACGACACAATGGCTTTATACTGCAAGTGTTTTTTACCTGGTTGATTGTACTGAGAGTAGCCTTTATGCTCTGTATGCAACATCCACACTATAACCACTGAGCTCCAGGAACACACGACCTGTACTTTTAAATGTAAACCCCACTGTGCACTGTGCATATGACACAGTGGTGTCCCATGGAACTACTTTTAACGTTTTAAATACTGAGAATTTGAAAACATTCCAATCGTCATGCAGAAATCTGAGAACCTCAATTACTGCAGCATCATTACATTCAACACAAATGAATCTGGGATTAGCGTGAATGATCAACCTCGTCTGTAGAAGCTGAGAAACCTTGAAACGCATTAATTTGTTCACATCCTACCTGCTAAAATGACAATGTATGTGCCATGCACCAAAAGGAGGTAAGAGCACTTGACACTGGAAGTGCAAGTGTAACTGCTCATAGAAAAGGAAAAAAAGATGTTACAGACACACATATTATTATTGCTGATTAAACAAAATTTTCCACCTCTACTCCATCTGAAGGAGTATACAAGGCTTTCCATAACCGAGTGGTGTCAGTTTTCGTGTTAGCAGCGCCATCACTTCAAGCAAAGATCAGGTAGGTGTCACAAAGTTGGATTTTTCATGGAAGCAGCTGTACAGAATCCTACAACAATGCTATGAAGTGCTGAAAGATTGTTGATCCTTAATTATTTAAATAAGCTTTCCTCAATGGTATTTTAGGTTTAATGAGATATTATCACCTCTACAGTCCATGAAGATTATGGCTTTACATTGCACACGTGTAAGTTTGCAAATATAAGGCTAGGATGCAAGACAAAGAAATTAAAGCACAGTGCTCTAACCATGCTTTAAGAAAGTGCACAGATTTCCAAAAAGAAACAATTTGTTTTAATCAAACCACTGAGTGTCCAGATCAGTGTATGACTTATGTGCTGAAAAACCTGGCTTCATTCTGAACAGAAACCAGAAGTAAAGTAAGAAATGTGACGGAAACCAAAGTCGCAAGAATTTTTGTAAAAAGAGAAAGAAAAGGAGGCACTATAATGAGAAAAAAAAAAAGATCACACTGAACTCATTTTCACAGGCAATGCAGAAGTCACGTGATTAAGTCTTGCGCTCCCCTTCCCCAACTTTTGCCAGCGAACACCACGCGAACCACCCTTTTGTCCCGATTCAAATCACACAACTCTTCGAACTTCAAAGAACCTCTTCAGGTAGTAGACCTGGCCCAAGGTCATCGCAACGAGCACGACGGCTTCAAAGAAGGCCCACATCACAACCCTCGAGTTGGTGCTGTCGTTGACTGGAAAAAACAAGGAGGCAAGAGGTTTGAAATGGGCACTGAATGTACTGCACAATAAAAAGTCAAGATGACTACATGACCTGCTGAAGTGTTCCAGCAGAGCTTTAGCGTAATGTATGTGAGCGGCCTGATTGGCATGCACGGTCAAGCCACCTGGTGACGCAGAGCTTAACCAGCCAAACACCGAGCTAATATTGCTGTAACCAAGTGCAAAACTTTTTAAACATTTAAAAAGACACCATGTTCAAGATTACGCTCATGCCACTCCTGCAAAATTAGAATACACTTGCATACCTGCCAATCTAGCAACATAAAATTCAGGAGACTGCCTTGCAAGGAGAGGGGGGGGGGGGTCAAAAAAAATTTTATGTCACCATGCGAAACGGCGCACGTGGTAGAGAGTACATACTTGTCATCTCTCCGTGAAGTCACAAAGCACGCAAAGTCAGTTGTATATGATATCATAAATGCTTGCAAGTACTTATTCTTGGCTTATGAAAGCGCCATCTATCGCTCTAACTAAACTCGGGGAAACAAAGAGTAGTTTGGCATTCCGCACTTCACTTGACAACCCAGCAAAGCCAAAAGCATAGCGCACTCACGACCGATTAACGAGTGGATTGCTATGAACACGTGAGGCAGCCAGGGATGAGCCAATCTGCAAAATTCAATATGGCAGTGTCCGTCGGTTGCTCGCATTCGTGGTGGTGCCGGCGGCCGCTACCACGATTCAAGGTGCATGCTGGTGACTAAGTGCTCCCGCACTGCTTTCTCGCCTCGTTATATTACAGGGAGGAGGCGGAAACAACTTTATTTTATTGCGATAGCAATTATATGGACACTTCAACCGGATTTCTGCCGTCGCCGTCGTCGCGCCGTGAGGTTCCCTATAGATAAAATCTTCGCCGCGCGCCGTATGCCCGAGCGGAAGTGTGTGGGGACGCGCGCTATCACGGAGAGCGAACGCACTCAATCACCCAGGCGCAAGCAAGGAAGCGGGATGCCAGCGCCGGAGGGAGCGCGGAGGGGGGGGGGGGGGCGCACTTCTACTCTGCCAACAACCGCGCTCGTCGCTCACTCGGCCGCACCGTCTCTTATCTCCACACGGCTCTGACCTTTAGGCGCCGTGCATTCGCCGCTCAGTTTCCGTTGAAGCGATAGACCGCACGTACCTTCGCCCGCTGCGGCGTATATACGCTCGCTGCCAGCGTTTTGACAGTCGTTGTCTGCAGTCATTCAGTGTGATCTATTCATGTTTGTTTGTGCGCGCTCACACCACGCTTGTTCATTCAGTTAGTAATAGTCGGGCCACATTTTCCAACGCACGCTACACATGCAATGCTGCCCGGATCGGCAGTGCAGCACTACAGGTGTGTCCCTTTGCACGCGCTGCCCACGGGAAGCGCTTCTCATCAACACCACGGTTTCACACGCGCCTTCTCGTGGTCATCGAGTCTCTCTTCATGTCGGTCTACTTACGCCGCAGCACACCTGCTTACTTAATCAGCTCATGTTTACTACAATTCATATTGCTACCAAAGCCGCTCACCTTACTTCGTATGACATTGCTGTGTTGCTGTCGCATTCATTGCTTCGCCCTTAGGCCGAAACTGTGACATTTTTTTATATTACAGGGAGTAATATGGTTATAGCGATAGCGCGTAAAAAAAAGCAGCATGAAAAAAAAAACGCTGTGCTGTAGCGACTACTTTTTGGGAGATTTGAGGTCGCGTCCGTACAATCTGGAGATGTGAGCAAAATTCGGGAGGCTCCCGGACAATTCGGGAGAGTTGACAGGTATGCACTTGGTTACTGCTATATTAGCTCTGTGTTTGGTTGAGCTTTGTGCCACCAGGTGGCTGCATCGTGCAAGCAGTTCACATTTGCGCCTCCGTTCATCCTGTAAAACGCCCAGTACACTTGCGCTTGTGTTTACCCGATTGCCAAACATGCTAAACTCCATTGTGGTAGTATTCCTTCGGCGTGAAGTGACAGTCGCAAACATATGCTGGCGCCGTTCGGATACCGACAGTCCGATGCGCTGCAGCCCCTCTGCTCGTCTGCTGCCTTGCAGAGGGGCACAATGTCGCTGCTTGACATATTGCCAGTCGCTACATTTGCAGCCCACAATGCAACAACTATGGTGCTCGCGAAAAGAAAGAACGAGAGCAACACTGACCGCACAGCCTTCATCAACACGGAGCACGTTGTAACACAAGCAGGCGACACTTGCCGTGCGCCAGAAGTGCATTTAGTGTAGTGATATACTGTCCTTGTGCATTCTCTTTCTGTTACTTTCTTTCTATATAAACAAATTGACTAACATCTCAACTATTACGAAAATTTGTTGATCATAATGTTGGAAACATTATCGATGACGCGCCCTGGGCTGCCAATCGGATAGCTTGCCCTACTGACGTCATATGGTCAAATCGCGTCACCTGGTCAGGGGCAGCTTAAAGCTCAGCCGATTGGCGTGTTGCAATCGGTAACGATGTGCCGTTTTAAAACCTTAAAATAAATTATCCGCTTTACGCGGAGCACTTACATGCGTCAATTAATGATCAGAAGGACCCACTGTAATGACGCAGTACGTTTGTACAAAATGGTCGAAATCGTTTCAGGGTCGCTATAAATACACCTGGCACTAACAGCAGCAAAAATAATGAAAGCTATAGACAGTCTCCTAGCTACAATGCAGTAACCTCAACCTTTGCCCGCAAAGATGACTGTACTGTGCTGTGAAGTTTGCATGTACGCGTTGCACAGAAAGAGTATGCTGTGCAGTCATCATCGTGTTTACCATACCACCACCCAACCACCCTCCTTTCTCTTGACATCCTATGTCTGTTATTCCCCAAAACCCCCTTCCCCAGCTTGAAGTAGCAGGCTAGATGTTCTTTACCCAGGCTGACTTCTCCACCTTTCTGCCATTAGATTATCTCAATTACTCATTTCACACATTTATGAATCGAGGTCCAGTGAATACTACAGAAGCACAGAAAGTTCAGCGAGTTAACCTGTAATGTTATTGGGCTCGAGCCTGGACATTCTTCCTACGGCTAGACGGGTAGCACGGCCCAATTATGACAGAACATGTAGTGCGAGTGAGCGCAACTCTGTTCTGCATAATAACACATTAAACCACCAACATAAAGCTTGTGCACATTATGTTGTGTCATGGTTATCTACAAGGCACACAGACAAATTAGTGGAATAGATCATGATATTCAACCCCTCGTTCAATTTTTGATATATCTGGTCAACACCATTCTGGCATGTTCAACCGGATGCTTCGACGTATACAGCACGAAATGCCGACTGAAAAAGTAGCGCCTGTGAGTGGTTCTTTGCTCTGTGTAATGACACATTATACCACGGCATAAAACCTGAACATATAATGTCAGTTTATGGGTAAGTCTAAAGCACAAAGACCTCTTAAAATAGTGAATGATTATTAAAGGCTTGTTTGATCTTTCTTAAATTTCTCATATTTGGCATACCCCATTGCTGGGTGACTGGGTAAATGCCGCTGGATGTGCCCATTCTTGGCCAATGCTCCATAATCGGTTTGTGCCACTATGACACAACAGCTATAGAAATCTTATTTAATATATTTAGAGATATGTGGCATACACTTATCATTACTATTCATACCTCAACAAGCATTCTATATGACCTTAAAGTGGTCCTGAACTACCCCTCGGGCTTAGTTGGAAAACCGTCCGCGGATAGCATATGCTATTATAAGCATCTCTGCCAAGTTTTGCAGTTGTGAGCGATGCGTGAAGCTCGCAAGCGGAGCACCTAAGTCTCCTTTCTCTCAAACACTCTCTTTTCAATAGAAGCCTCCTCCTTGCTCTCTTCTGGATGCTTTATTTCGTTAAAGCGGATTCCCATACACGGCTGCCATTGGCCTATAGCTGACATCAATCACGAAGGGTGTTTCGATCAGTGCACTTCTTCATACTGTTACTGTGTATATTAGAGAAGTTTAGCTTATCCGGTAATCGGATGAACGCAGGCGCACTGGGCGTTGATGCGGAGGCCTAAACGTGAGCGGCCTGTATGGTGCTGCCACCTGGTGGCGCAGAGATCAAACATACAAAAACAGCTAATATTGCAGTAACCAAGTGTATTGTACTTCCCTGCTGGTTTTAATTTTCGGCAGTGGCGTAAGCCTGTTGCTGCCGAAAACTTAGGCCTGCAGTGAAGTAAAATACACTTGGTTACTGCAATATTAGCTGTCTGTCTGATCTCTGCGCCATCAGGTGGCAGCACCATACATGCCGCTCACGTTTACGCCTCCGCCCCAACACCCAGTCTGCCTGCGTTTACCCGATTACCGGACAAGTTAAACCTCTCAATTACTGTGTATACCGTAGCTGTGGCCGAGTGGTTTGGGCATCCGCCATGGCTACGGGAGGTGGTTGGTTCGAAACACACCGTCCGATACCCACTGGCCCGATATTAATGGGTACAGGTGTCCCCCGACCTGGCGCCCGGTAGTGTGCGGGTTGAATCAACGCCTGGAAGTTGCTGCGCAGTGTCCCGCCGCCTTTGAGGGGCAAACCAGTTTCAAACACCAGTCCCCGCAAGGGTGGTTCTATATTCATGTTTGTCTGTGTTCACTCCTATATGTTCACCGGCCTAGCCTGCACAGTTCTTACGCCTGTCACAGCTCCTGGCGGAACATATCTGCGGTCAACCTCTTATTGACGAACTTTACTAAACAGGCTGAAGTTCGCGAAAATGTGATTTCAAATTTCGATAATTAATTACGTACTCCCGGAAGAAGCCGACTATAGTCTGCTCACGCTTAGCCGCAGCTGCCCGCGATGGAACTAAACTTTGGCCACTCTGCTTATCGGTGTCGTAGCCATCGGATCTTGCTAATTTCTACAACTAGCCTCGAACCACATGAAACTTAAGGTCAGACCACATGCAGGCTTGCCAGTGTGCGCTCACTCCTGGCCGCTGCTGGTTAGAAAATGCGTCAGTCAAGCTGGTGAAGGGCAAAGCCAATCCGCACCACATAGCATGGTCAGACCAGAGCATTTGAGCGCGACGATGCATTCAAGCCCTGTCCTGCACAAAGCAAACGCTGCACGTATGCACTACAGTTGCATGTAGCTGCAGTAAACAACGTAGCGTAGATACCAGGCCGCCGCGGGGTGCCACGACGAGTCCACTAGCTAAGTGCACTGCAACTCGCTGAGGACAACCGCGTTTGGCTTACGTCTGGTGCGTCGTAGGCGCCAAAATAGGAAATAGTGGCATCTACGTTAACATCCAAAATCAAATTTGAACTGCCCAGCATGGCGACATGCGCTGTGGCACTGTTGTAGGCACGCCCCGCTCCGCTGTAGGCTTTGCAACACAAGACATTGAAGAAGGCGTGGAAGCACCACGAAGGCCATGTTTGATTGCAAATAATTCTGCTTCTGCTGAACACAATGAAGTACTTTTTTTGCGGCAAGGTATTTCTGAAATAGCCTACTTTAATTTCAAATGCGTTTCTCCACTTTGATAAAGATAATCTTTGTCACATCGCTGCGTCAACATTACACACTGTGCATCCACTTGATTTCATGTTTGCAATTCGGCCTAGCCTCTGAACGGTGGATTGCATTAACATGCATACATTGTATAATACTGAAGTTGTCTTGAGTGCGAAACAACACCACAACTTTTCTATGCCAGAGTATCAACAAATCAATCGTCATGACACTGCCGTCATACTATCATCGTCGCCTTGCTGCCGTCATCTCATCACACGCTCATGTCACAGACACAATCGCTCACTTTACACAAGCATGTTCGCCCATCTCGTAACGCTTTGCAGTTCTTGAAACGATGCTTGACAACCAGCTACTTCCAAAATGCTTTGCATAATGTTGATTCTTACAGTGTCTGGAATCTCGAACATTTTTTTATATTCCTTTTTTTTTTCTTTGTTGTGTGGTCATGTCACCCTGTTTGCTTATAGTACACTACTCGTGTACAGTCACCAACCGATAACTCAGATTCGATGAGGACTGTCTAAAATTCCGAATAATCAGGAGTCCAAAATATTGAATTGGTCAGAAAATAAGCGAATATCGGGAGTCCAAAATATTCGACTGGCCAGAAAATAAGTGGCCACAAGTGGCCCAAAAAGTTTGTCAAGGCGTTGCCACACACACACATAACTTTGCCTACAACCTGGTCATTCTTTATTTGGACCATTTTCATGCTATCACTACAAATAGATTAAAGTACAGTCAACACATACACCGGTGGTGGTGACCGAAAAAAGACAATGAGTCGTGCACAGCAACGTTTTCGTGCAAGTCCGCGTTAGCTAACATGCTCGCCACTGAGCCAAATGACAAAGAACCGCGCCCTGATAGCCGAATGATTGTGGGTTGCTTTGCAACAGTCATTGTCCATTACTTCGTGCACGTAATCCCTGTCCTTGGCCGTGCAGAATTCGAAGGTGGAGTTCCCACCACTTAATGCTGCTTGGTGATACTGAACAAAACTCGTCAGCCAGGATCATGTCTATTTAACCCGAGGAACAAATGCTGAGAGTGTGGAACTCACAGTACTTGCATGACAAACAGCCTTTACATCGGTTAGCGGCTTGACTTGGCTTGTCCCATGGTTTGGGTGCGGGAAGCGACTAATGGATCGACTAAGCTTGGCTAGTTTCGTTTTCAAGGAGGCACCAGCAGTATCACCAGCGACTATGCCAGTGATGCATCCAAACAAAAATGTCGCCCTTTCTGTTCAAATCAATAGTTAACTTAGTATGCGATCATGCAGGCTGAGTCCTGCATGATCAGTGCAGCATGACCGTCCTGCATGACACTGTGCAGTCGAATCATCGAACGAGCAGTAAGGTGTCAGAAATTTCAGTCATGCTTATGCATCAAATATATAGGGCCAGCGGCAGTGTTGTGAAGCTGCCTGGACTATCAATGTCTGAATTATAGGTCGGCGACTGTATGCGTCCATAAAATTTTGTCGCTGGTATTTGTACCTCATTTTGTGCTCATCCTTGATGTATTAACCTTCTTACACTTGTCAGCTACTAACCAAAACAGCCATCAATCAAGAATTGACGCCCAAGTCAGGAAGTGATTGTGACTCACTGGATCTGTGGATGCGGTCCCTGACCATCATGTACTCTTGCTCGTGCTTCACGGCAGTCATAGATGTAGACAGCTCCTTGATCATCTCTTCCAGCTTGTTTTCATGCACTGCATAGGGAAAAAAAGATTGTCAAACAGCACCAGCTGAGCCAAGCCAAACAAATAATAGCAATGAGATTACAAGTTATAAAAGAGTAACGGACAAGCAAAAAAAAGTTCAGCAATGATACCACATTGAACATTCTGAAACCACGAAACCTTGACACACCTTCTCACGTGCGGTGTGTCACCTACCTGAAGAAACTCTCTAATAGTTGCTATCATTTGTGAAAAGTAAAGAATGTAGCAGCAAATGTCCGTCAAGGTGAAAATGTATACATGAAACCGCCAATTACATGTTCGAATTCTAACTCTTCTTCTCCTCGAGGCCTGGTGATTATGATGATGATTTATTGGAATCACCTTTGAAACTAGGTGGCGACAAATAGTCCCTGAGACTGCTCGAGTTACTCAGGTATGCTATACATGCTTTTCATTCTAGCATTTTTGCATACATCTCTTTAATCTTTTTTCTCTTCCTCAAAACTTATCTACCTTGTACTGCTATCTATGCCTGTAACGGATCCTGATTCATGTTGCCTAGGCACTCTAGTGTCACAAGCCTTCACACCCTTAGGGCAAAATGGAGGCACTCATTCATTTGATACAAGCGTCGTCCATGTCTATGAGTTGAAAAACAGTCCGACAACAGCACCGACAACTCACAGAGGTCACGCAACCGAGCTGTTCGCAAATGGTCACTTTGGCCAAAAAGTGACCGTTTTGAGTCAGTCACTTGCTACTTGACTTTTCATACTCCTGTCAAGCAGGAAAGTTAAGTACACTTACGGAGAGTGTCACTTGGTTTAAGTGCACTTTGCCCAATCTGAACGTCGCAAGTGGAGTGTCACTCGCAGCAGAGTGTACTCCGGTCGAAGCGCATTCACGGAACGCACTTTGCTGGCCGAGTACGTAGCCTCGTCGCCAGCAGTTTCAATAGTATAAAATGTAATGCATAAAAAAAGGACACAATTTCATTTTAGTGGTTGAACAGCTCTTGCCCACAAATAATAGCCTAAAACGCATTCATATTCTGTTCGAGCAGGATCAAATGCCGTCTCGTCGCACGCCACTATGTCGTTCTGGATTGGCTAGGCATTTTTCTTGGCCGGCATTGACTTGCCACACTCTTAAATAAAAAATATTTTCGTTTTTTCTTGAAAAAACAAATTAAGTTTGTTTTAATTAATAATACAACGTAAGACAATCACTTTTTAGAAGTACTTTTCTTTTTAATCTACATTTTCACAAAACGTGCTCGTAGTCTATCGCCAGTTTTTTTTACTGCGAGTGCGCTGTTTTCCCGTTTAGAACCTGCGTAGCCTAAAGTGTCACTCAAGGTCCCGAAGTGCACTCCCCGTAAGTGCACTTAACTTGCGCGCTTGACAAGGGTATCAGTCGCACAACGGCAGTCACAAACCGTCACTAACATGACATCTTAAGCTGTATTTAATTTTTTTTCTCGTTAGGTGCAGGTACAAACCTTCTAAACCATAGAAAAAATACAGGCGTGCCAGGCCATCCTAAATAATTTACTACAGCACTTATTTGACGGCCTACTTTCTGCTTCAGTACCCAGAAGGTGGATGTGTCATGTCACACTGGCCTGCTCTGTTCCTGCGATTGTCATGGCTGTCACATGTGAACCTAACCACAAGAAGCGTGCACAGCACTCTTGCTTTTTTTTTTTATGATGTACAACATCATAGCTAGCCTTAGCACCGACAACTCACAGAGGTCACGCAACCGAGCTGGTCGCAAATGGTCGCTTTGGCCGAAAAGTGACCATTTTGGGTCAGTCACTCGCTACTTGACTTTTTAGTTGCACAACGGCAGTCGCAAACCGTCTGTATATGCTGACGTTTATATTACATGTCGAGCACACGGCAATGGCATCAATCGTGACACATTTCGGTGTGGCGAGGGGGCAGGTAACGCTTACTGGTGTGAACATCAGTCGCCATGAGTTGCTCCTTGGTCGCCAGTCACGGTCAGTTGCGTAACCTCTGTCAGTCGCTGGTGTGATTGACCCCTTACTGCTACATGACATAAGCAAATTTTGCTCTTTCTCATTGCGCCACAATAATGTCAAATGCCGCACACTGACCCTACAAGGCAAATGAACACACACTGCCGTTTTCCTGTCCCACCACATCTATGGGCTACAGAAACAATGCTTAGTGAGCTGTTCGCATTACCCACCGGTCTTCTTTAAAATTTGAAATGGGTGCTAAGTTTTATATGTATTTAATTAAACTTCAATCATGCAAAGTGTGTAAGCGAGGTATTGCCAATTTATTTAGTTTTCATTTTGTTTGTATATTTTTATGCTGTACTTGCACACAAAACGAGCTTCCTCCTCCTCCTCCAGCACTTAACACCCCCTCTGGTTTCATTTCTTGACAATGGTGGGAACCATATAGACCACCGGCTATCCACCCGATACATTTCATGGCATGCCCAGCTCTATTACTTCCTCTTTGATGTCACCTAGAATATCAGCTAAACACCACAAATAATTCTGTAGATATGTTGCATGAAGTGAAACTAACCAAAACAATTGATCATATTTACATCACCTAATGCAACTAACAATTGCTAAAGTCAAGATGCCCCCCCCCCCCCCCCCCAAGGCTAAACAACATCTCTTTTCAGGCAGTATAACAGGCCTCAGCAATGACCAAACGATTAACAAGAACTTTAGTTCTCATCTGTTGATGGTTGCTATAATGAAATGCTCCTGACATGCAGAGCCCACATCAAATGGGGTCGAAATATTATAGTGTGTCTTACAGTAGTGACTGTAACAACTTGAAGTGCATTCGTATATTTGAGTAACTATGCAAAGTACTGGAGAACACATGCACAGAGGTGACCAAAGCACACTATGTGCTATACACCACCTACAACTCAATGTGGAAGAGTGTCCTACGGTTGACTCTAAGGTGAACCCACCTTCCTCTCCTTCCTGTGTTTTGGTTGGGGCGTCACCAATGTCCATGGAGAACATGACGATCTTCGGTGTCATCGTGGACATGGCGTTGCTGAAGCAGTAGCGGTAGACTCCGTCAGCGTATGCCGCAAACGTGTATTTTCCACTAGACTCGCGCTCTCCGGAGTAAACCACTTTACCATCGGGCCCAGTGATCTGCCAAACGAATCAAGGTACAACGCCATGTGAACAAGTACAATGCAGAGAACGATAATGGTGACACAGAACTTAATAAAGTATGTAATGTAATTGCTGAGGTTGGCATTAGCTCTTGCACCCGGCTTTTTCGATGATTTTCGAGTAGGTAGACTGCAGAAAACTTCGGACAGTGTAGGCGGCGACAGCCGTTATGCAGACGAGATTAGACGCATTATGCAATTCTCTTCTTCGCCTGCTGTGAAGTAAGTAATCGCTGCACCATAGATGTTGCACTGTGAACGACTAAATTTTCTCGTTCTTGCTTCCATTACACTTTCGCTGTTATCGCCATTATCACGCAAAATGGCAACTAAACAAACGTGATAACATAGCGAAATATGAACGCGCTGCAATTCTTTCGTCGGTATTCACCGCATGGCAGTAGAGTACGTCTAATATGCCATCGGGGAGTATTGTTATGAACAGAAATGAGCTGGTAAGCTCGAAGAGCTGGTAGGAAGTCCTGTTACTTGTACCCGACCTTCACTATGTTACGCTGACGTGCCATTTGACGGACGTCCAGCTGTTGTGCTTCAGTGGACTGCCCTGCTAATTCGTCGACGCAGATAATGAAAAACTAATGTGCAGTGCGAAACGAGCTGGAAACCGAGTCAACTACCCGCAAGGAAAAGCTATATTTCACGCACCATTACATTTCGAGGGCTAGCAATGGTTGAACCCGCGAGGCGGACACAAGGAACACGGCCGCGCCGTTAAGAGCGCCACTAAAAACGTTCGGACCACTCCCGTCAAATGAGCCAGACGCACCGCGAATTAAGCCATTTCGCCTACCTTCACGTCGATGTCCAAGAATCCGCCTTCGGCGACTTCGAACGTGAGACCCATCTTGGTGCCTGATTTCGCCTCATCGTGGAAGCACTCTTCGGCGTGAGCATCTACGGTGATGAACAGGGCACGGGTGTAGGCGATGCACAACACCACGACGGCCGTCCTTAGCGCTATGTACACTGGGTGCATTTTTTTGTTCTTAATGCGTGCCTGAAACTTGAATAGTTACGATCACAGTTGTTCAACGCCGCACCGCTCTAGAAAAACATAACGCCGTCTGCCACGTTTGTTGCACTAAATGCGCATGCGTAAGCAACCGGCGACCAGTGTTGCTGAAGCTTGGCGTGAAATGCGCCAACTTTCAGAAAATCTTCGTTAACAAAATAACTCACGAGTTATTGTAACAAAAGTAAGTAAATATATGAAGTAATAAGATTATAAAAAGTTTTCACAGCGTAATAAAGGTACAAAATAAAGGCACAACGTAATAAATGTATTTTATTGTGCAGACAACATCGCCTCCAGCGACGGATCCCTCCAAGCATAGAGTTTCTCACTATGCCTCCAAGGATCCCTCAGATATCTCATGGCCACGACCTACTGTACTACTTGAGTAGGTCGTGCTCATGGCACGAGTGCACGAGACCTTCTTTCACGCGTATGTCGGACTCTTGCGTGCATGGTCTGTAAAACGACAATGAATTTGTATTAGGGAGACAAATGACTTTAGTAGCATTATTCTGGGTTTGTTTACACTTACATTGTTCTGTTGATAAACAAACTTTGAAACTTCCCAGCAGCGCCAGGGAACGGCCAGTAGTGTACCATAAAAGATCATGCTTTGATCGTAGAGTGGGTGCAGTAAACAAAAGCCCTCAGAGAGTACGTACTGGATTCTTCGGAGGCCATATTTCAGACTGCAGTACAGTGTTGCCTCAGGCATAGCCTACAAGATTTAAAAAATGCAATCTCGGAGGCCATGTTTTAGGTACATTAGTTGAGCTTTGATTCAAAAGATGGCACCACAGTCAAAATCAACGCACGCGTTTGACCGTCTGAGATTTGATACCACTATTTGACTCCCTCATTTTCTTCCGCCAGGCTACACTGACTCCCTTCTGTTTCGTACGGTGAACCGCGACCATTGCGAGTTGAAGTAGACTGAAAGCGTCTTTCATTCTAATGGCGCTCTAATGTTCACTTGCATTGCTCGTCGTTCGGCCGTAGTTGCCTCCAGATATCGTCGGACATTCATCTCCGGAAGGGTTCATATATTCCAAAATGGTGATCGCCGAAGATTGACGAGTGCCGGAACGAGGGGCACTTGCACCAACTGACCGCGTGCCTAATCTACAGCGCGCTTTGTTGAGCCGACGACCTGCAGTACCGCAGCTCGATCCTTAGTGCCACCTCAAATCCACCGTTCTGTGTTTGAGCGCGTGAAGGGGTCTCGAAATGAGCGCTTTCACTGTCTGTCTGTCTGCCTCCTTGCTCTTCCGCCGCTAGCGGAGCATGCGCAATTGCGCTCCAAATCCCGTACTCCGCGTTCAGGCACATTACTGGTCAAAAATGACGTCACGTCGCCTGGAATCATCGATCACTTTTCATACCCCACTTCATTGCTGTGTATAGCGTCTACTGTTGTCTGTGGAAGACCGGTCAAATTTAGCGCCAAGTGGTTTTTGGAAAAACACCACCGTGGTGCTTGCGCCGTATGTGGAGGGGCTGCCGCCCAAGAAGGTTTCAAATAAACCTCATTGCTGCCGCCGTGCTTTATGATTGCAGCCCTGGACCCTCTGTAAATAACTGTGGCCACCCTCCCCTTCTGCGACGAATTTTGATCGACTCTCAACAAATGTATCAAATTTACATAATTTTATGCCAAGGTGCTCCACACTCCATTGGAAGCAAGTCAAGGTATAGTATAATTACTGGCGGTGCATTTTATGGTGACTCATTATAACTACAGAGTAATCGAATATCTGTTTATTGAACAGTCAGTCATACTACTTTTCTTCATAAAATAAATTTAATAAACCACTCGAATCAAATGCGCAATTTCTTTATTGGCTGCAAACATTACTAGAAAGAAAAAAAAGTTATTTAACAATTGCTACAGTTTCCCTTTAATTACTTATCTCCACCTAGTGGATTTCCGCTGAACTATTACATCAAACACTTGCCTTTGCTTCGAGTTGTCGACAAATTCGACTTCGCCCTGCCCTGCTAGCCGCCTGATTAGCTCAGGTGGTAGAGCGGCTGCCCCGGAAAGGCGGTGGTCCCGGGTTCGAGTCCCGGACCAGGACGAATTTTTCCTCAACTGCGAGGCTTTCTTTCGAGGAACCCGGTTGGGTTTCCATTGTAGCTATTGCTACATTTGGGTGGAAGTCTCAGTTTCCCTTTAACCGCCCCACGTACGTCGAACGGCCCCGTCAAACACGGTAGTGTCGTCACCAAAGCGGTCGTCTGTAGCGATACATTGCACTCAGAAATAAAATTGAGGTACTTTAGGTAAGCACACTGTTCAATTTACCGTAAACATAATGTTCGTGGTCTATTCCTTGCCCCCACTGCACAAAAATTGCACAAATAAGTCGCGTCCACAAATGCGCACGCCGTGACTGAAGGGGCTATGCTGTCATATCGTCGCAGATTACCAACGTACAACGAAGACTGCTTTGATACACGAATACCTCCGGGTTTACCGATACATCGGCAAGTCGGGAGCAAACTCATAATCAAGTTGTTTCGAAAATACGATACGACCGCTTCACTTAAGTCTATCGCCGAAGACGCATGATTTCGAACGAGCCCCATTTGAATCAACGACAGGTCGTCTGCTCTAGCCTTCCATTAATTTAGAATTATGACCGAAACTGTGAAATGTGAGGAATCGGACAGCAGGCAGCAACGGTGGCAAATCAACCAGGCCGGATACCGGTCGAAACGTAGGAGAACTCACCTGCTAGCAAATTGTAGCAGGTGAGTTCTCAAGGCATATCCACTTATAATGAATTTTCAGGATCACACCAGTTTCGAGATATTGATTGTCAGCATGGGCAGTCCAGTTATACTTTCGGGCTTCAAAGCATAAAATATCGTTTTGTTAAAAAAAGTAAGTAGGACAACTGCGCATTTTTTACCATCAGTTTGATGGCGCATATCTCGGAACCCATGTCATCATCCAAATTCGTTCCAAGTGAATAAGCATTATTTTATGCTTATTATTAGGCTTTTATGCCTTACAAGCTCACCGCCTGCAATTCTTGAATTGCCTCGTGTGCCTTAAAGTAATTCATTCAAAAGCTAATTAGTGAATTCTTGCTAGTAAGTTGAACATGTGTTTCGATTTCTCGTGTTAGTAATGTCCGCCACTATGCTATCTATAGCTGCCGCAAGGTATTTCTAAAAATTCCGTATAAAACTTGAAAATAATCCCCCCTGTTAACTGTTGAGTTTCTCGGGTACACAAACAGGAGAGATAAATCACATTGCTGTTCAAAGTTTAGTACACACGAGGATAAATAAATGCTAATAAATCGCTACTAAAACGAAGGGAATGAGTAAAGTGGGCTTTTCCCTTCGAACACTCTTGTGGTGGGGGGAAGCCAGCTTTGGCAAAAAAAAAGTCTAGCAAATCACGTCCGCGCGCAGCGGCATCTTCACCACGCTTTTATACGAGCGATGCCGCGACGGAGATTTCAGTTTTGTTCCCAGACCGGTCTTCCTTTGAACGTAACACCAGAAAAGTATTGAAGGGCCCCGATAACGCGTTCGTCTTAAGTACTACCACGGTCTTCGGTATCACATTACGTTAGTTTCACCTAACCACGCGTAGGCGATGCGGCAAAGCTCGCTTCAAAACCCAAAAAAGCATTGGAAAAAAAAAAAAAAAGAATGTTAATAGCAACGTGCAAGTGTTCCGCGAGCAGCCGCTCCCAATGTGTTTACAGAAGGCCCTGTCGTGATGAGCACAAACAACCGGCGCGCAACTCGCTAGCTGCTGAAAATGCACTCGTAGCGACTCGCGAGAAAGATCGCTAATGGGACATACAAAATTAGACAGGCACTTTAGCATACGCCAAAGAGGGTGTAGGTGAAAGCCTGCTCGCTCAAGAGACATTCCTTAAATTACTTGACATTCTCATTCGAATGCGTTGTATCACTTGCTTGTTCCGACCAAAGGGCGTGGGTTCGAGTGCCCTAATTGAAGCTACCTTAATTAACTCTGTCTTAATTAACCTCGCCCTAATTAACACCAAAGTCGTGGGTTCGGCTCCCACCGAAGGTCGTGGGTTCGAGTGCCTGAATTAACTCTATATTAACACGATGACGAATGTATGTATATGTATACGAATTTCCGAAAGCGAGAATTTCCTGTATCCCTTGAAAAAGGTCGGTCCACCGACCGAAACTGTTGGGTAAATAAACCTAAAATAACCACGAAGTTGTGCTTCTCATTTATATATATATATATATATATATATATATATATATATATATATATATATATATATCAAATGCGTAACCACGCTAATGTACGCTACCCTTAGTACCCTACGCGTTGTTTAGGCTGGATCGCCAATGCACGCCTTGATCGCTTCCGTTTCGGTATCATTTTAAAGAAGAAACGTGAGGGGGTACAGGCCGAGCGTTGTTATAGCGAACATGGAAAGCGCGATCGAACTCTTACCAAAATTACACACTACGCGATATAAACACCAGAAAGCAAAGCGATGCTGCTGTTGTTTTTCACGCCTCAAGAA
The DNA here is from genome assembly GCF_013339745.2 of Dermacentor silvarum. Taxonomy (NCBI): domain Eukaryota; kingdom Metazoa; phylum Arthropoda; class Arachnida; order Ixodida; family Ixodidae; genus Dermacentor; species Dermacentor silvarum. Next base: position 192,342,774 of record NC_051156.1, on the reverse strand, counting down.
ATCGCTAATTTGTTTCAGGGAACCCTGATAGCGTTTCCTGGGTATTAGTTGCTGATTGAAGCTCAGTGGTCTTAGTTTCTGACATGACTACTGACTAGATATATCGAATTTTGGCTATAACAAATTTTGTAGCGAAATTCGCAGCGTCTGTTACAATAAGGTGCGGTTGCACGCCTCCTCCCTTTTTTGTTGCCCGATGATGCCAGCGGTGAAGCTTACAAGATGCAGAACGTCGTGACGTTGCGCAGATGCGGTGGCACTTCCGTCAAATTGAATTTGGCCAAAGACAATTTGGGGGGCGAGGGGAGGTGAGGGGGGGATGATGGCATGAATCTTCAACCGGAAGGCAAGGTTATTACGCATGGCCAAGTTCTCGAAATTTACTTTACTTGGCAAACTTGTTGTTTGTTCAAAGAGATGAACAGAAAAGAAGTGTACGTTTGTTCGTGTTACCCTACTCTATGCGTCACAATGCTCATACAAGCATGCAACTGGCCTATATACTTCTACGTAGTGCTAAAAGCTATGGTGTATTATTGCGATAGAAATTTTACGGCCACTCAAGGCGCGTTCGCGCCGTGCTGTCACGGTATCAACGGCGCAAGTGCATGCGACCTGCGCCATGGCAGGTTAGAATTAATATCTCAGGAGACGCGAACGACGCGCACTGCGTTTGGCAGCAAAAACGATAAAGCCGAGTGGAGGCACCCGCACACAGAACAAAACAAAAAAAAAAAAAAAAAGAGAAAGAAAGAAAGAAAGGAAGAAGAAAGACCGTTAATACCTCTGTTATAATTTTGTTTCAGTTAGTCTCGCTGCTCACTCGCGTATGCTATTCTTGTTTTCCCCGTCTTTCCTTTTGTATTTATCGTTTCTCCTAAGAGGATAAATGTAAGAATGGCCTATTCCCACCCATTGGCACGCACCATAAGTGCGGATCGTCGTCATCATCATCATATCACTCTGCTCAATCTGCCCTGCAGTGGAGCCAGGGTGGGCAGCATCCTGCTGCCAGAATAGAACTTTAACGTATACTGTAGCGCGAATGCCCAATCACAAAGAAGACACACAGGCACACGTGACAGGCGCTACACGTGTGTCAGTGACGTGTGTATGTGCGTCTTCTTAGTGACTGTGCCTTCTTGCTACAATATGTCGTTGAGAAAACAGCGACTATAGCTCAGCAACAAGTCCTCCTGCAGAGTACTTTATATAGAACGTTGCTCCACTGAACGCTCCACCTCGACTCGATGATGATGTGATGTCTGTATGGCTCCACCCTTTGTAACTGGTGAGCGCATGCAAGTGCTGACCCCTATAGCCGTGGCAGAAAAAAATTAAAGCAATAATAGAACAGTGTCACAAAAGAAAGCAAAAAAGTACATTCCTTGCGTTTTTCATGACGCACCATTGAGTGACACACCACAGCAAGTCTTGAGAAGCGTGTATACCGTCTTCTTCAGTCGAGGGGCCGGCGACGCTGTGTTCAACTCGGTGGAATGTAGTAAGAGCTTTGAGTCGAAGATCCTTCCAAAATGCGGGGGGTTATAGAACACCGTCTGAGGAGCATCGGCGCAACGCTATATCGCTTTCAATGCTCCGCTCTTCGGACGAAACTGCCCGATTGTTTTATTTGTTTGTTATTACTTTTAGTATACATTACGGCTCACCTCGAGTGATGTCATATAGCGAGGGCGGCGATTCCTTAGAAACGTCACCATCCTTACATACCACCATTATCACTGCGCCAACATTATTACACAAAATGCCGGTACAATGGACCTATAGGACGTCCTTCATTGTCTCGAAACCGCATTCGCGAAAACGGGCTTTTGAAAACTCACGAATCGTAAGCCTATTTATAGGCAAGCAAAACTCTTCGGACGATCCAGATGCATTTTTTTTTTCGCTCGCGATAAGACACGAGCGTAATTCTCCAAGCGAGGAAATATAATTATTGCCGACAAAGAAGAAAGAGCAACAAGTGCACACGGTGAGACCCGGGCACTGTTCATCGCATCGGGAAATCCGTGTCCTCTCGCGAACTCTCTGCGCAAACGCGTGCATACGTACATAACTATCGTACACACACACCCTAAAGATACACAGCCGGAGCCAGCATGTGAAACGGAGCGAGTCGTCGTCTCGTTTGCGCTCCCGACGCAAGTGAGATTCGATCATCCAAGACATGCGAGCGTTCGCCTCGGCCACTGCGTAACCGCTCGAACACGACGCATGGGCGTCCAGAAGCACCAACAGGAGCTCGCAACAACAGCAGCAAGCAGCATGCAGCAAACGCAGGAGCAACCGCTGTTGGGGCCGGCGAATATTAACTGTTCGATCGTGACCGGCAGACGGGCACGTCTTGGGGCAGCAGTAGCAGGGAGAAGAAGGATACGCTCGGGCGAACCGCAAGCAATTCTGGGCCCGAAACCGCGAGAAAAAACACGAGTTCAACTCGTTTCTCTCTACCCCCACTCTCCTATCACCCACCGCGCCCCGTCCCTGTACCATCCTCTCGTGTTCGTCGTCGTCTTTTTCTTCTTCTTCAGTGACCACGCCCCTTCGGCGGTGGCTTTTTGTGTTCGGTGGCTTTTTGCGTTGTGCAGCGATGTCTTCCGCGCTCGCGACCGGCCCTGAACTTCGGCTGAGAGACGAATAAGAAAAGAGGAAGAAAAAACAAAGAAACAAGAACGAAAAAAAAAAAGAACTTCTCGCGTTTGCGCGTGCTCTTGTAACTGTTTCCGCGGCCACAGTGAAACGGGAGCCGCGGTGTAGAAGAAAATGACGAGAAGATCCCCGACCGCGCCCCGAGCAAGCAATCCCCGCCCTTCTCAGTCGTCGTATACGTCGATGGTCTCGCCGGCGTTTGTATAAAATACGATGACGGCAGCGAGACGGAAACGAGAGAGGAATTAAGGGATAAAAGAGTTGGCTGATGGGGCTGCCATCGGCACGAACAATCACGGAACACAAACAACGTTGTCCTTCGGTTTGGAACGAACTTTGTTTTCTGCAAAAACCGCGTCTGTCGCTTCCGCCTTTCCGAGACAAGAAAGTTACGTTTTAATATTACCGAGCATGAAAATGCCTTTAGCTCCCGTTGTGGACGACCTTCGAGTGACCTTGAGCCAAAAGCCAGAGCCGTTATACGGGCACTCAAACGAGAACATGCCGGCAAGTTGCTTAAGAGAAGTCTGTTACAACTACAGTGCCTAGAGTAAGTATATTCTAAGCTGTATTACAACAAACGATTCTTGCAAGTTGACAAGGAAATTTATTTACCCGTCGGCACGCGTACAACTGTTGTATGAAAGTAGCGAACAATACAACGCACCACACATGCCATACATCGTACTTGATGTAAACGAAACAGATGAGCAAACAAAATTGTAAATTGCGTCTGCTTGACATTGACCTTGCCACACATCAATAACACTCTGACAGTGTACATGCAAAATCTTGCAAGTCGGGAAAAGATACGTTACACTACACGGACAGCCAGTCAGCTTACCCGATGCTCTCTGGCCCCCAACCCTTTGTACAGGACTGCATTATATACGCTAGTTACTCTCCAAACAAGTTACAAAAAATGTTGCTTCCGAGTTATTCCTAATGTTTCTTCACAATATCACTGAAGCTGTAACTTCCAGCACGCTGAAGTTTTATTTGTCATTTCCAATAGTGACGTTCAAAAGGCAGATACATGGGACCTAAGGGCGCGCATTTGCAGCCGATGCGACAAGAAAAAGTGGCAGCAGACGCCGAGCGCGTTGGACTGTTGCAAGAAGAAACGCGGTTGAAGTCGGCGGCACCAAAGGCAGCAAAAGACGCCATATGGTGGCCATTTAATGCTTACATCTAATCTCGATTACGGCAGATCCAGCAATTTTTAATAAAAGAATTGTGCTCTCGAAGAGGCGCATTTTCAGCAGCAAGAATATTTAGGTACCATTCGTTGCATCACTGCGTGATTCTGTGTTTAACGCAGCTGGCCACCGGAAAAACTGTTGAGGTATAGCTGGAGGTATAGCTGGGCTCTCCAAAGTATGCTAGAAAGAACTACAAATTTTTTTGGAGAACCCACTTATGACGAAATTACTAGCATTCTATCGAGAGCGCACGTATGACGACACATTTTGCGTGGCCATATGGACTCTAGCTACCTCGACAGTTTGTCCGAAGGTGTTATACACATAATTACGCAGTCAAGCAACGAATGGTATCTAAATGGCCTTGCTGCAAACTATACAACATGCAGTTACATCCTAGCATTCTCACTCGTTCGTACTGCATGAAAGCTGCTGTCGCGAGGGGAGAAAAAGTTACTCCATAGGCGGAAAGTTTTATTTTTCCAGAGGAGGGTGGTGGCTGGGGCCTGACCAGCTTTCCGAACCCTACCCACGTATATATATATATATATATATTACGTTTCATAAAAATCACACTAGAAACATCGTGTGACGTCGCAAGATCGTTCACTGAAGTGAGGAGCTTATATGAGTATTTGCAAGATCTCAGAGTAGGAGACAATTCAATTTTACAGCCCGCGAGTCCCCTCGTACCACCAAGAGCGTGGCATCTCTCAGATGAACCGTGCGACAAGCGGATTCACTTAAACACGTTAGGGAGTTATATTTGTTTTGTGCGCATTACGTCGCACAAATGCATATTAATGAAAAAAAAAAAGCCATGTAACGCCTTGTAAATGTTTTAATACAAAAGATACAATCAAGAAATGTTTTCCTGACGCAAGGTCAATTATTGACAAGATAAGACATAACTTATATAAAAATTAAACGATATATAAAAATTTCTGAACACAACTTATGACGAATTATTAGCATAAGTATAATGTCATTCCATAACGCAATACTTTCATTACTTGTCAAAGCATGCCTTATGCCACTGGTTTCGTTTATTTTCTGGAGGCCGAATAAAGGATTATAAAGTAAAATCATCAGGTGCCCAAATAAATAAACATATTACCAAATAAATAAATAAGACAGCGATATCTCAAAAGCGCGAAAGAACTCGATAGCAAATATAGGAACAACGTGGATTGTGTTATTGAGAGGCAAATGCAGCATATGACGAATAAAAATTAACAATGAAAATGCACAGATAGACTAGGGAGTTTTACAAATAGGGCAACCACGCCTCTTTTCTTACCCAAATGCCTTCACTCTGCTTGCGCTGTTATGGACGTTCTTTTGTCAAATTTTTTGCGTTGTTTTCTAAGCCAGGTGGTTTGCTTTGACTAGGAAGTTGGTGCCTTTCTCTCTCCTATTAAAGACATCAGTTCGTTGTCTGATGCGATGATTTCACCATCATTGAAAAAGTGTTCGTTCGGGCACTTGATCTGGAAATGAAGTCGTAGGCTATCTTATTCAAAATGATTTTGCGGGAGAGTTCTTTGTAGGCGTGCAAAATTGGCAGATGGTTCAAACGGGCTTGTCCAGTCGTCGACCGCAAGTACATTTTCAGTCGCCGAAGGCAAGAAAAGGACCTCTCGGATGTGGTCGACGAGACCGGTATGGCCAACGCAATTTTTTTTTAGCTTGGCCATTTCCGGCAAAAGGTTTCGCAGGTGCACGCCCTTGCCCCCCGTAAACATGTGCACGACGTCCTCGAATGTATGCAATGATGCCGACCTGTCCTGGCTTAAAATGTCAATCAGCATACCTCTGTGCAAAATCAGGCGCCCTGGTTCAAGGTCGTCACCGTAGAACTTTCCTATGACAAGCTGCTCAATGTGGGACTTATGCTGCTAGATATCAGGTGGATACCTGTTGTTTAACGAAGACAGCACTTTGTAAAGTACTTCATAGAACCTCTGGCGGCACATGTGTCTCGCTTATGGAAACACGTGAGCTGAGGAACCTTCTTGATAGCGGCGTGAAGTCTTCTTTCGCCTAGCAGCTAGAACACACGGGTCCTCAACTCCCACTTTTCCTGCATCTGCCATACATACGCGGGTAACGCGCTTTATTTTGGAGTTAATCTGCGCCGAGTTCAAGCTTGGGCCATCCAAGATGGCTGGTCCCCTTCGCGTGCGCTGTCTCCCAGCGCGCCTAGTGTTATGTTTCCGCTGGTGCTTATACGGTGGAAAATGCGCTTCCTTTGCAGGGTCAGACGGGTTCCGGCGAAGTACCGATAAGCGAGGTGCCCACTATTGGTTCTGTCGTTGGTGCTCATGCTGTGCTTGTAGCCGGTGCACATTGCAACGTCCGCAGCCACAGTCTATAGAAGCGAGCTCGACTGCTGTTTTCTATTTCTTCTTTTATTGCGACAGCAATTGTATCGACACTCCAGACAAATTTTCGCTGTCGTCGTCGCGTGATATTCCGTATAAAGTCCAAAAGTCATATGAGAGAGAGAGAAATCACTTTATTCTGCGATTAAAAAAATTTACTCCATCTCCCGCTAAAGGCCGGGAACCATGTGTGGATGCGAAGCAGCGGGGAGATGGTTAGCTTGAGCGGGAGATGGTTTCGCGGCAGCGGCCCGAGCGCTCATCGTGGCGCTGCACAGGAGAGAGAATGAGGCGCGCGCGCTCCGTCATTTTCATACCGCGGAACTACCGTGGCGCCCCCAGTGCAGTATGCAGCTGTCGCACCACTTGACGAGCACGCCGCTCCGGATTCCTAGAGCAGAGAAAGGGGGGAAGCGTAGGAGACAAGGGAGAGGGGGAGGGGACGAGCATGCGCTGTGGGGGTGTGGTACACCGTGGGAGGGACGGACAAAGCCCCCGCCATAAGCTGCTTCGCATCTAAAAATGCATCGACGCCCTCAGTCCAGGGCGTCGCTTGCGGCGTGCTTCGGCGCCAGGCCGATGATGGCCGCAAGGAATCGTTGGTCGTGAAGGGTGGTCGCGGCGGTCAGCCACTCGGAGGAAGGGGTAAGTGGGAGGGATGAAGGTTTGGGTGGGTCATATGAGTGAGCGACCCATACACTGTGGGTGCGAGAAAAAGTGTAATACAGAGCCGAAGGGGGGTTGTGGTATGTGAAGAGTGGGAAGCCAGTCCCGTGATAGAGGTATAGAGGGGATGGGCGAGCGCGCGCGCGCGCGCGTGTGTGTGTGTGTGTGTGTGTGTGTGCGTGTGCGTGTGCGTGTGCGTGCGCGTGCGTGTGTGTGTGTGTGTGTGTGTGTGTGTGTGTGTGTGTGTGTGTGTGTGTGTGTGTGTGTGTGTGTGTGTGTGTGTGTGTGTGTGTGTGTGTGTGTGCTTCTCCGGACTACCGTCAGCTGCACTTGACTCCTCGAAGAGTCAGGACGTGCGTAGAGCGAGCATGATCATGAACAACACTTTGCAATGCGGTGAAATGAACGCGGTTTAAAATCGTGGATCCGGGACCGTGAAAGAAGTGCGACCAGATTTGGGACGCACAAAACGCCGTCTATTATTCGCGTACACACGCACGTGTATGTAGCAGAAGTGCCGCCGTTCTTCCCGCACCTCTCGTTGCCCATTATCATCACCAGTGCGATGCGCGCCGCCGACGTCGTCACCCACGCGCCGATATGCTTGGCCGGCCGAATCGCTGGAGGCGGGTGAAGGTGGCCCTCCGAGCGAGATAACTGTAGCGAGCGTTCGGTTAAGCCCCAGAGGCGGCTGGCCAGCACCGATGATGGGCCGCCGATCGCAGTCGTGACGTTCTAGACGGATGTGAGCGGCGGCCCCCAGCTGCTTCCTTCTTTCCGGCCGCTGCTCCTTCGCGGATGTAGTTGCCGCCGGAGCACGCACGCGGGCCGCAGCAGCAGCCACGTTGCTGCTGCTGCTGCTTCTTCCGCAGCTCGTGCACAACACACATCGCCGCTGCTGAAGCAGGCGGCGCGGCAGCAGACGACGGCGGCCACAGTAGTGGCAGACGAGGAACAACGGCGGGATCTTTTACACAACGGCAGCACTGCCGCGTCTCGTCGTCGTCTGCTTCTCGTTCTCGTACATCATACCTCTATCCACCTTAAATAGTGTGCAGTGGTGGGGAAGCTACGACGTTTGCAGAAGGGATCACGAGTGACGAGTCCGCGGCAGAAAGTATGGTGTCCCGTCGTTTGGCATTACATTAGATTGCACGCACGGCCGAGACAGAGAACACCCGAGGCCGAGAGCGAGCAAACGGTGACGGTGAGGACCAGTGTACTGTACAGACAGTATCTTGTATAGATGGTAAACGCCCGGCAGCTTTGATTGACTGGCGTTGGCTCCATGGCTTCCGCGTCTGCTGCACGGTTTTGGCGGCATAGAGGGACGTATACAGACGACGCGGTTGCCGGGGGAGAAAAAGAGAGGGGGAGGATTTCCCTCGCCGCATTGCCGTTTGCGCGTATCTTTCTATACGTAGCTTCGTTGTTGCTGTTATTATGCTTCATTAACCTCCTGGCTGAAATTAATGGCGCCGGAATAGTTCCCCTTAATCATCTTTCGGTGGCAGCCCCCATCGAAGAAGAGTCGAGCCGACGCGAAAGACGACGCCGATGCGAGTAAAGCTTTAGATGCGAGCGCTAAGCTCTCTTCGCCCGTTGCCTGCGCTGTGTATGCGAGACAAAAGGCCCCCGCTGCTAACTCCTGCCGCCAAGCCGAGGCGTCTGCACGAGTTGCGAAGTGTGTATGTGTGTGTGTGTGTGTGCAACGCGTAGTCTGTACGCGGGAGTGTGTGCACAAGAGGCGGCGTATCCTAGCCGCAGGGAGAACCTGCCTAGTCAGCGTCAGGCGTTGCTGGCCTGCGCGAACTCGTTACCTTGGAACGCTCCGCGAGCACGTATTATAAGTGTGCGCGTACGTGCTCATGTGCAGCGCCATTGTGTTAAAGCCTGTTTTCGCACGAAGCGATTTTGCTCGCGATTTCGCACCTGCGAATACGCCCGGGTCGCGGAAAACGACGTGATCGGAGCATGTGAAAATATGATTGCGAAGTCCGCATGTGCGGATAATTGATAAGTCCGAAAAAGAACTAAGTGCGAAATCACTTCAATTTCACACGGTACAATTTCTCTAGCGATTTTGTGAGCTTGCCAATATACGCAGGTGCAGCGGCCAATGCATTGTCACTGCAAATGTGCACTCGGCCCCTAAGCGGATGCGATTTTTCAATGCTCGGAGGTACGTGTTCAACTTGTCTGCGATATCGCGCATGCGTCGTAGATGGGGAATCAATAACAACGCGGATCGTCAGACACGTCACTGTGACCTGTCTGCTTATTTGTTGGTTTGGTATGGAGTGACGGAGTTCGGACACACACACACACACACACACACACACACACACACACACACACACACACACACACACACACACACACACACACACACACACACACACACACACACACACACACACACACACACACACACACACACACACACACACACACACACACACACACACACACACACACACACACCACACACACACACACACACACACACACACACACACACACACACACACACACACACACCACACACACACACACACACACACACACACACACACACACACACACACACACACACACACACACACACACACACACACACACACACACACACACACACACACACACACACACACACACACACACCACACACACACACACACACACACACACACACACACACACACACACACACACACACACACACACACACACACACACACACACACACACACACACACACACACACACACACACACACACACACACACACACACACACACACACACACACACACACACACACACACACACACACACACACACACACACACACACACACACACACACACACACACCACACACACACACACACACACACACACACACACACACACACACACACACACACACACACACACACACACACACACACACACACACACACACCACACACACACACACACACACACACACACACACACACACACACACACACACACACACACACACACACACACACACACACACACACACACACACACACACACACACACACACACACACACACACACACACACACCACACACACACACACACACACACACACACACACACACACACACACACACACACACACACACACACACACACACACACACACACACACACACACACACACACACACACACACACACACACACACACACACACACACACACACACACACACACACACACACACACACACACACACACACACACACACGCACGCACACACACGCACACACACGCACACTTTGAGGAAAACATTTTCTAGTTCCTCTTACTTTTTTCATGGAAGGGAAATGGATTTGGCGAAAACAAATAAAACAAAGTTGTTCCATCTTGTTTTAGAATGTTTTCCCCGATGCGGACAAACTTGCTTATTCCTTGGTCCGTTACGGACCAAGAACATTTGAAGCATTTACTTGTAATCATTTTCTTTCTTTTCTTTGTTCTGTGTCTCTGTATTTTGTATTTGTATAGTATTTTGCCACTCCTCTATGTAAAGTCTGACGGCCCCGAGACTGACTGACTGAATCCGCGCCTCCGCTCATCCGGTAGAACGCCCGGTCCGCTTGCGTTTACCGGAATACCGGACTCGCTAAAACTCTCTGTTAAGTTGTATTCGTAAGTACCACTTCCGGAATACCGAAAATGCCCCTCTTAACCACGAGCGGTTACGTTCGCACAAGCCAACAAAGAAGCCAACTACAGTGCCTAGAATATACTGTAAGTATATTCTAGGTACTGTAATGCAAACACAGAGGACTGGTGGTGACGCCATCTTGAAGTTCCCGCATCAGCTTTCTGTGACGTCATAGATTTTTGACGGCGTCTGCTTGGGTCTTGTTTATCTTTTATCGGGAAGATGCATTACATTGTATTCCAAAGAATAGTTAGTTAAATGTATGAGGTTTAATGGCGCAAAAGCGACTAATTGATCACGCAGCATGAAACACGAGGCGTTATAAAATCAAATGAAAAAACAGCAGAAGCTGTGTTGATCTACACTGATTGTGTAAAAAGCCGGTGTCGTCTAGAAATTTAAGCACGTCAGGCAATGGCACTAGCGGATCACCTCCTAAAGCTAAAGCAGGGTGTAAAGGTGTGTATAATTTAAATAAATTGTGCAAAAGTGTTCGTCCATGCGTTTAAATATGTGTACATGTCAGTAAAATGTGAATCACTGTTAGCGGTTCTTAGCACTCCTCGCATGTTGGTGGGTCTTCTATTCTAAGTAAAAAAAAAATTAAAAATGTGTTTGAGGTGCGTGTGCCCAATCCGTAGTCAGCATAAAACTACTTCAATAGACCGTTCCTGGTGATTATACAAGACTTCCACTCGTCGAGTACGAGTTTAGTATGATGTAGGCTTGTTGTTTGCACAATAGTTCCATTCGTGTTGTCATTTTGTCATTAAGGCCTTCCGAATCGCTCGGATGCTATCTTAGTATGCAAGTGTTGCGTTGGTTATGCCTTTACCCAGGCAGCACAACCAGGCTGGCCCCAGCACGGCAATATCACGGCAAACACCGGCACAAATATAGGCCCGAAACCGGCAGCGCTACCCGCGTCAAGAATGGCCCAGCGCGGCCATGCCACTAAAGGGCCTATTTCGGCCATCGTGTGGCAGCGCCAATACAGGCAGATAGCCGGCTCTGCCGTTCATTGCCATTCTAGTGTCCCACCTTGCCTACTGGCAGCGCCGGTATTGGTCAATAGCCGGCTCTGCCGCTCTTAGTTAATTTATTGTCCCGTATTACCCACATGGCATGGCCATATTGGCACATTGTGGTGTATGTGGGCGATGCCATTATTTCCAACGATTTTAAATTACGCAAATATTGCATGGTAGCTCGATGCAACATGCCATAATCTACCATAAAATCACCAAATAATATACACAATTTCTTTATTGGTCTTAAAATAGGTTGATACAGATTGTCGCTCGTATCCCCAATCCTGTGGGCCACCTACGAAAGCTTTGTTTATGACGCTACGGGGGGTTGAGCCGCTTCGGCGTAACGCCGCCTTCTGCAATAGTCGACGGCGCCTGGCAGCCACATTCTTATGAAGTCTTGCGCTTGGTTGATGTCGATGTCTGCGTCTCTCAGGCACCATCTGCATACAATACATATACCTTTATTATCCCAACACTGTCAGCAGTGCATAATATAAGCAAAAGGTACAAAACTGAGAAATTAAATGCGTATCACATGTTCCCACTCTGCATAGCCGCGTGTTAAACAGTCTCTCGCTTTTCTTCCCATGCAAGCTGTACGGCAGTTGAACTGCATGGTCCATGATGGCGTTCATTATATTGAAGGCAATCTCCCACAGATATGATTTCTCCATTCAAACAAATTGTTGAAGCTGAAAAAAAGAAGCAGAAATACGAAAAAATTAGGTAGGAAATGCCGCTGCAACTAAATATGAGATTTTTGTTCTAACTAGGCAATTGTGATGAATTATGCCTTCATCACAAGACTTCTCGTAAGTGCTTGTGGGTAGCTGTACTTAGCCTTTGGCAATGCGTAAGCTTTTAGAACAGAGGTAGCAAAGAAAGGGTGCTTTGTTTCATGATAAACACCTAAGCAAGCTGCAATACAACAGATTACACTCTTGCAGGAAGTTCTGAACACCAGTCAGCTCGCAGAATGTACTTCTTGAGTAAGGAATTACGACAATCTAATTTTGGTCTTCTTGAGTGTACTAGCCGAAATGTGCCGTGCTGCGTGTTTTCAAACAGACAGTGCGTTTCAGCTGACGCTGAAGCGGTGCAGCACCGTAAACAGTAGCCGTACATTATCTCTGTAAAAAAATAAAATACACGTATTAGGCAATGTACTTAGTTGAAAAACTATACTTCAGAATAAAAATAAGACAATTGTACTTACCTTGCGATAATTGAGTTTATTTCGCAGTAAATGCAGTTTTCCAACGTTTGGCTAGTTCATGTTTCACCCAATAGCCATGTGGAACCAAGCTTGTAGTGGCGAAGGTCAAGCCGCATGTACTGAACACGTTGCTGGACAAGTTGATGCATGCTTCGCAAGCAAAACATGGTGAAAGAAATATGGGCTACGACAGCTCACAGGCAGAAGCAGAATGTGTACGGTTCCCTCGTCCTCCGAAAGTCACGTTTTTTTGGAAGCGGGCGAGGTCCGCACAGGGAGCAACAAATTTGACAGGGCATTATTCACGCTTCTTTCTGCGCCCATCCGGTTCTGATTAGCAACGCAGGCTCGGCTGTGCGCATTATAGACCGTGCATACCTTCGACACTGCAAAGCGAGGGAACGCAGGGAAAACGTGGTGAGAGTGAAACGCATTCTTGGTGTTTGACGTCACTTCGCCTGATAGTAGTGAAGAACGACACGCGCACGTTTTTTTATTCTTTTATTTATTTTGTTTTATTTTCTAAAAGCTGCTGCGGCTGAAGGAGCAGTAGCACTTGTGCTGATTTTATTATAATTTATAGCTGAAATGTTAAACATGACAAATGGACCTGTAGAACAACTCAAAGTGATCAATGAATGTTTTCATCGTTATTTCTTTTTTGCGCTCATTATCCCTGGAGAACGATAGAGCAAGACAATGTGTGCGCAAAGGCGTAGTCCGGCGCACAGCATCACTTGCTAACATGGCCCCATAGATTTCTTGCTTCTAGTTAAATAATACAACCTCCCCCTTCGAAAAAAAAATGAATAGACGCATAGGAGCGGCAGCCGTATCTAAGAAACCTCGCGACAATACATTACGCGGCACATAACATATAAGTGAAGCCCAGAAAGCGAGTACAAGGAACTCGTTCAAGTTCGCCATATTAACTTACTTAATTATGTTAGTATAGTGTTAAAGCCCGAAGGCTTTACATAAAAAAAAGCGGGCAGTTTTTTTTTTCTTTTCATAAACAAGAAAGCTTCGCTGCGAGAAGAAACGTAGGTGGGAGGTAGAAAAATGTCCTTTAAGCAGCGGGAGTAATAAAATAAATCGTAATAAACAAACACAAGCGAGATCGCATACGGCGACAAGGTAAACCAAGCGATGATTTTGTAGAAGACGCACGGGCTACACGTGAGTAATTGTATGTAACAAAACAAGGACGGCAAGGTTTTGGACACTTTCGAGAGTTGCGAGACAGAACTGGTGTACTCGAAGATTGACCCCACTATAGATTTATAAAATAAAAGCTTCCCATGAAGAAAATGTTGGAGCAAGAAACCAAACATGTGGTTGGCATTGGTAAATTGAAAACTCAACATACATATCCCAAAAATGTTGTGTGTGATGTGTATACCGAGATATTTATCTACAAGAGGAAGAAGTTACCAGAGGTGTGTCGTTGAGGGTGCAAGTGGGAGCCTGAATTTAATAAGGAATAAGGAAGCTTATGTATGCCTGCTTGCAAAGTCAAAATTACGATAGGTTTATTTATTAGCTCATATAAGGTGCAAACGTCAGCAAAAAATTTATTCAAATCTGTGTTGCGCTCACAAAAAGAGTTCACCTGCTTGAAAAATGTATATATATTTTAGTACTTTTTTTCTTTATGCTTGTTCCACTTTTTAATCAGAAATTAATTTTATTCAGTAGCTTAATTTTTATTCAGTAGCGTTCTTCTTTTTATTCCATTCTATATTCCTGTATTCTCCTTAATCTTAGCCTCGTTCTTCGTTCTCAGTCCTAGGTCGGTAACAACAACTCTTTCAGCCATCCGTCAAGGTTCGGAATGGTGCGGCGGGCCACGAACATTCCTGTTCTTTTTTTTATTTTTCTTTATTTTCTGTTCCCTTCCAACGGAGATCGCCTTATGTAGACGTCTTGGTCGTCTGACCAAACCTTTCTCTTCACTCCCCCCCTCCCATCCCCGTATATCTTTTGTGGCGTTGTTTCTGTTCTCCGCCTTCCCCTTTCTTTTCAGTGTAGATATATTTGGCGTCGTGCAAAATAAGCATTTCATTGTAAGTTAGCGTTGGGCTTGTCTCACATTCTTGTTTCTTCTATTGGCTGTTTTTTTGTTTTAGAAATATGCACCAATAGCCCAGCAGAAACCTCTTCTTCAACATGGCGCAATTTCTTTTTTCCCCGGTCCTTTCTGCGGGGAGGAATCTACGCCTACTGTGCCAGTTGGTCTGAAAAAATCATCTGGCATCAAAAAAAAAAAAAGAACACGCACGACAGAGTTTTCCGGGAAAGGCACCTAAGATTATAATGAAGCTGGCCACAGGAGACACTACTGCACAGTTCGATATGCTCTCTATGCAGAAACATAATATAGGGAGCAGTCATCCACAATGCCTTGTATTGTACTGGCAATAAAATTTACAGCCTCTAGAGAAGTTGAGCTAGCGATGCATTACTGGCAAGCGGTACAGATGATTGCACCATAAAGTATTGCAGTATTTTGCAGTTCACTACCTGCAACACAACTTAAACGACGCACATGTAAGCGCACATGCTTTCTAATTATATACCCCCTTGAATTTGTTATTGCGCCTATCGAGAATGCACACGGCATGCGCGCATTGACGCATTATAATGGAGTGCCCCTGTGCCACTTGTTAGCAATGTCCGATCGAATGATTCAACACAATAAATACAATTACACGAAAGTTAACAGCCTTTGTAATAAAACGAAAAAAATATGCAGAACTTACATAATAATTTAGTAAGGAACAAAAAAAATACCAGAGTGATCTCGTTGAGTTCGCGTGCGTGGTGAAAAATTCAAATAAAAATTGCGTGCTGTAAACATATGTAATCGGGAATGGCCAGCGAATGCTGCTTGAAAAGTAATATTGAAATGCCATTCTGTTTGACAGGCCGATATTTACGGGTCTATCAGAACTGCTAAACAATGTGGCTATGCCTATAGCTTTGAACGGACGTTGTTAACCAATGTTTAGAGATGTACAGCCAATGACGGCATTCTTACGGCAAAGCAGGCCCGGGATAGCCAGTTGCGACGCCCGGCCTAGCCATTAACGGGCATTCACCGGCAAAGCAGGGCCAGCGCTGGATGTCTGTTACAGTGGCTTTGCCAGCACTGGCATTACGGAGGCAACGGCGGGCCTTCGCGGCCCAGCCAGTGCCGGCTGAAAACCATCATCGGCCCTAGTTGGCCCCATGTGATGTGCTGCCTGGGTACACGCAGCCATGGAGGCGCATCTATCTGCTGCTTCATTACCCGGTATTCCAACATGGCTTTGGGACCCAGCAGAAACAAATTGATCTCCCATATTTGTTTGAAATTAGCATGTGTAAAATATTCCCCAGCAGGGATTCACACTGGGATTTCAGATGTAGAGTATTCAATGTACTTAAGGAATCAGTGTATATGACTATTTTTGTGCTTGTCAGTGATAATGTTTTTCCCCTTCAGCCCATATATCACAAATTTCTGCAGTGAAAACAGAGGCATAATGTGGTAATCGAATACTTGTTTCCCAATTTTTCGTTACGGCCCCCACACCCACGTGTTCTTGTGTTTTAGAATCATCTGTATAAACTTCTGTGTAATTTTTATATTGGTCTTAAAGGAGGCGAACACCGAACTTGGGAAGCTTCGATAACTTATACCGCGGCCACACAGCGCTTGGGTTTCGGTGCTACTGCAGTGGTTACTACTACTACTACTACTACTACTACTACTACTACTACTACTACTACTGTTACTACTACTACTTCTACTACTACTACTATAATGCAATACTACTGTTTCTGCTTCTACCGCTGTTATATAATAATACTATACTACTACCAACTAGTATGCTACTACCACTACTATTACTAGTACTAGTACTACTACTACTACTACTACTACTACTATAGCAACTAACAGAGCCGGTGCGTTACCCAAGAAAGAAAACGAGCGAAAGTCCGCGGACGCGTCACGGTTTCGGCGCATGTGTGACGTGTACAGACGGCGCAGAAGGAATAAAGTGCGACGCCCGCAGCATCGACAAGTGTACTGCAATACCCCAAACTGCTTGCATATCCCTCCACGTGTACGTCGTCTCACAAAGGGAGCCCGCCCGCCCAAGGCGGTATATCGGCGTCATTACATGTATCAACATGTATCACCACAAGAAAAGCATACCGACCGGCCGCCCATCAAAGCACAATGCCATGCAGTCTATTCTCGCCAACCTGAGCCATATGTAGTACGAGTATATACGAGGCTATACTCCTACATTCGCTCAATAACAGCATTTTTTTTTCTTCTCAGACGCGCCCGCTGCCTCCCCGGGTGCAGAAGAGTGATCGGGGACGACTGGACGATCGTGCGAGACTGCATGCATGCGCATCACCCTGCAGTGTTCGAGAAGCTTTTCTGTACACTGAGATCACCCGTTCGCTCTGCTCCGCGCTCCGTTGGCTGCGGTAATCGCGCGCGCAAGGACAGGGAGTCCCAGGCGAGGAGGAGCACGCGGCCTCACAGATAACGGGAGAGTCGCTTCCGATGGCCACGAAATAACAATGTTAAGATTCAGCTGGATTGCTCAAATACTGGGGAAAAAAAAAAAAAGAACACCAGGGTTCAGCGATGCTTCCGATCGGGCTCTCGCCGTAAATAACTAAATAATATTAGTAGCATCTGTTATTTTGTGCATTTCTTAGAATTCATAGCAAAAGAGTTGAGAGAATTTAACTCCTCGACTTGGTTGTTCAATTTTGTGCTAGTAACGTCCCTTTAATATATGTTCTCTTTAATTTACAAAAGTTAAATTACAATTTACAATTGCATCTCAACAGGAGGTTCATACAGGGCAGCAAAACTCCATCGAAAAACAACAGATATTTAAAAGTCGGCAGATCCCACGCCCTGTGGGAATCGATGTTATGCGAAGCAGTGCGCAGGGAGCCTACCATTTAACGAAACGACTTTGGGAGCATCGAGGCGTAGGCGGTTATTTCTTGACCTACATGACACGCGTGTCATGACATTCATGTCATGACCTACTATTTATGTCCGAACCCATTTTAGTGGTTTATGAGTGTTAATGTTTTTTCGCTGAGTCATTGTCATTTTTGCTGAGTCATGCTCATTACTATGACTTCCCGGCATCATCCTTTAGTGTTTCCTTCACTTAGTGCCTACGTCTGAACCCATTCCAAAGGGTTTTGAGTGTTAATAATTTTTCGCTGAGTCATTTTCATTTCTGGTGAGTCATGCTCATGACTATGACTTCTACCATCGTCCTTTATTGTTTCCTTCAATTAGTTCCCACTTCCGAACCCATTCCGGTGGTTTTTGAGAGTTAAAGTTTTTTTCGCTTAGTCATTGTCATTTTTGCTGAATCATGCTCATGATTATGACTTCTACCAGCAATCCTTTAGTTAGTACCCATGTCCGAACCCATTCTAGTTACATACCAAGCTAACGAAACGACCATGAGAGCACCAAGACGTAGGCGGCTGTTTCATGACCTACATGATACACATGTCATGATATGCATGTCATATGACCTATCATTTATGTTCGTCATACGCTCTTGTCATACTATGCCAATTTTGGTACCTACCAAGTTAACGAAACGACTATGAGAGCACCAAGACGTCGGCGGCTAGATAGATAGATAGATCCTGTCAAAGTGGCAAATGTTCGCCAAGAAATGCTTCGCACTTAATAATGACTTTCGGAAGCGGTGCCAGAAGAGAATCGAGCATCAACTCGGATGTCGAGCGTGAGCTCTCGCGCAACCTAGTTGCAAGAAGGGGTGGGAAAGAGGGGGGGGGGGGGGGGGTTGAGTGTGGCTCGCTCGCTCGTTCGTTGTGGAAAGGCAAGGGAGGGCGCCGAGGAAAAGGGCGCGCGCTCTCGGGCAAGTGAGTTGTGGGGAGAAGCCACGGGGGGAGAGGGGGGGGGGGGGGGGTGAGCACTGTCGTGTGTGCACTCTTGCGCAATCAGTTGCAGGGAGGGGCGGGAAGGAGAGTGGGACTGTCGCTCACTTGCTCATTCATTCGGGACTGTTCGCTTACATCGCCAATCATCGACGGTTAGTTTCTGCATGGTGCTCTGCTGTAGAGCCCGAGGTCGCGGGCTCTACAGAGACAGGATGGGAGCGGTGCGGATCAGAGAACAAACGGGGATAGCCGATATTCTAGTTGACATTAAGCGGAAGAAATGGAGCTGGGCAGGCCATGTAATGCGCAGGATGGATAACCGGTGGACCATTAGGGTTACAGAATGCATACCAAGAGAAGGGAAGCGCAGTCGAGGACGGCAGAAAACTAGGTGGAGTGGTGAAGTTAGAAAATGTTCAGGCGCAAGTTGGAACCAGCTAGCGCAAGACAGGGGTAATTGGAGTTCGCAGGGAGAGGCCTTCGTCCTGCAGTGGACATAAATATAGGCTGATGATCATGATGATGATGATGATATATAGGGCGACTGGGTATGTTCCCGAATAGACAACATGAGAATAGACAACCTAGGTCCTTAGTGGGTATATGCAAATGGACATGTGACAGTATGCAAAGCGTCTTTTTTTTTTTTGCCACTCCTCCACAATGAATATGTGCCTCTGGGTAGGTATGTACAAGCATAACAGGAGGCAAGAAGTAAAGAAGTCGCAACACAAAATTGAAGGAGTTAGCTACAGAAAAGCAGCCGAGTGTGGAGAAACAAATGAACTGTTGACCAGAATGGGACCGGAGCGGGAATTGAGTGAAGAGCGTTGGGCTATGCAAAGAAATGAAAAAGATGTCGGTAACAAAAATTGAAGTTCAAGTCGGCTATACGCAGAAGTGAAGAATGTGGCAGTATACGGCGTGTTCCTACATTGCTTCATTGCTAATCGCATAAACGTCGGCATTCACCGGGAAGAACAGTTCAGTGCACAATAAAGAACCACGTAAAAGCTAACACCGTGTAAACAACAATATTGGGTGATTCTGAACATGCTCTATAGAACTTTTACAATCAAGCTTATCTACTAAAAACGAGTGTTTACAATATAGCGTAATTTCACTTATAGCTATAATTAGCTAATCAATCGTACTTAGAAAATTCCTCTGCATTGGTCGTATGGAAAGGTTTGTTTGGAGCGACTGTATATCAGAACTATATACGGTGGAAGCAGCGAAGAACAAAACTGATCAAAAATTGAGCAAGCATACGTGGTGATGATCACTGCAGTGTTTAAGACAGATCAGGACGCAGAGCTTTAACGTTATGAACTTAGGACAACTGCTGACATCGTGGCGTTTCTCTCAATCGCCTAAGGTGCACTACTTAAAAGAGAGAGAGAGAATAAAAAAAAGCTTGGTTCAAGTTACGTGAACCACCTGGTCTATAAGTTAACCCTGAAAGCCTTCCCAGCGTCGTTACCAGCGGCTTCAGCGGCGGCGGCATGTCGGTATATATGTAAATGCACGTGAGACATGGATCAGGAGAGACCTACACTTGGTCCTATCTGTAGGGAAGAATGTGAAAAGTGCCCTGTCGGTATGTGCTTCTGTGCGGAGACGTCCTTCGCTTCGCCCGGCTAGAGTGACCTTGCCCGGCAGGCTCCTGGGAAAGCGCCAGAGTCTGTTTTCTCGCCAACTCTAGGGACGCCGCAAGCGTCGCGCCCCCTGTCGGTGCTGCTTGGCGTCCGGCCCCGTCTGCGCCAATTGGAGTGCGTTGTAGCCATCGTGATGCGAAAACCGATAAAAACAAGAGTAAGGAGAGGAAGAAAGAGATAAGAAGAGGGAGAGAGAGAGAGTTATAAACATCTTCCAAAAACTTGAGTTTATTAACCGGCTTCAGAGCGCGTCTGGCTCAATTCGAGAACATGATGATTGATGATGATGATTTAATGGCATCCCCTTTGAAACGGGGCGGTGACAAATAGTCACCACGCCTGCGTGATTTAATAAGGTATGCTATACATGTTTTTTATCTGCATTTTTGTACACATTTCATTAATCTTTTTTTTTCCTCGATATTTACCTTGTACCTCTACGTATGACAAGAAGATCAAATCAGGTCGTATCAATCTCTTCCCTGCTTTTTTTCCACCAATACTATAAACGTCGATCTCTATCTCGACTGCTGACCGGTTGATGCTTCCGTCCACTTAAAACCCGAGCGCTTCTGGAAGGTGAACGTTACCTACTGTTCTCTCTGGGTGAATCCCTTCACATTCCATTAGGATGTGTTGAGCGGTCTCCGGATCTTTGCTGCAGCATACACATGCCTCATCTAGTTCCGAATATTAGCTCCGATATGTTTTGGTACTAAGGCAACCGGCTCGAGCCTCAAATAGCAAGGCTTCCCTTTGTGTTATCGTACAGATTTTGCCTTTTAATTTCTTTCTTCTCATTCTTGTAAATATCCATTGTCCTTTTTGTTTCCATTCTTCGTATCCAATTCACTGTCTCTATTTCTCTAACTTTCTTTCTGATGACTCCTGGTCGTCTATTTACAGTTTGAATTATCGTGTACTTTGTTGCCAACTTTCTTGACCTCTTCCTCCATTCTGTGTCCACGCTCTTTAGATGCAGATACTTGTGCACTTTAGCCGCCCATTTATTTTCATCCATGTTTCTGAGTCTTTCTTCAAAGCTAATTTTGCTCTGTGCTTCTCTGACTTCAAAAGAGGCCCAACCCATATCACCTTGCACTGCCTCAATTGTGGTTTTACCGTGGGCTCCCAAAGCCAAGCGGCCTACAGATCTTTGGTTAACTTCCAACCCCACTCCAGCTTTTGTAGCGCCCCCTGGGGTGTTATTCTGGACACTGAAATTCCGCCACATTGTCAAATTCGCCATCTTAGCTCTCAGCTCTGATTGGCTTACGTGGCGGCTACACTCTTTCTGATTGGCTCTGAGCGTAAATGATGGCGGAATTTGACGGTGGGCGGTGGTTCGAAACATGGTGGCCATGAGATTCTTCCGGCATTCTAAATATTAGCTTCCGGCGCCTGTAGTATATGCGAAAACATGTTTTAGGGTGTCCTAGCTAAAGTTAGTTAACCTGTTCCCCGAATAAACTAAGATTTAAATAAATGGTGCAAGATACGATTTTAAGACCGACCAACCTCTGACAACCGAACTCCATAGGTCTTATCATTGTACTTTGCACCGTGTTCTTTAAATCTGTTTGTTTTTTCTTCGAAGAGCTTGGCCAACGTCAGCTGGGACATACGGTACGTTGTTTCTGTTAATCTGGAAGCACGTAGTGCTTCCAATCACTATGTCGCCAAGGATAACTACGCGATGAAATTTTGAATTCGAGGCAATGAGCCCAGACTTCTGGCGAATTAAGCCTTTCCCGCGTCCCACGAGCTTTGGTGGCCGACTGTATGGGCATTCGATTATACCGTAGGCCCATAAAGTACTCGCCACGCTGTTGGCTGCCCGCGGAGAATCCAACCAAGAAAGCGTCGATCACTCGGTGGCAGCAGACGACAGCGCGGCGATAGCAGACGGCTACTATTACGGAACAAAATGGCGGAAGGGTGACGGACGGCCTGGGGGAAGGGGGGGGAAGGGAGCGCGCAGGCGCGCGCGGCGCAAGCAGTCGAAGCCGGTCAAAACAAAACTCACGACTTAACCCGGCTGCCCTTTCTTCCATCTCCCGCTGCGTGCTGGGGGAGAGCGGGCCTGAAGAAGGCAAGCCGAGCAAGCGAGCGAGGATAAAACAAAGCAAAACGGAACGACCCGATCGCGCGCCGCAGAAACGGACGGTCCCGCGGTTTTCTTGTTCGGCCATGTTTGTTGTTTCTTTCTTTCTTTTTTTTTTTTTTTTTCGTCGGTGCTCTTTCTTTAACACTCAAAGCCTGATGATGGGGGCGAGGAGAACCGTGGGTTACACTCTCTTACTCTAACACACCGCATCTTTATTGTTTTTTGTTTGTTTCCCTCTTTCCTGGCATCTCTTTCTTTCTCCACACTTTCATCTATCTTCTCGCCAGATGATCTCTCTCTCTCTCTCTCTCGCTTCTTCGTTCACGCTCCTCCTCCTCCTCCTCCTCCGCCCGTCTCCCATTTTTGCTCCTTCAGCGTGTATACGTTTGTGTGCGTGCGGCCGAGAATCGTGCCGTACCACTCTTCTTATTATTTCTCCAACTCCTCACGTATATAGTGCCGCTGCTGCGGCGTTTAATATCCATCGCCGCCGTCGGTGCATGTATATGCGTGCGTGCGTGCAATCGGCTTGCCCTTTCCCCATACTTCTCACCCCTCCCCCTTCCCTCCGCCCCACCAACAACTTCGGCCCAAAAGATGAACCGACGAGATTATATGCTCTCGCCTCTCGCGCGCGGGGGCCACGGGAACGCGAATTCTTTCGCGAGACGAAAAAAAAAAAAGACAAGACTCGCGACCGGCAGCAAGCAATCGCCATCGCTTAAAACCATTCCACGCTCTTTCTTTTCCCTCTATCATCGCTTTTAGAAGCAAAGCTCGCACGCCTGTTCGTCTCCGTGCGCTTGCAGAAAGATATCTTCTTACCTCTTTCCTGGGTGTCTTCGGCGTCTCAGCTCTCCTTCTTTTTTTTTTTTTTTTCTTCCTTTTTTTTTCGCCTTTTCTTGAAATCCACCCTTCTTTACCTAACCCGACCGCCCGCCTGCGATCGGCTTATAACTTCCCGCGCGCTGTCTTTCTTCGCGGGCTGATCGAAGAGCGCGCCTGTGTACTTCGACCACCGGTGTGATTGAGTGAGGCCCATCACCCCCTTTGTGTGTCTATACCATGTATATATAAACCTCGAAGCGGCGGTACTTCCGCCGCGCTACGCTGGAGGACGCGGAGTACTGTGTTTTCTCGAATTCAATCGCCCCACCGGAAACTGCACGTATAGTGATTTGGGAGACCGAATCGAATACGAATCGAGTAGCGCCAGAAGAGAGTCGAATCGAATATCCAACACTTTTCGAATAGTTTTCGAACGATGACGAATAGCCATTATCGCAATTAATATAAAACGATGTTCACATCCCAGTATTCTTAAGGTTAACAAGTTTTCGTCATTTCGTAGTATACCTTATGAAGCGTTTGTTTAGTAAAAGCACAAGTGGAACTTTAGGAGCACGCAAGTAGTTTCTTCGCATGCACAGGGCTCTTCAGAGAGAGCGAGTGTTAGCTGTACAGCCTGTGAAGTGTGGCTATAGACCGAAGTGACGTAGCCTGCTCCACGACGGAAGTTGTCATGTTTTATGGCTATATACTATGCCCGCGGGGCTGGAGATAACCGTACTATTGCCCATATTTTATGTTTATTTCGGCTCAATTGAGGTGCGGAAATATTCGAAAAGCATTCGAAAAATATTCGCATTTATGAATAGTGACTGTTCGATGCGAAGACTGAATCGAATAGGACACTATTCGATTTGTTATTCAAACGTTTCGAATATTCGCACACCCCTAGTATTCACGACTCCCCCTGTATTCGCGCGACCGAATGCAAGTGGTTTCCGTGTCATTTTTATAATAGATTCGAACGCAAGGCTTTTAATACTTGAGCTGGAAAAAGAGAAGAATGAATTTAAAAAAATTGCCCGCCAATCCACCCTGTGAAGGTGGTTGGAAAGCGAAGCTTTTTACGCCACCCTCACGGTGACTGCGGCGCACTTGATATTTTTGTTCTTTCCGCCGAGCCTTATATTCACGCTCTTCTTCTGCCGTCTTTACTTTCCGTGGTCTACCCATAGTGGGGTAGTCTAGAAAATGAACCGAAGCAGTTACTAGGCTGGAAGGGTTTCGAATGACGTCAACCCTCTTTCAAGCAGCTGCATAAGCTTTGCAACAGCTGCAATCTAATCGTACGGATCGCGCCGAGCCTGTTTCCGTTGTTTGCCCGCAGCCCTTATCATCCATCATGTTGGCTCATCATTTGGAAGCTTGTTTTTGTGTTTTTTCTTGCGAAAACGAGTGCTTAGTTGTACGCTGAATGCCTGAGTTCAAGTAAGCTATACTGCTATACCTGCAATTGTTAGCGGTTCGTCGGGATCGTTTTTTGATTACAACGACGGACACGACAGAACCCTTGGCTGGTAGAGGTACAAAGCTTCGCTTTAAAATAGCCACGTCACAAAACGGTAACTTCCACAGAAGCTGGTGATGCCGATGACGATTATCCATGCTTAAGGTTCTATAGCCACTGTACTTGGGGAGCATGTTGAGGACCACGACAACGAGTACCATGACAACGGCGGCCACCACCACGACAACCATCATCATCATTGTCCTCATCATCATCATCAGTCGCACAAGTGACAGAATGCGGCCTGTTACCGAGAGTATAGCAGAAAGAACAACTCGAACGATGTTTCATATACAACCAGACACAGAATTTTTTTAAAAATCCGTTTCGCCTCTTCTCTCAATGTAGGGTAGCTCAATGTAGGGTAGCAAACCGGACGTTCTATATCGCGGCTGGCCTCCCTGCCTCTCGCCTCTCACGTCTTGACAATGCATGACATAAGGAGCAGCACGAAAAAAAAAATTGCTCCTCGTGAAGAATTACAGCGTGAGTGCGCGGCTCCAAAGACGAAGCACGGTGATTGAGCGGCAGATGATTAAGTGGAGCGAGATAACAAGGGGGTTTCAGGTGAGTTTGGGCCAGGGATAGTTAGATTCGAGAAAACGCGGCATTATGTATAGCACGTGTCTCGCAGTGCGTCAACTCCTTAGATGTAGGCGAGGAGGTGTAGATCCATCATGACGTCGTCCGTGGCTGGACCCGGGTTGTTAACGCCGGGGCGTTCAGTATGTACTTGCGCTTATATACACTGTTGCCGTGTGGTTCCTTCGGATGCCTATCAAACTTGACGGTCGACCTATGGGGCGGCTGCCGCCGATAGTAAATGAGGATAGATTAGGTATATAGCGCGCGCGAACTCGCGTGAATTTCGCAGCTGCGTTATTATACGCCGATCGCAAATTCAAGGAGCATCCTTGAGGAGTTATTCTAATTGGTTTGTGTTTTCGGTCTTTTTGCGATGGGAGCGCGAGAACCGGAAGATATGAATTTGACAAAGGATCCTCGTGCGTTTGAAAACAAGCAGAGTGTAACGGCAGGCGAGTGAACGAACGAACGTAGAAACGGTAACTATGGCAGATCAGTTCCGCGGACTCCCGCGAGGTGGAGGCAGTGTCGTGATGGGGGAAAACATTGTCGTCCATCCGAATGTCGCACGAAGCTATGAAGGTAACCCATACGGTTTTCTTCGGAAAGTGAAAGGTGCAGCAGTCGAGGAAAAAAAGAATGTCCTGGTCCGGGATCTAACGGTATCTATGTAAAAGGTAACTATGCATCGCCGCCATTGATATTATCTTTGGCCGATTGTTGTCACTGACAACCACGCCACGGCCGCTCCACTGAAAGACGCTGCATCGAGTTGCCGTAGTCATACTGAAACCTGGACCCGGATTAGGAGGTCGGAGGAGAGTGAAACGACCGCTCTTCAATTAAAAAAAAAAAGAGCTTACGCCTTTTGCAGAAAACTTCCTGGAAGGGATTGCGGGTAAAAACGCGGAATCAACCACCCCTTGACGAGACTTATAATAACACACTAGGCGGTGATCGACAACGCAGGAAGCAATGCAGTGACCATGCAACCCGGTGACAATATAGGAACGTGGAGCACATGCAAAAAAAAAAAAGTATAAAAGAAAAATGAAAAACACAAAGCAATACAGCATCTAAGTTCTAAATGTTTGGAATCATACTTCATAAGTCAAATTTCTAGCACTAATCAAAGTGAAATAGATAAGTACATACACTACGCTGCAACAACAGCACATGTAATTTATACAATATGCCAATGCCATGTTGTAGTGGCTTAAATATATAAGAGTAAACATGCCAGGAAACAATGTGAATTATTAAATAGTTGCTTTCTCGACGCTACCGTTATTACAGCCTTATGAAATGCACAGTGGAGCAATAGCTCTTTACGGTGGAGGAGTACGTTCCACCCTCTACCGTGTCGCAGGGTACAAGAGGGTATATCAGTCCGCCCGAAGTCGATTGGATACTGCAGCCTTTTTCAGACTCGCGACTGCATGCTGTGATGGAAACAGAAACTTGGCTCAGACGCGTGAGAGCTGAAATATTTGAGCGGGGTCTTTTAGATTATTCACAAATTTTCAACAGCGTCTCGGTTGCTCTAACAGCTGACCTGTAGCCCCAATCCGTTCGGGCCACCTATCAGCAGAGGCGTCAAAGTGTGGACGTCGTAATGTCGAACTGCTACACGCATTGCGCACGCTATGATATTCTGCACAGCCGCACGCGTCTTACAACCCCCAATAAGAGTAAAATTGTGCGTGGCTGTCCTGGCTGTGATTGGTTCAGGATCATAGACAAAAAACATGGGACACATACCTTCTTCTTGCCCCCCCCCCCCCCCCCCCCCTTGACGTTCGCGAACGGTACAACCGGAAACCGGAAGTTGACTCAGGGTGTCACTTATATACACGTATGCATTAGCTGGCAGAAGAAATCACGTGTAAGGCAAACTAGCAGGCTCTGAGAAAGGTGGCTTTGGATAGATAGATAGATAGATAGATAGATAGATAGATAGATAGATAGATAGATAGATAGATAGATAGATAGATAGATAGATAGATAGATAGATAGATAGATAGATAGATAGATAGATAGATAGATAGATAGATAGATAGATAGATAGATAGATAGATAGATAGATAGATAGATAGATAGATAGATAATGATGTGGCGCTATTCTGGATATTGCCAAGTTATGTTTTGAGCCAGTCAGAGAGGCCGTAGCAGCCGCGTGAGCCAATCACAACTGACAAGATGGCCAATTCGGACAATACGCCAGAATTCTACTGGGTATACTTATGGGATGGGGTGGTGGCGGTGGTGGTGGTGGTCGTCGCGTTGATGACGACACACGCAAACGACTCCACATAATTGCCCGGAGTTACTCCCACCGAAGCGTCGCGAAATGGGTTACGTAGTACATGCACTGGCACCGGCGACGCGACGGCCGAGGGACAGTGCACATGCAGCGTACACACACATCGCACAGCTCTGCGGCCAACCTGTGGCTGTTCGGCCCGCGTCCGACAGCCTGGGTCGATCGGTGCGTGTGCTCCGCAAGCAAGGCAGAGAGAGCGAGAGAGCCGGGATCATCGGACGCAAGAGACGGGGGCGCGCGATGATGGCTCGGCCTAGCGAAAGAAGATAATAAAGGCGGCCCCCGGGAAGAAACAACGTTCCAGTCACGACGAACGGCCGGTTCATGACGGCGCGGACGATCATTCCGCGCCAACACAACACCACCTATACGGAGGAGGAGGAGGAGGAGGAAAGGGCGCGCACTGCAGTGTGTGTGCGAGCGACTGCCATGCCCCTGCTCCGGACTACTCGAACGTCTAACTCAAACACACTGGCATACAATACACTCAAATTACTGCGCACGTGGAATGTCATCCAGATGGCTGGTATTTACATGCGCGAGCGTAGAACGCACGTGCATAAACTAAACGCATGCACAAGTCCCCCCGCCCCCACCCCGCAAACACACACACACACACACACACACACACACACACACACACACACACACACACACACACACACACACACACACACACACACACACACACACACACACTCCCAGGGTAACGAGTAACTCGTGCAGGCTATATATAGGTGACTATTTGTCACCACCCCGTTTCATAGGGGATGCCAATACATAATAATAATAATCATCATCACGGTTAGTTCTAGGAGATAAAACACATCGTAAATACCCCGGCATGTGGATGCGAAAGCGGTGCCGCGGCTGTTCAATTGGTAAGAGCTTCGCACGCGTACCGCGAGGACGTGGGTTCGTATTCCATCTGTGGCCAGTTATTTTTTTCATTCATTTCCATTTATTTATCGTTTCTTTATTTCAACTAAGAACTGCAGATAAGTTCCCCTATGCTGTCCATCGTGTCATTGTTTGTTGGCTTTCTTATGATATGACTGCTAAAAATCGGGCTCCCTCGGCTTCCTTTCTTCTCGTTCATATACAGGGTGTCCCAGCTATCACGCAACACGCTTTAAAGAAAAAAAAAAAAAAAAGAGGAACGGCGTTACGCGAAGCAAACGTATTTTTCCAGTGCAGTGGAGTAGCCGCCAGTACTTTTTTTCGTTACTGAGATGTAATTAATTAATTGTAATTAATTATCTAACTCGAGAAGTACTGTCCTATAATTATCAAAGTGTCAATGAGAAAGTTGTAGAGCACCATAAAAAACTCCCGATACAGCTTTATGTTGCTCAATACGTGCTACATAAATGCGTTTTATCGAGTGTGAAAGAAGCCCGCGAATACACGCAAAGTGCCTCGAGCAGCCAGTCGTGCGGCAATTCTGCGTGTATTCGCGGGCTTCTTTCACACTCGGAAAAACGCATTTATGTAGCACGTATTGAGCAACATAAAGCTGTATCGGGAGTTTTTTATGGTGCTCTACAACTTTCTCATTGACACTTTGATAATTATAGGACAGTACTTCTCGAGTTAGATAGTTAATTACAATTGCCTAATTAAATCTAAGTAACGAAAAAATTACTGGTGGCTACTCCACTGTACTGGGAGCAATGCGCACTAGGTTGGCTTCGCGTAACGCCGTTCCTCATTTTTAAATCGTGCTGCGTAATAGCTGGGACACCTGGTATATATATATATATATATATATATATATATATATATATATATATATATATATATATATATATATATATATATATATATATATATATATATACCAGGTGTCCCAGTTAACTTGGACCAAGCTATTTAAAAAAAAAAAACTTAGAGCTCTAGAGAAATCGCACCGAGTGCATAGTAGCCGTAGTCGTGTGTACTTATAGAGCCATTATTTTATTCATAACTAAGTATTAATTAATTGATTGATTTTAATTACTGAACTTCTTAATTATTGCTTGAATCGCAACATCAATGGCGAAGTTGTAGGGCATCTCAAATATGTATGTATGTATGTATGTATGTATGTATGTATGTATGTATGTATGTATGTATGTATGTATATATATATATATATATATATATATATATTATAACTCACGCGTAAGGGCAGAAAACGAAGCTGCTTGTTCGGGTCCCCAGATGAAAGGAACGTCCTTCTTCAAGAGTTCCGTAAGAGCGCGGGCGATGTCCGCGAAGTTCCGGACAAAGCGACGAAAGTAGGAACATAATCCTACGAAACTGCGGACGTCTTTAGCTAAACGTGGCACGAGAAATTGTTGCACTGCTCGCACCTTGTCGGGGTCTGGTTGTACACTGGCAGCACTGACAAGGTGACCGAGCATAGTTATCTTGCGCCGCCCGAAACGGCACTTGGCGGAGTTCAGGTGAAGGGTGGCTCCTCGGAAGACGGCAAGAACGGCCGATCAACGGGTGAGGTGGCTCTCAAACGTAGGCGAGTAGACAATCACATCGTCTAAATAGCATAGACAGATGGACCACTTATATCACCGCAGCAGAGAGTCCATCATGCGTTCGAAAGTTGCTGGGGCATTACACAGTCCGAACGGCATGACCTTGAATTGGTATAGGCCATCGGGCGTAATAAAGGCAGTTTTTTCGCGGTCCATAGGGTTGACTGAAATCTGTCAATAGCCAGACCGAAGGTCGATGGAAGAACAATATTGGGCTCCATGAAGGCAGTCGAGGGCGTCATCGATATGAGGCAAAGCGTAGACTTCTTTATACGAGTGACTTTGTTCAAATTCCGATAATCGACGCAGAAACGCCGGCTGCCGTCCTTCTTTTTCACGAGAACCACAGGGGAGGCCCACGGGCTAGATGAAGGTTCTATGACGCCTTTTGTAATCATTTTGTCGACCTCCTTCTGGATGACTTGACGTTCGTGATGCGATACGCGATATGGATGTCGGCGTATAGGAGAGGCGTCACCAGTGTTGATTCGATGAGTCACGACAGATGTTCGGCCTAGAGGGCGGCCGTCAAAATCAAAGATGTCACGATAGGACGCCAGGACCCGGTAGAGATCTTGGGCTTGCGCCTGGGTCAGATCGGGAGCAATAATCATCTTGTTAATGTCGTCGAGAGACGAAGGCGCGAAGTTGGCGGAGCAAGAAGGCGGCGAAACATCGGCATCCAAAGCGGCAATCTCGCAGGGGTCAAGCGCGGAAACGATGGCCAGCGACGTGCCTTGCGGCATAACCTGAGTCAACAGGCTGACGTTGAGAAGCGGCACGACCACCGTATTGTCAGCAACGGAAACAATGGTGTGAGCCAGGGCGACATCGCGGGCTAACAGGACGTCGATAATCGGAGACAAGGCGTAGTCGCCATCGGGAATGTCGCGTGAAGTCGTCAAAGTAACGTATGTAGCAGCTTGAGGCGGCGAACGAACGTCGTGGAGAGAGCATAAGTGTGGCGTTATGTCGACTGGACTGTCGGGAAGATGGGGCAGCTCAAGCTGAAGAGCACCGGTCGCACAATCAATGAGGGCAGAATGAGTGGACAAAAAATCTAAGCCGAGGATGAGGTCGTGGGGGCACTTCTCGATGACGGCAAATTCGACGGAAGTGGGATGACCAGCAATGCAGACGCGGGCGGTGCACATCCCAAGAACGGCAGGAGTCCCTCCATCAGCGACGCGGAGGATGCGGGAGGCGGCAGGTGTGAGCACTTTATGAAGGCGTCGACGAAAATCTGCACTCATTACAGAGATGTGCGCTCCAGTGTCGATGAGTGCAGAAAGAGTTACGCCATCAACATCAACGTCTAACAAGCTTCGTCTTGTCGGCAGCGTCAGAAGAAGATTAGTGGTGGCAGTCGTCAATGCAGCGTCACCTGCGGGCGCTGCATTGTTTAGTTTTCCTGATAGGCACGAGCAGGGCTGAAGGGGGACGACGGGCGACGGCCTGGAGGCGAGCGTGACTGGTGACCACGCGGCGACGGGGAGCGGCTACTTATCCTGGGGGAAACATCGGCGTTGGGGAAATAGGACTGGGTTGAAGGCGGAAAGCGGGTGCTCTCGGGACGGCGGTAAGGGGTAGACAGCGTTCGAGGCGCCGAGGACCAGCGGGTGGCGCAGTAACGGGCGACGTGCCCGATACGGTGACAAGTAAAACATATCGTTCGGTCGTCAGGGTTTCGCCACGCAGCAGGGTCGCGATATCGTGTAGCGAATCGCTGCTCTTGATAGGAAGAGGGCGGACGCCACGAAGTTTGCGTTGGGCTGGCCACGGTGTACACAGAGTGAATGCCCATGTTGGCGAGCTCCTGCCGGACAATGGCTTGAACGAATGGAGCCGTAATCGAGCTCGAGTCACCGGCGTGCACTGGAGCAGGGGTCATGGCCTCAAGTTCGCGGCGTACAATACGTGTCAGCTGATCTGGTGGAACTGACGGCTGTGTAGCCGTGCGATCTTCGCAAGAGGACGTTGCCGCCGTGTTGGGAATCCGGGCAAATGAGTGGCCAATACGCCGGCTTTTAGCCTGCTCAAAGTGCCGGTACTCCTTTATAATAGCGTCGACTGTAGAACAATTTCTACACATTAAAAGACGAAGGCGTCGTCGGCGATCCCTTTCAAGATATGTTCAACCTTGTCGTCCTCCGGCATCTCGGCGTCGGCCTATCGGCATAGCTCTAATACGTCTTCTATGTACGCGACGTAAGATTCAGTAGCCGTCTGCGCACGTGACGCAAGCGTCTTTGTCGCGGCGATCTTCTGGCCAATGGGCTTCTCAAACAATTCTCAGAGTTTTCCTTTGCAGGTGTCCCAGCTCCCAATCTCAGCTTCGTGATTATCGAACCATACCTTCGCAGTGCCTTTTGGGTAGATTATATTTTCCAACATCATGGTAGGGTCCCATCGGTTGTTCTTACTCACGCTTTCGTACTCCGCCAGCTAGTATTCAACGTCCGCGTCACCGGAACCGGAGAACGTGCCAGGATCCCGGGGTTGCACAAGCACGACCGTTGAAGTGGCGGGCGCTGATGTAGACGCTGTGTCTTCCGCCATTGCAGACAGATGTCCGAAGCGACGGCCGCTGCGAAGTTCCGTTGCGAGGCGAGAAGTACCCAGCACCTCCACCAAAGTGTGACGGAAGCGAGTTGGAGGCGAAGGATATATTTACAAAATATATACAGAGGAGGCTAGGGCAAGATATGTCCGATCTGGCCCAAATGCTAGCGTCTTCGTCGTTTTTGTCGCTACACCAAGCATCGCGTTGATCCATGTATGGATCGCTCCGCAACATCACATATATTTTTTTTTCAGCCAAGCTGTATATGGCTAGGTTCTGGCAGATCGCGTCCGCGGACAAAACGACGCGTAGAACAACAAAGTGGGCCGATCCTGGTGACTGCGCAGAAAGGGTCCAAGCTCAATGGCACATACTCCTGTGGGTTCGGGGACCTGTAACGCGCCCTTGAACTACCCTTGTCACACGTGGGACCCTAAGAGACAAAAACAATGCGCCGGAGCGATGAACGCTGTTGTCCAAACGCTAGTCTATGACGATGCGTGTCGAAAAGTCAGTGATAAAACGTAATAGTCTACCAATCAATAGCTGTGTCTCATTATGCCTTGACATAGCCATTTACCTAGCGGCGTCATCAGTTTCCCCTTGGATCTGTATGGGTAAGACCCGTGTCGCTCGCTCCGAAGAGGAAGAGCGCGCCTACAAAGAGCGCCGGCGCACTCAACAACGCGAATGGATGCCAAAGCGACGAGAACCCGACCAACGTGCTGCAGCCGATGGTGCAAGGGGGTGGGAATCTAGTCCCCTAAACTCGCTTTCACTCGCACACTACAGCGTACGGCGCGCGGCGACGCAGCGAAGTTACGCGTTGTGTCTTTGCAACCATTTAACATAACCACCAAATTAATATATATATATATATATATATATATATATATATATATATATAAACAAAACCAACAGCTTCGCTAGTCTTCCATCTTCACGTAGTGGGAGCTAGGGCTCTGAATTTCTTCATAGCACAGCCGCGCGACATGAAATTGCATTAAGGCATGACGCTGGTCGAACAGACGCACGTGGCACCACCTCTGGTCCTTAAACTTTTGCGCGCAACAGTTATAGCAACCGTAACAGTTCAACAAGCTCGGCGCTGGAAATAGCGCCTGTTATAGCTAAAGGATGAAACTCACAGGCGAAGAAGGCGACGAGGCAAGCCTTGATTCACAATGTCTGGCAACGCGCGTATTTGCATAAGTAAGAAGCAGCGCGTTTAATTATGGTGTGGCTTGCGCGTTTGTACTTTACAGTTTAACATACAGTTTGTACATACAGTTTAAGAGAAGCTTATTTCGACAAAGGCATTCTTGAAAATACATGTGAACTTGGCTTCAAGTACAATAAAACATTAAAATGGTGACGACACTGGTACATAAAATCAAAAGGGCACATTATGGAAAAAAATTACACCATCTTCCCGTAGGGGAACCCTGAGTAGTATGCGAATGGATGAATGAATGAGCTTTATTGTACGAAGAGTGGTTGGTGTCGTTATTCTCGGGTGGAGCTCTCTTATAAAGCCCCACTGGCCGCGGCGGCTCGCCGGGCCTGGTCCAGGGTCGCCAGTTGGCTTCCCAGCGCCAGCTCGGAAAGCCGTGCCTCCCAAGACCACGTTGTGAGTGTCTGTGATGAGCTCACCAGCCTGGATACTGCCTCGGCTGGGCGTTCCGTGCACTGGTATGTAATGTGTGTCAGTGTGGCTGTGTGGTCGTTGCACCAGGGGCATACACTGGTTGTGTATACCTCTGGAAACATTGCGTGCAACCTTGATATGTGCGGGTAAGTGTTGGTTTGAAGGCGGCGCCAGTCCCTGGCTTGTTGGCTGCTTAACTTGGGATGTGGAGGAGCGTACTTCCGTCTGGTCAGGCGTTGGTCCTCCAAAGCCTGCCTGCTCGTGATGGCATCTTCATGGTGGTTTGTGAGGGGCCTCTAAGAGTCTTCTGTGGTTAGGCCAGCAAGTCCGCGAGCTACACAGTCGGCCTCCTCGTTGCCTTCGACGCCTGTGTGCCCTGGGCACCAGACGACCCCATGGTCCTCAGTCAGCGTGGGGCCCAGGATATCGGTGACGCACCTGGGAAGTGTGCCTCTAAGATATAACCGACAGGCGGCCTGTGAATCCGTCAGGATATATGCGAAGTAGTATGCGAAGCAGCCATGGGGTCGACTCAAGTTCCCATTAGTTTTCAGATCAGCCTGTCACCGCTGCCGTTTCGTGGCAGCGGCTCGAGCCCTCTTCTCCGCGGCGCTGTCCACGGCGCTGACACTGGCGTTGACGCTGGCGCTGTCCGTGGCACTCATCGCGGCGTTGCGGGAGGAGGATGAGAGGACGAAGTGAATGATGATGAGTGGGCGAAGCCCCTGGGGATCATTCGGGCAAAACGCCGGAAGCGTTCTCCGGAAGCTGGCTTCCTGAACCGGAAGCGGAACCGGAAGTGGACGCCACATGGCGGAGGGAGGGAGGGAGTGACATAGCTCCCAGCATAAGACGCTTCGCATATAACAGGATCACACTAGGGTTGCGTACGAGTCTGACAGGTGGTCTGAGCTGCCAGAGGTTCATGGAGGCCATCATGCGAGCACTGCGATGGAGCCAATAGAGCTCCGGTAGCACATCGTACATGCTACCTTACTGAACCTTCAAGGCGTCTCAACTTAATTTACATGAATGTGAAAAATACTTGCATTAAAATGTTGTGAAAATAGCCATTCTGATCAATTTTCTTTAAGAACTTCATTCCCGGCTCATTCCTTTTTATCCAAACCGTGCTCATTAGCTCAATAACCTATAGAAAAGCAGATTTGCCTAGAATTACACACACAAAAACGGCAACGTTATATATACGACGCCTAGGCTGAACACGCCCATTCTCACCAGGAACGCGCCGGTTTACTCGCTTTACAATCAAAGAGGTTTTTAAAAATGTGGTTGATCCCTCTTATATAGGAATCGGTATAGAACACGAAAGTGAAACGTGTCTTCACAGAAGTAGTGTAATGTTTATTGCACATTGATATATAATGTCTATTGGTGTTTTGTGGCTAAAGCGCCCTTAGGCGTTGATGCACCCACGCTGACGCCTGGTGGCACGTCTCCTCCATCACGACTACCAACGTCGATGACCATGAGCAACCGTCGTGCATATGGAAGCTGCACTACGCTGCACACGCTAGCACAACGCGAAAGACGAAGCACGTAACTGACACACTAATACAACGCGCAAGACAAAGCACGTAACTGAATATTAACTGAATATTAAGTTATCCTTTGACCATATTCGCCTCCCTTTAAAACAATGTGCGGTGCTTATAGCATCGCACTTCTTTCCTAACCTGCCGCGGTACATACACCAGTGGCGCATGCGCTGCTGAGCTCGGAACGCGGGTTTGATCTCCGTCGCTTGAATGAGGGCGGTGTGCAAAATGCGCTCGTGTATACCGTGCATGATTTGGGTGCACGTTAAGGAAACCCCGGGCGGTCAGAATTAATCCGGAGTCATCCGACCGTGGCGTGACTGATTATCAGATCCTGGTGTTGGCACGTAAGACCCCAAAAGTTTATGCATTTTCTTCAACGCTTGTCTTCCTCAACGAAGTCAGTGCTACGCGCTTCTGTAGCGGTGCTGTCCCACCCCACCGTTTCTTTATGATTTTATTTTCATTAGTGTCATCATCATGGAGCACGTGATAACTGTAAGCAGCAGTTGTTCTTCATTTACAAGCTGATTAGTTGACCGATGTGCATTTACGAACGGAATATTAGATGCGTTTAATATGACAGTAAACATTCTCAAGGTTTCTTTTCTTTTTGCTTCTTTTTCTTTTTTCTCCTGTTTCTTTTTCTGCCATGACCACTTAATAGTGCTCGGCGCTCAGAAAAAAAAATTCGATGTTCGGGGGTCGTTTTCTGGCGTATTTGTATTCGATTCGATTCGGTAATTTCACACTTTGGACGCCCCTGATTCTTTTAAAAGCAGTTTTTGAACTTAACAATTAAAAAGAAAGAAAGCATGCAGAACATTACGTTAGCAACTCTGTAACTCAGCAAAAAAAAAAAAAGATATCGTCGCTCTGTAAACTGTGCCTATATAGAGTCATCGAGGCGGAAGAAATTGATACTTTATCGAACGGTCTGAAATATGCCGCTGATTTGTGAGTGGGAAACTATCGCCGACACTGTACCAGTCCAACGTGTTCTGCAAACATATATCATTGTCCACTTTAGATGCTGTTGCAGATGTTGTTTACCGAACTGTGATATCAGTTTTCGATGCCGAGGCACGTATTCGCATACTTCTTGCTTCATTTTAGTTCTTTAAATAAAAATGACGCTCCCTGCTGTCGGTACAATTCAGTTTTACAAATACGACAAATGTCGTTGAAATACATGCCGTACACTTCGCAGATGGAGCCAAGGGACCTCCGGCAGCACATCGTGTTTGCTACCTTACTGAACCGTCAAAGCTTCTCACGACAGTTTACATAAATTTGAAATATACTTGTATTCAAATTGTGTAAAAATAACTATTCCGATAAATTTTCTTAAACATCTTCATTCCCCGCTCATCCCTTTTATCCGAACCGTGCTCAATAGCTGAATAACCTATAGAAAACCACATATTTTCCTAGAATTGCACACACGAGAACGGCAAGGTTATACGACGCCTAGGCTGAGCACGCCCCTTACTCGTCAGGAACGCGCTGGTACTCGCTTACGATACGTTAAGGCCTAAAGTGTCTATGTTGGAGGTGCCCTTGGCAGTGACCTTGGCGAAACTGCGCCGTGACGAAAAATGGTCGACGCTGCGAAAATGCTCGGATTGACGTCACATTTCTCGGGGAGCTAGTTCCTGCAAACGAAGTTGGTGGCTTTGAAAAGACAATTCGGTACATTTCGGTCTGGGTGGGAAGCGAACCCAGGCCTCCGTGCGGCGAGACGAGCACGCTTCCCTGAAGCCACGGCTGCTCCGCGGTTCTGGCTTACTAAAGGTGCGCCCAGGGCGCGAGTGATTGCACACGTCACGTCGCAGCCATCTCGCTGACTAAAGGTGCGGCCTAGTGCGTGCACTAACATGCTGCACTTTGGGTACTACGTCAAGCGTTCATATGTGGCGTTCAGGAGGTCGCCTTAGTGCCAGACGTGTACTTCCCATTGCGGCTCCTTGTGTCTTGCAAGATGTCTAGCCCGGATTGTAAAACTTAATGCATTACCAATATGTCTTACGAAGAAGTCTAACCCCGATTGTATGACTTCACGTATTACCATATGTGCAGCAGGCTTTCGCCTTCTTGCGTTACAAGAGTGTAACACCTGCCGAACTTTTTTTTTTCCTTGCTTTAGATACGCGCGGCCTAGCATGTGTCATGCGTTGACGCGTAAGCGTAGTTGCGTAAAGCCTACTTTCTTTCGTGCATCCCTCTGAACTTTTTCGTCGACGCTCCCGTCATTCTAGACAAGACAAAAAAAAATGGTTACAGTGACGTTTCACTTCGTGAACGCGGGTTACGCGCAAGCGAATAATGGACGCCGCGAACATGCACAGCGAGCACCGCCGCGTCGAGTCGAAGCACAAACGGAAAGGGCGCGAACGCGGCGATTCTCTTCACCTCCTCCAGGTGCCTTCCTCCTCCGGCGCTCGCTTCCCTCGTGGGGACAAACGTAATCTCGCCGATTTGACAGAGGGGGGCATCTATACGCTTGCGCGAAAAAAAAAATGTTCGGCAGCACCCGTATCTCACGATGACTGTCAACAGTAATGCGTTTAGCATTGAATCATTGTAGCGGCGCAACCTATTGCCACTGTCGAAATGCGTTATGTATGAGGCGTGTACTGGCAACGCCATCTAGTGGCGCCACCGCGAAGCCTGCGCGTGGCCTCCGAAATGCACGGCGCGCCGGTGCGAGCGAACGCTGAGAAACGCGTCATCGTAAGGCGACCGGGGTCCTCTCTCGCGCTTCATTCTGAATACGCCGCGCCATCTAATGGCGCTGCCGAGAACTCCATTGCTGGCCTCCGAGACGGGAAGCGTGGCGCCGTGCGAATGCTGAAGATTGTTTCCTGGCTTGCCCCACACTCGGTTGCGCATGCTCAATGACCCACTTTGGCGAGAGGTTCATTGAAGAGCGGCACATGGCCAGTGCATTCATGGCGCAGCTCGCTAAAGCGTTGGCGGGAAAGCAGTTCATTGGGCGCG
This sequence comes from Dermacentor silvarum, assembly GCF_013339745.2. Lineage (NCBI taxonomy): Eukaryota > Metazoa > Arthropoda > Arachnida > Ixodida > Ixodidae > Dermacentor > Dermacentor silvarum. Next base: position 192,303,613 of record NC_051156.1, on the reverse strand, counting down.
GTGAATTTGTTGCGCAGCCTGCGAAAGCGTCGGGTTGCCGTCCGTTGAGGAACCTTTGTAATGGAGGTTCGGTTCCGTTCGGCATCTAAGAAATTTAAGGGATCTTTTTCCGTCATTCTAGAGTGGCCCATTAACAGTGGCGCATACCGAGTGCTACAAGTCGGCGACAAAGAGAGAGAGAGAGATAAATGAGATGCGAAAGGCGACAAAGAGTTTCATTGAAAAGCGGCACCTACTCAGTCCCGCATCTAGATGTAGTTACCCATTCATCTACAGATCGCATCTACAGATACCCATTCGACCATGGACTATACCTATAAGGTTGTTCGTTGTCCGGCTTTACATATTTTTTAATTAGGGGGGTGGGGGGGGAGTAAAATGGGGTGCTATTTTTCCAGCTAATAATCGGGGAGAAATTATTATTTTCTTTTGTGGAACCATTTCGAAATTTCGGGGGGGGGGGGGGGGGAGGTGTCGGGTTGAATTTAAAATGTACTAAGTAATACATTACCTGCGCGCTTTTTTTTATTATCGGAGTGTATCACGGGCTCCTTAACGCTAACGCCTTAAAGCTAGGGATCTGTTTCAAGCTGGTATTCAGGGGGATATCAGAGTTTTCTAGCAAATACTCCAATGTTCGCGTTTGTTTGGAAAGTATTAAGTAACAATGACAGTAAGCATTGATAACTTCAAGGAAATGACAAATTTTGTTCACGAGAAGCTGGTCATCATTTTTTTACACATCCTTGTTAACATACATTATCATCTGCTTGCGCAACATGTCGGTCTCCAACCGAGACCTGTCCGATCTTTGAGCGTATCTCAGCTGAGAGAAAGTTCTCTCGACATCACAGCTTCCATTAGTTAGGCACAGCAATGTCAGTGCACCAATGTCACTCAGTTATACTAACTCAGAGTTAGGCGCGCTCGTTGGGTGCTTGGTTGAGAGCCATGTAGCGTCCACAGTGCGGCACGCAGCTTGCCAAATGAGGTCACTGGAGTTCGCTTAAACCAACAGGATCCAACTTCGTTGTTCCGAGGCAGGGTAGCTAGCGCGTGTGCACCGCAAACTCCGTGCAGCGTAAAAAAAAAAAAAAAAAAAAAAAAAGGAACAAGCAGGTTGGTATGTGGTTTTGGAATTCGGGGAGAAATCGGGTTTAACCCGATTCTCCTGAAACATGTTCGGGGTGTAAAAATGAGGGTAAAACCGGGTTTTACCCGAAAGCGAACAACCGTAACTATACCCAGCGACACAGGTAAGTGGGAAAACGGTTAGAGACATGCAGACATAGACAGCTAGCCCCCGGAAAGTGCATGAACTTATACCCTAAGAATGCGAACACATTAAATACATATGCAGATACCACGCACTGTGCTAATCGATGTTATGCAAATCATTTTGCAAGTATAGTTGGACCCCCAGCATCGTGGGGGGTTTCGCAAAGAATTACCAGGTGTCATTCGTGGCATGTTGCCTCATTCACGTCATGTCATGCATGCGTGTCATGAATGCACGTCATTCTTGTAGTGACACGCATATCCTGATCTACATCCATTTAAAGGAACGACTACGGCATCACGGCCACGAACCCTAGTGACCCAAGCTAGCAGTATAGACAACTCGGGGTCACTGAGTCGGCGTAAGAGGCTACAGATAGATAGCTAGACAAGAAGTGCCTAAAGTAGGCAAAGGATGCTTCTCATTAAAAGAGAAGCAGCGCTATAGCGTAGTGCTTGCCGCGCCCGGCTTCCAACTGCTCTTGTTGCAGGGACTGGAGTTCGATCGATCCCCGTAGGTTGGGCGAAGTTTTGATTGACATCTCCGTATGTCGACAGTGAGGATGAGAAGCGTGGCTTGATGACGACGACGCACGGTAACACACAACGATGACTTGACGACGACGGCACACAAATCGACAACTACAGCGTCGGCTGAAAGCGTTTCCCCCTAAAGGGCCCGCATGGTTTCGCTGAGTACGATCCGAAGTTTGTTACAACTATTGCCCTCAATCAAGGGCTTTAGATTCCACCTGTATAAACCGTTTAGGTGTTTCGTCTCCGTAAGCTCACACCTTACTTCTAGAGAGGTTTCTTTGCAGATATACGTTTGACGTGGAGCGTAACATGCGGCGGCACTACAAATGAAGAGGGAGGGCGACCCACTCAGTCTTCGGCCAATGATGGGAAGAAGAAGCAGGTCAGGGCCGGGTACGTCACGGGCCCAGTCATACCCTGACTGGGTTTTCCTGGGGCCAGCTGCACTTCTTTACGCACTGTATCCATCCTTCGCTACTTGAAACGCGTGACTGTGCGGTACTCTCCCACGGGGGTTATGTTGTTTTTGAAAGCGAAGCTTTCTTTTTTACGCCCACCTTGCGTGTGTTGGCCGCGGCTGTCTTGCGACACGACTTGGGACACTGGGTTTGATTCCGAACAGGCAACTCGTTGGGTCCCTGCGTATCTGCAGCTGGTCACGTGGCATTGGGCATGTGACCCTTTTTATCCAATCATCCAGACTGAGTATGTGCCACGGAGCAGGTGCCAGGATAGACAAGCAGAGCAAGAGGAAAGATGTGATTAAGTCGGCAACGGGAAATTGAAGAAGTCGGCTACAGATGTCGGCATCAAAAGCAGCCGAGAGTGGAGCAAGACGTGAAGTGAACAGGATGGGACCAGAGGGTGCATTCAGCGAGGAGCGTTCAGCGACATATAAGAGAAGGAGGAGAAGCGAAGTGGAGACATCCCAGCAAACATCAAAGGACGCTTCGCTTGCTACTAGTTTTCCCCATAAACGTGGGGTCCGGTGTATTTCTTTTTTCCTTATTTCTTCCTGCTGTTCTAAGATGCACTAAGGATGCCTAACTCCTGGTAAGATAACCGCATTTGCTTACTTTCTTTCTTTCTTTTCCTGCTGCATATATATATATCACCCCTCTCTCTCTTAGACATTTGGCGACAGCGTGCGGAGAAGGCAGCTTTACAGGCCCCCGTGGATGTCACACGGCTGAAATTTTTCTTGGAGGCAAATAGACACAATGAAGGCAAAACTGTTAGCGAACGAAGAGTAAGCACTGCTTCAAAACCTGAAGTAGTTTGACATATTGTTTCATTTATTTCGGTTCCGATGCTATTAGTACCGCGCGACAGGAAGGAATGCTAGACCATCCGTTAATATGAGGAGATAGAGAGAAAAAAGAAACGTTCAAAAAGAAAGATGATAAAAAGAGACTATAATCCTACACGCTAAAAAGTAACACCAGGCGTTTTCAATTCCGGCGAGCTCTGCCTAATGACAAACGCGGTGGTGATAGCCGAGAGAGACAACACGAAATACGGCTGATGTAAATCTAAACTTTGGTGATGCGGAACCGCCTTGAGAAATGGATGTGGAATACATAACGTGACTACTTGGTTTAAGCCTACAGAAAAGGTTCAGACAGACAGACAGTCAAAAGAAAGAAACAAACAAACAAAGTAAGAAACAAACAAACAAACAAATCTTATGAAAGTGTTTGGTTTTGCTCACGATATGTGCAATTACAGTAGCAGCACGGTGTCATGATCCCCTTTCTTTTTCTTTCTTTCTTAGAGGGTGTTTGCTAAAGGATTAAAAAAGATGATGCCCAAACCATCATCATCATCAGCCTATATTTATGTCCACTGCAGGCCCTGCGAGCCCAAAACGTATGATTCGTATTTGGTCGATACCTAATAATTCAACTGCGCGCACTCTGGTTGGTTGCAATGCCGTTCAAGCAGCACAGAACTCGTAGATGAAATATGCGTGCCATACGTACGAAGAGTGCTATGAAAGTACCCAATGTCTCCCTTTACCAGATACCAGGCGTTTCTCAAAGTACTGACGTCATCCGGACACCAACCCTGAATACGTGCCTATATTCCACACCGATTAGCGCGTCTCAACAGGTTGGGCAGAGTCGCCACGTTTCAGTTTTGAGCCCATCAGATACTGGTTGTGAGCCAATCGCAAGAGAAGAAGAGTTGGCTAATTCGACGATAATGTAGCGGAATTTGACGGCGTCCCGAGGTGGCCAATCCGGACATTGTCAAATTCTGCCATGTTTTCCACTTCGCAATATTGGTAGTTATTATTACTGATGCGAACGTGGCGGTATTTGACCTTGGGCCCGGTATCGGCGCTGACCAGGGGGCGCTACGGCTGTTTGAGTGTGTAATTAAAGAATGCTGACGCCGTCCGGGATGGATGCTGCAGATGACGGCACGGCATCTTGAACGATAATAGACGCTCGCCCGTATGGACGCTTGCTTCAGTGCGCTCCAGCTTAACACGAGTCCGTGAGCCTCGCGAGGAACCCACGCATTCCTAAGTTCTCAAACCGATTTCCCAGGTCGGAAGCGTGACAGATGTGCCTGAAGATGAGCGGTCCGTTCTGTTGCTGCAATGTCGCAGCATGTCCTACGGAAAAACTGTTTCCTCCGCTCGCAAGACTGCGCGTTAGGGCGCTGCTGCTGGCAATCCAAGTTTCAGCAACCCGAAATAGCACCCCTGGTTCATCGATGCCAAATCTCCGGCACTCGCAAGTGCGATATTGTGCTTAAAGAGTGCGCGGCTTTGCCAGAGTCAGGAAAAAAAAAAAAAAAACTAAGTGAGCGGACACAATGGAGACAAGAAACTACGGGACGGCAACAGCCGACTACGGTTCTCTCTCGGCTATCAATCGCGATATCGCCGATTCGTGACGTCACGCGCTAGTGTGGTCCGCAGGCGGCTGGTCCTGCGAAAAGAGGCAGCCATCGTCGTGTACGTCCGTCCAGCGCAGATGGGGGCCCGCTTGTCCTCCGCCAAGTGCTCGACTCCCCAGGCCGAGGGGCACCGGCGCGAGTTGAAGCATGGAACGCAGCCACGCAGCGCGATCAAATTGCTACCTTGCGTCTCTCCGCGCGCACGCTCACCTCCTCCTCCTCCTCCTCGGCGAAGTTTCCAGTTCGCTAGGCGGGCACCGAGAGGGCAGAGTGCGGCCAGTCGTGATCGCCTCCGCAGGGAATGCGAAACGGTTGGCCCCGCCGCAGAGGGCGCTGCTGTCGACAGCGACTAAGGCGCGAATCCGCTTTGATGAGTCTTCTGCGGACTTTAGCTGAAGAAGAACGGCAAGTTGGGCGAGATGGTGGTTTTTCATGTTACTTAAAAGGCAGCGCCACCGACACAGGGCACAGTGTGTGTCCACTCTCTTTTCTGTGTCCTACGTCGGTAGCGCTGTCGTTAAGTAAGATGGACTTTAGCTGTTGCCCCGCAACGAAAGTCCGTAGACGACTCGGCACGTTGTAATGGGACGCCAAGATAGTCACCCAGCCAGGACTGCAGGGGAACGTTCATCTTCCAAGAGCGCTGTCTGACTCAAAGCAAATGGAAGCATCTAACTGGTCACCGGTCGAGCTTAGGAAGAGACGTTTAGAGTTTTACCATTACTGAAAGCGCGCAGGAGGGGGGGGGGGGGGCAGTAAATGAGGGGAGATGAAGCTGGGGTCGTTACAGTCGTAGGTAATTTTGCAGTACAGATGTTTTAATGAAGAGCAAGAATATAGAGTTGAGATACGCAAAATGCTACACTGCAAGAGATGTAGTAAAACCTGATTAGCTCAAGCAGGCTAGGTGACTATTTGTGGCCGCTCCGTTTAATCGCCACCCCGTTTCAAAAGGGATGCCAATAGAAATCATATCATAATCATCATCAATTATTATGTCAGTCAGAACTAATGCCAGCGTTATCTGGGGTGCGATCTTAAAACGGTTCGGAGAGCAAACCAAATGATTGCCCTCTCGTGATTGGTCAGAATCCCGCTTTTACGGACGCAAGCGTGACCCTGACTTGAGGGCAAGCGAACGGTTTGCTATCCGAACCGATACAAGATCAGCAGAGGTATAGCTAAGCAAGAGACGATTACATATTGTAGAAAAAAGAAAGCTGGGAAAAGGTACGCACGGGATTATTACAGGCATCGACAAAATCTATGAGGTAAAGCAGAGGTAAGCAGAATGCACGATTACAAGTAGGTCCCATAGGCTTGGTGAGTGTCGCCACCTCAATTCAAATAGGATGCAATTAGCGATCATCGATCATCCGCATCATAGTGCTTCCGCTACTACGGATAGAAGTTCGACATTATCTGTGATGTTTACGCTCCTGCTTACAAGTAATCGAATGAAACAAGCCCTAATAGATTGGCTCAACGTGGAAAATCCCTGTAGATAGAACTTGTGGACCCCCTGTCCATTCGCAATGGGTAAATCATTGAAGACCAGCGTCCTCCCTGTGCTGTTCTCTTTTACTCTTTGAATATTTTGTGTTTCTTGCGGAGCACTGAGAATGCATCAGTCGTGCCATGAAGCTCTATTAATGTAAATTTACGGAAGCTTCCCGAAGTCAGTCATGATGCCGGAGCTGAAACCTCGACAGGTCCAATTAATTAAACCCGAATGGTTGGCATTGGTATATTGCTCTGATTTCGAGTGGATCCCAACTAGATTGATTTCAGTCGAATGTTTATATTTGAGACATGACGCACGAATATACAAATGTATTATTCCGTTTGACGATAGATAGATAGATAGATAGATAGATAGATAGATAGATAGATAGATAGATAGATAGATAGATAGATAGATAGATAGATAGATAGATAGATAGATAGATAGATAGATAGATACTCTAAGTAATGTGCTCTGGGCCGGTGTTCCCTAGCCAAGGTGGTTATAAACTTTCTTGCTCCGAACGATGAAAAGGGAATGTGTAATGTTCACTTCCTTCTCGCCGTAATCTACTTACTCCATCACCCTTGTCCACAACTTCAACCAGCCTTTCCTTTCTTATGAATCTACTATTTGCATGCTAACATCCATATCAGTGCTTTTAAATCGCAGAGATTCTTGGACCTGACAGCTTGCCTCGTCTACTTGGGGCAGTCACTGGAAAGGCAGGCTTCCGCCTCGCTCGCAGCAGCCTCCTATCCGACCGAAGCGCCAAGTTACCTGCGGCGGCGCTCTGTGTCCCCACCGTCGCTATTCGCGAGCGTGCACCACTTGGTCCACCGGAAGCTCAGGGCGCCGCGCGCGGTCGTGACGTTGGTGACGTTTCGGCTCCCCCTCCTGCCCGCTCTCCGCCGCCGCTGCTGCTGCCCTTGCTGGAAGTCCTCTCCGAAGAAATGCGGCGCGCGGCCCCCGTGTGCCCGCCCCCTTGCAGCACCTTTCTACTTTTCTCCTCGAGGAGCAGCAGCAGCCAGCGAGGAGCGCTGAGCGGAGAGGCAGCAGTGTGAGCAGTGCGCCGCTCCTGACGTATTGTCTGTTTTTGTGTGTGATCCGCGCGCGCGGCGTGTGTGGTGCTGGTGCACGATGACAGAAGACAGCGGGTCGGCGCCGTGGGGAACCGGACCCCGCCCAACCGGCGACGACGTGTCGTCGTTCCTTCCTCGGCGTACCACCACCGCGTAGTGACTTCTCGCCGCAAGCTCCGAAATTTATGCCCGCAAACATGGCTGCCGCCGAAGTCGTCGTCGTCGCCGACGGAGGATCCGCGGCCGTGGTGATTCCTGTGATTCCCCGCTCCAGCAGCAGCCGCCGCCGGCAGGACACGTTGGTGTTGTTGTTGTGCGCAGTCGCCGCTGCCGCCGCCGGCGTTGTCGTACCTCGGCGAGCGACGAGCACGACGGTGCGCGACTTCTTCTTCTTAGGCCCAGAATGACGAGCACGTCGCGACTGGGCTTACGTAAACGCGTCTCGGATCAGCGGTTACCACCACCAGCACCACCATGGAGACGCTGTCGCAACGTGACATCGAGCAGGTGAGTTAGTCCGCTGCCACCGTGCGCCGCGCACATGAGGTCGGCGCTCCGCGAGGCAAACCACCTCCGCGGCGGCACACCTGTTGTTTCTCGCACTGTCCCCGAAGTTTTCCCCCGAGCTCGCTTGCTGCTCGGTCGCGACGATCGGAGAAAGCGACGGCACGCTTCGAGCTAGTGCGTATACTTAATGCACAGGCTGTGTGCAGTGGGCGGCCAATTACCGCCGCTGAATAAACCTTCCGTTTCGCGTGTCTGCGCCGCGTGCATTTTTTTTTTTTTTTTTGCCCTAAATGGACGCTGCTGGTGTTACGTAAATGCTGAGCGGAGCTCAGGATCTTAGCTTACGCTTCACTGCCAGAAAAACAATGATGATGTTGAGAGAGATCTCGTCGTCGTCGTCTATTCTGCTGCTGCAAAGTGACGCAGACAATATCTTCTTCGGCGTGTATTGATACTCAGTATTAGCTATTCGTATCCGCTGCAAATTAAGCCGCGTTCGTCGTTACGCGCGGCGCAAGGACCAACGACCTCGAAAACTGAGCGCGACACGGGATGGCTTGACAGAAGCGTTGAACGGCTGAAAGGTTGTTCTACCACCGCTTTTTTTTTTCCTGTGTGTCTGTGTTTGCACGCCTGCCTTTCAGTGATACGAGCTAGAAGACGCGAGTCTTCGTGTATTCATGCACAGCATTTTTTTTTTTTTTTTTTCCGATGGCAACCGCCGACTGAGAAAAAAAGCGACTGCAGGTTCCGATTCAGCGTGCTGTGATCGGACTGCGCTTAAACGCGTTAAGAAAGCTGCCGGCGGCGTGTGTTTACGGGTCGCGGAGCGATGATGGTGGGATGGTTGTGTGGCCGTCTCGCGGGCGATCGCATTCCTCGGCAAGCCGGGACTGGCGAGGAGTCGCTTCGGCGACGCTCCTCGAAGGTGGTAGGCCGGGTACAAGGCAAGCAAAGCAGGGCCGGTCGGGGAGGAGGTGGTTGAAGAAGGGGGGGGATGCTCGGCGGCGGCAGGGCCAGCGGGGGCCACCTTCATTCATACCTGAAATTCCGACTTGATTGCTCGCCGGGCGCGCGATAGCCTTTTGCAAGGCGCTGCTTCCCCCGGGCGCGATCATTTCGCCTCCGCCTTGACTGACAGCTTGCGGTGGTTTGCCACCTCGCCCATTGTTGCGGTGGCTGGGGCTCGCGAAATATGTAACCTGGGCTGGTGTTAGTAGCTGGCTGGCTCGGTGCTTTCTCTGCCGAAGCCGAGCTGAGCCGTTTGTGTTGGCCCTTCTTGATCGCCGTCTGTTCAGCGCTGAGCGCTTGCGTCGTCTGCTTCGGAGGGGGGTGTTGTCGGATCCATGCGTCGCCGCAGTACCGTACTCCTAGCGTTGAAGCAAGTTCTCTGATTCAGCTCGGTGATGTCTTACTATATCAGGCACCGCTCGTCAGGGGTTTGCAGCGTGGCTTAATGTATACCTCTTTAACGCGATAGCGTGAAGGGCTCCGTGTCGCAGAAAGCCCGGTGTCGGCGTGGGCGCGCCGGCGTCGTTGGTGAAAATAATCATCCCGACCGCGCAGGCCCTCTGTGTGGCGCAAGGCGTTAGGGAACAAAATTGAATTTATCAAAGTAAAATCCGTCAGAAAAATCGTATAGTACGACTTAAACACAACCTACATATGTGATAGCGTCGCATTGTTAATTTTAATATACGAGAAAACATAATTCAGTTGCGGGAAGCGTCATAACGCAGTCAGGGATATTCTAATTCTATCGCGTTCCACAATTAAAGGCGAAGCTTAAGCGTCCTCCATTTTTTTTCTGTCTTTTTTTTTTCTTCTTCTTTTTTCTTAACGTCCCGAATACACTTCGAGTCAAATTGATGGCCGCTATCATGGGAGGTCGTTGTAGCTGGCCGTAACGCTACTCACGTGACTTCGATGGAGAGATCATCTTTTTACTTGAGCTTCCTGAATCAGTTCCAAATTTTCTGTTTGCTTTAGCGATTTAGTTACGAGAGGCCGCTCGTGATTTTATTTCAGCGCTGGGAATCCTTATTCTAAGATAAGCGTTCCAGAGCGACGAACAAAAATGTCCGTTTTGTCTGACGTAAATTAGAGGACGCATTTCACCGAATTGTCCCTTTGTCTTAGTGTCTGAAAGCTGTAAATTCTGTGCTTCCATCTTCGATGTCTAGGTTCATCCGACTTTCGACACTTATTCGTAAAAAAGTACAATTACGGGCCTAAATTAAATATTTGCCCACAGTCAGGTATCGTTCAGATCGGCTTGGTCGTTACCAAGCGCAAGCATTAGCGCATTTCGCGTTTGTTCAAATAAGAAGGACTTGAGGACATTGTAAGGGCTTCGAGTCAGCGAGCGGTAATCAACACTACTGGGACACGCCAGAATGCCTGCCAAGCGAAGGGGAAAAAAAAAAGAAAAAGAAAACCTTGGAAGTGACGCGTATGGCCTGCGAGTCAAGCAGGTATGCGAGTAATATTTAGGAGTGGGTACGGGGGGGATAAAACTAACAAAATTCCAGCCACCGCGCGATACGACGACCATGACACGGTAAAGGCTTCGCGACACGTGGGAGACCGACGCAAGATTTTCTCGTTCCCGCTCGCAAATTAACTTCGGAGCTGGTAATCAGGTCGCGGACGGTTGACTAAACCAAGCCACACCTTCAATGTTCAGACGGAGTAAGGATTCCGTTAACCCGTATCGGTTCTTTTACATCTTTGAGCGAACCCACAAGTGGCCTGTCTACCTGACTAATCGTTTTCTTAGCTGCAGAGCTTGACGTGGCGAAAAGAAAGCTAAACATATTTCGTTTTCGATTTGTCAGGCTCTACTAGGCGTAAATTTTCGTAAGATTCATACCACAATAAAAAAAAAAAGAAGAAAGAAAAAGAAAAGAAAATTTGTCGTACTTTTGCTCCAATCTCATGTACGATTGCGCGCAGCTGGCGTTCTAAAATATTTGTGTTTACGAATAATGACTATTTGATTCGAAGACGACTAAGGTACTATTCGATTCGTTATTCGAAATTTTCGAATAATCGCACACCTGAGCAGCTAGCTCGAATTAGCCTAAATCCGTTAAGGTTTTCTTTTCTTTTTTCTTACTTTTCTTTCTTCTTTTTTTTTAAAGGTGGGGAAGAAGTTTTCCACCGTCGTTCGTTGTTGCGCAAACTGCACAATTCGTCTCACCATGAGATGACTTGGAATTCCCTGAGATATTAGAAATTTAAATTAAGCGCCGACTTGCCCGACACCCCGTGTATTATCTTGTGTTCGATCACTTTGCAGGAAGTTGCAGTCCGCGTACTTCGCTTGCTCGCTCCGAAGTTGGCCCTTTGCCTGGGTCACGCCCATATACGTCTATATATACGTTTGAATGCCTTACCGAAAAGATGGATGCTTTGCAATCGCCCCCAACTCGGCATTCTGAGAAACGAGCATGCAAATTGCGTCAGTGTTCTGCAAAGTTACATTCTTCGAAAGCCCAACTCAAGAAACATAAACAAAAGTAGCCTCGCAGGTACTCGTGCTACATGTGAGCGAGTGGAATACGATGATGGAGTCGTATCATGGGACGATTATCTGTCGACATCCACATGAATTCGCTAGCCCCTTCAATGATCATCCGTAAACTATACGACCTTATGGTCTACTAATGCTGTCTCTTAACCGTTCTTCCTACGACCTTGATCAATAGCGAGGCGGACTACCTACTCCTCACGACCTTCTCTTTGGATTCTGCCTATACTTACGGTACATCAACACCATGAAGGCTACACATGGACACACCTTGTGTGTGTGTGTGTTCGTGTGTGTGTACATGAACAGTTGTATCAACGGCTCGGCGCGTTCTACATAGTCAATGACCCAACTATTCGATCAACGGGCCTAAAGAGTTCATCACGCCGCCGTGGATAAGCAATTTCCCGCTTCAAACTATAGCGCTGACGTATAACTTCATTGAATTGAATTGAATTCTGGGGTTTTACGTGCCAAAACCACGCTTTGATTACGAGGCACGCCGTAGTAAAGGACTCCGGGTAAGTTTTGACCACCAGGAGATCTTTAACGTGCCCCCAAAGGCACGGGACACGGGCGTTTTTTTTCTTTTTTTCTTTTTTTTTTTTTGCATTTCGCCCCCACCGAAATCCGGCCGCCGCGGCCGGGATTCGATCCCGCGACCTCGTGCTTACCAGCGCAGCACCCATAGTCGCTAAGCCACTACGGCGGATGTATAGCTTAACTATACTAGCGTACCGTGGCTTCGCGATGCTAACAGCGTATTCAGGGAACCTGTCTCCGCTGCGAGCTCTTATTTTACGCTATGGAATCCCCGGAGCTCATCATCTGTTTTCGCCACTTCACGCTCGAGTCGTCCATATTCCATTCATCCTCGTTCAAGCGCTCCGGGCGACGGCGCCGGGCCAAGCTGTCAGTTCGAAGGCGTGGCCAGCTGACGAACGAACGGTCGTCGGTCGTGCCTCGCGCGTACGCGAGTCCGGCCGAACCCGGAATTCAACGTCCCGCGCGATGTAAACCAAATTGCGACGTAGAAAACCGGTGCGTGAGGTCTTTATCGTATATACACCACCGCGAAAGAGGGAATCTGCTGCCGGCGACCTTTCTTTAGGGTATACGGCAACAACTCGGCGGTGCTGTTGTCGTTGGCTCGAGTCGTGGCTCATACCGGCGAAGGAGGTTGGCAATACTAGGGGTCATGAAAATGTACACACACAAAAACAAATGCCAGAGGTCCAACGAGTTAGAATCTATATTCTAACTATAATCTATATTCACCGAAGGTTTGCGTTAGTGCATAAAAAGTCGAAACACGCGTACGCGCGCGTGCATCTCACACAAATTATACCGAACCTGTTGTTAAGCGGAGTTGCTGACTATACTAGCGAGGTACGACGGAAGCCTTGACCGCATCATGGTTTCAGAGGCAGCATGCGCGTACGTAGGTACGTAGCGCAATTCGAATCCGTTCTATCCGCAAGAAGCGTTTACCGTGCAGCGGCGGATGCGAGCTTTCTGTATTTTTTTATTTACACCGCACGGCCGGCGCCGCCGCGGATGCGAGTGCCATCTGGTGGTGGTGCAAGGAACCCAGCGGCGCGCGTCCTCCGCTGTGAATGGTTGGCCTATTCGGCAAGAGAACAACCAGGCCGCAGCTCCCATGGTTACGAAATTAACCAAGCGAGATTCGCAAAGAAAAAAAGTCAGAAACAGAACACATGGTAGCATAACATTAATGTAAAAAAATCTAATGGTCCTGACGATATACCAAATGCTTTTTTACGTAGATATGCGGAATGGATTGGACACTATCTTACGATCATTTTCAAAGCATCACTTGAACAAAAACGCGTCCCAAATGACTGGTTAGTGGCCAAGGTTGTTCCAATTTTCAAATCTGGAGACCGGCAAAAAATTGAAAATTACCGCCCCATTTCCTTATCTTGTGTATGCTGTAAACTTCTTGAGCACGTAATATCGAAATCAATCTACACCTACCTGGAAGACAAAAAACTTCTATATCCCAATCAACATGGTTTTAGGCGAAATCTTTCGACAGTGACGCAGCTGCTAGAAACAATTGATGATTTTGCGCGGGCCTTGAACAACAAAGGACAAATTGACTGTATTTGTCTTGACATGTCCAAGGCCTTCGACAGAGTCCCTCATTCAGAGCTAATTGATAAGCTGGGTAATCTTGGCATAAACCACAATATAACACAATGGATTCGTGCATACCTAACAGGCAGAACTCAGTACGTAGAAATTAATGGCTCTAAATCAGAATTATTAGACGTCACATCGGGTGTTCCACAAGGGTCTGTGTTGGGTCCAGTCTTGTTTCTTGTTTATGTTAATGATATTGCTCAATGTATTAACAAAGATATAAGGGTGCGACTTTTCGCAGATTATTGCCTGCTTTATAAAGAAATAAAGAACCAAGATGATTCAAAAATTCTTAATGACGCTCTCCACATGGTTGAAGAGTGGTGCGAAATTTCAAAAATGAAAATTAACAGAGCTAAAACTGTTGTATTTCGTGTCACAAACAAGACAAAACATGTTGTTGACTTTAACTACACCCTGGGTACTTTCACACTCGCCGCAGTTGATAGCCTCAAATATTTAGGCGTAACTATTTCCAAAAGCCTGAGTTGGAAGGAACATGTTAAAAACATTTGTTCGACAGCAGAAATGAAGCTCTGGTTTTTGCGTAGGAAGCTCAAGCTTGCTTCAAAAGACGCTAAGTTAACTGCCTACCTATATCTCGTAAGACCGACACTGGAATATGCCAGTATTGTATGGGATCCTTGTGAAACAGGATTGATCAACATGATTGAAAGAGTCCAACGAAGAGCTGCTCGATTTATTTTGTCTCGTTACTCGCAAACTGATTCTGTTACAGAAATGTTACAATTACTTAAATTACCCCCCTTAGCCGAACGACGCCATGTAGCCAGGCTTAAGTTTCTTTTCTTACTTTGGAAACGTCATTTTAACATAAATGCTACTCACTACTTAGTGCCACAAAGAGGCAGAGCCTCAAGAGGTACACATGACCATAATTTCCGGATATCTCAACTGCACATTAATGCATACGCGAATTCTTTTTTCCCCCGAACAATAAATCAGTGGAACAGACTACCAACAACCATTATTCAAAGTGACACCGTAACACAATTTGAAAACAAGCTGAAGCAAATCATGTCCTAAACAAAATTTTGTACGTTATGTTGGATATAAAAATTCTGTGTTCATTGTCTGTGCATATTGCTGTTGTATTTGTACTTTTGTTAGTTCCCTTCTGTTTTGTGAATGTATGCTCAAAAAGACAGTATTTGATGTATAATTTGCGTGCGTTGTGTATAATGTACATTATGTCATTATTATTATTATTTTTTTTATTTTCTGTGCTGTACCCCACCCCTGTAACGGCCTCCGGGCCAACAGTATGCCTAAATAAAAATAAATAAATAAAATAAGGATGGCCTTCGCCAGGTACTGTCTTCTTCTCCTTCCTCCGTATTGCATATTGGAAAAAGATTATATATCCTCGTGAGAACCCTTGTATACGTCATAACGCGCGTTGTCTTCTGTCATTCTCACAGTTCACGCGGAATCGATTACTTGAAATATGTACTACCCCGGATGTAAAGTCGGGTACTCGCAGAACTGTAAATCGAAGAGCTTGAAGCATATTCTTGGGGCCTTCGCGATAATTAGCACCGATTTAACACAGACGACAAAACGGCACAGACAGGAAGTACGTTTCGAGATTGAAAATATGGAATTGCCAGCTTTCCACGCGATGCTACGCCTTCATCTCTCGTGCCTAAGCAAAAAAAAGCAGGGAGAGGCCTTCGTCCTACAGTGGACATAAAATAGGATGATGATGATGATGATGATAGTGATGATGATGGGTGTGAGAAAGTGTGAGAAAGGCGAAGCATCAATTGCGATAGCAAATTAGTAGAGAGCTATATGGAGTAAGGATAGTAGTTTTATCAGCTGTATAAACTTGGACACGCAGCAGCACCAGCATCGCGCAGAACTGTTGTCGACGCCGTCGGCGCTTTGCCCGCGTTCGCACCGAACGCGCGCGGCGTTGGTGACTGTTGCCGACGCCGGAAAGAAGGAATGTTGACGTTCGAGGTAGCACGCGGGTTTAGCCGAACAGCTCGACGGGGCTCAACTGACTTCACACACTTGACCCACACGGCTCAACTGACCGCACATTCTCTTTTCCACCTCCAGGTGCCAGAAGACCTCAAAGTGCACAAAGAAGTGCACTTTGAGGCCTTCGGCCCGACGCTGGGTTCGATATATCGGATGTGCTGGTGAACGGGCGTTCTATATACGCGTGCACGAGCCCTATACATTTGCGGGGGATTTTCAAGGTGATTTTACAGCTGTTCGATATACACAATAATTCGTTATATGCGGGTTCGATACATCCGGGTTCCACTGTATACAAATCTAGATAATAAGAACCGCGACACGGAAAACGGCATTGTCCCGAGCATGTGTCCGAGCAGGATTTATACAGCTGCACGGTGGCAAGCTTCGCCAGGAACTGTCTTCTTCCGTATTGTCCACGCACAGTTGAACCGGAGCCGTCGTATAATGCGGTGCGCGCCGGCTTGGAAGAGCTCATATGCAGGCCCACGTACGCGACGCCGCTTTGCATTTATGATGGCGGGGCTTTTCGCCCCGACGGTGCCTATAGCTTCGAGAAACGCTCCCGCAGCGCTTCATCTGTACAGACCGCTGCTGCTGCTGCGTAGAAAAAAAAAAAAAAAAAAGACTCGCAGTTTGACGATGATACCCGCGCCACGCGGATTGGCAGTGGCTGCTGCTGTTCCCGCTGCTGCAACCATGGCATCTCGCGAACGAACGCGCGCGCGAGCGCACACACGCATATCAAATTAGGATCTCGGGAGCGTTCCGCATCTGCGTATACTACGCACTCGGCGCGCGCGCGCGCCTGTTTGTGCGCCGCATACTTACTCCTCTTCTTCTTCTTCATAGTCTTCTTCTTCCTCGGTACGCTGTTATAAGGAGCCATCAATGCGCTGCTCAACGCGCGCCGCGGCGTGCCTTATTCGGCGCGCCGTGTGAGGCGCGATTTATCAAGGCAACGCTGACGGATGGCGCCCTCTCGCGAGGAGCTGGCCCTTTCTTTGTCGTCTTCTTTTCGATCGCGTCTTGCTTCTTGTTCCCGTACACGTTCGTCGGGGGGCCTCTGCTCCTGCTTTCCTCGGTGGCTGCTGATGGACGTGGCGGGTTGAAGAGGTCGACGAGCTGCAGCGCCGGCCGCGCCGTCTTTTTCGCCGACGACGTCGTGAGCTGCTGCGTGCGCGGTTAATTCTCTTCCAGAAGAGGTCGCCAGGGGTCGCTGTGCACGGAGAAACGGCCTTAACGCGCTGCGCGCTGGCCGGATCGAAGAGGCGTCGTCTGAACGGTCTTCCTTTGGACTGTGGTGACGGCGGTTCTATACTTCTTTTTGGTGGTCGATTCGATTAATCTCTGGCGCGCTGTCATCGTACTACATCACGGAGATAATTCTCTTGATCAGCTTGCGTCGGTATACGTAGCCGCGGTTTTCTTGCATAATTGACGTCACTCCGTTATCGATATAAGTCACGTGTAGGACGATAGATCGCTGTGAGACGTCGGCGATTGGCGATGGTAACCGACAACGTCGACGTCTGCTGCATGATATATCATGCAAAGCATGCATGATATTCTGATGCATTTCAGCAGAAAGTCAACTGAATGTTACAAAAAATCAATAAGGACACAGCACAATTTTTATTAGAACTTTTGTGAGGGTGCCGCCATTACAAGGACACTATACTGCATGCCCTTTTTACTCGTGACGTTTGGTGTCGTAGATTCCAGCCACATGTAGCCACAATTATGTCGCACCTGCTGCGAAAGCACGACATAACGTTCTACCTGCCTGCCAAGCCGGAAACAGGAGGCTCACCGCAGCAGCGAATCCCGTTCGCCGCAACGCGCTTACACAAACCTTGCTTCGAAATTAAGCGTTGGTTTACGGCGGCTTAAGTAGTAAGTGGTGATTTGTTGTTTAGTGAAATAAATAAAGGATAAAGAAGGAAAGATTACTGCAGCGCCGTAATTGTCTGGCGCCGGCTGCAGCCTACCATCCCCCACTGCGGACATTCGTTCAGGTTGCAACCTGAACGGCTGTCAGCAGAGGGGGCTGCAGCTTACTGTATCTTTCCGGCACGGGTATCACGGAGCCTTATTGCTGTTGCTACTAACCGGTTTCAAAGAGGATGACCCTATCATCATTATCACCACTACCACGACCACTAACATGCACCACTTCACTCCGAGGGGCCGGCGAAAAGTGCATGTGCGACAAGCGCGGATCCCACCGTAGAGTTTCTTACAAGCCTTCACGGCGCCATCATTGTCTCTTCGTCGGAACCGTAAAGAAACCGTTGTCGTGTCACCCTGTGACCCCTACCTTGCCGACAGCAACGTTCTCGGTTTTACGTCCGTCCGGTCCTTTCGCTGCGTCCGCCGTGGTTTGCCGGCGCCAAACACGCACCGCGGTCGTTCGAACGTCGTTCCAAAGGATTCGCCTTCCCATCGTGCTCCACGGAGTGATGGACCGCGGCCGTTGTAAACATATGGCGGAGGCGGCTACCGGAGCGGCCGGCGTCTATGTGTGCGTGTTCGTTTTCTTCTTCCTTTCTCAGCGCTAGACGAACCGCACGCGCAGTATAGTCTCGGAAGAAGAGGAGGCGGGTCGGACAGACCGCCGATGAGCAACATCCGCATGCAACAACACCGCGAATCTACAATGCCGGCGCGTCAGTGGCGTCATTTGCCGGCCAAGCAGGCAGCGCTTGTTGCTCGTTCCTCGCCGCCGCGTGCTCGGCTTCGCTTGGCTTCTGTCTCGCGGTCCGCGCCGGCGGCGGCGGCGCCTCACGTCTTCTGACGGCTTTATTAGCTTTATCGCCGCCGTCGTCGCCTTCGTCGTCTGCTCCGCCAAGCAAAATGAGCAGACGACACTGCGGGAAGGAGGCTGTCGTCTGCTCTTTTCTTGGGTACAACAACGGCTACGCGCTGTAACCCTTCTCTTCCCTCCCCCGCGTCTACCTCGTCCTCCTCTCTCTCCCTCCCCAACCATCCGACTCTCGAGCTCCGCATGCGTGTTGTGTAGTATGGACACGTTTGCGTTGGCGGCGGGCCATAACTTGGCCCGCAATGACCCCCCTCTCCTTAACGCCTGGCTTGCCTTTAGCCTTTTACCTTTCGGCTCCGGACCTCTCTTTGCCGTGGCTTCTCTCTCGCTCCTTCCCTTTGAGTTAGGAAAGGGAAGGCTCAGCAGTGCGCACGTGCATGTGTGTTGGCCGGCGACGGCTACGTGTTACGAGTGAGCCGGAACTGTATCCAGTCTCGTCACGACAGGTGGTGGTGTATGTGCGGAACCAGATCGGAAAGATTTCTGCTTCGGCCCGTCCTGTCTGTCCTGGGGCGCGCGGAGCTTCCGCCGTGATTAACAGGAAGACGGGCGAGACATTCGAGAGTGGCCATCAAGAGGCGGGTGTACGCGAGCGCTGGGAAAAGATCCGAAGGACGGGGCCCTTCTCTCACCCCCTGCCATTAATTTTTTTCAGGCTGGCTGTGTTTCCTGCAGGGCTTGCTCTGCATCGGAGCAGCGGCGCATTGACGTGAAGCCCACTTGGCTAAAGTAGCGCCGTTGTAACCGTACATCATCTCCAGCCAGCACTGCGTATAGGTTATGAATTGCGCATAATCTTCGTGCGTTTATGTGCGATTAACATCGTGCGTGTATGTTTGACTATTTGTTCTGGCGCGGCATTGTCTCGTCCTCGTGCACAACCAAATTCAGATCGTGATTTGCTGAGATGTTTATTTTTTTAACACATTAGTAAACAAAACCTGCGCAGCGAAATTAGTTTTGCTGTTCGGGGCACCTGAAACGACAGGTTCGCCTCGATTCGATATGTGCGGCAGCGCGCTTGAAAGTCGTGATATGCAACTGCATGCTATTGCAACGCACATTTGGACCCGGCGGTATAGCTTACCTAGCAGGTAGACCAAGAAACACCCGCATAATTCAAGTTCAGGCTTAAAACACTTCTCGAAATTATGTCCTGGCTACGCCGCTACGTGGTTGCAGTGGTTTGGGCATCACCAGAGGGAACAGCATCATCTTGGACGGAACCTAAACTGAAGAGAGCTTCTTTCTTGTGTGTAGCGTCTTTCGATATCCTTCTTTCGAGAAGAAACTGCTACTACGTCGTTGTAAACATTTCCTCGACGTCACCGGGGCACTATAGCAGCATTTTGTGGCGTTGGAAGTGTCGTGGTGTGCGCACTTCAGGGAGCCTCGTGAAGCGACGACGACATACGATGTAGAAGGTCCCTTGGCTGTGCGAGCCGTTAATGCTTATTCGTTTCTTTGTCAGATACTCACGCCTAATCCGTTCATTGTACCGTGTGTTCTCTGTGCTTGAGTCGCGACCCTCGTCGTCAACCATTCACACATCCTTTCGGGAAGCCACTCCGCTCAACTCGGCGACATTGGAGAGTCAGCGGCGTGCGCGAAAGAGCTAAATGAGCGATGTCTCCTCCCTTCGAGATCGGGTTTTACTTCCAAGGATGGAGCTATACGTAGACAGCTATCCACATTGTTTCTTGTCGTTGTCGCGTTTGCTGCCGTCGTGAAAAACGTTCATCGCTTCATTTCGCTAAGATCGTTGTGCCCCTATATGGATAATGGGGGAAAACGAAAGCAAAGGATTAGGAGGTATACGTACGGTGTGGCGTGATCATGCGGGAAACTGCTTCTTGTATACTGCTGCTTAGCTATAACGATCGAGGATTATTTGTGGCGGAAGTATGGGCGATCATCTCGAGATTGGGGTTGTCGATAGAGTGGGAGCTTGTTGATGAAGAGTATCTGTCCGCGCGAACCTGATGTCCACGGCGTTTATCTCAGATGTTGTTGGAGTGCCGTGCGTGATCTCGTGCCTATATACCGCTTTATATCACAAGGAGATATAGCCTCCTTGGTATATATATATATCGTCGCTATATAGGTGCATACTCAGCTTGCTGAGTCCTTCCGCTTGTGTCGATGCTGATATAAGAGGCGAGTGTGGTCATAAACGTGCGGTCATAAACGTTCGCACTCTTCTGCGTGGCGTCGTCGTCTTGTGGTCGTTGAAAAGCAATGGTGTCCCAGTTTCATCGCTGTCAGCGTGGATTTTGTCGGAAAGAAGGACTGGAGAGGAGGGGGGGCGGGGGGGTTAAGACCATGCAGCGCGGGCGTAATAACCACCGCTCATGGCACACAACCCAAGTGTTCGTATATAAGCGACGTTCTACATATCGTAACGCGCTCCGTATTTACACACGATACGCGCAGCGCCGTATACCGCGGCGCAGCGCGGGAGATTTAAAAGCGCGATAGTACGTACTTTTTATGCGTGTATACCTACTCGGGCCCTCGTGCTAGGATTGCATCTCCGACCTCTAATGTAGCCATATTTCTCTTCTCGGGCCTTATTAAGGTGCGCGGCCTGGTCCCGCGCGAGATAGCGTCCGAACATGCACGCCTGCGGCATTCCTCTTTTTTAATGCAGGCCGCCTCCAAGACAACCGCGCCATCTGTCTGTGAGCGGAGAACAACGGTATAGACGGTTCATCCACGCGTGGTTTTAAATATTTAGAGGCTTTTTAAGGCGGTGTGGCTGGCGCCTTATAACCGTATCTGCTTCCTCTCTAAAATAAGCCTGTATGCTCTTAAGTAGACGCTGAACAGCAATATTTAGGGGACACCAAATAGTAACGCTAATGACACATTGGGGTGGTCCTTTTAGCTAAGCGCCTTTGCCGCACCTGCCACGAAGGCGGTGAAAAGCAGCTTTAAAGCTGTATTATGCGAGGCGGAGCATGCTTATGCTAGCAGTAATGCTTAGTTGCTCAATTACGCGACACTTGTAGCGCTAGCTCCAGAACTCTTCGAAACGATCCGCCGAATATTCAATAGAAACAGTTTAGACTGATAACGTATTCTCTCCAAGCCCTATTTTCGCTAATTTCGTCGAGATAGGTTGGTTATTAGAGGAGCCAATGACAGCCAAAGTACTATTCTCCGTAAATCCGCGCCGAAACCCCAGCGCGTACACGGTATACGTCAGTGTGACGTACGTGTGCGTCACAAAGTTTAAAGCATTTCTTCGTGCTTGGGCCGTTGTGGCTCACTAAGCAAAATGAACTAAATAAAGCTGTTTCCTCCTCCTCCTCGTAAAAGTTGATGAAACTTGCTGAGTTCAGTCTTTGGCTCTTTTAGAATGCAAGTTAGTCCATCTTAAAGCCTATAAAATGTTAACGAGGCCTGAGCAGACGGCGTCGAAAACCATGTCGTCATGGCGGGCTAGTTCGGGAACTTCAAGGTGGCGGCGCCACCGGTCGTTGGATTTTGCGTCTTTTCTGATCTAATCAAGCCTCCTCCCGCGATAGAGGTTGGCTCATTTTCGTCTCGTAAATAAGTAATCTGCTAGCACAGTTTAACCTATTTTTCTCGTTAATGTCCCCTCGAATATCATGCTGGGAGGTCGCTGACGACAACATAAAAAAATGAAAATCAAGAAGACCCAGCTAACCTATAATAAGCTTCTTGCTCGCTGATAACCGCCGAAGTTCCTACACAGACATTGGTAACCGCAGTATGCCCTTCGCGACTACGCCACGACACCGCAACGCCCCCCCCCCCCCCTCCCCCTTTTTCTCTGCCTATAACCGTTGTGTCGACAGCAGCTCTCTTCCTTTCAATGCTCGTGCACCTCGACTTGTGTGCCGCGAAAGAAGAACAGCCTCTCCAAGCGCATTCTTCCCTCATCCTCCTTGACTCTACTCTAGCTGCGCGGTCGTACTACGCATTCAACGTCGGATTGACAAACGGAGTTCCCTTTGTGTGGCTTTTCTATAACCTTGTTCTCAGCAGCCAACCTCACCGGGGGTGCATAGCGGTGTGCACAATACAGCGCTCTCCACCGCCCCTTTCTCCCCCGCACACACTTGGCTTCTTCCCGATGCCGTCGCTATACGACGTTGCCTGTGATATATGTACACCAACGAGAAATAGCGCGCGCACACGCACACACAGTGGTGGCGATACGCAGACTCGCCTCGCGGCTTTAAAAGAAAAAAGAACGCATAACGCAAATAATAAGCGCGCGAGTGAATTCCTTCCTCATCCAAGTGCCTACGCGCCGGACTCACACGGTCTGTCTCGATCTGTGCACGGTGCGGTCGAAACGGCGAGAAATAACGGAAAAGGTATAAGGTCTTTTTCCGCGCTTCGTATTTGTGTGTGGGGAAGGTTCAGTTGTGTTCCTCCGCGCACTCACTTGCTTGCAGAGAAAGGAGCTCGGGGGAGTTATTCCGCAAGGCTGCGCGGTCTGTCGTTTTCCTTTCACCTCCCCCTCCCCCCCCCCCCGAAACTCCGCCCACTTTAGTTGAGAAACGACCATCTTTTGCCTACATCCATACATCCATGTGCAAACCACTCGTATTCAGCTTTGCGACTCGCCCTTAAGTATATCTAGAAATCCTATGGTACACGCTGTATGTAGCGCTTGTGCAAAATCCTTCGCGGGAACACCTGAAAGCCCAAGTTTTGTTCTTTGCGATGACTCAGTGGCTGTGGCTTTCTGCTGCCGAGCACGAGGTCGAGGGTTCAAATACCGACGGCGCCGACCGCATTCCGACGGGGGGCCGCGGAATACGAAAAAAAAATTAAAAAAAAAGGGGGGGGGGGCGTGAACTTGAATTAGATTTGGGTGCAGGTTAAAGAACCCTTCCAGGCACGCTATCTTAGAATTGATTCGTATGTAGCCCCTCCACTATATTATACGACGTCCATCATAGACGAGCAGGTGTTGTTTCTTTGGGACTTCTAGAACTCCCATTAGTCATCGTAACAGAGGCGGATTAGGACGGTCTAAAGCCACACGACCTGACATGTGTACTACTCCAGACGATGGATATATGAAAGATGGAATACGCCGACACGAACATCGAAAGGTACTTTGCGGGTATCATCAATAGCATCAGCGGTGTGTCGTGTTAGGGTTTGGGCTGTACGAACGAACCGAGCTTATCTCGGCGCTTTTTTTTTTCTTTTTTTTTTTAGAGGGAGCTAAGCGGACTGTCGAGAACTTTATCGAAGAAGCGTCGCGCATAAATTGAAAGCCCTCCCCTCAAATGGAATCGTTAGAACTAAACCATTTAGTGCGCGCACACGGGCGCGTTGCATGACGTGATAACTATATATACCCGTATAGATTGCAAGTTTACAGAGAGGCACTACGAACCGACGATGAAGCGATCTCAGAAACGCGTTCCCACCGTGTTTATCACCAGGTGGCACGGCGGTACTTTCTAATTCAAGCTTACCCTTGAAACATCTCTCTCGTTATCTTTTTGTTTTTCTTCTTCGTTTCAGTAGTGCGCGCCCTGTCGCTCCGTTCCTTTCTGCAAACCAGACCGGGTTGTGATCAGTGATAAACAGCGTGCCAAAGTAATCTCGGTCGACATAAAGAGAGAGATTACGCGGATTTCTTTTCTGTTTCATATTAGTCTGTCCGTGCGATGCGCGCTCTTCGTCGATGCCGGCGCGAGCGCGTTGCGACAGACCTGGAAGACCGACGCCACGCTGCGACTTTGCTGCCCTTTCCCTCCCTCCCTTTCTTCGCAACCTTCCACCCCTCTTTCTCCCCTCTGCCGCTTATACGTGACTCCCAGCGTATACACTCGAAACCTCCCTGCCGTGTAACGATTCCCCCTTCCACGAGCTCCTATGTATACCACCACTTTAACTTTCTTCTTCTCTCTCTCTCTCTCTCCCTTTCTCCTTCTTCACTGCCACTCGTACGCACGCAACCGCGCAAGCTCAAAAGGAAATCGAACATTCGTCATATTATTTGACCCCCCCCCCCCCCCCCCAAACCAAGTTACCTCCCATCTCCTCCCAGTGCCCCACGGGTCGCTCAGACTCGGCCCAACGAAAGCTTGTCGCGCCGTCGCCGATATCTCAGGGCCGATTTATTAATATTTCTTTACGCCTTATGGACATCCGCCCGTGGGGGTTTACAAAAAAGAAAAGAAAAAAGAAAAGAGATGCGTCTGACCTCCCCCTCTCCCCCTCCTTTATTTTGTTTATTTTTTCACTCGAAGATTTCGACCTCGGTCCTGGTTCTTGTCTTCGTCTGCTTCCATCGGCATTTGCCACCCGGTGATGCCTCCCTGGTGGTACCAGTGAGGCGTATTTTTTATCTCTTATTGTTGTTGCCTCCCCCCCCCCCCCCCCCCTCTTTAAGGATGCCTCCACAACACCATTCCCGCTCATCCTCTTCGCGTCCGGCTTTCTCGGTCGAATCTGGACGAGTATTTCTCTGTTGCTGGAACTCTTCCCTGTCCCTGGTGCACCTTGCTTGTAAAAAAAAATAATAAAGAAAGGAAACGCAAGGAGCAGAGTAAGATAGCGACGGGAACAGCAGGATGAAGAGGGGAGGCTACCAGATTGTAGAATGGAACAAGCGCCCGTACACAGGAGTTAAAGGGAGGACGACGCGTTCTCTCTCTCTCTCTTTATTATTTTTAACCGGATGCTAAAAGGCGCGTCTCGCAACGTGGAGAAATCGCGGACGGTTCTGGCGTATTACCGTAAAACGCCGCGGTTTCTCGCACGTCGCAAATATACGCTTCTCGATTTTATTCTCGATTCGCGTATATAGCTCGGCGCACTCATGAGTACATCACTCACGTTTCATGTGAAAGTCGTGAGTGTTTTACTATATGAATGAGTGCTGACAAAGGGCGCGAGTGTGGACGTGAGTGTATATAACAGATGTGAGTTGTTCCGGCGAACGCGAATGGACGTGGGTGCAAACGACCGTGCGTGAGTGCACGTATGTGAACACAGCGAGTGTGAGTTGAGTGAGTGTGAACTGGCGTGAATATGTGAACGCAAGTGTAGGTGTACTTGAGTGAGTGCCAACGAGTGTGGAAGGACACGTATGCGTAAGTGCTCAATGTTGGGGTGTACGACCAATGTAGCCCAACGTTGGGTCTTTACGCTTGAAATCGCTTCCTGTGCTTCTTGTGGGACTTCGCCAGGGCAGTTCAACCGTCGGGGTAGCGGTTGTTGCACCCCGACGAAGACGACTGCCCTTGACGAAGACAACTGCCCCCGGTATTCCCAACATATTCCTAATATTCCTGCGAAACTCTTCGTCTTGCCTGGACTTCTCTCTATGTGTGTGTCGTACGTCTGTCTGCGTATGTCACCCGCTAATGGCACGTTGGACCGGTCCCTTCAGGGTGCCCTTGGGCCACTACAAAGATTGTGTAATACAAAAAACAATATTCAGTGCGAGTATATATAAGCTGGGCTCCAGCGGAGATAATGACGCCAGATTATCGCCATTGTACCCGCTCGTTCTAGTAATACAGATTTAAAAATGTCTCTAAATATTTTATTTAAAAATTTTTTTTCTTTGCCACTGCCAGAGAGCTCTGAAAACGACCGCACAAATGCGCCACAACGCATTTGCACATATTCCGGCTCGTATTATATGCGGGCTGTTGCGGTATATTGGCCGGTCGTGCCTCTATCCGTTCCTTTCTTTCTTTGTCTTAGCATCTCTCTCTCTCTCACTCTCCCATTTATACTGTCTGTCGGCGCTCCCTCGCGTTGTAGCTCGCACGCCGTCATTCTCGAGAGCACGGCTTCCTTAGCGTCTTTCGCTGGTTCCTTATCAGCCTGCGTGTCCCTACGTGACGTGAACGTCGCCTTCCACGCCGTCTAGCGGCCGGGTGCTGCGTCTTGGCGACATTCCTGGCGGATGATATACACGCACTAGAGTGCAAGGAGCGCCGGTCGGTGTGGAAGGAAAGAGAGATTTCTCTCCGAGCCGGCTTTTAATCATATTCGTCGTCGTCGTCGTCCACTAGCTGCTTGCCCGAAACGTCTCCCGCGATATTGCGCCAAAGCGGCGCTGGGCGTTTTCGCGACCTCTCTTCTCATCTTTTTTTTTTTTCTTTTCTTTTTTCTAGTTCGCTCGTCCGATAGAGAGACTGGACTTCCTTACTTGTTATTTTCTTCTTTCCTTCGAGGGGCTTTCGCGAACGGCAGCCGCTACTTCGCTTATCTCTACTTTCTCGTTTCTTACTTTTTTTTTTAAATCTCGCTTCTTAAAAGGAAATCACGAAAAGAGAGAAAGGGAGTGTGGTATAGCGAGAAAAGAACTTTCGATAATCCGCCGGAGAGATCTCGCAGGCGTCGGGCGTAGTATAAGGCGCAGGAGGCACGAAGACAGTTTTATGTACGCGTCAAGTGACCTTACAGATTTCTTTTTTTTTAATTTCTTTTTCACCTTCTGACATCTTTTTTTATTTTATCTTTCCTCTTCTTTAATCTCGCGCCTTCTCGCCTCGGGATTGCGCGGTCGTACTCGTCACGATGTCCTTGCTTCCCATTTCCACACGCTGTGTTACGAAGACGCTGCGCACTGTCTTCTTTTTCTTTTTTTTTTTTTCTAGTTGCTCGCTTATCTCAACGGAGGCATTTCTCATCTCTGGTGGCGTCCTGTGTGTAGCCGAGCGCTTGCAGAGATCATAACACGAAGATGGCGGCGTTATACGCCGTACGTAGCCTAAAGCTATAAATACCTGCACACGCGTATTCTCCCACTAAAACTGAGGAGGCAACTCCACAGAAGCTGTAGCGCTTTTATTTTCTGTCATTCTTTCCTTCATTTCTATTTGGTCTTGTTATTCAGCGCTTCCTTTATTTTCATTCTCGATCGAGGAATTGGCCGCGTCACCAATTGGAAGAAAAAGCAAGAGTAATTAAAGTACTATATTGCTTAGAACGTACACTGAAAGTTGAGCAAGTTTGTAGGAAGTCGTGTTACTTCAAGGGCAGGCGTATTCAATCGCACGGATGGACACAAGTTCTGTAGGAACGAAAATGATGGCGTTTTCGAATGTCCTGTTCGTTCCTATATATATACATTTTGCATTCGTATTAGCATGCCTTCCTTCGAGTCACACGAAAATACTGCTTGATTTGACGGAGTATGCTATATATAACTCCGTGGCCTAGTAGACGTATAGTTACAGTCGTATTGCGCTTGAAGAAGTCGTTACATTTAGAGCGCGTCGCAGATGTAAGGAAATTCACCTACGGCGCCCGGCGGTCGCATTCGTCAGTGACCGGTGCGCGATGCAAATTTGGAGTGTGCGTGTGAAAAAAAAAAAAAAAAAAAAAAGAAAAACCCTCGGCAGCAGGTCGAAAAAAGGCATGCGCTGTCGGCGTTTTGTTTCGTGACATTTGTTTGTGGGCTGTCATTCTCGAAATTCTGAGGAATAATTTTGTCAAGAGTGTAAGACACTATAACTCGCATATACCACATGTCGTATATAGCCAGGCGTGGCATATACATATACCTAAATATAATTTTTCTCTAACGGAAAACGCCGCCGACGCCGCATCTTCTGCGACACGGGGCCCTTAATTAACGCTGTCGCGTTAATAAGCCGCATCCCTACACTGTGCTGTATATACGCAGTCCCTCGTATCCCGTTTGCCACTTTGGAGCGCTATATGCCATAACACTAATTTGATCCGACTTAATTTAGATTTGATTCGATGGTATTGTAGGAACCGCGGTATACTGACTTGGCCGTCGTATAAATACCCTGATCGTGTGTGCAACGTTTGACCTTACGCGTTTTCTTAAACACATAAACAATCCCGAACACCGTTCTACAAAATTAGAACAATTCGATCGCCTTTATTTCTTGACCACGGTGAGTGCATTTGTGGCTTAGTAGCTATGGCGTTGGGCTGCAAAGGACGAGGTCGCGGGGTCGATTCCCTGGTGCGAAATGCAAGACCGCTCGCGTACTTAGGTTTAGGTTCACGTTATAAAGGAACCCTGCAGGTGGTCAAAATTAATCCAGAGTACCCTCACTACGGCGAGCCTCATAATCAGGTCGTGGTTTCGGCACTTAAGATCACAGAATGTAATTAAGTAACTAATCGTACAAAAATGCAATTTAAATCAAATTAACCACTGTAACAATGAATTAATATGCTGAGCTTTCCACAACTCAAACTTCCCTCTATCGTTCTAGCAAGGGAAACTTGGGCGAGTTAGTGGGAATTCTTGTTTAGGAAAATAACAGCTCAAGACGGACAATGACTCAGGCAAAGAAGAAAAGAACACGACACTGGCGCTGACTCACAACTGATATTTATTTCTAGGAAAATCACATTTATAAACCCTGGTCGACAGGGCAACAACAAAGCGACTGTACATGTGCATAAGGAGCCGTTCTGGTGACGTGTCGAACCACACGCGGAATAAACCAGTGCGTAATCAAAACAAATAAAACCAATCGAAGGCTATATCCTGTCTCCTTCTATCGAGTCAAAAACGCTATACTATATACGGCTTTGAACACCGCGTATCAAAAATGATTCGTCTGGTTACGTATAGTATTGGTTACCCCTGCTTTATCGGCCTTTCTTCATTTTTTTTTTTTATCGTCTCTATGGGAGTGTTTGGTGCAGTGTAATGTTTGTTCGTTATACTTTCTCTGGCTCGAGCATCTAACCGCGTCCCACGCATATTCAGCAATGACGTGGAGCGGCGCCGGAAAGTATTGGACGTTCGTTCCGCCTATGCCCGCTTCACTTTCTTTCTTTATTCTTACGTACCTGTTTCCTACAGTGTTTTCTTTTTCTTTTTTCTTTTTTGTTCTTCAGTTTTCTTTCTGCTTTATCGTCCTTCCGCGAGAACGTGTTCTTGAGCGTCGGCGACTGCAGCGCGCGGATTCATTTGGAGATGAAAAACGTTCGCGGAACATTTCATTCGTGTATCCATGGCAAGATGATATATATATATATATATATATATATATATATATATATTTCGCGATACTTCGATTCGCGCGATATCGTGCAGTTATTTTGTTATCGTCTTTTCCGAAAGCGACGGTGTACAGTTGACTCTTTTATTTGCTGTCATCTTTTGAAGTTATTTTCCCCAAATGCCACTGCCTTAACACGAGAGATGCTATATGTATCGCGCTGCGTGTGGTCGCGTGAATATGCACAGCGCGTAAAAAGGAGGGTTCATCCGCAAACTGGATTTATATATGTATCACGCCTTCTTCTTCTACGTCTTCCTTTTTTTATTATTTCTTTTTTCCGAAGCTAGAATTTGGTGTTATGCGGGAGCAGCGAGTTACGGAAAGAAGCGTTCGTCGGCTTATGACTTGACTGTGGCGATCGACCACGTGTCTGCAAAATTGCGCATTTGTCAAATGACGGTTCTGTTGTAGCGCATTCTGCGTAGAACTTTGCGTATGTGTACGCAAAGAAGCGCGCCTCTTTGGAGTGCCCGTTTGCAGACGCACAAAGCGACGATAAATGCGTGGTGCCCGAAATGTGGCGTCAATGACGTGTTTTCGGATCTGCGGCTGCTTCCGGCCCGTGCAGTAAGCGAAAGCGTAGCCTTCGAGATTGGTGTCTGCTACTCGGTGGTGGGAGAATTTGGTCGGTCGTATGACATTCGGCCGGTCTATATGACTAGGGTTGCTATATACGTCAGGCAAAGGGCACGAGTTGGAGCTCCTTCGAGCAGTCATTCATTCTGGGCTTCTTAGTTCGCGTGATCTCTCTTTTTCTTTTTTTTTTTTTCTGGAAACTGAAGTGAAGATTCCCGTCTCGCGTAGTTCATTTGGCGGCGTGTGAGGGCAGGACCGTCTCCGTGACATCACGAGAGCACGCATGCAGCACAAAGGCTTGCGCGCAAGGAGTGGAGGTGATGGAACTGAATTACGGGTGGCGGAGGACTAGTTTTACGGTATAGCGGTGGATTTCGCAAAAGTACCTGCCAAGTCCCCGGCTTTTCCTTCCTATATATAGGTTCGACCGGGCACTCGGAGGCAGGTAGTCAGGCGGCATTAACGCGGATTTACCGAGAGAGAGAGAGAGAAAGAAAAAGAACGTCCTCGTGTGGGATCAGTGTCGGCGTCCTCTTTGGAGCAAGGGGGTCGGTCTTCGGCCTCCTCGGAGACGACGTGCTAATTCCAATGGATTAGGATCCTGCTCACGCGCGCATGCGCGCATGAGAAAGACACGCGGAGTGGTTGCGAAAGCCCGGAGTATATATATGCCTCGCAGCCAAGACCTATAGCAGACGACGGGAAAATCTCGCCGAGCAGACGAGGACCGTGCTTGGCTTCCCCGCTGCTTTGCCGTTAGCAGACGACAGCGGCGGCGGTACCCACTGCGAAGACGCTGAACCCTGCAAGCGATGGAGTGTTGTTGCGCGCCGGTACTTTTGTTGGCTCGAGGAAGGGATCGAGGAAGAGGCGGAGAGAGAGAGGAAGAGACCGGTTACACGCGCGCGAGCATGCAGCAAGCAGTCTTCTCGCGGGCGCGCGCACGTTTGCGTGATTCGCAGTCGCTTGCTCGAGGTGGACGCGGCGGAAGCAAAAAGGGTGCCGCCGCCGCCGCTTTCGGTGAAGACGTGGAATGCCTTTTTTTCACCTCGGGGCGGTGCGAGAGAATATGCGCCGGAGGAGGGGAAGAGGAAGACGAAACCGGGCATGGCTGCGGTCTGCTGTATACAACGGGCGCGGGGCCGAATCAAAATCGCGTGGCTGCCGGCTGTTTCTGCTTTTTCGTGAGTAAAAGGATGACGGCCAGCAGAAGGAGGAGGAGGAAGCTTTGGTTCAGAGAGAGAGGGGGTCGCTCTCTCGGAGTAGAGGCGAGGAGGAAAGGAAGCGTTTTCTTTTGGCTGCTTCTGGTGTGCCGGGGCAGAAACAGGTGAAGCACGCGAACGGGCAGGCAAGCAGGCGGGGTAGTGAAATAGTCGAAGCACGGCGGCGAGGCGGCGGCGGCGGCTCTCTCGCGCGCCGTCTCGCATCACCGGAGCCGCCGCCGCCACGCGTTTCAGCGGCCGGGCAAGTCTGCGGCATCAGCAGCAGCAGCAAGCGAAGACTGGCTTCTTTTCTCCGCCGGGTCGACCGCGCGCCGGCTCGGGGAACACGGGGAGTCGTTCGTCGCTGCCTGCCTCGCTCCTTTCTCTCCTCACTCACTCAGCCCCGGTCTATCATTCTTTCTTTCCCCCTCCCTTCGTTCCTTTGTTTTTATTTACTTTCCTCTGCTTCGGGAGTGTTTGTGTTGCTGCTTTTGCAGACGGAGCGTGCATCTGGCGCGCGGCAGCTCTCCCACGGGCTTCTTCTGCCGGTGGTGCTACCGTCGTCGGGCGCTGACGGTAGCGCGCCGTCTGTTCTCGCCACTGTCGTTTTTTGTTTCGCTACGCCCGCCGCCGACGTATTATATAACGCGCGTCGCCTTCGCCAATGGGGAGTCGTCCTCCTCCCGCCAAAGCTTTCTCTCCTACTGGTGCATTTCGAGAGGAGAGCGCGGCCGCTGCTATCCATATCCCACGCTGTCGTCTGCTCTGCTGAGCTTTTTGCAGACGACGGACCGACCGACTGACGTCAGGAAGAGGGTCTGTTGGTATATGGCTTATGGCGGCGTCGCGCGCCTGTTTTCTCTCTCTCTCTCTTTTTATGTAACGTGTTGACCCCTTTCGACATAGTACTTGCGCTCGTTTGTTGTGCCCCGCGTCGTTTGTTCTAAAGCGACAGTGTCCCGCGCTCACAAAGGAGGCCGAGAAGATGGGGTGCGTTCTGGCCATCACTTTTGGCACGGTAGTGTCGTCGCCTGCAGCACATAACGCGGGGCTCTACCGGCACTGCATGCTGTTCACCCTTCTCAAGTTCGGATCGCTCTTTTAATACTAGTGCACTCGCTTCTAAGGCGTCTGCAAAGAAATAGAGGGAGAGGGAGAACACATTGACAGACGTTGTTACCACCCTAACGTTTGCTGAAGTCCAGCTGTCAACGCAGCACAGGGCGGTGCCTGTAAAGAATTGTATGACACACGGGGTCCTGTAGCGACTTCGTTGTAAACTTTCTATCCTTATTGTGTGCTATTTTTCTTGCGTTGGTTACTGCTTCGTTGTTGCAACCTCGCTCTTGTTGTGGCGGTGCGAGAAACAGTTGATGAGGCTGCAGTATCTCGGCCGTCAAAGGGGAGTCCATGTTATCACTGTCGGGTCGGGATGTCTCAATAAGATCTCAGTTCGACTCGACACGCTGGCGTTCTGCTAGAGTTGTGAGAAAGAAAAAGTGTGCGGGTCCCGCGCGTTGTGGGAAATCGGCTCAAGCGAATTCGCTTTCATCGGTGCTTGCGAAAAACTTGTAAGCATACGCTTGTGTCTCTAAAACGTCCAGATCCGACGCATGACAACGAAGGAATGACAACGTATGACGGCCATCGAATGATAACACTAGAATGGCTGTGACAGAATGACAATGGGACGACGACCGGTTGGCTGGTACTCGCGTTCAGAGCGCATACATTTAGCATACGATATATATACGGTAAGAAAAACGGCGAAAGCAAGAAAGGGCTGTTAGAAACGCTGGTTGCCATCCCTGTGTACACAGTTTACTACCCTGATCCCTGTAGCAGCTTACAGGGATAGCGAGGCAACCTTCTCGAGAGATAAACCTGTCCGTCCTCAAGCTTGAAAGCGTGTCTTCAGGCGTCCGCGTGACCCCTCCTCCGCTTTCCCTGGAAACCCTGGAAGAACGCAGCAGAAAACCCACCGGCTGCCGCCTTCCTCTTTCCATTTTGGTTCATTCTCCGTTTCTTCGCTTCTCCGTTCTTTCTTTCTTTCCACTGCGATCATCGGCGGTTGTTTCCGTGCGTGGGGTTGTGTGGAGGCGTGCTGCCGCGGAGGGCGCGTTTCCCGGTCCAGATGCGCGCCGTCCGGCCGCTTCGTGTGTTTGTTTGTTTGTTTGTTTGTTTGTTTCTGGGAAGGGAACAGCGCCGCAGCGGGGAAGCGTGGTGGGCAACCGTTGCTCTGGGGTGCGTCGTCACCAAGCCTTTATTTCCCGCCGGTTGTTTGCATTCCCTCAAATTAGTTTGCCCGTGCCGCCGGCGCGCAGTTGCTCCTTTGTCACGAATGCGCGCGCATTTGGGTTGGGGGACGACGGAACAGTGCGTGGAACGAAATATCCCTGCCGGGTTTCGTGCTGCCACTCACGGCGACCCAAACCTGCACTGGGGGAGGCCGAGAGCTGCTCGGTATAGACGCCCCTAAAAAGCCTACCTTCCCGGTTTCCACAAAGGATAGCCTGTGATCATTATCACCGTGAATAACAACACTTCCTGTATGAACAAATGAATTCTTCGCAAGATCCCTTCGCTAGGGGAAAGTTTTTCACCGATGAGTAATTTGACATCCGCCTGGGGAGTATAACGCGAAGTTGAGGTCGGTATATGTGCATGACATCGCGAAGGGTTAATTCTAGGCTGCATGACAAGCGTGACGCCACTGTCTTTTGCATATAGGCTTTCCTGTCGCGGACATTTCTACTGTGTGTCCCAGCTAACGTTAGCCAAGCTGTTGAAAAAGATATATTCAGAAATAAGAATAACACGTATAGCTCTTACAACCGCATCTCGCACCGTGTTTATTTTTCTTCCGTTTTATCTTATATAACAGCTTGGCTACCGTTAGCTTGTACACCTTACATAGTGGAACGCTCTCAGGTTGGGCATTGAGCCGCTGTGGCATTTGGAATGCTCAAATTCAGGTTGCATTCCCCATGTCGCATTGCTCAATGTGGTATACACTCGGAAACAGGTGTGCCTAGGTATGCCTGACGTACTACATGCGGGATTTGATCAGCTAAGTCGGCGAGCGAGGGGCGCGCCTCAGTTCGGAGCCAAACATTTCTAGAAGGGGACTTTTCATTCGTGCGGGCCAATGTGCTGGACTACGAGAGTGCTTGAGTGGTTTTGTTGGTAGGTTATGTACCCTTATGTTGCCTAGTAAATTTGTCCCGGACCCAACCTCTGCACGGCACAGAAATATATCCGTTGGCTACCGTGCCGCTAACGCGGACGCGCCTTTACTCGAAGGAAGCCGTCACTTGGGCCGTGGATTTGGATACTACCTACACGTTTCGTTGTTTATGCGTATGTTATGCTGTAATGCTGCTGCCAATGATCATATATTTCATTCACGGGCCTCCACTACGTAGCTTCCGCTGTGTTGGTCCAACAATTGTTGTTGCAAAATTGCGCATATATATGCTAACCATCTGCAATCTCCTGTCCGCAAATACCCGGTCAGGAGACATATAAGCTCCTTCTGCCCCTCTCTCCTTGAGGGTGTCTCAAAATGTCGGAATAAAGACTAAATGGTAAAACAGTGGCTTGCGTGATTGAGCTGGGACCTGCGTCGCTCGTTGTCTCCACTCCTGCAGCCGCGTCTGTGCCTTGCTTTTTTTCAGCCGTTCGCTGCCCACGACGCTAGTCTGCTGCCCCCGTTGCCGTTTCTTTCGAGGTGCTGCTTGGAGGAATAGAGAGAGAGAGAGAGAGTTCAAGCGAGAAAGAGGGTGTAATTTACGGGCCGAATGCCCCCGGCTGCTGCTAGAACGACCGGCTGGCTGGCTGGCTGGCCATAGCCGTTCAGCAGGGCAGTCTGCAGCCGTGCTCCGATGCTCTCGCGTGCGGAGCTGCAGGCCCCGGCTGTGTGTGGGGCTTAAGTTGCGCAGAGAAAAGTGTGCTGAGCTTGCACGCCTCACTCGCTCCACGCGTGCACTGCCCCGGCATCTTCGTCGTCTTCTCTCTCTTTTTAAATACCGAGCCTTCGTCTGTCCGCTTCTCCTTCTTCTCGGAGGCGCCGCGTTGTTGTCTTCCTATTTAAAACGTCGCGGCTGAAAGCGAGCCACGAAGCAGGCGACTTCTCTCTCTCTCTCTCGGTAATGACAGGGTCTCTAGCTGCCCGTCCGCCCGTTGTATTTCATCGATAGAACGAAAGAAGCGGGGAAGGAAGGGCGGTTGCGAGGGGGTTGGGGCGTTAATTGGTGCTTCACTTTCGAGGACATCGAACGCGCAAATTTGATCCGGCGTGTGCGTGCGCGCATGTGTGTTTGTGCGTGCCCGCGCACAAACACACTCACACGTGTGTGTGTGCGTGTGTCGAATTGTCGCCCGTCGTCATCAAGCCATTGTCCAGCAGTCCATCCATCGTCGCTCGCTCACAGAGCTCTACATCTTCAGTCGTTTCTTCTGTCTTTGTTGTGGCTTCGTCAGTGCGGTGGAGGCTTCGTAGACCCGGAACAACCCTAACGCGAAAATCGCGAAGTTCCCGCATCGAATCCCCTCCCCCGTGACGTCATCAGCGCGGAACGTCCCGAGCAGTCATTTGACGGCTAGCGTACGCTCGGGACACTGCGGTTAATCGCTTATAGTCAAACAAAGGCGACGTTGCGTTCTCGAGGAACCGACAAGACTCAGCCTTTCGAGTTTTTATACTTTTTCCTGCTCCTGATATGCCCAAAGTCTCAAAAGAATATTCCGAAACGATAGCCTGACGTGACTTCCGCCGACATAACGGAACAGCGGTTTCGGCACGAATTTCAAAGTCCCCGTGCTTTATTGTGCCCTCTCTGCGCTGCTTTACGCGTTCTTTTCGTTAACGTTTCTTTCAGTCTGTGTTTCTTTTTGTTTTGTTTTGTTTTGTTTTGTTTTTTGCTTAGCGCCCTCGTGTCCTTTATATTTCCTGCCGTATGAATGGATCCCCAGGGGTTCGGCCAAGCAAGCGCCAATGGTCTTCGGAAAGAATGTGTTTACCTGCCTTCGCATGACTTGGTACCAATATTCAAATTCCATCGAAAAATTATCCGCGTACTCATCGAGTGCCCGCCGGCGTGGTTGGTCGATCTGTCTAGGAGAGATGTTCGCTCGGAATGTAGGCCGCGCCGATTCCAGGAGCTTCCTACGTACCTCGCTGTGGTGTCCAAAGGAGAACCCTTATTTTTGGTTCTGTTCTCAAACGGATCCACCGGCTGAGTTTTGTGGGAAACTGTAACCATGTCATTGTTCCTCTTCTTACCTTCTGTAACCCCCCCTCCCTATTACATAAGGAGGGGGGGGGGAGTTTTCCTTCCTTAAGGGAAAAAATAAATGATGATGATGAGAACCCCAGTGACGGCTCTCTCGGAGTAACGAAATGCAATCTCGAAGGAATCTCATGTTGTGCAGCGCAGCAAAAGAAACGAGGACACAAGGACGTTTCTTCTAGCGTCCTTGCTTTTGCTGCGATTCACTACGTGCCATTCCATATGACGATCAACCGACAAAGCCCACATCGCCAACCTCGTTTGCGCCAATCTCGAAGGCCGCGCTCTCGCGTAGCCGGGAGCGATTTCGGGAGCCGGAAACACGTCACGGACGCCATGTTTTTGGACACCGCTTATTTCGCGACGCGTACGTGTGTGTGAGTGAGTGCAGGAGTATAGTAGTAGATCGAGAAGCCGCGTGTGCGAGTTCTTTCCTTCTTTCGGGCGACGGCGCGCATTCTTGGGCGTCCGCCGCCGGGCGTTCACTTCCTGCGAGCAGCGGAATGCTAATGGGCGCGCGACGCCGCCGCCGCCGCCGCAACCAACAACCACCGCGTGCGACGCCACCGCCGAGACTCGTCTTCTGGCTCCGAGAAGTAGTCCTGCGCGCGCCGTCAGCCCCGCCCCTCGCGTAAGTAAGTGCGTGATGAGCCTTCTTCGTCTCGCACGGTTCCTGTAAGCCGGGATCGCGTGTGTCGGCGTGCATTGCGAAACACGCGTGCTTCGCAGATGTATGCCAAACCCAAGCAAATCATACATCAAAGACAGAGAAGCTATATATGAGCGAGTTCTCACACCCTTTCGCAAGTCCTAGAAGACTGTTTTGTCACAGCACGAAGTCTATACCCGAGAACTTTCGAACGATTAACCCATACTCGAAGCCGAAACCTTCGTTATGTACCAGAGCCTTTTAAGCATGAAATACTTTTAGCTCCCGTTGTCGGCGACCTTCAAGTGACCTTGAGCCAAAAGCCAGAGCCGTTATCCGGGTATCGTTGCGAAAACAAAACGATATCATCCGGGCAACCAGTCAAAAGTTACGAAAATGCGGTCTCTGGCTCCCAACCCTTTGTACAGGGCTGCATTGCATACGTTAGTTACTGCGCAAACAAGTTGAAAAAAAAATATTGCTTCCGAGTTCTTCCTAATGTTTGTTCACAATATCACTAAAACTGTACTTTCTAGTACGCTGAAGTTTTATTTGTCATTTCCAATAGCGACGTTCAGAAGGCAAATACAGGGCACCATACACTTGATTGTCATCTTTTGTCGCCGAGACAGGGTTGCCCGTGCTCTTTTCAACGCCAGCGGTCCGTGAGTTCCGCGGCGCGGGTTTTGCGCCGGCTCGAGAGATGGCGCCACGCTGCGTGACCAAGCCGGCAGCGTCCGGCGCGTCGCGGATGGCTGTTTGGCCGAGACGAGACTTGCAACGAGGTTCTTTCTGTCTGTGACACGAAACTATCGCGTCCACGGGGACAAGTGCACAGTATGGCGTGGTGCGGTGTGGTGGGGTGTACCGTTGCGAACATGCACTACACCCGTTTTAACATCGTGGCTAATATCATCTCCAACCAAATTGCTTTGCCGGCAACCATTTCATGCTTACATCCACTCTCGATTATGGGAGAACCAGCATTTTTCTCCAAATTTCCGCGCTCCGAAGTGAGGTGGTGCGGGCCTTATACCCGAGTGAATACAGCAGAACCTCCTCTCTGGACTGCCGCGCGAAGGTACAAAGGCACGAGCTGCATCTCCTGCAGTGCGTTTGCCGCCGGTTCACGCGAAATTACACAACACCCCGGAGGGCATATACGGCGACGGCCAGAGAGCTCTCGATAGAAAGGTCTTATCTTTCCCACGCGCTCGTCCGACAGATCGCATGGTTCACTTTGCCAGCCGCGTCGACGCGCAGGCAGATATTTTTAATACCGGTGAAAGCCTGAATTGCCGTCCGCTTTATATAGAAAGAGTAGCGCGAAGATATTGTCCACAGGCGATTTGGTGAGGCTGTCTTGACAACAGCCTTATAATCCTGCGGAAGTAACCCCAACGTATCTATAGGGCCTTATACTCCAACGCTGACAAGGCACTCCTCGGTCGCTCTCTTTTAAAATAGCGGATGCTGGCATGTCGTACCGGTGGCCCCTTGGCGGCAGCGTTGTTCGCGCATCGTTGTTCATTGTCAGCCCTGTTTCGTGCATGGATCCCCCATCGCAGGAGCACTGTCGCGTGGGCGGCTGCGACTGCATGCCATATATGTATACCCGAATTCGTCCAACAAAAATTTTCGCCGCCTCGCAAAGAAGGAATGCGAAATAAAATGACACAAGTGTTGGACGCGGCTTATATGTCATGGCAGAAAAAAAAAAAAAGAGGGATGCTTTGTTTTTTCTGATTTTTTTTTCTCGAATTTTCTTGCGGTGTATATGTCATGAACCGATCAGAATCGCTTTGCAAAACAGTATAGCGCGCGTGAGATCGTCACATTTGCGGGCAGCGCGTTGTTCCAACTCTACAGATTTTGTTGACCGCGTTTGATTCGCATATCGCTTTTTCGTGCGCGGAAAGTATGGGGGAGCGCTCGAAGGAGGGCCGATCGCGATGAGAGCCTCACTATATATATATATATATATATATATATATATATATATATATATATATATATATATATATATATAAGCTATACCACGAACCAAACAGTGCCTTGGAAAGTCCAGCAACCACGGAGGGCTTGTATTTCCCAAGATAATGTTGTGACGTCATATTGACGTGCCGGTGCTGGGAATTTTTGGCGAAAAATTTAACCAAAAAAAAAATGGAAGTCTGACCTTCGTTTTTTCCTCTAATAAATCGACCTCTCATCGCGAAATTACCGAACATGGAGTTTTCAAAGAATACTTTATCAGCCTATAAACCGATATCGTACTTCGCCTAACTGTCCCTGTAAGCCCCCACACTTAAATTTTTTAACCCTACATAGTTTGAAACTGTCGGACGACACGTATACGCAGCTTTCCCGCAGAACACCAGCTTTCGCACGAATAATAATAATAATAATAATAATAATAATAATAATAATAATAATAATAATAATAATAATAATAATAATAACAGGACGTTGTATATACGTAATTGTCGCTGGTCGTCGAGCTTATAAACAACACTGCTTCATAGTCGTGAAGGAGGAGGAGGCAGCAGTTTTCTGTCTTCCGCCTCGTTTTAAATCTCAGCGCGCGGCGGTAGTAAAGCATTTGCGTAACTTGCAGCTTGCGCGCGCAACACACACACACACACACACACACACACACACACACACACACACACACACACACACACACACACACACACACACACACACACACACACACACACACACACACACACACACAACGCAATTGGCGAGCCCGAGCGTCTTATCGCAGCCACACCGTATAATATTTCATTCGACTTCCACGCCGCGAGCTTCTGTTTCCTCGCATATCCGCATACAAAAAGGCGCGCACACAAAATGCAACGGGGTCAACGAGGAGGTGGTGGCCCATTAAAGGAGGCGCTCGCGCTGTCACAAGAATGCGGTTGTATTCATATGCACGGCGCCGTTTATTCCTTCTTCCTTCCCGGCTTCCTAAGTGGCAGCCGCCACAGCGAGCGCGCTGGTGTCTTAGCTACACTTTTGGCGTTGGGAATAATACACGTCGCGGCGTTTGGCGACAAGACGCGACAGACGCTCGCTCGCTCGACACACACTCTCTCTCTCTCTGCACGCTCGGATGCAGGCACAAGGTTCGGAACGCATTTTTCACGGCCGCTCAGCGCGAACGACGCGACGCACGAAAGCGAAGAGTGGACTGCCGCGGTATATTCCTCGGTGCAGTTCGCCTCGGTAGATAGTACCGTGCATTGCAGTCAGAGCTATAGCCTCTCAAAGCCGGCTCGGTGGAGTCGCGCGCTGGAAGCAGGACCATTACGGACCAATTGTATAAGGCCCGTGTTCTGCCTTTGTAAGGCCATTATGCGCCAATGCTGGCAGTGTGATTGATGTCCGTGCTGCGGAAGAAATAAGGCGAGGCTCCACTAAGGGCCCAATGTTGGCTGGCAGCTAACAGATCGAGATACACGTGAGCCAGTGTTGGCATACCTTGGCGCATACGTCTGGACTGCGTCGTCACGGGACCTCGCAGTGGGGGAGCGACGAAATTCATCACTGTAAAAGACCCTGTAAACCCCGAGTTTGGGAAGCAAAGGCTGTAATCGCGCGGTATGAAACGCACTAACGCCGAAGACACTAAAGAGTTTCAGCCTACCTAAACTTACACTGCAGTTTACGAAATACAAAGCAGTTGACGAAACACAGCGGAGACCCAGTGCCATCTTGTGCCACTGACGTCAACACAACACACGCACGCGTGTTCTGCCTATCTGCTTGTGCTAGGGCGTTGGCAGCGTCCACGTACGCCTCCGGTGACCGGGGATTCTGTATACTGG
This sequence comes from Dermacentor silvarum, assembly GCF_013339745.2. Taxonomy (NCBI): domain Eukaryota; kingdom Metazoa; phylum Arthropoda; class Arachnida; order Ixodida; family Ixodidae; genus Dermacentor; species Dermacentor silvarum. The sequence goes on along the minus strand of NC_051156.1, from coordinate 192,262,694 downwards.
ACGCTGTCTAATTCCTCCATATTGTCAGATACCGTTGTGTTGACGGTTCTGAACCAATCGGAAATGGCATACGTGTATACCAGCTCCGTGAGCCATGGTCGGAGCAGACAAGAGGGTGAGTTCGACGATGTGGCGGAATTCGACAGTTCTCCGTTGTAAGTGTACGCACTTCGTCACTTTCATACATACTCCACAAAGATGCACCGTACTGGTGTGGAAGCCGCCGTAGCGTTCGAGCAACCAAGAAGAACGCTCCTTCAAATCCTCGCACCGAGGCTTTTATTTTCAGGGACCGCGTATATAATGGGCGCTGATCCGCGTCCTCACACCCTATATACTGCACGGTACTGCGTGGTCGGCGGCCACGTCGCTGCCCGCGAGATACCGCGAGAGAACAAAAGGCGCCGGCACGTGACCGCGACGCTTCTGCTACACGCGCGGTGCGCTCCGCTTATGACGATGATGACTCTGCTGATGATGCCGCTGCTGCTGCTTCTGCTGGCCGTAGTGGTGGTGGTGGCATGCCCCGAGCACGGCTCGGAATTCCTGCACGCTCCAATGCGTGTTTGTCGCCTCGGCGCCGCTCTTCGCTCTGCATTCTTTGAGAGAGAGAGAGGAGTCGTCTTATTATTTATATTTTCATTGTTTCCCGGGTTAGAGGTTGGAATCTCGCGCCGCTTGCAGCCCGCCTACCTCCGCCCCCTCCCCAGCCCCTGAGAAGAGAGAGAATAATAATAAGGCCGTTTCATCTTTTGTGGAAAGCTCGCGTGCGTCGGTTGTGACGGCCTGAGTGACCGCAGTGACTCGTGGAATAAGGATTATAAACAGGGATAAGGTGTCTCAGAAAGGCTGGCCAACGTTTCGATAGGAGGACCTATCTTCGTCAAAGGCCTCCTATAGGTCCTCCTATCGAAACGTTGGCCAGCCTTTCTGAGGCACCTTATCCCTGTTTATAATCCTTATTCCTCGTGTGCTACCCCATTAGTCAGCCATCTTTTTTGATTTTGGATTTGCAGTGACTCGTGGTAACGTGCGCTCACGTGACGCTCATACTTTGTCTGCGCGCACTGGTTTAGACTGTCAAGGGAAAAAGAGTGCTTACGAATTCGATAAGGATTAAAGGGACAGGCACTATAGGAATGAATCAAGACACTCTGAACAAAACAGCGCAGACAACGGGTCTACGGGAAGACGACAACGCGATCGCCGATGGAAGCACTGTGCACGGTGACGGTCGGCGCGAGACACAGGAAACGAGAGCTGCGAAATGGGCCCGGTGTAGAATAAATTACTCTGTACGAGAGTGCTGATTTGGGCTAAGCTTGATTGAACATCGACATGCTGAACTGGGTCCGTCTTGTCGTCTTCCCGTAATCCTGTCGTCTGCGCTGTTTTGTTCCATATGTCTATGGCCAACCAACTAAGTTCGAATTAGTACTCTTGTACAAAACAGGACACGCAGAGAAACAAGGTGTTGCGCGTCTGTCGGAAGCACAAGCTGTGAGCGATTGCGTGCTCCTACTTGTGCCAGAGCTGCCCTCCGCAACATCACATCACATCACCATCACATCACACACACACACACACACACACACACACACGCTCGCTTCCACGCAGTCACGTGGAAGCGAGCGACCTGTTAAGCGCCCGTTAAGAACCCCACGTGGTCAAATTAATCCGTACTCCTTCACTCGGCGTCTCGCACGGCTCCAGCGTTGCTTTGGGACGTCACACATGATTCAATCAATCAATCAATCAATCAATCAATCAATCAACACTGAACGTGACTATAACGACGGGAAGAAAACACTAAACTACGCGACTAGTCGAAAAATTCGAAAGCATAAACAATCACTTTGACTCGATCTCTTGACTTCGTCCCGCTGTTCACGCATGTTTCGTTTTATATACGCTTCAGCAACGCACGAACTGCCAGCCATATCTCCCTTCGGTGCCCTTCGCAAAGGGAACAGCAACAACAACGAAATGTTCAAAAGAAATGGCAAGTCAGAGAGATGTTTAATGGCCGCACGGCCGGCTGGGCAGATGACCCCCCGAAATTCCGTAGCGGGGAGTCGGTTGGGGCATTCACGAACCGCGGAGCGGCGGCGGGCCGGGCCGGGCGTACGGACAGACGGGACGGCGACCCGGAATATCACCGCCAGCACCACCTGCGTCGTGGTTTCGCGGCGCGTGTGCCGTTCCACGGTGGGCGCCGCATTCCTCCACGCGGGCTCGCGCCGGCACTTTGCCTGCCACGGGCCGTCGCTTTGTTCGCCCAACTATACACTCTAAAAAAAAAAGGAGTGACCCTTGCTCCTTTAAAGGAGGAACGGCGATGTCCCCTATGTTCGTCTTTAAATGGAGGAACTTTCCTCCCTCATGGCTGGGAGCAACTGTTACTCCCTTTCCAAAACCAACATGGCCGACTCCAGGCAAGTGAAGCCAGCAACACGACTATAGGCTTAACAACTAGGATTGAAGCTACTAGGGGCACCAATACAAGGCTTCGAGATTCGCACGCACTGAGCAATGGTCTCGGAGGCTACATGCAATAAAAGATTTTAAAAAATTGTATGTACAAAAAGATTTTTCCCACACGCGAAACATGTGTGAACGTATTATTATAATATTATGACACACATTTCTTACATAACATTCTATTAATTCGCAGACATTATAATATAACACTTAATTAATAACACTTAATTAATTGAGCTTACACTGGTCATTCACCTAGAGCAGTATTCGAATGTAGACATACGCATTCAATTCATAGAGCACTTGACAATCAACAACTAACGCGCATAGTCACACTGTCCGGTTTATATAATACACATGGTCATATTAACAAGCATACATAGACATTTTTTACACACACGTAATCAATCAGATTCATTGGCACAACAGTTCATAGAGCACTGACAGAACCAACTCGCACACATTCGCATATAACGACACGGTTCACCTTTTTTTTTTTTTTACATGCCTTGTGTACCTGCGTACGATCTTATATAGTCACGAAATGCGACCCCCCAATTGTGCCGGAATGCAAATCAGTTTTCTGCCAAGTTAAACAATTGCTGGTAAGACAAAGCTAAACGTATTAGGTGGTATTACAGGTGCAGGCAATGCACACAGACCTTTTAATATAAAGATGCAGAATTTTGAACGGTTTAATTACAGGGTTTTAATGTAGTCCCGTGGCTACGGCGTTGCGACGCTAGCCACCCTACCGCTGGGCTCGAGGACGTGACGGCCGCTTTTAGGCAGGAAGTAAAAACGCTCGTACAGTGCATTGAATGCACGTTTAAAGACCTCGAAAATACATTACAGAACTAACCGTTTTGTCTCGCAACATAGTTGGGCGCAACACGGCTAGTTAATCATGTATCACCGAGGCCACCACAGCCTCACTAGTGTGCAGGTGGCGCCGTTGTCATTCCTCCGTCTACAACGTGCTTGTTGGACGTGCTTGTTTGATCGTGTGTTTTTGTGTTTGCGGTAATGAAATGTGACGTAGTTAGCTTCAATAATAGTGCGAGAAGATAGCATGTGTCTTGCTGCAAACTCGCCGTATGCGTGGCGCGCCAGGCAAATGTGGACCAACGATTTTCGTGCCGGGTAGTGCGTTGCCTTTGTGTCATGGTTGCGGAAAGTTGGGTGCATGGCGCAAAGAAAGCATGCGAATTATTAGCGTGCCTGAGCTCGTCCACTACGCAGCGGCATGTATGCTGCGACAGCGTCTCCTTTATTTTTAGAAAAATAGAGGAGGCGCTGGCTGGGACTAACATCGTCGATGCAGCACCGGCAACTTGGAGAGCGCTTTTAGACCGCGTCGTACCGTTTGAAAGGTAAGTAATCGTGCTTGCGAACTACACGCGTATTGTGCGTGCTCCCCATGTGTGCACAGAATGCGTGAACGTAGGAAATGGTACTCCCACGACAACAGTAATACCTGTGCTGATGCTTGCTGAGCGCCGGTTGGCAGAATTTAGTTATGCGAGTTTATTGCCTCAATGCGAAATTGAAAATCTTGATAAGCGTCTTCTTCCGATGAGAAATATTACGTTCGGAAATAATCATGATCATCATGTGCACCTGTGCTTTTCTGCTGAAGTTGCATAATAGCGACCCATGTGCTTCACCGATTCTGACTGCAATCCCGTTTCCTCGCTTATAAATGCTTCGACGTCGTAAATAATCTGCTTATGAGGTTTTCGGTTTACGAGCAGTTTATGAGAAAAAAATCACAGCTTGCTACTAGTACAGCTTACTTTTTAAGACAAGGTTTGTTGACATAACTTATACGCAACTAAACATGACAGGAAAGTTGCTTATGAAAGAAAAAAGAAATGAATTGTTGTGTAAACAAAATTGGCAATTGTGTCATTTATGGTTGGCTCTGGCGTCTGTATTTATTTTCAGAAGTCATGCAGGTTATAGAAGCAATTAAGTCGCGTCTTTTGATGTGCTGAACTTCCACTTCGATGATGTACATATAAAGGTCCAGTGCTTGTTCCAGTTAGCCATGTATTCTAAAAGGAATAAAAAATTGAATTGTGAAAATGTCATTCTCAAATGCAGTAACGCATGACACTGAAAAAAGTGGACAAAGTTTTTTTCAAACCGAATATGATGTAGCATGGCGCATGAAAAACAAATCAGATCACTTGGCCTTTGTTTTGAACCACGTAAACAACATATAGTTAAATAGCTGTAGAATAATATGTTACAATTTGCATACAAACTTGACAAGAGACTACAGTTGCTTTCAAATTCCGCCCCCACCGCAATCGGCCACAGGAACCAGAGTCGAAGCCGCGACCATAAGGAAATAAAGCACCATAGCCACTGCGGCTATAAATTTCAGTGGCGATCGATTTCGGGATACTATCGGTCACTTTCTGCACCGCTTTCATTACACGTACGTGTTTCCACATATTTATTTTTTGTTAACGCAACTTAATAGGCACTTTCGCACTAATAATAATCGCACGACAGCCGCATGTATACCGCGAGAATAAAGAAATATCCTTAAGCATTATCCCCTACATGAGCAAGAAGATCTAGATTACCAATACATTTTAAGGTCTTGCTTGCATCTGTCTAACAGATGTCTAACAATACTGTCTAACAGGACTGCGTCTAAAATGTATATAGCCTATTGCTGAGAGCAATTCGTATGCGCATACCAATGATCGAGAATAAAATAACTTGCCTGTTTTGCGATCAACCTTCCTCCACCGACGTTCATGATATCGCATGCGCATCGTTGCGCGATGAAGTATCCACGCAGCACATTGAAGGCACTCAAACACAGTCAGTGGGTGAAGTGATCGCCTATGGTGCTCGTAGAGATGGAACCGATCGGTCGCAGCCGATGAAATCGCAATGCGCTACACGGGATCACGGCGCAACTCATTTTCAGGTCCCGGGGTGCTCGCGCTAAGGGAGGAAAGTTCCTCCATTTACGATTGCCGCAAGAGGGCGCAGCGCGTGAACCTTGCTCGAAGGAGGAACTCGCTGGCCTGAAGGAGGAACAGAGCCCGTTGCTCCCTTCTCACTCCCTTTTTTTTTAGAGTGTAGTAGCGCACATAGCGCAACCACATCCACCATCTCCTCCTCCTCCCTTTAATGTCTCCGCGGCCACAAAAGGCATCAAGAGAGGGGGTTTAGGCGAAGGGAGGAGGGGGAGGAGGGGGTGGTATGAAAGCGTAGCTGTCGGTTAAAAGGCGCGGCAAGGACGCGTGCCGTCCTGCTGCGTTTCACGCGCGATGACCATATAGATGCTTGCTGGTAGGTATACGCGCAGGTCGTTATCGTGATTTGTCTGTATGCACGCGCCACTCGCACATACACGTGACACGGCATCGTCTGCTCCGTGGCGCGGGGGCACGGCGTCGTCTGTTCCGTGGCACGGCGTTGTCTGCTCCGTATCCGCGTGGTCAGAATGTACGCCGAAAGCTCTGCATTTCGTAACTTTCCTTATATGAGAGCTCAGTTGCAAGAAAGCAAGCCTTACCTCCCACGTACGCAGAGAACGGCAAGAGCTTTGGTATATTGCCGTGGCAATGAATTATAAAGAAAAAAAAAAACGCTCTTTGGGCTGCATTGTTGAGTGGCGAAGCGTGATTTAGAAGGTTGGCCTTGCTGGACCGTGTGTTGCTGTACCGCGCGCGGCAGGCGGTGCACGGACGGGGGAGTTGTACACTACACACCTAGTCTGCGTGGAGCATCGTGTTCCTTTTGTACGCTAATGTCCCGGCGCAGTCGTGAACAGGGCGGAACGGACTTGAGCCTGTAGAGGTGCGTAGCTATAAGCGCGCGCGAAGCTACTACTTTTTTTACGGCGGTCGCATATTGCGAACAACACCACGAAGAACAGACGAAGAAAAGGAATCTGGGCGAACGAAAAGCAGGATTTACCGACTTCGCTGCAAACTATACTTACAAAGAGATGGATCTCTTGCTTCGCGCTTTTCGTCGATATTTTTTTTTTTTTTTTGCGTCATCAGGAATTGAAAGTTTATGCTTTCGGCTTCGTCCATGGTATATACCGTCACGATCGCCTAGTCGTACGCCACTTTAATATAGTGGGGAGTTTACATCTTGTGACTAAATTCGCGGCTCAACACTGAAAACCTCCTTGAAAGTCAGGCTCCCGCTAAGGCTGTCGCGTTCTATACCGCTGAGTGCGTTGTCGAAGAGGATATGTTGTAAGCGCCCGCTTTGCAGAGCCTTCGGTTCGCGTCAGCCCGAATCTTGTGACTAAATTCGCGGCTCAACACTGAAAACCTCCTTGAAAGTCAGGCTCCCGCTAAGGCTGTCGCGTTCTATACCGCTGAGTGCGTTGTCGAAGAGGATATGTTGTAAGCGCCCGCTTGGCAGAGCCTTCGGTTCGCGTCAGCCCGAGGGAACCCCAGGTGGTCGAAATGCACGTGTAAGTCAGAGACGTTAAAACCAATCTATCAGTCAGTCATTCTCTCAGGAGAGACAGAAAGCTTCTCAGGTGGACCACGCTGGAAGCGGTGGTTGGTCGTTGCGTCGAGCCATCATTCAACCAGCATTTTGCTTACCTACATGTTCGTACTGTTAAGAGAAAAAGAACAAGAGACAGACTTCGACTTAATGGTGGTAAAACTGCTGCCTCCTTTGCTCCCGAAGTCATGGGAGGCATAGCGTATCGATCAGAGAGTCCTCGAGGAGCATTCGTCAGCTAGCAGCGCCCCATCCTATGATTACAGGACGCCGGGAGAGACGATCGAGACGCCCTGCCTGTCGAATTGATGATTGATCGAACGAACGTTTACCGACGCTGCAGGCTTCTTCTATCGGGCGAGGCCTCGAGCGAGCGAGGACTTCGGCAGCGCGCACGTATAATCGATGCCAGCCAGATTGGTCTAGTAAAAAAAAAATGGTTGACCTTGTGACGAGTCTCGCGAGTATACCCTTATGTCATGGCATCAAAGCTGCTTATACCCCTTTCCGCCTTGCCGATGATGTATGGATGGATATGTTAGCAGCCGTGATGTCTAACATCTCTTGCCCTATAGGCAGGCGGGAACAGCAAAACCTACACATTACTTCACCGCCATGGTCGCTCTATATATAGTCTTTCTCGTGTAATCCGCAGCAGATGCATCTCTTGTTGAGGCGTTCGCGCGCGCTGTCCGACTCACTGCATGTGGTGGCGCGGCGTCACGACTGTCCGAGCGGCCGCCGTCGTTCGTGAAGGTCGTGTTTATAATCACATTTACGTGGTCCGACGGCACAAGCTATGACATAACGTTCCATGTGTGTGTGTGTGTGTCGCGGACCACGCCTTCCGAACCCGCCTCAACCCGTTCAGTTTCCCGAGAAGTCGCGGCCGGAGCATCGTAAACCAAGTTCGGCGCGGCACGACCCCGGCCATAACTGGGACAACGCGAGAGATCCCGATGAACATCGCCCAGAGAGCCTCGACTGCTCGGACGACCTGGTGGTGGATTACCCCGCGGCATCTCCACGTGGAGGAGTCGGGCAAGTCCCGAATGGCGGCTCGCGGTCTCTACACCAGCGCGTTAGCACAATTGCTATGCGCGGGTTATATAAGCTCACGAGAGAAGGCACGTGACCTTTCGTTCCATCTTTTTTCTTTCTTTCGTCGTCTGTTTCTTCTTCGTCTTCTGCTGCTGCTTCGTCTGCTTCCTCGTCATGCACATTCGTCTAATGATTCTTCTGCTGGCGCTTCGTCTGCATGTTTCGTCTGCTTAATCGTCTGCTACTTTTCCAGCGTGGTCTGACGTGGTCTGTGCACTTATAGACGATATTATATTCAATTCGTGGGCGCCACCACCTGGGGCTGTTACACAAACAATTGTTTAGTTTTATGAGAAGTGAAGTGACGTGACATGGTCATGAAACGCTGAACGCATTTATACGACTATTTTCATGCTTGTGAATGGAATGTAGTAACGTACACTTCGTTGTCAAGGACAGAAAACAGGAGCGTTAACATCCCAAGATGGCGGCACCTATAAACGCTTCCTTAAAATTGTCTAAACGCACGCTGGGCGTATAGCTGTGCCATCCTCCACAGCTGTCATGAAGGCTTTCTATCTCCCCTGAGCGAAAGAAAGGAAGAAGGAAGGAAATAAAAAGAAAGAACAGGGTCGCTCGTACAAGTCACGCTATAAAGCAATCGAATAATCTGCGCGTAAACTATATCATAACGAGGTTTTGCTTAACCAGTCGACAAATCGAAGAAAGGAAGATCAGATCAGGGAGGTCAACCAGACACAACTCCTGCTTTCTACTCTATATACATGGAGGGAAGGGGACGATATGGTGCAAAGAGGTACATTCTGTACACAACCTACACTATATATCCGCAGAAATGCAAACACGTAGAACTTCATTCAAACACCCTCAGCCCCCATTAAATGAAAGAAAACAGTCGATCCTCCAAGTCACGTTAAATCAATCAAACATTTTGCTCGTATATATCATAACTAGCCTTTTGCTTAAACATTTGCAAGGGAATAGCAGGAAAGTTAACAAGAAGCGCGTCGGGTTTGCTACCCTACGGGCAATTCTTCGGAGCCTGTAATATACAGCCTCCATGGACATTCAAAAGAACACAGGTCCATGCTCATCCCTCTCTATTATTTCCTTTCTTCTGTGATGCCTGTCCAAACAGCGCGGTTACCAATAACAAGAAGCACGTCGCATTTGCTACCCTATAGAAGACATTCTTTAGATCCTATATACAACTATAGATGCAGCCCACGTTCCCGTCTTTCTGTCAATCTTTCTTTTCTTCGGTGAGGTCTATACAAGGACGCTGCGCTTCAAGTATATATAGGTTTGGTTCACCGCATGCAGTACGTTCGCGTAATATATATGCGAGGCTTCGCTTCTCTTCCAGATAGTCACAGCGTGCTTTCAACACTGCGGTGTTGGCGCAGCTCGCCATGTATATAGACGGGCCGCTCCTAGCTAGCAGCGAAGACCGAACGGGCGCCCACGGACTTGTGATTCATTGTGCTGTCCGCGCTGGTTTTCTGCGCTAACGACGGTCGCCTTGACAGCTGGCTCGCGCTTTTAGCAAAGAGAGACCTCTGCGCTAACTAATAATATGCGGGCCTCTCACGGCGTCGCGCGCGTACGTATGCAAATTAGGCGCGCGAACGCCCCCGTGTTCGCCGCGTGGCTTGCGCACCAGACGAAGGTTCGGCTGCTCGCTCCCTTTTTTTGCGCCTTCTGTCATTTATATGCTCCCTCTGCGCGTTTCGGTTTCGTTTCAACGGCGCGTGTATACCGTGTTTCCTCGAACGTATGTAGCGAGCATCCGGCTTCGTTCTTCGTGCCTGCGGTCGTAGTGATAGCCAGCGAGGTTTTTTTTTTTGCTGTCGACTCATCTGTGATATGAAAGCGCGGTGATAACAATGACGGCGATAAATGTCTCGAAAGCTGGAGTACAAAAATGATAATTCGTAATTACCAGATTTCGTATAGCAACGGCGCGGACATCAGCATTTGCGCGATGATCGCCGGTGCTACAATTAAAAGAGATTTCGCGAATTAACTGTTGATGCCTTTACGGGTCGCCTTGTAATTGCGCGATCCAGGTCTAGCTAGCCAGTATACACTCAAAGTATAAACTTTTTTTTCTTTGAAACTCGGCTTGCGTCAGTTTCAAGAAATATACAAGCGCTCAAAATCGACAGCGAAACTGTATTACTGTTGTTGAATTGTGGAAAAGGAGAAAACTGTAAAATCAAGAACTCTGAATTGGAAAAGCGATGCGTATCACGCCACATTTTGGTAAGAAGCAGGGAGGGGGTCTTAGGTTTGCGAAAACACGGTAACTTCGTCCCGCCTGCGCTGCGAGCTATGACAAACAACCACCATCGAATGTGTATGTGTGTGTGTGTGTGTGTGGGGGGGGGGGGGGGGTGTACGCGCAGTTCACGAACTCATGCCATGATTACCCTTTCTCGTTCATTGGTTGAGCTCTTTTTCGACGCGCCTTCTCCATCTTTCTTTTTCTTCTTCGAGAGAGTGTTGTGGCTTGGCGATCGGTCAAGATTTATGAACTAAGTTTCAAGCCGTCGGCGCGGGCGGTGAAACTGGCTACCACACAACTGCGAAGCCGCGCAGAGCTCCCGATGAAGCAGCGATGGAACGCTTCTCGATTCTGTCCGTGCGCTCCTCCACCCATATCCACTGTTCGGAAGTGTACAGGCGCTGTCCAGTGCACGTTCAAAAAAAGGGAAAAAAAAAAAAAAAAAAACGGAGGGCGCGCTGCGTCGCCGCCATCTTGAGATGTATTATAGGAACGTTTTTCTGGCTTCAGCGAGCTTACCTTCCGGGCGAGTTTGAAGGATGAGATGCATCTTCAGAGCAGCGCTACCGTGTCTTTGCTTGTTTGTTTTGTTTATTTGCCGTTAACGCTATACCGTCTCACGATTACGTTTCCGACATGGACAGCAGCTCTGATTATGCGCCTGGCTTGGCTTGGCTTCGGTAGCGCGCGCTAAGCTGGCAGGTATACTTGGGAGAAGGTTGACGGTACTAGACTATATATATAGTTAGGAAACTGTAGGCGTGTACAGAATAGACAAGATATAGCGAATAACAGGGAAGCGGTAACTTTCGTGCTCCTGTTCGTGTAATGCATTTAATTAAGTACAGACCGAAACCCTTCATTCTCACTTCACAGTTATAATTATTTAGTGTTGCACGAATCTCAATTTTCACTTGAACAGAAAGTGGTGTCCCTTTATAGAAGAATTTAAGTCTCGCTTAGAGATTGCGCGAGGAGGAACGCGGACGAGGAGGGTATGGCGAAAGTGTGAGAATAAAAGCGTAGTGCGGCGGCGATGGCTACGAGATGGCACCAGAGTAGCGCGCGTCGTCTGCGGCGGCTGCTGTAAATGGCGCCCACGCGTCACCCACGCGATGCCTCTCGCGATCTCCAGATTAGCGAGACAGTCGCGCCAAACATCGCTCCGTTTGCAGCGTGCCGCACGAGATTGTCCGCGCCAGACAATATGACGCGAAATGAAAACACGTATAGAGCTGCGCTCAATTTTCGCATTAGGAAATATCGTAATCGTCTGTGAATTTTTGACTTCGTTGCTGTGTTCGCTAAGCTGTCAACTCTGACGTCTTCGTGAGAATTGGAACAAGACTCAAGATGGCCGCTGTCCATAGAGTTTCTCACTATATAACACCTATAGAGTGTAAACTGGTGCCACCGTCTATGCGAGTTTCTTAAAGGGCGTCGTGCCCTCGTGGGAATGACGGGATATGTGTCTGCGAGGCTTGTGTTGGCTGGTGTTGAACGAGGCTTCGTCTAAAACGTGGATATGGCTACACAAATAACGCGTTGTTAAAGTAAAATCTACATAAAAGGATTTCGTTCACCCATACTACATCTCTCAATAAAGTTTGCTCACCTACAATGCAGAATCAAGCGAAGAAAAGCAAGAACAGACGACTAGTTGTTCCAAAGCGAGCGATAATATTGTCGTCTGCCCTCCAACTTTAGCGGCCAGCTGATACTTTTTACGTTTCATATAATTGTGCATCTAACAGTAAGTCCTCAAAATTAAACAAAACATATTTTTGTGTAATAATAAAGCTAAAGCAGTTTTTTACGTGCTGTTTTAGCAGGAAATGAATCATTGTGACAGACGGAACGGTGCTAGCCAGGCGCGTCTTCAAGGCGTTCTGGCTCTCCAAGAACGAGGCCAATCCGAAGTCACAATATACCGACATTCCCATGGATACCACAGCGCAGCAGCGCCACATTTCCCTCTAGGTAATATAGTGAGAAACTCTATGCCGCTGTCCGCTTAGCCGTCTACTTTGACGTCTACGGCGAGTATTGGAACACGCCGTAGCAAATTGGGCGATTTCGTAGCTGTTCATGGCTGCGGCCGAGGCGATTTTGAGAACCGGAAACACTTCATAGACGTCGGCTTTTCGACGCCACGTATAGGTGCGGTGTCAAAAAGCATACAGTTTAAGATCCGTATTTTAATTACAGAGGGCGCCACCCTAAGGGCCGTTGATTTGGACACCACCTATTGAAATGCAATACGTTTACGGACAGGGACTCTCATGTTCAAATATTCTGTAAGCATGTCGAACGAAACCAACTATACGTAGCGACGGGCGCCCTCCTAAACGGTGCTAATTACAAACGCTATCGCGAAGGCGTGGGGGGTGTGGGAGGAGAGGGGGAGGGGGGGGGGGTGTTGTACGCTACTGGGCATAGCGCTTTATCACGGTACAGCGCTGTACGCGCGCGCGTTCGATAGAGAGCGATGTGGAAGTGAAGCGCCTAATTATCGTCTAGACGTTATAATTACTGTTTCGCGTTATACTTTTCGGGGGCCTTTGCGAGGTGGTTTTTCTGTTTGATGCGTATCTCCTTAACGACGTCCTACTTACCATGCTAGAAGTTTTCCTGTTTTCCTTATTATTTGCATCTCTACGGATTTGGAATTATAGACTGGAATGTTGGGTTCACTTGACCAGCTATTAGGCGCTCCCTGCCATATAGCTAGCACTTAACATGGGAGCTCCTTATTGGTTGGCAGTCAGTCTGTAATTCAGTGAAAAGCTTGAAAATTAATGATTGAAATATAATGATGAACGGCTTTTTACACTGACACTCCAGATGGCTGCTGACATTACCGCGATAGAAAAATATACTCGGTGTATATTTTTAATGAACACATACAGATACTTAAATTATATCTGAACATATCTGATGACACGTGTCTTAGAATGTGCTGGAACGTTTTTCTGCTGTTTGACGCTTCCCGATATTGCAGCGCGATATTACGAAGCACAGAATTACGAAAAGGTAACCTGTTGTATGCTCACTAAAGTTTTCTAACCATACACACATGACGTTAATGCGTTCGACGCACATTTGCGGGCGAGTAATTGCACCGCGAATTTGCAATATACGACTTAAGTGTATTAGGTCTATAGTGCGAGCGACAAACGCCTGGTGGCAATTCGCAGTTCGCGAGAGCAGACGAACTAGACCAGAATATAAAGAAAGTAATAGAGCAGACGTACTGAAACAAGAGCGACCAGAAGAAAAAAAGAAACATAATTGAAGCAGACGAACTGAAACGAGAAAGACAAGAAGAAATAAATGAATACAAAGAGGACAAATAGAGAGTCCGGCTCCCACGAGGACTTTTCGGGTTCTCCCCCGGTATAATTAGCGACACTGTGCGCGCGCCCGTGTACGAGGAAAGAAATTAAGAACGGGACCAGGGAAATGGAGGGGGGAATCTTAAATGATATCTCCTTCGTGCAAAGAGCAGAGCAGGGGCTGCTGTGCTACATGTGTTTTCGAAATTGGAACGACCAAACGGTGTGCGTGAGTGTTTGTGTATGTGCGAGAGAGAGCTGGTGGAAGGTCTTGCGCGTCAGTTTTTTTTTTTTCTTTTTTTTTCGGCTTCTTTCTTTGAAATCTCCGCTTCCTTTCACTCGCTCCCGGCGCTGGCTGAGCGACGAGGCCAATCGCTCCTGTCACGTAAGCGTCCCTTTTCGTGAGAGAGTAGCATTTTTAACGGTGGCGCGCGACCGAGAATTCGTTTAAGGCCATTGGAGGCGCGGTTCGGCGTCGTCTGCTATAAGGCTTTATCGTCTGCAAGGGCGCACCGCTGCTGTCGTCTGTTGGCGACGTCGACAGATCCGGGCCGCCTGGAACGCTCTCTCGCTCGCCCACGTTGCGGCCCCATTCGTTCGGAGGTGCCAACGGCGGTTGTAGTGGACCGGCGTAGTTAGCTCCGTGTATCGTTATATATAGGTGGCTATGCCCGGTTAGGTGCGAGGCTTATGACGCTCCTAAACGGTACACCTGTCACTGTGTATAATACACACGCAAGTACCGCAGCGTGTACAAGTGTGGCGTGACTAAATGCAAGAACATGACGATGATGACGTCACGCAGCCCGAGCCAGCCGAATGCGACAGAAACCAGAAAGCTAGCCAAGCACCGTGCTACGTATATCGATATAGATATGAAAATTACAGGCGCAACGTTCAGAGACGCAGTATCTATGGAAGAAAATTCACACCAGTAGAGCTTGTCGATTACTACTACTACTACTACTACTACTACTACTACTACTACTACTACTACTACTACTACTGCTGCTGCTGCTGCTGCTACTACTACTACTACTACTACTACTACTACTACTACTACTACTACTACTACTACTACTACTACTACTACTACTACTACTACTACTACTACTACTACTGCTGCAACTACTTTTTCTTTCCCACAAACGGAATGCGACGGCAGCGCCGCCGCCTCATTGTGACGTCACGTTCTGTTGAAACAAGCGCGCGCGTTTTTGAAGGTAACTGCGCGGACATCTGAGTTGCTGAGCTAGCAAGCGTCCTCTAGCTATAGTCACGCGTTGCATTCCTTATCCTTACGTCCTGTGTAACACGCCGGCAAGCTCGCAGCCAACGCGTTGCCAAATACGTGCGCTCGCAGTCGCACACACACGGTTGCGCGTGGTGCAGACGACATAAATAGGGAACGTCACAAAGCCCCACATAGCAGACGTAGCGTCTCCAGACGAAGTGACACCTGACCCCTTTCTTCGAATCGCGGCGCGTAAAATAAAATGCGCCTCAGACGCGCGCATACGCAATGACCGCGTTATAACTGGATATCTCTCGCAGGTTTCACACTCCCATCCCCTGACACCCTTCTCTGTCTTCTTTTCCCTAACGACTCGACGGCGCCACGCGGTTCGAGGGCTAGACTCGCCCTGCGTGCGTGCTCGGCAGCGCCAGCAGAAGTCGTGCCTCTGCCGGGCACCCTGGCAAGAACAAAACATCGATTCGCACTCGGCCATGGGAAAGAAAAAAAGTTCTTCGGACAGTGACCCGTTTGAGCAGACTGGACTCTCGTATCGAGCAACACACGATCGCCGTTTAAATGCCGTTCGAACAGAAGTATCGGCCGCCATGGAGCTTCTTTATATAGTAGACGCAGACAAGGAAGCGCCTTGACTGATCCACCCTTACTTTCTTTCTCTCATTCTAATTCGTATAGACGACGAAGCCAAAGCGCACATAACACGCTCGTTCGAGTGACGAAGTCAACTCGAGGGTGTCTGCTCGTCCTTTTCTTTCTTTTTTGTTCGCTGTTTTTGTCTATCGCTTCGTCCTTATTGGCGAACGTGCGAACAGTGAGCTTGGATGCTATTCTGGACACTCGTCGAACTCCGCCGTCTTGTCATCTCTAATTGGCTCACAGGGCGGCTACGCTTTCTCCGACTGGTTGAAAATGTCAACCTGGCGTAATTCGACGCTATATCCAGGTGTGCTGAAATTCCGTCACTCGAACGTCCAATTCGGGCATCTTGGCAGCTCTGATTGGTTCACGGCGCGGCTACGGGCTCTCTGATTGGTTGGAAAAAATGCCGACATGGCGGAATTGGACAGTGCTCACAGAATAGCACCCCCCATGCATGTCCAGACTGTCACGCTTGGCTTGGAGAGCGCAGACGGTGGCGTCTGCGTTGTGCTTGCGTGACCGTCTCTTCAACTTACTTGGCTCCTTCGCGTTGGTTCAGCGCTATTATGCATCACACTGCTTTGGGAAGAGAACCATAGCTCCATTGTTGAAGACAGCGAGTGTGGTTGTGGTTGCTCGCCGACTAAGATAACGCTTTTCGTGCACGCACAGCGCACACGACTGTCCGAGCAGACAACGTGAACGTCTATATGTCGTGGCTCTCGAAAAAAGCAGCGTTAATGGACGAAGTAATATAACACACGAACAAAAACAGGGAGCTGTATTATTATTACTGGTGCCAAATGAGGTCCAGAATATCGCGTGGTGCTATCGTCGGTCACAGTTTGGGAAAACGAACGATTTGAAATCCCGACTGCCTCTTGATGCGAGTCTTTCGTTACCGTTGCACCCCCAAAAAATTTAAAAAATGGCGCAAGCCTTTTTGAAAGTGTTATGCACGAGTACATAAGACAAATAGGTTCCGCGTTTTCACCGGATTTAACGGCTCTTTTCTTCCCCCCCCCCTTTTTTTTTTTTGTCCCCCCTGGGCGGAAACACTGCAGCCAGCCGGCGCCATGGTCTCTCGTCCAAAAGATACCCCAGCTCCCTCCTTTGTGCATAGTTAGGGGGGCAGAATTGTTACCGCCGCGTTATAATTCGCATGCGCGAAAGAGAAGCCCGCGGCTTATATGCGGTGGCCACTGCGCAGACAACCTTGCGCTAAAGATTGCAGCAGTCGCCGCCCTGCTGTTGTGTACTAGTACACCGCGGCCACAGCCTGGAAAGAAACACCTGGGCGCCTGCAGAATCGTGCTCTTCGCGTCCCTGAAAGCGCCGCCGTCTTTACTCCAGCGCGCCGAGAATTCCCGTCCCACTTGCGGAGAAGGCGTGCACGTTCTTCTTCCACGCGTCCTTCGTTCACCCTTCTTTCTTTCTTTCTTTCTTTCTTTCTTTCTTTTCCTGCCCTGCGGAGCCTCTGCCGGCTATGCAGAAAAGCGAGAACCCGCTTTCTACACCCTGTATAGTATTTTTGCGCCCGCCTTGTCACGCGACTCCAAGGCGAGCGTCAAAACTGGCCTATATACACATACTACAACGCAACAGGTCATATACGCACGAACGTGTCGCCATACACGGTTCACATGTGTTTCTGCGTTTCCAAAGCGGCAACAACGGTATGCGCATCACCCTGTCGTTTGTCTCTCGTCCATCCCTTGGGGCGTGACCTTGAGTGGAAACGTGAATTGCGGCGGCAGCATCCAGCAGCGACGGATGCAGAAACGAGTGTTCTTTTATATAACATACTCCGAAATGCGAACCGACGGTAGTACGCAGCGTCGTCAATTTCGCCGTGACTGAGCACTCACCAACTACAACTCACCAACACACCTATTACTTTCACTTGGCGCATTCGTGTATGTGCAACGTCAAATGCCATGGTACTTGATCATCATTCATAAACTGTGTGTATTATAGACAGCCTTCGCAATATTTTGTCGAATCGAAACACTCCCGCTTTTGTTTTTGTTTCTCTCTCTCTCTATCAGCCTCGTTTGTGGCGAGCAAAATAGGTGCATCAAAGCAAATAAAGGTGACCGCGGAATCCGCAATGCGAACGCAGTTTCCCGTTTTGCTTGCTTGGTAGTTTCGCGCACTAGTTAAAATTAGACTCGAGTAACTTTCCGAAAAATTAAGGTCATGCGCGGCCGTCCAACTGCCATTGGCTGGACAAAAGCGCGCAGCCGAAGCCAAGCCGAAGTGACGTCACTCGCGCGGTTTCTCGAGGCGTCAGCGGCATGGAGCCACGTCGTCTGCACTGCCGACGCAGCCCGTCTGCTTTTGCACGCGTCGTCTGCTTCTGCCTCGGTCGCACTTTTTTTTTTTTTTTTTTTCGTTCGTCGCTGTCAACTCTCCCCGCTTTAGAACCTTCGCGAGTTGTATATGGCGTGAGGCGGCGAAGCGACGCGGCAGTAAAGCTGTAAAAGCATTCTTTAAAAAGCACTCTGAGTCGTTACTGGGGGGAGAAAACAAACTGTGCGGGGTGTAGCGAAAAATTTAAAAAAAATTAAAGGAGAAAGCTTTCGACCGTGGCCCTGAAGGGACGGCATGCTCTTCTCTCATTCTCTTTTTGGTCGCGCCGGTGGGAAACCGTCTGTAAAAACGGGCGGGCAGGCAGCAGACCGCCTTATCTCTACAGCGGTGAGACGGAGCCGCTCTTAATTGAAATCTGAGATAAGCTGGGCGTTCGGGCGGCCTTATTTTGCGGCGCCTCAACGACGGCACCCGCACGGCCGGCATTGGGCAGCAGGAGCTTTTCTGTGCATGCGCCGTCTGTGTGTGTGCGTTCGCGCCGCTTTTCTGTGGACCTTAAGCTTTTTTCACTACTGCTGGGGCTTATATCAAGGTGGTTTTTATAACCTCCATAGATGGCTTTAGTTGGCTAAAAAGTATCTCTCATTTCAGAGTTATATTTCTTCCTTTGTTCCGCGTATTCGATTGTTCGTCTTGTTGTCGTCTACTTCGTCTGGCAGTCGTCTCGCGTTGTTCCTGTAATTTATTGCGCTGACTGTCTCGGTGCCTTCTGCTTCCGGCCCGTTAAGTGCACGATATATCTTGGCAATGTCCTGAGCACGAATTTGAGACGAGTAAATAACTACGTAACGGGTGTATCGACGCCTGGGTGCGGGTTCACGGGCCTCCTCATGGGCTCGAGTTCGCGCATCGAGTTTCCCACTAAAATCACTAGACGCAACTTTGGCGCTGCGATCGCCATGATGGGCAGTACGATCGTGCTGTAATGCAGTGATTTGGGCTTGTTCGTGTGACATCGTGAGGCTTACCGCGCGTGAAAAGACAAGGACGTCTTCCTTCATCCTTGTCTTTTCACGCGCTATAAGCCTCACAGTTCCTCGTGCTTCCGGCTTCGGACGTCCTTGTTGTGTTTCTTATTGCGCTTTATCTTTCAAAATTTCTGAGAAAATCATAGTGTTCAAAACACAGCAAGGTAACAAGGCTATGCGCACTCGCATAATCATTTGCGATTTGTTGCAATTATAAAACGCGATATTTTCCCGTCGTTTTCACGCTAGATAAACCGACGTACTTGCTGCTGATGATGATCATTTGTGGCTAATGAACCCTTTGTAACGGGTGGACTCAATACATTAGTGTCCTAGCCAAAAGAAAGCCTAGTGGCCGAGCTCCCTCTTTTCGTTGGAAACTGTTGTTCCACCGTGGCCTCAGAGATCCAGCGTAGCTCCCCGAGATTAACATTGGCCTCTCGGAGGCCACGGTTTCGCACATTCTCTCACAATTGGTACCATTTGTTCCCGCGATGACTCTCTTAGCTTATTTTTTTTTTTTAAAGAAGGGGGTGCAGGGAGACCCATAATGAATTCCTTGCTGATCAATCCTTATCACAGTGGCAGACATCAGTATTAGCGCAATAATTGCCTATAGTAATCATAGCCAAGAAGAGTTCGATAATGAACTTTCAGATCAATTACTTTAAGGGGAGGGAATGTTGCGCCGATACTCAAAAGCACGGTGTTTTGCTGGAAACTTCGTGCGTGCAGCAGCAGTTCGCGAAACTCGAGATGTGCCGGGAAATGCGTTGCTGTTCCAATTAAGAGCTAGTTCTCCGAACTGTATTTTGCCGCAGTGAGGAAACGTACTATATAGCGTATTGTGAGATTGGTCTACCGACTTTTCGGCACTGACTGTGCGTATAAGTAGCACAGCTAGGTCGCAATAAGGTTGTCCTTGGGGCATACGTAATTCGGTCTGTCGATAGCCGTTCGGCGTATGAGCTTTGAACTATATAAGAGACTGAGACAAATCGCTTCCTTTCATTTCTTGCGCGTGGCCGCCAAGTGAAAATGCTGTGCCTAGGAAAAAAAGAAAAAGAAAACTGTGGAAAGAGGTCATCGTCTGTCCACCTTTCTTCAGGCGCCGAACCCTTGAATACCATGAAACCAGACTGCCGGCCGGTGCCTAGTTTTTTTTTCTTTTACGTTTTTTAATGTTCGGGACCAACCGGCCCGTTTCATTGGGAGTGCAAATCTGCAGATTTACAAGAATGCAGAGAAAAGGAAAAAAAAAAAAAGTGTTTGAAGGATAATAAAGTGGCCGGTCGGTCGGTCCGTGGTGCTCAGCCACTTTCCTCATACATCATAGAGATACGATGTCGCGCGGCCATGGAGGGGCGATCGTAAAAGAGAGAAAAAAGAGAAAAAAAACGCGAATTAGCCTCTCTCTTATAGCCAGCCAAACTGGCTGCGAAGTGCGTATGGGCCACCTCGTAAAAGGCAAGTAAAATAAAACTTCTCTAAAGGCTACCGTGACATACACACCGCGCGGCGTTTGTAGTTCGTCGGTGTATATGCGTCCGTTGGCACTGCCTAGGTTTTTATAGTGCGAACAAAGGAGGCCTTTCAGAGACGCTGGTCACGTATTAAGAGAAAAGCGAGGGTCGCGACGGTCGTGTACGCTGAGCCTGCTAATGAGCGAGTTTCACACTACCCTGCCACCGACCAGAGACGAATGAAACGTCCACGTGGTGCGTTTGTGTTGGTTAGATTCTGGGGTTTTCGGTGCCAAAACCACGATATGATTATGAGGCACGCCGTAGAGGGGGACTCCGGGTTAATTTTGACCGCACTGTTCTTTAACGTGCACCCAATGTACGGTACATACACGGACGTTCTTGCATTTCGCCGCCCATCGAAATGCGGCCGCCGTGGCCGCGGGATTCGATCCCGCGACCTCGGGCTTAGCAGCGCAACATCAAAGCTACTACGCCATCACGGCTGATATGTGTGTTTCTACTCTGTGTGTGTGTGTGTGTGTGTGTTGAGGCTGGCGACGTCCGAAACCGGTCAGGTGTCGTGCTTATTGATGCACAGGTAACGCGATATCCTGGATACGGCACAGTCTACATGTACGCCTCTCGCTGAAAAACTAAAACCAGCCGCGATTGGTGGTGAGCGTATATAGTGGTGCCGAAGTTAACGCCCCGAGTGTGGAGTAGTTCGAGAAGCCAGTCCGGTTTTCTGCGGTGTTCTACTGCATAGTGCCAGCGAGAGTTATATAAAGAGAAGGCGACCCATAGGGCGGGGGCGATGACATGAGGTCGCGAAAACGCTCTTCCATCCAAAAGCGATGGTTGGCGACATTGCGCGTCGGCGTGGCATCTGGGGCCGTATTCTGATTGGATGAGCTGATTGGCTGGTTGAGCCGGACATCATTCAATTTTGCTCAACCAGCCAATCAGCGCGCGCCTGAAGGCGAAATTGTCGCCTAGGCGAACTTATCGCCGAAGTGGAACGTTTCAGAATACGGCCCCTGTTGTTGAAATGTTGAAGTCGTTCGGTTGTTATACAACACGGCTTTGCGTGGATTGTGAGACGCGCATGAAGATGTGTTAAGGCACAATTAAACTCGCTGACGTCATCTAGTGCTTTCTCCAGCCCATCTGCTGACAAGATGAGGGATGTTCACACATACGCAGCTGAAATCGCTTACCAAAACTTGGACGTGAGGCGAAGTTTTGTTGCCAAGTTGGTGAATATATACAACGATTTCGAGTACAATTTTGTCACGTTAATCCAAGGCGTCGCAGATCGAGTTCTCAGCATACCATGCGAACGACGGGAGACCACGGAGACGACACAGCGCTGTGCCCCTTCGCCCAAGCTTCCACTTTATAGCGTGTTTTCAGATATGTCTTGAAGCGTTCATGGAACTTTTTTTTCTTTTTTTTTTCTTTTTTGCGGATAAAGATCTTCAAACGTCGTCTTTTGTTCGGAGCGCCTCTCGGCTGCTGCTGGGGAAACTTGTCGCGGGAGAGCCCCAAGCTCGGGGGGGGGGGGGGGAGGGGGAGGGAGAAAGAAAACAACCAGCGTCCTGTCTTAGCTGCCATGGCTTCACTGTAAGGTGGTCAAAACCTCGGCTGTTTGTGGTCTCGGAGTGTTTTTGGGGTCGAGGGTTTGGGGGGCGGTCGTCGAGGGTTTGGGATCGAGTGTTTTTGGGGCCGTGAACCCGTACTGGCACTCATCGTGGGGGCCAGCATTTGTTAGGCGTCTTTACGCGTTACATATAGGACAAACCTTGATGACGAAATAGCCAAAAAGCCACCTGTATAATGGATCTTCAGCTTAAAAAAAAAAAAAAAAAAAAAAAAAAAAAAAAAAAAAAAGATCATAAGAACAATTCGCCGTGACTGTTACAGCAGCGGCGGACGCCGTTTACGAACGTGACACGCACAAACGCTGACAGTTTGACCTTTTTTTCAGAAAGGACACGTATAACGGCCGACAACCGTCCAAATTTCTTCAGCAGAACGATCGAAGCGCTCTCGCAACTCTCCGCATCCAAGTGCACCTCCGGCGACGGCAGAGACCTCAATCAACAGCAGGCTTATAACGTCAGACGATCGCGGCATGCTGGTGGTGCCGTGTGCGAGCGGGCATCCTTTTGGCACGCGGTATCCGCTGTATCGAACACCGCGTATAGCTATACCGACCAATTCGGCGTGCCGCATAATACAGGCACACGCCTGGCTTTTCTTCGACAAGGATGCGTCTT
This sequence comes from Dermacentor silvarum, assembly GCF_013339745.2. Lineage (NCBI taxonomy): Eukaryota > Metazoa > Arthropoda > Arachnida > Ixodida > Ixodidae > Dermacentor > Dermacentor silvarum. The sequence continues at coordinate 192,240,049 of NC_051156.1, read as the reverse complement.
CCCGACCACGTGATCCCGGCACGGCAGAGGCAGGAACGTTTCTCGTCGTGTGCGTATAGCTGGCACGCCGTGGCAGCAAGTACTATACCAACCGAAAAAAAAGAAGACGAGCGGCGCGCCGTCTTCAGTGACAGTCGCTGCGCAGCTGCCACAGATGACGCGCGCGCGTGTCGTGTCAAGAAGACGAGATTGAGCCGGCATATGCCGCGATCGAGGCAGTAGCGGGAAAGAGAAGACGAAGACCTGACTCGCGTCGGGCACAAGACATGCGCGCTGACAACGGCATGCGCTTCTTCGAGCCCTGGAGAGGTGCGCGCGTTGGATCCGCCTGGAGTCTGGAGGGGGGGTGACGAGCGCCGCGTGACGGCGGCCCCCGAAAACGATCACGCCCTCATCGACGCTACTACCCGCCTACGGTAGTCGTCCACCTTTTAGGTGGGGAAGGGGGGTGGTACGACCGGCGGCGAAATGTTTGCCTTTGACCCGGCGCTCGGCCAATGAGGATATACGCGTCCTTACACCACCCCACCCGCTGCGTGCGAGCACGATGAAGCGAGTTTCTTTAAGCACGGCATCGTCTTAAGAACGGCGTGCCGGAGAATATAGAGAGACGGGGAGGGGGGTGTAGTCGCGAAACCACCGCGCCGTGCCGAGCGAGCGAGAGCCCTAACGTCCGGCCCGATCGAGCACACTGGCCGGCCGCATCGGAGTTCTCATCTGCGCGCGCGCGCGCGCGCTCGTACGTACAGGCATTCTTGTTGCTCGTCTCCCCTCCCGTCGTCGTCATCGTCGTTACTATCATCGTGATTGTTTTCTCGGCCCGAGCGAACAGAGAGAGCGCGTTAGTCTACACGCCAGGCAGCGGGGAAGGAGGAAGTAAGAAGAGGGGGGAGCCCACGGCAGGTCTGCTTCGGTCCGGCGAGGGCGAAAAAATCGTGACTCGGGGTCGACACGGTTCCGATCTCGAGCCGGCCGCGCGAAGGGTAGGGAGAGACGGTGAGAGAGTCGGGCAATTTTCCTTGGAAGGGCCCCGCGGGCTTCTTCTCCTTTGCATCCGCGCGCGCGAGCTAGTCTCGTCATAACGAGCTGCGTGTCTCGTTCCCGGTTCTTCTTTTTCTGTTCTGCGCGCGCGCGTTGAGGGAGGCCTCGCGGATGACCGGTCAGCGACGGGAGTTCGGCCGGCTGTGGCCGGCCCGGCCCGGCCTGGCAGGCGCGATAAATTGGACATTGTGCCCCGTGCTCGGGGACGGATACCCCCGCTGCTGCCGCTACGCCGTTCGCGTTGGCAACATTGTGCGTGCCCGCGCAGCAGACGACGGGTGGCCACCGTAGCAGACGACAACGCACCGCGACGTTTGTACCTTCGTCGCCTTCGTATATAGCCACCTTGCCATTCTCCCCTTTCAAAAAAAAAAAAAAAAAGCCCATAGAAAGGAAGACACGTCGTCCGCACATCGTCGACGAAGATGCTCGAATTAACTCCGCGCACTACGACGAAATAATCGTATCCGAGAAGAACGGGAAGGCGTGCTTCGTCGGTGAGCGGGTGGCGTAAAAAGGAGGGAGGGAGGGTTGCGTAGCTGCATCGGAGGGATGGACCGCCGGCGGCGGTGAATGCACCGGTCTGCGCACCAACCAACGCAACGCTCGGCTTTGCACGATCATCCACGGTACCGAGCAATCTCGTCTCTCGAAGAGCTCGCCACCATTGGCAGCAACGGCGGCGGCGGCGTGAGAAAGGCCGCGGAGAGGCAAAATAGAGGAGGCGAGGCGGGCGAGGTATTGGCCGGCGAACGATTCGAGCTGGTGGCGGAGACGACGATTTTGTTCGCGCAGGATGTAGCATCGCTGCGCGCGCATTGATCTCTTCTCTCGGGAGGCCCCATCGCAAAATGCATGCGTATCGATAGCAGCCGCGTGCTCGCGCCTCGAAAAATGGTGCGCGCCGCGCTCGTTCCTTTTTTTTTTTTTTTTTTCTTTTTTGGCGGCACCGACGGCGAATGCGCCGCCCGAGCCCGCGTTGCAGAACAAAAGCGCGATCCAAAGAAATCCGGGCGGAATAGCCGCCGGTAGATGGGACTATAGTGCGAATGCGCCTGTGCGCGGAGAATCGAGTTGGGTCTTTTCCCTGGATTCTTCGGATGGCGGGGGCAAAGCGAAGAAATCTTACGGCCAATGACCCTATATCGAGAAGCGATCGCTGATGCTTCGAAGAAAAAGATGAAGTAACAAAGTATATAAGCACTCGGCAATGGTCCATTGTGTATAACGCTTATAAGGCTCCTACATGCAGGGGAGGCCGCGGACAAGCGAATGTACACGCTGCTAGAAGGGACACGTGGTCGTCTTGTGACGGGGTCGCGCGTGAATTCGCAGGGAGGAACAATCTCACGCACTAGAGACACGGAAGAGACAGCTAGTCACGATGCCAGACAGAGAGTCGACGCCACGAAAGCGCGCTTACGTTCAAGATGACACTGTTCACGCGTATCCGCGGAATGGCGATCGTGCCTTTCAAAACATCCGCGCTCGAGAAACCCCTTTCGAGCCTTTACAAAACAGGGACGCTGCAGCGGCAACGCGTATTACTAATCGATTGTAGCTTCCGGGCACGTTGCTCTTTTCTGTCAAATGTGGAGGCAGTGTATAAGAAGCAATCGCATTTCAGCGCGCCTTCGTCGCATCGACCGTCGTCGCCCTCAGCGAGAAGCAGCGCGTCCCAGCGTGTCGTGCTACTGTCGACCTCGCCTGCGACAACCACGGCGAGCCGCCCGCGATTATCGGAAAGACGCTTGTGTCGCCGTCGGCACGGTGTCACACACTGTACGCGGTGTATAACGTTTTGTCCGCTGGCCAGGAGGGGGGTGTCCTCGCGTCCCCTGCGGATACCCTGCGGATATGCCTCGTGTAACCCTACGGCGCACGGACACACACAGTCAAAATCGTGCGGACAATCACACGCCACACACACAGACACACACACACGCACCGTCCCTGGTCCTGTGCGCGAGGACGTTCGACGAATCTCGGCGCCCTTATCGCGGTGCCGTGCTGGACGCGCGCAGCGCGGAGGACTTTGCTAATTGTTCGCCGTCGCAGCGCCAGATTACAGCGCGTGGCGAGCGCTGTTGAATGTATACGGCGAACCGTCGTCGTCGTCGTCGCCCGCGCACGATGTCGTGATCCCGGCTCGCTGCTGGCGCAGTTTTCCTCTCCTCCGGGCTATCACGTTTTTTTGGCGCGCCTTTGAGAAGCGCCGGCCCGCGCCTGCGCGTGCAATCTCTCTCTCCTCCGCTCACGGCCCCACCACGGATGCCAGGCGCGCGTATGCGCGCGAACTGACGCACAACTACGCGCGCGAGCGCTGCAGGTCTCGCGCGCCCGCTGGTGCGCTAAAGTTGCCGAGTCTCTCCCCCCCAACACTGTGCTCTTCAGAGGCGTGTTTCCTCCTCTCCTTCGCGTCTCCCGATCTGGATGAAATACGAGACAGAGAGAAAGGGTGGCTGGTGCCAACGTTGGGCTGGTGGCGTGTCGGTGCGCTGGGCGGCAACCGGGCTCGACGTATATCCGCGTCATGACAAAGCGCGCGCATGTGTGTGCGCTTCGCCTCGCCGTATAATAACGTATATATAAAGCCACGGCGTTTCTCGCGAAGGCCCTTGCGCGCGCGTAATTAGCGTCTCACGATCTCTAATGAGACGAGCGTCCTGTCCCTGCCGTTATTGCCACCTCCCCTCACTTCCCCTCGTATACTTGCCGAGTCTGGCGACGGCCCCGTCGCGCGCATGCCTTTAGTACCTTTCGCACGTCCAGAGGTGGCGCGTCGATCGCGGACCTCGGTGGAAGAAACGTCGCGAAAGGCGGATGTGAGAGGGGGTTGATACCCAAAGTCCCATCTTTTAAACGAAATTAACAAAATTTACGAGTTAACAATTTGACAAAAGATACTAGAGAGAATGCTGGCTCTAATGTCTTCGCGTAAATGCCTTTGCATAAATGCAAGAATATTGCCTAACTGCGAGCCCTGCATGTGTGCGTCTAGTGGCGCGCGCATGACCAGTCCGCGACATAATAGGAAACTCTACGGTGTCAAAAAGATGGCGGCCACAATGTCAACGGTTTCTTTTTGACTGCCCGCGGTATACTCCAAAAGCATGGCCTTCGAGATGCGTTTTCCATTACTCTAAGGTACCAGTCTCTGTTTTGCTTCTGGAGAGCATAACGGCACGCAGCCCGTTTGAACCTGCAGAATTAATGATCGATCGATCGACCAGGTTTCACGTACTAATGCATCACGACGGCTATATGACAGGCGCTGCGTATTGTTCAGGGCACCGTTTTTTTTTTTTTTTTCTTTTTTTTTTTTCCCACGCGTAGAGTTCTTGCGATCGTGCGCTCAAAACTTCGCCACACGAGCGCTTTTGCTTTCTGTCCTTATAAAAAATACGATCACGACTGTTTGCGGAATCGAACCCGCGACCTCGTGCTTGGCAGCAAGGTTGCCACATAGTCGCAGCCGACACGGGTCAACAAACTTGTAAGCGCACGCGAAAGAGGCTGACCTGAAATGTTCACGCGTCACATTTGTGCTGCACGGTGAACTATAAAGTCGAACCCGGATACATCGAATCTAAAGGGGATCACAAAAATGTTTTTTTCGATATATAGGTAATGCGATATATAACACAAAAATTTCATACAAGAATCTTCAAGGGGTATTTTACTGCTGTCCGTTATACACATTAATTCGTTATATGCGGGTTCGATATATCCGGGTTCGACTGTATAGCTGACATATAGCGTATACTTTGCAACTGCTTTAGTTCCGAATGTATTCTCGAATATTCTAGCTGTATACACTGTACATCCAAGCGTGCGTTCGTTCGATACGCTCCTCGCGCGCGGCACGCACGACAGCGGCTCGCGCTAAATTACGTCATGGTAAATTACGTCACGGAGCTTCGCGCTCTGTAGCGTCACAAAAGGGAAGCGGCGCCGCGCAAGCGCGCAATTGGTTGTCCACGCGTTTGTGTGCGTGCGCGCGCGCCCTTGACCGCGTTTCGAGCCGCGCTGGTGCCCCCCTGCAATATACCTGTGTATATTATGTATACTATAGCATATACCAGCGCACGCCGTTTTGTGCCATCCCTTCCCCCAACACACACACACACACACCAAGCGATCTGCACAATGTGCGACGACCTTCCTCTCGGCGATGCGCGACGCCCAAATTTCTCGAAACGGGAGCGTCGCTCTTTTGCATAGAGTCTCACGCGGATGGGCTGGGCCGTCTGTGGGGCCATCGGCCCGGAGGACGCGTGTTCCCCCTTCCTGCATCATTCGAGCGTCCGTGGTCTCGTTCGATCCGGCCCCAGAGAAATGGTTCTTCTGCTCACGAGGCCACCATGCATGCATTGACCCGACGTATGATTTCATGCGCGTGCGCTTGCTTGACTTGCTTCCGTTCTTCCACCTTTGGTGGACAAAGAACGAAAAAGAAGAAAGAAAGAAAGAAAGAAAGAAAGAAAGAAAGAAAGAAAAAGAAAGACGCTTGGTGCGGAGCAGGGATAACGTGGAATATAAGGGAGGGGAGGATGATGAGATTTAAGGCATTGCCTTTTCGGTTAAAATCCGGCTGAGCCGTGAACACGCCTCTCGTGTGTGTCCGGTCAAGCAACGCAGGAATAATATTAGCACGAGGTTTTGGGAACGCAGAAGCCATTGACGGGCAGTGTTGTGTTTCACTCGGCATGACGAGGCCGTCATCGTCCGTGCCGTGCAGCGGTTCTCGCCAGGTCCTGGGCCGAGTGGCGTTGCGCGGTATAGCGATCCGGTTATATGCTCGGATTGATTGACAACGACATCCCAAAACCAACGCAGGGGCTGTTGGGGGGGACAGGCGCGCCAGGATCAAGTCGAACCTGTGACCTTGCGCTGTGGCGACTTAGGGAAAGCCTGCAGTAAACGCGCGCGCGCACACACACACACACGCACGCACAAACAAACAAACAAACACAAACGCGCGCGCGCGCACCCTCCACAATCACTCAAGCACACAGCAGCACGCCTTCGCAAGTGCAGTGACCACGAAATGGCTTCCGCGGTCGTCCTCGGGAATGGCCCGGTGGCAAACGGACACAGCGAGGACGAGCAATTGTTCTTCGAGTTCGATTAGGCGGACGCTCGGCGGCGCGGTCCCTGGGGAAAATTGAGGCTTCGGCCCTCAGCACGGGAGCTGCAGCTGGACGCAGACCTGTCTTCTTTCTTCATTTATTATTTTTTTTTCAGGGGTCGCGGAGAGGCGACGGCGCGTGCTACGTATACACTACGTACGACACGGCGCTTGTTTTCCGAGTCCGTCGTCGCTGGGTCGCGCGCTTTGCGTTCACAGAGCGACGCACGCACGTGCCTCTGCGCGCGCTGTGCGCCCGTCGACATTGCACTGGCGTGCGGCCTCTCTGGCTTCGTACATTCCTGTTGTCGTCGTCGTTGTTTAGTTCGAGGGAGACAGGGCAGGTAAACCGGCGACATGCACAAAGTCCAGGATACATGTTCCGGCCGTACGTAGGTGTTGGAACCAGGGCCGGATACAGGGCTGAATCGAGGGGTGCGGGGGATGTCTCGTATGAAAACAAATTGAGAACGACGGGGTTAATTGTGCGTTCACTATGCTCCGTGGCACACCTCCTTGCACGCTCAGTTCTGTCAGCTTACCAAGACCAAGTGAAGTCACACCAAGTGCCCGTTGCGATTGATCACTGCGTCGCAAGTTGCACGACGCGTCTAACACCACTATTACCGGCCGCTGGACACCGCGGTACACGTCTAAAAGCTATACCTATACGTATATAGTGCGTCTCCGTTACGTTTTAAACCTGTGTCTATTCGGCTTGGCTGGTATGACCTGGTACGAAAGGCATCGCAAGAAGCATCCGAACGGTGCCCGGAAGCGACTGCATGACGACCCAAACCGATCGGTCGGGCGGTGCCGCGCACAGCATGGCATGTATGCAGTATAGCCAGTTATTATTTATTTTTTCTAACGGTGCTTCGCCATGCACGAGTAGAAGAAAAAAAAAAAAAGGATTCGCGTGCCTGTGCCACTTCGCGGTCGCTCAATCGTCAGCGCGCGTGGAAGCGGGGCGTTTTGCCTGCGTGATTGGCGCGTGACAAGGTCGCGCCGGAGAGCGGCGGCACGCTCGCCTTTTGTTGTGCAAACACAGCAGCGGCCGATGATGAACGGATCCGCGGCGACCCGTGCGCTCGAGATGGGCCGATTGCGGACCGCGCGTGCGTGCCTGCCTGCCTTTCTAAGCGTGGACCCCGCGCCGCGTTTTTTTTTTTTTTTTTTTTTTTTTTTTTCTACACGCAGGTCTTTTGACCTCGTGTAACGAGTTCCGTGCACCGAGTTCGACGGGGGCGTCGGAAGTGCTTGGCGCGGGAAGGAGAGTGAGTGAGAGAGAGAGAGCGGGCGTACTGAAGGATGACTTAGGCTAAACAAGAGTATAAGAAACGCAAACAATGCGCATATATATAGAGGGCGTGCTGCAAGGCTGACTGCACGTCACAAAGCACCAGGCCACTCTGGTGTGCACAGCAGAACACGCCAGACCGTACGTGCTGGTGTTTACACTAGAAAACACCAGAATACACCAAACCGGTGTGGTGTATTTTTCAACCGCATGGGTAACAACTCCACACGTGTTGTTCTGCGTGATAAGCTCGTGTTACGTTCCGTTGATTTAACCAGCAGGGCGGCGGCACGGACTTCACTGTATACTTGACAACCTAAGGATTCAGTCCAGTGTGCAAGCACGCGACTTCGGCGTTTTAGGCACAACGCGACACTCGAAACGATATAGGCCCGTTCGATTCGCCTGCACCACTGTGAACCAGTTTCACGGCGGTTCACGAAAAGTTCGGAAATTGTGCAGCTAGATTTCTCTGCAGTGCAGGTAGTACAATACGACACTCGAAACGAATGCCGCGGTGCGTAAAGTTTGAGAGGTCGTGAACCGCGGCCCTTAGAGGTACTGAAGTTCGATGGGGACAGAGTCTAGGTGCGCCGAGGGCTGATAGCTTCGTGTGCGCTGTGTTCTCGCCGCTTATGGTTTGCGTTGAAGCGAGTGGCAGCGCGAAGGTCACTTCGCTCGCTGCTGCTGCCGCTCTTCCTCACGCCAGCGTTTTGACAGCGAGCGTCCGCGGTCGTCGAGTGAGATGTGTTCATGTTTGCTGTGCACGCGTGACACCATGCTTGTTAAGTTAAAGCTGGTAAGCGAATGCTTACAAGTTTATACGGCCGGTAAAACTACTATCTTTACTTCGTATCCTGTCTATAATAACTTGCTATATCGCAATCGATGCTTCGCCTTTCGGGCGAAACTGCTGCTTTTATAGTTACATCGGCGGATTATTCCTATCTTGTCGGCGGTCCACTTGGTTTAAATCCCTCCAAGATGTATACCGCATCGCCAACTCGCCCGACTGTTCTATCCCGTTGCGAAGTGAACGCGCTGAAATCGACACGGAACACGTGTATACTTACTGCGTCGTCGTGTTTAACTCTTCGTGCACTTCGATCGTATCTCCTTCGCTGCGCTGCGCGCGTGTATGCCGAGGATAACTAACTAATATATATACTATAACGAACTAGTCCAAACCAGTGCCACGAACAAGCGGCGGAACATACTACCTAGCGCAGCAGATCGAGCCACGCTGCCCGTACACAGTCTATCGTGAGACACGAAACGGAACCGCCGTGAGTTGCGCGGCCAACAAAACGGCCCCGCAATTCCACAGGAAGGTCACGGGTTCGCGGCCGTTCGCCTCCTGCCCTTGTATATTGCAGATTCTCACGATCGCAAGCGCAGCTATAGCTGACGTATGTGCGGCGTGCACACACATATCCTTCGCGCAGGGAGACAGACAGAAACCCGCCCCTGTGCGCCCCGACGGTCTCGCGTATAACTGCTCCACTTGGCAAACTTGTTGCGCAGGGCCCATGCACTATAGCTTCGCGGCGGTGCGCCGACTTTTCCCGGCAGACTGTCTTTATGTGCTAGTGCGAGGGGTGGGGTAGGTGAGGGTTGTCACGGTGCATGTATATTGTGCGTGGAGTTCTCTGTGTTCGGTAAAACAATAAGAATGCGCTTTGGCCCACTCGACGGGGAAGGTCGACGTCCGAAATAGTGCTGTAGTGTGTATACGTGCGCGCGGAGTTTGCTATCGACTCTCTAGACTGACGCGAAGTTTTCGGCGGCCATTATGAAGAGGTTGCTTTAGTGGTTTTTTTGCTCGTTTGTTCCTCATTGTTAGCGTTGCAATCCGCTAACAGCTACAGTATACGTTTCTTTATATATAGGATAACGCCTCAAGCGAGGAGAGCCGAGTTAGGTAGGCGACGCGCAGAATACCGTGCTTGACAACAGCGCACGCCCTCGAAAATATGACAGTCGTGATGCGTTCGAACTGCGGACGTGGTTTTCGAAAGTGTCTGCACGTATGCGTCACCCGCGTTGAAAGCTGGCTTCGCCACAGCAAGAGATCGTGCGGGGGGAAGCCCGATTCTGCGGCGCCGCCTTCGAAGTTCCCGCGCTAGCCCACCTGGCGACGCTTCGGCCGATGGCAACTATAATTAGTACGCGTTAAAAAAACATGATTACGCACCACATCGCGTTCAAAACTGAATAAAAGCCCAGCGTGGCAATTCTTGCAGGCTTTTAGGGCACGAATGCGAACAAATATCGCGAAAATCCTCGACGTCGCTACAACGTCATCATTTCCGCGATTTGGGCGCGAAATTCAAGAAAGGAAGTTGGAACCTTCTTCTCTAGCAAAAGCCATCCTCCTCCCTCCAAACGAATGCGATAGAGTGCATCGAAAGAGTAGCCTGCTAGTCTGGCCTGATATGCTATTTGTAGTGTCCCTGCGAAGACACGTGGCGCAAGCTTACTTGTGCTTGCAATCTCGTGGGGGTGCGGGTGCAAATCACGCCTAGCGCGTCATTTGAGCGATGGGAGGTACAGCTGACCGGCCATACCCTGGCGGGACAAGAATCTCTCGTCCAGCAAGTACGTCGAGCAGCCATGGCCAGTGAAGTCCTTAATGAGGACGCCACCCACTCGACCTCAAGAGCAACGACCTCGATGGTCCAAATAAATGTTTTCTCTCTCTCTCTCTCTCTTGCTAGGAAATAATCTGAACTAGTATTCATAGTCCATTATGTATACGAAAAATCTGCGTCCTCTGGGACTTATATTTCCTCAAGTGGTAGTCATCTATCTTGCGCGAGCTTATTTTTTTTTTTTTCCCCTCAATGCTGCAATGCTGCTTTTCCGGTACTTTCAGGTCACGAACGGCATGCGGGTATTTATTTATTTAACACTCGTGTGGCCTGACAGATGACGATTATTGTTTGAGGACAAGGTAATTAAGCCTCAAAGGGGGATCAGATTTAGTTAGAGATGTACTTTCAGTCGATCGGTTCGTTCTTCTATAGTTCACGAAGTGCAGGTTAATCGAACGGACTTGGTGTACCGCGCTAGACGTTATGTCACGCAGAAGCAGGAGCTGACCCCTCACTAGCTAAAGTGATCGATCGAAAATGCGGCCCCGTGTTCACCAGCCTTGGTCTCACCGCAACCCCTCGATCTTGTCAATGCAGCTCGAGGTGGACGTGGAATGCTGCGACCAGGGGAGCAGCAGCGCGGCCTCCTCGTCGGCCGGGGGCAGCAGCAGCGGCGGCGCGGCCAGTGCCCTGGGCGGCGCAGCCAGCACGAGCAGCAGCCAGCGGGCCGCCTTCCTCGACCTGGTGCGCCAGTCGACGGCCGCCTGCCAGGCCGGGGACTTCGGGCTCGCCGCCCAGCTCTACACGGAGGCCCTGGCCCTGGACCCGGCCAACCACGTGCTCTACAGCAACCGGTCGGCCGCCTACGTGCGCCTCGGGAAGTACACGCAGGCCCTCCAGGACGCCGCCAAGGCCAGGGAGCTCAACCCTCGATGGGCCAAGGTGCGTTATCTGTGTCCGGCCATGGGGTTATATTCTCGTGGGGAGGAAGGAAAGAATAAAGTTCAGGCAGAACCCATCTCACGATCACTGTCGGCGTTAATGCGATTAACATTCCAGCAATGTAGCTGTACACGCCGTATTGCCACCGCCGAAGTGAGTTATGTAGCATGAACCATGTACTGCAGCCGAGTTCCTCTCTTGCGATTTCCTCTGGACGCGCTGCGCCATCTGACGGCGCGCGCATGAAGTCCCCCTCCCCTCCTTTTGCGTGGCCTCCGAGATTGCACCGGTGGCGCGCCGGTGTGTGTTAAAGGGCCCCTAAACCACCTCGGATATTTTTCGAACATTTCAAGTAAACACGCGCATCGAGTTCAGAATGCCGTCACGATCAACGATGCCAAACGCTGCAGCGCTGTCACAAAAAAAAAAAAAAAAAAAAAAAAAAAATGCCGTCCTCTCTTCCTGGCCTTTCCGAAAAATATAGGAGGCTATGCCCCAGCGGTCGTCACGATGTCAGCAGGGTGAATCTGGTGATGTCAGCGTCAGGGACGATGCCCATTGGTCGAACAAGAACCTACGACTTCCGGTTTGGCAGGTACGCGCGCTCCCTGCTCTTCCTCGTCGTGCATGGTGTTTCTCGCTTGTGCGCCCTTGCGAATCGGTTGGGCAACGCAATGGGCAACGCAAGTGCCAAATCGCTCGCGTTCCAACACAGTCGTGCTTAGCGGTCTGATTAGCTGCGCGAACAGAGTGCGACAGTGTTGGCCTTTCTAGACGAGCGCGCAACACAGGGTCTATAGAGTCCCCGTTACCGGCACGGTAACTCGCCGCATGCCGTTCGCCATTCGCGGGCCGCCGTTCGACAGCGGTTTTCCTCGCGAACGGCGAGATTTCCTTGCCGTAGAGAGGATGAGACCCGGACTCATTTGTGCTGTAGCCTCACCACCACCGATCGCTCGACGGCGCCGAAATCGTCGCTAGGCCTTTTCCGGCTTACTTCAAAGCTAAAACGGACGGCGCTTTGGAATGAATTACTGACGCTCACAAGCCGCAATATTTTCCTACCGTTGTTATCGCTCTTCGCAATAACTGTACACGAAGAAGAAAACACGCTTATATTAGTGGCGCCGTCAGCTGCGATGCGAGCACAGCCGAGCCGGTCGTCTCCCGTAGGTAGCCGTACGTGCACGGCAGCTGAGTTCGACAAGTATCGGAGCTCTCGAGTTCATGTTTAACGTTTGACAGTGGATATCGTTCTTCATAAAATGTACAATTTACGCATCACTTTATCTAGGGGAAAGTATTTTACTTGGAACAGAAGCTGCAGCCGATGTTTTCGTCGCCGGTGGCGGAGGCGCGCAGCTTCGCAGTCGTCGATTGGCCCGTTGATCGCGCTGCGGGCGGTGCGCCGGCCGAACTACCGTCTACTTTGGACACCTCTCGCGCGGCAGACGTTCTAGGGCATGGGCGGCTGGTTCGCCGTCGGTATATTTGCCGCTAGCGTGGACGTGCCTTAACCGGAAGTAGGCAGTGTTTTGAGAAGCGCGTTGGCGATGACGTATGTGATGTGACATTGGAGCATCACTCGGCGAGGAGGAGAGACGAGCCGGCGAGGAGAGTAGCGAATGAAAGAGCGAAACGAGCGAGGGCCTTTAACGTTGATAATTAATTCCTAAACTAAACTATTGGCCATCGGCCCCCTCCCCTTTAGATATCGGCCCCGTCCTCTGGGAGAGCATTGTGTTGCCGCTCTGCCTTCGGACATAGACGGCATGACCCACTTCACTTCCCTTGTGCATGATGCACAGGTGAAGTGAAGACCGCAGTTTGGACACAGACTGGCTAGAGTGCATGCCTTGATGATGACTGCAACCCAACTGCATCGATTATGTTGAACAGTACTCCAGTGCCCAATTCTTAAGGGACCCAGAGCAGGCATGGACAAAAGTACAGAACCATGTCGTTGCACACTACACGAGCACTGAACTCTGTGCAGACTTGTGCTTCTTTGGTGATTTGTTGACCTGCTTGTGTTTTCCATTTTTCTGTTCTCTAATGGTACTTTTGATTGGCCAAGCCGGTGAGCACATTGAATTGCTCTGGAAAGGCTTCTGCTTGCACCTTGGCATGCGTCGGCCTAGGAAGATCCTCTAAGACCAGTGCTGGTTCGTGCCAGAGCACTTCCAAAGCAGCAGTAAATCTGTTTGCTTACCAGAAAGCAGCATACCATGGCAATTTTGGCGAGCTGGTTGACATTCTTTCCCTCAAAGAAGCATGAAAAAAAGTAACAAGGAATTTGTTCTTTATGCACTGCTTTGAAATCGTATATTCCTGTTCTTTGTCCCTGCACAGGCCTACTATCGACAAGGAGTCGCACTCCAGTGCCTGGGCAGGCATGCCGATGCCCTGGCTGCATTCGCCTCGGGGCTCAATCAAGATTCAAAATCAGTCCAGCTACTGGCTGGATTGGTCGAAGCAGCGATGAAGTCACCCCTTAGAGGTGAGCAATGAATCCACGTCACATTTATTGGCTGAAGGTATGTGTGTTGGCTCTACAGCTTGTTGGAGTTTGCCGTATATTAATTAACCTTTTAAACATGACAAATAGTGAAACTGAGGTGCTCTATAGGGGTGGGGGTGGGGGAACGATTAAAAAAAAAACTGAGCACAATGTGCATTGGTGCCTGATGTTGGTGAATATACCCGGAGGAAACTAACATGAGACGACATTCTGTAGACATTAATGTTAGCCACGACAAGAGAGGAAATTTATGCCGGAAAATGTTGTATCAAAGTTAAGTTCGTTATAAACCATTCATTAAGCGGTTATATGCTGAGCCATACATCTTGGCTGCGCAGCCACTGCAATGATGCATTTGCTTTACTTTGTAATTTCTTGTACTAATTCGCTTTTATTTGTACTGTACAAAGAGTCGCATTTTTGCTCAGAATTGGCTGGTTGTTTGTTTGGATTGTGAAAAGCATTGGCGCTAACCTTCGGATCGATGCGCGGTGCAGCCACTTTGGAGCCCACGTATCGGCAGCTGCAGTCGATGCGCCTGGACAAGTCGCCCTTTGTGATGACGTCTGTGATCGGGCAGGAACTGTTGGCCACGGGTCAGCACGCTGCTGCCGTGGTGCTACTGGAGACAGCCCTGCACATAGGCACATGCAGCCTCAAGCTGCGAGGTTCCGTTTTCTCTGCCCTTAGCTCGGCCTACTGGGCTCTGAACAGCATTGACCGTGCCATCGCCTACATGCAGCAGGACCTGGCAGTGGCCAAGTCTCTTAGTAAGTCTGCCAGTATGCACTTTGGCATGACATTGCTCCTGATTTGTCTAAAAATGTAATTCTGTCTAGGCCATTGCATTATCATTGAGATGGGTTGTGTGTGTCCTTGAACCCGTTTTCACCGAGACTCTCTAATTAGGAAAAGAGAATTATAGGCTCATTTAGGTCTGTTGTTTGTTTCCTTCTTTGGCAGTGTGACTAGTGCTGAGTCATGTTTTCTTTAGTTCAATCTTTTATGCATTCCACAATGGACTGCCGTCTCTTTCAGAACACTTTTAAATAGACCGACTGCCTGTTTCATTCTTGAGAGTGTGAGGAATGTTATTGCAAGCATTAGCACAATAAAGCTAAGTTTTCTGTTTTTTGAAAGTAAGAAAAGAAGATGAATGCTACACTCATCAACGTGAATATATTATTCATCTCCTCACTTTCACCATGCATAATTGAATCTGCTGTTTCATTCATCCCAATTAGAATGCCATTGATTGCTGTTATTTATTTGTTGAATAGTGAAACACCACACTGCACCAAAATGGCGGGAGTCCTTACGTGATTGTTGACAAACAGCCTTGAAGGATGTCCGTGCAATCGTTGTTGCAACAATGCCGCACTCTGCATTGTGCAAAATTACCAGGCATGCTCATACTAACTGCAGTCACTTCTTCCTTCTCAAATATGCCACATTTATACTGCCCATTCTTGCCATTTTTTATTTCTTCAAAAGTAAATTTCTACGTACATGTCTCTCAACAATATACAGCCTTCTCATTTCACAACTGCAAGCTTGGAGCTTGAGAACCTTTGTTGAGAACATTGACGCAACTGTGCCTGTTCTGCAGATGACCAGGCAGGGGAGTGCCGCGCCCATGGCAACTTGGGGTCAGCGCACTTCTCCAAGGGCAACCTGAAGGAGGCCCTGTCCAGCCACCGTTACCAGCTAGTCTTGGCCATGAAGTGCAAGGACAGTCAGGCAGCCGCACTGGCCCTCACCAGCCTGGGTCATGTGTACACGGCCATAGGTGACTACCCAAATGCACTGGCCAGCCACAAGCAGTGCGTCCAGCTTGTGCGCCAGAT
Organism: Dermacentor silvarum; assembly: GCF_013339745.2. Lineage (NCBI taxonomy): Eukaryota > Metazoa > Arthropoda > Arachnida > Ixodida > Ixodidae > Dermacentor > Dermacentor silvarum. The sequence goes on along the minus strand of NC_051156.1, from coordinate 192,224,673 downwards.
GGGTGACAGGCTTCAAGAAGCACGTGAGGTATGTGCGTAACATATGTTGTCCTGTGTCTTCCTGTTTCCTTCTGTGCGGCCTTTCTCCATGGCTTGGCTACTTTTCGAGGTGCAGTGTGGTTGGAAACCTCCACATAATTAGCCAGATCCCTCCTAGCAATGACAGTTTGTAGCTTCTGTGGTCATTCTTTCATTGCGATGCTCGATAAGTAATTTGCTGGTGTGAACAAGTGTGGTGAAAAGTTCTTTTAAAGGAAAATGTAGGTTGGAAGTTCTTTGTCTCATTATCGGATGTGTAGCACAGCAATGATTAGTGAAGTTGTGTATTCAGGATGCGAAGCTTTCAGGCTCTTTTGTTTTTTCGTTCAAGTCTTCTACTCGCTTAGGTGATGTCTTCAATGCTTCATGCTTGATTCTTCTCTGAATAACATTGTGACTGGCAAAAAGTTAAGCTGAATGCTTTAAGCCTAAGATCATGTTATATGACTGAGGATGGCTAAATAGTTAGTCAAGTATGAATGGTAGAGATGAAAGAGGAAAGTGGTGGGCTTCATCGTCTAGTTTTGAGTTCTTTTATACTGCTGATGGCATCCTTTATTTCTGACACCATAGCTACCGCTTTTTCCATGGAAGCATTCCTAGGCGGGCCTACGAGGAGCTAAAGAAGCATTGCTCTGCTTGCAAATATGCACTTGGCAACGTGTGTGCGCTTTGTTGGAGTACAGCAGTCACTTCACACTGCAATCAATGTTCTGTAAGCTGTTGGTTGCACTGAGATTGTCAGTGCAATAGACAGTGAGACAGAAATCCAGTAGCCAGTAGAGAGATTTAGCATGTCTGAATACATATTGCAGGTTGTAGAATATCGGAGCACTGGATTGCACCAACAGAGTTGGCAGGGACATCCTGTGGCAGTCTTTTCAACCAAAAAGCATTGGAAACGTTTATTTTCTTTGATGGGGCTATTGTCGTTCGAGGAACATTTTAAAAAGCTGCTTATACTGTTCCCAATGCTTTTGTACCGGTAACATATTGCCCATCATTGTAACAATAGTTTTGTATGCTCTGGTTGAATTGGACATCACAAGGTGGTGCCACCAGCACTGCTGCTCATGTCTGTGCCTCAAGTACCCTAGTATTCCATAAGTGATAATACTACGTGCACAGATGCGCTAAAACTCTGTAATGAGTAAATAGGTTAGTAGCTGGTGCAGGTTCTGATCCTTGCATTGTGTGACATTCCAGGTGGGCAATGTGGGAGCCGTGTACCTGGCCTATGGGCGACTTTGAGAGTGCGGTGGAGTGCCACACAGAACACCTGCGGCTTGCCAAGCAGCTGGGGAACAAAGTCGAAGAGGCTCGCGCTTACTCGAACCTGGGTTCCTCCCACCACTACCGACGCTGCTTTGACCAGGCTCGCTCCTACCACGAGCAAGTGTTGAGGATCGCGCGTGAGCTTGGTGACCGGGTCATCGAAGCCCGGGCTTACGCCGGGCTGGGCCACGCTGCCCGCTGCATGGGCGACGGGCAGCAGGCTCGTCGTTGGCACGAGAAGCAGCTGGACATGGCACTTGCTGCCAGGGACAAGGTATGCGGAGCTTATGCCGCTTTAATCCGGCTTATTGTAGTACTTAAACAAGATGGAAGTGGCACAAAAATTCGGACGAATAAAAGGAGGTGACAGGAGAGGGTGCTAACTCTTTTATTCTTTACACATATTGCGCTACTTTCATCAGGTCGGTTTACCATATCGCCCAGCAAAGAATTCTGATAGCACTCAGCTAAGCAAATCAGGGGTAGTCGGCAAGTCACCCCTCCCCCTCCCCTTTGCCTCCCCATCCACTAAGCACCCTCAATTCTGCGAGTCCAGGTTAATGTCTTATTCATTTATTTATAGTGCAACACCAGTTAAACGAGCTAAAGCTCGGTTTGCTGTCATCATCATGCACTCAGCATCAATTCATCGTCATATCATCTCGTCGTAAGACCACCTGATCAAGCTTGACTTCACCCTTGCCACGTGGAAAAGAAAAAACGAAACTACGCCCACCATCACCACTGGGGGTCCAACTCACGCCCCTGTGGCAAATGTGCAGTAGAAAGCCAGGCGCACTAGCTAGGTAATTTGTGTGGCGTTTTGTGCATCACCAGACTTTGAGACTGGTGGCCATCTATGCGTGCATCTTGGAGGCCACAGCAGTAAATATTGCAGCAGACGAGGATGACATTGTGTGCATCGCAAAAATACGAAGTTGTTCTTGTAAAGATGGCAGTGTCTGCTGCAAAAGCCTGCTGCTGTCACAGTGACAGATCTCGGTGCAGGAGGACTCACTGAAATCTGCAGATGTTTGTCTTTTCATTTTCGAACTCACCTTGGGAATCGGGTAGTGAGACACCTTGACTTTCGGAATGCAGGTGGCTGAAGGGCGTGCCTGCTCCAACCTGGGCATTGTGTACCAGCTGGCGGGCCACTACGAGGCGGCCCTGAAGCTGCACCAAGCACACCTCAACATAGCGCGGTCCTTGGGAGACCGGGCGGGCATGGGCCGGGCCTACGGCAACATGGGTAATGCCCAGAGCGCCATGGGCAACTATGAGCAGGCTGTTCAGCTCCACAAGCAGGAACTCACCATCTCCAAGGTACAGAGGAGAGAAAGAGAGAGAGGTGGTTGTGAGGGCTGTCTTAACCACATTTGCAGAACGTAATGGCATGCTAAAGTTGTTAGCAACTGGTGAAAAGTCCTGAAGAAAATGATTAGCCAGTGTCCTTTTGTGTTGACAAAACCTGGTGGCACATCGGTAGTCGAACGAGTCATTAAGTTTAGCTGCTTCTGCTAAAAAATAGGAGAAGTGATGCTTCGTTGTGACACTTGGTAAACAATTAAAGTAATGTGCACTACCTGACCTGAAACCATTTTTAGATGCTTGAGCAGTTGTTAAATGCGTCACACTTTTGTTTTAAACAAAATCTGGCTGTGATTTTGGTTGTACTGAGCTAGTTGCACCAGTGATTCCTATTTAATAAGCAAGCTTGTAGCTCAGTATAACATGCTGCCTTGAATACTGCATTAAGTGGATGTTGTTACTCGTTTATTATTATGTTGGCACCTCACTTTTCGTTTCGCAAATGCAATTTGCAGGAGGTCAATGACCGCAGTGCAGAGGCTTCAACGCATGGCAATTTGGCTGTGGCATACCAAGCCTTGGGGCGCCACGAAATGGCCCTCCTCCACTACCACAGGTTAGCAAAGTTTTTCTTTTCTTTCTCACCGATGTTATATAGTAGTGGGTCGGTGGTCATTTTACGCTGCTCATTCACTTTGCACAGTGCATGTGGTTTGCAAGGTAAAAAGTGTTTGGCTCATAGGCATTTCCGAAGCACACAGACTTCTTCTTGAAATGTAGTCAATTACTATAGTCGGTGTCTCAGTTGACTTACTTCACTTTCTATGATTTAGCCGTTTGGTGTTTGCCAATGGTTACGTGTGGCCATTCTTGTCTAGTACTTCAAAATGTGCACGTGGCACTTCAGAATGGGTATGTGTTCCACAGTGGGACAACAAACAGTACCTGAATAATCTCAGTGCAACAAATATTCAAGCGCGTAATTATTTTATTAAACCGAAGCTTTCTGCGCAGAGTAAGGTGGGTCAGTCCTGGAGATTGTGCCGCATTAAACTGGGCCGATCCCGAAGAAAGAGTATTATGTGGTTGCGTGGATCCCGTGAATCACGTGGTAGGGGTTTCTGCGTCTCACCGATTTACCGGGCAGGCATGTCTCAGTTTGCTTTGCTGCAAGCTGTTTTGTGTAAAAGATCAACATCTTTTATAGCATTTCATTAACCGCTTCCCAGAAGCTTCACAGAGATACCAACTTGTGCATTGTGTCTGTGGGGTTTTGTTGTCGATTTATCTAATAAACGTTTTTGTCTCCCTGTCCCTTCCTAGCCACTTGAACATAGCACGAGAGCTAAAGGATGCGGCGGGCGAGGCGTGTGCTCTGTGCAACCTGGGCAACTGCTACAGCTCTCGTGGGGAGTTTGGTCAGGCTGTGCCGTACTACGAGAACTACCTGCGCCTCTCCGAGGAGATGGGTGACACTGAGGCCCAGGCGCGGGCCTGCCACTTCCTGGGTTATGCCCACTATTGCCTGGGAAACTACAAGGTATGCATTCGTTCGTTTGTGGCAAGGGATTCGACAACCCATGATTCTGATGTGACAAATGAAACATGAGCAAATTAGGGCTAAACAGAGTAAATTTATTTTTGCTTCCACTTTCGTCAGTTCGTGTGATGTCTACATGATTTCAGCTTGCATACTTAATTTTGAGCCTACATATTAAAGTCGCCAAACAGTCTTTGGCAAATGGATGCGTAACAGTCCTGAATCACACTCCCAATTTATAACCATATGAAACCGAATTACAACGAAGCCAAGAAAAACATGGGGGAATTAAGTTACTTGTTGTAATTGAAACCTAGAAATGGTAAGATAAAGGAAAATGAAAGTGTCAAAAAGGAACTTGTTGCTGGCTGGAGCCGAACTATTATCTTCCGCATTACAACTTCGATGCTTTAACAATTGAGCTGTGGTGACGACTGTTCTTCCATCTACTTTATTGGGTATTCATGTATGTTTACAAGATCTGAGCCTGAGAGTTGTAGCCAGTGCAGCTCATGGCCATGGTGGCAGTTGCAGAACATCCTGTTGAACTGCAGGCGTCGCGTAGTACGTGATCTTAATTAAGAGCAGGCAAACTGGTCTGCTCTCACCCGTGTCAAGTAGTTTTTTCATCCTCTTTCATTTCCCTTTAATGTTTTTACATTTAGAATAAAAAATAACAAATAATTTTCTCCTATGCTTTCCTTGGCTTGGTCGTCTGTGGCCTTCAAGTGGTTTGTGTGCAGCGAAAAACCGCGTCCCCCGCTTCTCCTTGTTCTTGTTCGCTCCCGAGTTATAACACATAAGAGGTGACTAGTTTCACAGTGCTCAGAAATTGTTCTATATAAGGGATAATTCAGTTTAACCACATAACATATGATCGAATTTGATCGTACAACTAGAGGAAGCGCTGCAGTGAGTGGAATGCATACATTGCAAATGCTGCTATTCCTCTCTTTAGGACGCCATCGATTACTATGAGAAGGACCTCACCCTGGCCAAGAACCTGCATGATCGTATCAACATGGGACGAGCATACTGCAACTTGGGCCTCTCGCACCTCGCTCTAGGGAACCTGGAAGCAGCGTACGAGTGCCAGAAGTACTTCCTCGCACTCTCCCAGGTCTCGCGGAACTTGCAGGTATGTACAGCTCCTCCGCTGTGGTAGTTGCCCAGCTGCGTAAAGATTCTCACCTAATATGTGGGGACCATGCCGGTTCTCAAATCTTGAGAGTTTTTGTGTGGATGCGAGGTGAGACGGGCGTCGAGTGCTATACTGTAGACGCAAGCCTAGAAAGACACCAGCTGTGCCCTCGACCGACACAAACAATCACTCGGAGCCTTCGGGTTCCGCATGTCACCTGCTTGCACACTCTTAGGCCATGTCAAACGTGTGGGCCGTGATAAGGAAGTGAAACTTGGTTGCCTTCACCTGTTGTGCCACGGCTCGCCGCAAGTTACTGACATTTGTGTAGGCTGTTACAACCTTCACAGTCTGCAACACATTCATACCTAGCCGCATTTATCAGTTGCAGATTGTGACAAACAGTTGCCAGCCAAATTCTTGTTTACTGTGCCAGTTTTTACTATGCTTCATTCAAGTTCTTACTAGTCGTAAGATTTTATCTAAATATGAAGACATAAATTGAGCTGATCAGCAATTTTTCAGCATAATGCTTTTTTGTCTACTAAGGTGTTTGCGCAGAGTAGATAAGCCTTTTCTTCTGCCACTTGACCGCGAATGGGACGACGCAATCAGTGTTTTGCACTGGCACACCAGAGAGCATTATTTAACAAAGCATTTGATTAGTTCATTACCCCGTAGCATGTATGCGTTATTGCAGGGACTTAAGATCTCGAGGTCTCTGTAAAATTCTGTACCTTAAGAATGCAGTGGCAAGTACACCTCTGTCCAATTCAGAGAAATTGTCAAGATGGGATTTAGGTAATTGGAAATGTTAATTTGCATAAATGGGCACATTAATTCTGTGGAAGCCTGCAAGGTGGAGGGATGAGAATCTGGCTTCGTGCTACACTCGGGTGGATCGCAAATTTCCCTTTCATGATTTGTAAGATGTGCCAGCTATGTTCGCTCATTTCCATATGATGTTATGATGGAGGCAAACATTCTATCAATATCAGTATCTCCAGGGAACTAAGTTTTTTGAGCGGTGAGGTACAGACAGCTGGTGCAGTGTAGGTTTTGTGGGCAGCGCTCGAACTAAATTCCTTACATTGTTCATATGTAGCACGCTGCAATATCGGTATCATATTGTTCCACTTATATATTTATATCCTCCTTTCTTGCACTCAGGGCAAGTTTCGTGCACTGGGCAATATGGGTGATGTGCTGATGAAGATGGGAAAAAGTGAGGAAGCTGTGCAGATGTACCAGAAGCAGCTAATGTTGGTGCGACAGTCCAAGGAGCGTCACCTCGAGGCTGCAGCCTACGGTGCTCTGGGCCTCTGTCACCGACAGTTGAAGTGTTACGAGAAGGCCCTTGGCTATCACACGCAGGTAGGTGTTTCTTGAAGAAAGATATCCTGGCAGATTGTGGTAACGGTGCCCTACGTAAGAATGGGTAGAACCAGTATGTTTATTGGGCTAACTGTGCCTGGAAAGTAAATCTGCACTTAAGCAACAAGAAAGCGGTCATCGTAGTTGGAAGTTGTTGAACGCATAGACACTGCTCGAGCCCGTGCGCTCTGTATGCGTATCTGTCATCATACATTAGAGAGCATACTCCAGCATTCACAGGCAGTGCTCGTGTGATCTGATTATGGTGGGCCAGTCTTGTTATCAAAGAAGAGACAACAGCGATAATGTTTGGGTACAACATGGAGCGTGGGTTTAAAGCATGATAACAGTCTGACTAGAGGGAGTACCTAGCTCATGTGAACAAGAGTTAAGAATGTGCGGCAATAGCATACAACCAGGAGACTGAAACAAGTTGTAGAAGGTAGCTGTTTGTGATCTGGAGTGTAACGCCTGCACACGTGAAGCCTAGATGTATAGCTACGTGGAGGAAAAGTGCAAGGAAAAGCATTCGTCATGATTGTTTAGCTCACCACTGGCTGTGTTGAAACTGCTGTGACAAGTATTCTAGCTCATCTACATGCAGTGACCTTCACGTAGATGCACTTACCTCTGATTTAGCACTTAACTCTGCCTTGTTTTCACTCGAGTTTCGTAACTAAATTGCACGTTTGAGTCTGCATTGTTCAACATAACAATTGGCATTGATGACTGCCTAGCTCGTCTGGGCTTTCCTTACCAACAAGCAGCCGAAGCCACTGCACATATCTACAGCAGCTCACACCTCTGATAGCAAAGTGCGCACACAACTGTGGTGTTTTTAATCTTTTGTGGACGAGCAGGCGAGCAAGAAAGCCAAGTGTTTTACTGAACGACGCAGACCAAAAACTTGTGATCTCATATTGCAACATTTGAGCAAAAGCAAAAGAGCAATAAGTGCAAAATGGTCTTACAAAGTTGTTATGATTGAAACCAAGGGTCACATAATATTATGATATCAAAAGTGTAATGTAGAAATCTCCGCCAACTAAGTGAGAGTCCTAATTCATAACAAACCTTAGTGCAAACAGCACTACACAAGGAGACAGGACAGGGCGCTACAAGTGTAATCCTGTTTGCGCTAAGGTTTATTACGAATATGAACCAACTAGCCCATCAATGCATTCTGCTGACAATCTTAACGCTGCCTCTCTGCTACACGGCCTCCTCCTCAGGAGCTGGCTCTGCAGCAGGAGCTGGGTGACGTGCGTGGCGAGTGCCTGGCACAGGGTCGGCTGGGGGCAGTGCACCTCTCTCTGGGTCAGCTGGGCCTGGCCCTGCGCTGCTACCAGGCCCAGCTGGAGCGGGCACGCCAGCTGCGCGACTGCCCGCTCGAGACGCAGGCCCTGGGCAACCTGGGCCTGGTCCGCCTCGGTCTGGCCCACTATGAGGATGCCATCGGGTACTTCGAGCAACAGCTGGCGCTCCTCGAACAGGTGAGTGCTTGCTGCTTGGCTGCGCTGCATGGTGCCACAAGGCCACACCAGGCATGTTGCGTTCCCGTCATGTCAACATAAATTTATCTGGAAACGTTTCTTTTTTTTAAGCCATTCCCCAGCTCATGCAGGCAGTTTTACTGTTTGGGCCTTGTCAGCTGCTGACACTAATACAGAAAAATATGACTGGTCCTGGCTTATTAGTCGATTCCTTAGTCAGAAAATTTGGTTTCCACCTAAAATCTTAGGTGCTAAGCAGTGGCAGGTAGATATTGACTAACAGTTCAGTTTATTGGTTGATTGAAATGAGGGATACAGTTACTGCGACTACAGTTGTTGTAACTTCCTATTTCTTTAAAGGGGTCCTGAACCAGCCCTCGGGCTTGGTGAAAAAACATTGTCCGCGGATAGTGTGCGCTGCTGTGAACATTTCAATCAATCTTTGCAGTCGTGCGCAATGCTTGAAGCTCGCAAGCAGAGTGCGAAGTCATCTTTCTCTCAAATACTTTCTTTTCAACAGAAGCCTACTCCTTACTCTCTTCTGGACAGCTTTTTTATTTCGTCATATAGCAGATTCCCATAAGCGGCTGCTATTGGCCAATAGCTGACGTCAATCAAGAAGATAGCCTGGTCAGACCACACGCACACTTGCAGACACGCGCTCACTCCTGACCCCTCCTGGTTAGATGCCTTGGCAGACTATTTGATAGCGCTTCAAAAATGCGCAAGTTGGATGTGGCTAATATCCGTCAGTCAAGCTGGCGAAGGACAAAGCCGGTTCGCACCACTTAGCATGGTCAGACTGGAGAATTTGAACGCGACCACGCACTCAAGCCCTGTCATGCATAAAGCAAACATCACACATACGCACTACTGTTGCATGTAGCTGCAGTTTGGCACGGAGCATAGATACTGATGCCGCCGTAGGGTGCCACTACAAGTCCACTGGCTAAGCGCACTGCAGCTCGCGTCATAGGCGTCATAATCGGAAGTAGTGGCATCTTTGTCAACATCCAAAATCAAATTTGAACTGGGCACCACGGTCACATTTAGAAGGCGGAGCCTTGTGTGTATGCCCCGCTCGGCCGTAGCCTTAGCAGCGCAAGGCATTCAAGAAAGAGAGGAAGCACCGCTAAAGACGTGTTCGATTGCAAATAACTCCGCTTCTACTGAATGCATCGAAGTACTTTTTGAGGCAAAGTATTTCTGAAATAGCCTATTTTAACTTCAAATGCATTTCTCCACTTCGATAAAAAGAGGTTCAGGGCCCCTTTAATGTGACATCCTCTGTCTTGCCTCACGAAACATTACTGGTGGAATTTGGTGTTTAAAATGGAGGTCCTTTATTTAATGGTCTGCTTGTATCAGTGCTGTTGTCCTATTAGGAACGCGTGCTAATGTGCACAATGCACAGTGAACTGACTCACTGTTACTCTTTTTTCTTTTCATTGTCAGCTTGGAAGCAGCAGCAGCACTCTGCTGGACAAAGGCCGTGCCTATGGTAGTCTTGGCGAGTGCTACGATGCCCTCGGTGACCCCGAGGAAGCGGTCAAGTGCCATGACCAGTACCTGAGCATCGCCATCAAGGCACAGTCTCCCCGCGACCAGGAGAGAGCCTACAGGGGCCTCGGAAGCTCCTACAGGAGCCTTGGCAACTTGCAACAGGCCCTGGTGAGCGACTTCTGTTGGTTGGCACCGTGCATTGTTTCTTGCGCATCCTCGTTGCACGGCCATAGGACGCCTAATATGCGGGGCTCTTTTTTTTAACAGCCAAGGTTGAGCTTTGTAAGCCATTCACACGGAGACTGTCGTGTCCACAGAGCCCCACTAAGAGTTAGTGAAAACTCTTGGCAGGGCTCTGTGTGTGCTAGAGCTAGGTCAGGTTTCAGAAGTCATTGCACAGCTTAGAGGTCAGTAACGCAAAGCGTCACGAACATATCTTGACGATGTCATTCATTGTCGTCTACGGCAATTGAAAAATGCCCGCTGCAGTTGTGCTGTGGCTGGAATGTGTTGGCAGTAGCTATATGATAGCGAGTTTGATTCCAAGCCCTAGCATCTTCATTTTGGTGTCATAGTGCAAGTTTTAGTGCAAAATAAATAGCAGGTGGTTGCTACTGATTCAAGGTAGCCTTCCATTATGGCGCCTGCAATAGCCCAGGCACAAGCTTTGTGAGGTTGAAAACAAAACCGGTCAATTAATTGGCCTGCTAGATGGTTTCTTCAACCATGGTGTACTAGTGTGTGTCAGCAAAAGTGCTAACAGGCTCCTCTTACCTTTGATGCAGGTCTGCCTGGAGAAGCGATTGGTCGTGGCTCACGAGCAGACGGCGGAAAGTGCGGTGCCTGGGAAAGCAGCAGCTTATGGTGAACTTGGCGCTCTGCATCGACAGCTGGGCAACTACGAACAAGCCCTGGCCTGCCTTGAGCGACAGATGGCGCTCGCAGAAGATGACCCATCCCTTCGCGGAGATGCAGCCTGCGGCATGGGCGCTGTCTACCAGGTGAAACACCTTGGCGCTACCTTATACCCATGCCACAAGGACGATGTTAGTGACATTAACTATCTGGGACCTTAAGTTTCCTCCGTTATAGCTAAAGGCTATACACACACCTTTCTAATGACATGAAATGCCACGATAATAAGTGCAGTGACTGTGGCAAGCTTGTTAGCAATCCTAATGTCATTAAAATAATTATTTATCAGGTAAATGTGCAAGAAATGCCTTTGAAAACAGGCACATTTTATGGAGGAAAATTTTGGTATAGTACCTCAAAATTATGTTTTTGTGTAACTACTAACTACAAACGCAACTACATACTAACATTATGAGTGAGAGTACATACTGTGCACGTTTGATTGCCAAATGAGTTGTGAGAGTGCTCAATTCCATGCTGCAATCAATTTTTAGTGCCATTAAGTAGTACGTCCGTGTGGAGCTATACGAATGGTACTAACCTTTAAGGCATTAAGCAGTTTAAAGTCATTCTTTGCACCTGTGTTTAGTATGCATATAATTGTGCTCTGGTGTAATTTTTCTAACAGTATTGAGAGTCATGTGGACTCTGATTTGATCTTTGCGATTTCGTCCATCTCGCAGGCTATGGGTGCTTACGACCGGGCTCTGCACTGGCACCAAGTCGACCTGGAGATCGCCGAAGAGACGAACAACATGGCTGCCCAGGGGCGAGCTTATGGAAACCTGGGCATGACGCACGAAGCGCTGGGCAACTACGACAAGGCAGTCTCATTGCAGGAACAGCATCTGAGCATTGCTGCCCAACTGGGTGACAAAGCAGCAAAAGCAGAAGCCTACAGCAGCCTTGGTGAGTGAGCGCATCATAACTTGCTAGCTCAGAGGGTCGCTCAAAACTTAACTATAACCCATGTCTCATAGTTTGTATTGTATGTTTTTGCTTATATTTCTTGCTTGTCTGCTCTCAGCTCTTGTAGATGGATCATCGTTTTCATTTTACAGCTTGTCCTGTACAAATTTTTTACTTGCAGCTCATCGCTGTTATGCCATTATCTCAGGTATAAGGAGTTGAGTATTATTCTAAGAGGACTAGGATCGAATGGAGGATTAAATCATGGTGTTCATCCAATGTATCTATGTTTCTAAGTAGAAATATTAAATTTGAGACACTGTTTTGCTTACGAATAAACATATAGCACTGTATTTTAGTTGGCCAGTTGGCTTAAAGCAAGTTGGAAATCTTTACTGGCAAAGGCTAGCTCTAAGGCCTGCTAGGGTGATATGAGTGCAGAGGAGACTGTTGCCTCAAGTAAGGTGAGATAAAGTGTGACAGAAGCCTGCTTGTGTTACCAGCAGAAGGTGCAACAGTTTGGAGTGAAGGCAGAATGCGTGGCAATGGTCGTTAGCTTTCTTTTCAGCTTCCTTGTTACCCTCTCAAAGTTTAGGCCTTGTGACGTTGCATATCTGCAGGCCTTATGACATGCCCTTTGCACATCTGCAGGTCGTGTGCATCATGCGCTGGGTCATGTGAGCCAGGCATGTAGCTACCTGCAGCAGGCTCTGCAGGCATGCGAGCAGCTCGGAGGCGGCAAGCGGGAGGAAGAGGCTCGCGTCCGGCACCGGCTTGGCTTGGTCCTCTGGCTCCAGGGTGACTTGGACGGTGCGCAGCAGCAGCTGGCTCGTGCTCACGACCTCCTGGAGGCGCTGATGGCTGCCGTCACCCTTGGAGAGCACCGCGGCACTGACCCGGTTGTCGCAGAATTTCTGGGTGACACGGCACAGGCTCTGCAGGTGAGTTGACGCTCTTGCATTTCATGCTAGCCTTTGGCTTTCAAAGCAGGAAGAGCTGGCAGCATGTACTATGAAGAGGAGCAAACGATAAGCAATAGTGTTTCCTGAATTCTTGGCCTTGAGGGGGGGGGGCAACTCTGCCAGTTTTCAAGGAGTGCTGACTAAACGGACTGAATGTGGATATTAAAGACAGTTATCAATTTGTGTAATGATCGCCTAAATATGCCTTTAGTTGCTTACCAGTGGTGCCTGCGCTTAGTGGTGTAACAAGGACTTTAGTCGGATGGGTGTTTTCGCTCTCTCACATTTAACAAAATTTCAGTAGGTTTTCCAATGGCACAAATGGTTTTATGCAGAAATGCAGGCTAGTATCATCAATATACATCAGGGGTCAAAGCAGGTACCCTTGGCATGACATATATGTCACGCAAGCTATGCACGCCAGCAAACCATGCAAAGGCGACGACATTAAATCTGTAACATGGCAGGCATACGTAATCTGCTGAGCTTTCTGTTATGTCCTGTGCATGCATAATTTAAGTAAAACTGTCTGTTTTCATTGTCTCCGCATGCAGCGTGTGCTGGTATCCCTGGGCAGGCAGGACGAGGCCCTGTTGGTGGCAGAGCGCAGCCGCACGCGCTGCTTTGCAGAGCATGCCCTTGAGACTCGCAGGAGCGCGCTGACAGCCAGTGCCTGCGTGCCCAACAGCCTGGCCCTACTGCTGGAAGTGGTCAACCGGCAGAAGGCCACCATCCTCTACTTCAGCCTGGCCGCAGGGCACCTTCTCATCTGGCTCATGGTCCCACACAAAGGTACTTGTCGCACACCGGGAGAGCCACTGACCCAACTTGATTCACTCACTTGCCGTCTATGCTGCGCAGTTAATTCAGCATCAATTGCATATCTGATGAGAGTGGAATGCAAACGGGCACCCTCTTAAGACTTCAAACATGGGGCAATTTCCAAGTGCTGAGGCTGGAACACCCCTGTGAAAACACTGCACTTTGAGTGCACTAGTAAGAACCGCTGGTGGTTCTCATGGTTCCTGTGTATGGCTTTGGGGCCATTAACCTCCATAAAGCAGACAGTTCCTTCTTTATCTGGGAACAGTGGAAGCCATTTCTTTGACAGTGAACAGCTATGTTTGCAGCATGCTGAGCCTTTCCTTTCTGTCCTTTCCTTGAACATTCTCACCCCCCATTGCTTCTCACGTCTCACACAAGTGCCAGTGGGCAAAAACTTCTTTTCACTTGCTGACATTGGCATAGTGAAAATAAAGGAGCAGCTGTTACCTTCCTCTAAGTCTGGTGGTCGGTGTGCTCATGATAGTGTGTGATTTTCATGTGCAGAGGCTCTAAACCTCGTTAGGATGACAGGACGCGCTGCTAGAATTTCAGTCGTTGTGCCCTTTTTTACTAGAACAATGTTTGGTCTCACACAGAACCGACTAGCCTAGGCTTTTCACTCTTTCAAGTGCTGGTTGTCACTGACTGTTCATTCCTACTTTTCTTTTTATTGCATTCTCATGGCAGTGATGCTAAATGTAAGTAAAAGCTCACGCAGTAGATGATACATGTTTTAGCGTGACGATGATGCTCTCCGACGTAAATGCCTTACTGATTACGCATCTCCCTGACAGGTATCGTCAAGTTCACCGAGACACCCTTGAGTGAAAACCAGTCCGAACCCCTTTTACCAGACAAAGACGGCAAGCTTCCCAAGAAAGCTTCTCTCTTAGAGCGCCACCTGTCGGCACTCCGAGAGTCACTCGGGGTCGATCCCGACACTGAGGATGCTTGCCAGAGCCACTGGGATGAAGCCAGCGACCGCTTTGGCCAGGTAGGCAACCCTGTCTTTGCTTTTACGGGAAAAATTCTGGTGCATTGCTGTCATGAGATTCACGTTTGAATGGCAGCAAGTCCACCTGTTTAAATCAAATTGCATAATTACTGTTTCTACAGCAATCACAGTTACAATCATGTAATGGCAGTTATGTAGAGACTGGCCCGAACTTTAAATTCAGAAGCGGAATTTTGCACTGAAAATTGCAGTGCATGTGACGTAGGTATGTTCGTGACATTCCAGCATACACTGAAACTTATTACTTCTGTGTGATCAATTCATGATGCTGCACCCATGTTTCTATATTTTCTCTTTTTTCATTTATAGTAGTCTGGCCCCATCGCATAATGAATAGGTTTAGGGTAGCGCGATTAAAATACAGGGCAAAAGAAGACAGACATGCAGGGACACACACGGCGCCATGTGTGTCCTTTTGTGTCTTTTTTTCTCCTGTCTTTTAATCGCACTACCGTAAACCTGTGTTACCAACAAGCCCACATTGCAACCCCCATGGCATAAGTTAGTTTGGCACAGCATAAGTGCACGCACAGCTGCTTCACATCAATGAAGTCCCGCTGAGTTTTGTGGTGAAGGTCCATCGCCATTTTCCTGCACTATTGTAAAGTTTCATCTCAGGAAAAAACAGCATACATGTCAACATGCAGTGACTGACAAAGTCAAGTAGCGCAGGCTTTATGCATCCACGGCACTTCATATGGTACTAGGTGCTTATCCTTTAGCATGGTATCTGTCTGCAATTACAGGATAAGTAGGGTCCGTTGTAGTAGCTTCTCTGATAGTTAAGCTCTTTGTAACTGCAGGCATTCAGTTAGCCTGTCTCTAGATACGTGGACACTATAGCATCAGAAGAACTGCCGGTGTCGTAACTGACAAAAGTGCAATTAGTGCAAGAAACATGCCCTATATATTGTTTTTGAAAATATAGTGTGTTTGAATCGAGTAAGTACAGTATACGAGTTCACCTGTTTATGGTAACCCATTTTATTTGATATTTGCATTGGTTACATCTTTAGCACCTGTCTTCCAATGATAATAATCATGCATGGAATTTTCGCTGGCACTGTCCAACAAGAATTGTCCGTGGCCATCAACTTGCGAAAACTTGTGCAGGATCCGGAACGCCGGAGCAGTGCAGGCTTCAGCCGCTTGGGAAATCGCAACCACCTCCTCAACAGCTCCAACTACAGCCTGAGCAGCCTGTTTAGCGTCGGCAGCGTCAGTGTCACCTCCGGTCCTGCCAGCCGCGCAGGCAGCATGCGCGCTCCGCGACCCCATTGGCCTGGACCCCCCTCCCTCCACGCACTCTACGAGCTGCTCATTGGCCATGCGGAAGAGGAGCTCAGCCGGTTCGCGGGCCGTGACCTTCTCATCGTGCCCGACGGCGACCTCTACCTAGTGCCATTTGCGATGCTGCGCGGAAATGGCTCAACCGAATACCTCTGCGAGAGGTTCAGCCTACAGTGCTACCTTCACTGTCGGTGCTGCGGGCGGGCCAGCGGGCCAAGGCGGCGAGGCAGCAGCAGCAGCATGGACAACAGCGAGCAGCGGCATTTTCGTCAACGGCGGCCGGGGAGCAGCTCATCTCCTTGATCGTCGGCAATCCTAAGGTAGGTACAGCTGCAGTTCTTTCACGTTCCTTTTTATTTTCAAAAAAAAACAAAAAAAACACAACTAGTTCCGTTGCACTGGTTCCGTCACACACCTAAGAAATCTAAAAGCAGTTGAACTTAGGTTCTACAAACAGTAGAACCTTAATATAACGAACGTGCAAATAATAAAGTAAAGTAAATCTAAGATGTTTCTCCCCATTATCAGCATGTAACCAATATGTGCTTATAATGAATATTAGATATAGTTAAGTTATTTTCATGTCAGATGTGACTTCGTTATAACGAGGTTGGTCTGTAGCGAAGGACTGCATTGTGCTCATGCTTATCTCTAGATAATCTTGCAGAACGAAACTATTGAAGCACAGCGAGAATACTGTTTTGGGCTTGACATATGGTAACAAATTTTCTTTAAGAATCATTTCTTTTTGACATACTGTTTTCTATGCATAGAGGCACTATCAGTCAGTGCTCATGGATGTCGTGCCACTGGGCAAAGCAGTTCTATTACGTGGTGAGGCACAGCTACACACTGCAGTCAGTGCAAGAGACTATATGTTTGACTTGGTTGTCCTAGTAGCAGGTCTTGCATTTACAGCACCCGTTCATCTTGTCTGGCCATGGATGTCAGCAATGGTGACACGGTGTTGCTTAATCAAAGCTGTAGCTTTGAAACTATACATACAAGATTGTGCATCAAACCTGAGAACTCCAAGAGAGCTTTAAAATGGGCCTCAGTGCATGTTGATCATAGGTATAGTTGATGCTCTGTAGATATGATAGGGGAGCAGTTAAACCAGGGGGTTTGTCTTTTCCTCTGTTAATCGTTCATTGTGTTCTAAATTACTAAACCACTCGATGAACAACCCCAGGTATCGCCCTGCACACTAGAATGGCTTGGCTGCGCGGAGATTCCACATGCTGAACAGGAAGCCGAGATGGTTGCTGAAATTTTGGGCGGTGAACCTCTGCTGGGTGCTGACGCGACAAAGGAGATGGTGCTCGGCAGGATGGGACAGGCTGAGTGCATCCACATCGCCAGCCACGTATCTTGGAAGGTGAGAAGGGTTTATTTACAGCAGTGGAATTGTTATCTGCCAACAGCTGGTTTAGGTATGTCTGTAGTCATTGTAATCTGTCTTAACTCAGAAATAGACCTCCCAGCCAATGCACAATGTAAACTCATCCTTGTTCTTGTTAGTTTTCATTTCCTTCATAGTGGCCTAAATTTATTTGGAACTAAGTCACAAACAAGCCGCTCTAAAGTTGGGATGATAGGAACAGGAGTGAACTACCATGATAAAAGAACTACAGTGAAAGGGATGCATTGTCAGAGTTTTTCTGCTGTTTTCCACAGTTGCAACAACATTTGCACCATCACATGAACAAGTTTTTCAAATCACCACTGATGTCTGTGGTCATGAGCTTTGAAAAACGACAATGTGATCAGTTTCTTTTTTCTTTTTTGGTCATCTTCTTCACTGCATACTGTAGCCAGCGAAAAAAATAAACTGTTTGACTGATGTAATCAAAGGCACCCCAAGCACAAATGTTCTTGGTTATGCCCTCTAGGTTCCTGGAATAGTACTGGCATCGGGAGCAGAGTTTGCGGAGGACGAAGAAGCAAGCGGGGAAGAAGGAGGCGACGGGGCACGGCCAACGGCAGATGTCCTGCTGACGGCCTCTGACGTGTCCCAGATGCGGTTGGTAGCCCGCCTGGTTGTCCTCAGCATGTGCCACACACGGTCATCCCATGGACGAGTGGACGCCCAATCCCTGGAGACGCTCGCCGGTGCTTTCCTCACAGCTGGGGCACACTGTGTCCTCGTGTCATTGTGGCCTGTTCCAGACACCGCACTCAAGATCCTGCTCAGGACCTTCTACTCGTCACTAATGCAGGTAATGCTGCTGCACTATTGCGGTTATACCGGTCGTGAATTTTAACAGCATTCCTCTCGTGTTGGAATTGAAGACGTAGACTTTGGTACCGGCTGAGGAAGCATGTATGAGTAAATGGTGGTTGACTTATTGTGAGAAACTAAAGTGCAGTGCATTGCTGCACATGAGTGCAAATTATATTAGCGTTTAAGCCTGCCCATATACATAGTGTGTTACAGTTTACAGAATATCGGAACACCGAATGCGTAAACATCAGTAGTGCTAGCGACACATTTACTTTGTGGCGCTGAGTTCTACTAGACTGCGCTGAACTATTATTGCAACTGAAGAGTATGTTCTACTTGACCGCTGACCTAAAGGTGCTGGCAGCAACATGATTAATCATGTGTTGTCCTTCTTTTCTTTCCAGTTGAACAGCTGTGTTAAAATTAAAAAAAAAAAATTCTAGCACATTGCAGTTGAACAAAGCGCCACGAGGTGTCAGTATCAGCGCTAATGCTGCCATCCCAGTTTCCGCTGTTCCAGTATTTCGTTAACCAGCGATACCATATGGGCAGGCTAAAACTTTCATTTATGTTCCTTTTAGAATGTGCATTGTTCAGGACAGTTGCCTCTGAACTCCTCCTCAAGTTCCTAATAAGTGACGAGAAAAGTATGGTGACCCCTGTGACTAGGATGGCAGCTCGAGATAAACTAAACAGCACACATGCTGCCAGACCTCTCTTGCTCTCTTATCTCTTTTCGTTAATTATTTCTGTCTCCATTCTTTTCTTTTCCTCAGTGTAAGGTAATCAACCACACTCAGTGTTAGTTCGCTTGTCCCTCTTTCTTCCTTCTCTCTGCTCTAAGCAGATCAGAGATGCCACTCGCTGCTTCTCGCGCATTTATATTTGGTGATTAAATCAAGCCTCTAATGTCTTTTTCTGTTCGCTACTGTTGTGGAGCAGGGCTCGAGAGCCAGCGCTGCTCTGAGTGAGGCCCTGTGCACGATCCAGACAACCAAGCAGTTTGGTCACCCGGCCAACTGGGCCAGCTTTGCACTGGTCGGTGGGGACGTGCACCTCTCCAACCAGGTGGTGCTCATGGGCCAGGCCCTGGTGGAACTGCTCAAAACACCCGACAAGTGCCGAGACGCCCTGCGTGTTGTGCTACACCTGGTGAGTGAGAAAGTAACGGAAACATTTACGAAGCAGATGGGCATGATGCTCGCAAAAAAGTTCTCACTCTTTGCCACCCTCCATTGCCTTGATGCATCGGATGAGTGCTGGCAGATGGGTCGGAATATTGAGTGTTCGAGATGCTGGCTAGTCCAGCCGTAACCACGTGCTAGCCGATGGTAGGTGGCGATTGTGACAGCGATGCTTCGCATGGCAAGCTGTGTGCGCAGGTTATACCCACAGAGCGATGCAATTTTTCCACCAGTGCAGGCTGAGAAACTTGCAAACACCTAAGATTCTCTACCTGTGCAAAGGTTAAATTGTGAGGACGTCTGTAATTTTTCAATCTATGCACACTTACGCCCAGAGGGAGTGAAGGTGTGTTTGAATTCTCCTTCACCGTCAAGGAGTGAAGATTGCCACAGGACAGGGTTTGAAAAGAGATCGTTACAAGAATTACAACACTGGCCATTCTTGTGAATTGAAGCACGCGAAAACCACAAAGAATGGAACCAAAGACAGGCTCAAGCTTTTGTTCTTGGCAGCTTTCTGCACTGCAGGTGAAGACTCGCGGCATACCATTCTGTCATGTAGGGCCTTTACATCCACATATTCGAGAAGCACTCAGAGCTGTTCAGTTCTAGTTCTTGTTCATATGTGTCACGTATGTTTTTTGCGCTCTTTCTGCTTCCAACGTGGCAACCTGATTCCAGCCTCACAAAAGAAAGACGGACAACAGAAAAGTAAATGATGCCGTCATTCTTAACATTAAATGTCCCAGGTGGAGAAATCCCTCCAGCGCATACAGAGAGGCCAGAAGAACGCCATGTACACCAGCCAGAAGTCCATCGAGAGCAAAGTGGGGCCCGTCTCAGGCTGGAAGGAGTTGCTCGTTGCAGTGGGCTTCCGCTTCGAGCCAGCTGCCAATGGACTGCCAGCCTCCGTCTTCTTCCCGCAAGCAGATCCCGGAGAGAGGCTGGTCCAGTGCAGCACTAGTCTGCAGGCACTTCTCGGTGAGCATTGTGCTTACGTGTCTTTCTTAGCTTCACAAAGAACATCTCTCTCTCTTTTACTGCAGGGCAGGAGCTTTTGTTTTGGTCAAACTGCTGTAAACTGAATATTTCAAATTACCAGATGACTGCCATGCTTCTGTTGTAGCAACTAGCGAGCTTAGCCAGTTTACTGGGTGCAGCAGTAATTCTTTGGCTCATCATTTGGGGGCAGAAAAATCTTGTGCGAGTTTCTTGAGGCAATTTTTTAGGCATGTGCATGTTTCACGCAGGGGTGTTTTAAGAAATCTTGACCAGACTGCATTGAGTTGAAAGTTCCGGTAAAATTTTGCTAGTATGTACCTTATTCGAATGGACATCATCACAGGGGCATTCGGTAGATGCTCTTCTTCTTTTTTTTTTTTTTTTTTAGGTGGCTGCATTATGTCTATTGTTCTGTGTCTGTTGTGTACACCATAGATGTCACAAATATTGAGCTGCAATTGCACAATTCGACGATGACGGCTCCTATTTGCCTTTCCTTGGTTCATCTACCAGTATGTCTGTCCCATTTTTTGTATGGGGTTGCTGACTTTGGTGAACCTCTTCCACTTTGCCTTATTGTTGCAGTTCTGCCTTTCTGGCATTGAATGTATGATTAGTCTCACTTCATGAACAAGCTCTGTAATATATAACCTCCAAATGTGAGTTAGAATGGCAATCTTTATTTTTTATTGCTTCAAGGCCTGTCCGTGATCTCCCTGAGTGCCATATCCAAGCTACTGTCAAGCCCGGAGTATGCGGATGACATCATCGAACTGGTGTGTATTCCCAGCCATTTGCAACCTGTCATGGTCGAGCTTCAGACTATGTAGGTTTTGTATCATGGGTCATTTTAAAGTAAAATCCAGATGCACAAGGTTAGAGCAAAGACAGGATGGAATCGGTACCATGGTCTATGGGTGTTAGTCTCTGTAGAACATTTCTTCATGAAGAATAAACCTTTGTTGCATCTGTAAAGATTTAGCATCTTGGAACAAGCTCAACTAGTAGACAGTGATTTTATTGAGGCTTTTCTAAATTTAACTTTGAAGAGTAAACGCAAGGAGGGAGCATTTATTATAGCTACCTCAGATAAGTGTCTAACCATGTGGACAACGGCTTTCATCTTTTCCAAAAGTAAACGTCAAGTGGTAAGATAACTTATTCTGATGCAACTAGTTGACTCATGCCACTAGTTGACTCATGCCACTAGTGCCACTACATGCTAAGCTTGTAATCAATGTTTTGCCACCGGTTTTCGAGAAGATTGGTACTTTCTGCGATACGTGCCTGTGCATCGTCACCAATGCTGAGAAATTAATATGTATTACATTTCAAATGCCACTCGTTGATGCAGCAATCCTGGATGAAAAGTGAACACGAGAAACTGACACGTGATGGCAAACCTGTATTTGTGTGTTTATGCAAACAAGAGGTGCTTTTATCTGAGCAAACTGAAGAAATGCACTCTTTGTCTGCATACATGAAGTTGCTGCTGTGAGCATGTGCGAGCTTGTGTTATCTGATGAACGGAAGTAGTTTTTTGGGTTTGTAACAGACCGCAATTACTGGCTGTAAATAACTGTTGACTAACTGCATAAATAACTGACATTAAAGGTAGTATTTTGTCTCTAGGATTTTGTTGGCTCTGAGAAAGAGAGGACAAACCAGAGATGCAGCAAATAAGTTGAGATTTTTATTCTGTCAAAACTAACACTTCAAAGAATAAAGGACTCCCTCGATAGGTCTGAACTCGAAGCTGCAAATAGTGTTTTGTTGTACCCGTCCTCCTTTTCATTGATGCCGCTCGCTTTTATATATGGGTAAAGCTTCGAGCTGGGCATTGTGCTCACGTGTCAATTCATTCTTCTTCCAGATGCACCAGGTCGTTGGACAGTTGGGAAAAACTGAGCAGGACAGCGTCGAGTGCCATGTCAGTGTCAAGCTGTGGAGCGTGCCAGGATGCCACGAACTACTCGCCTCGTTAGGTAAGCAGCTTTGGTCACAGCTGCAAGATCATTGCGTCATGTTTACCAAACGGGCACGCTAGCCTTCTTTTCTCAGATTAGATATTGAAAATCATGTCAGGCCAATGGCCCAGCCAATATTTCCCTCTATAACTGTTTGGCAGGTTCCCCTGAACAAATTTGGACAGTTGAGTTGAAATTATGTGCCTTCTGCCTGAATTCACTGCAGTCCAGAGAGGAATGTATATTGCAACCTCACTCACATTAGTGACAAAGCGTCCATGTTGGATGACAAGGAATTATTATCTTGTATTGAAATAAGCCCATCTTTTGTTGCTTCTTTGCCTGTGGCAAGCATAAGTAGAATCACTGCACTTTGAAATTAATTCTTTAGGGCTGCAAACATGCGAGTCAGCCCACCCCATCTGTGAGATCTATGGCCAAACCTGCCACATTACAAACACCACCGAGATTTAATGCTTTGAATGGAGAGCTTCCTCGTAAGGTTGACTTCTGTGCTAAATATTTATTTGCAATATCCATACATTTTTGCCACAAGCTTCTTGTGATTGTTGAAAAATTCACAGTTAAATAATTCATCACGGCGTTGTAGTGCCACTTCTGCT
Source organism: Dermacentor silvarum (assembly GCF_013339745.2). Taxonomy (NCBI): domain Eukaryota; kingdom Metazoa; phylum Arthropoda; class Arachnida; order Ixodida; family Ixodidae; genus Dermacentor; species Dermacentor silvarum. The sequence goes on along the minus strand of NC_051156.1, from coordinate 192,202,081 downwards.
TTCCAAATTGGCATATGTTGCCCTTTGAATGAACCCAGCATGGCTTTAACTTGTTCAGACTTTCGTACCTGTCTCTGGAAGTGCTTCCTTTAGCATTGCCTGGACTGTGTGAACAGATGGAAACTGCTTAATGTTCCGCTCTGCCTAAATTTGAACTGTGGTAGTTTGGCACCGAAAGGCTGCACTGTTTCAAGCGGCAAGAATAACGATGTGCTGCCTAACTTTCATTGCAGGTTTCGACCTCATGGAAGTTGGCAAGGATGAAGTCACACTAAGAATGGGAAAGCAAGCAAATCGCAGGTCGATTCAGTTTGCTCTCCAAGCTCTCCTTGCCGTATTTGGTGAGTGAAACTCTTGTTTTGCATGCCTAAATTATGCTTCATGCCTGTGTGTTGATGAGCTACTTAGTGAAACACCACACTCCTGTTGTGCCCCACCCACCATATTTTCGGGACTTAGCCCCAGCAGACTCTTTTTCTACTCCCCAAGCTGAAAACTATCTTGAAAAGATGTCGTTCTAAAACCGTAGAGGAGATCCAGGACAATGCGAGAAGAGACCTGCATGCCATTTCAGAAAGTGCATTCCAGGAGGCTTTCCAAAAATGGAAGAAAAGATGAGAAGAATGCATTGCCAGTAGAGGGTACTACTTTGAAGGGGACAGCACTTAAAATGTTGTACCATAAGCAGTAAAGGTGTTATAGCAAAAGTTCGGTTTCTTTTTGAACACACCTCGTATAGTGACTGCGCCATCGAAGTGCTGTTGCTCAGACATAAAGATTCCTTTTAAGACAAGTATAAATGTACCTAGTTCTCTAATAAATTTCGCTTAACCAGAGTATTGAATCTGTTGAAAGCTAGACAAAAGTGATTGTATTTAAAGCTAGTGTATGCATGAACAGCAGCCAGCCCCAACACAAATCGCGATTCACCAAAATTCGTATAGGTATAGTACTAAGCTGTGACACTCATTCATGTCTCTTCCTCCAGATACTCAAGAAGCACCAAAGAACCTCAACTTTGACGACTCAAGTGACTTAGACAGTTTAGACAGTGATGCCCGCACAGATTCGTCACCACCCCCAACATCAGCACTGGCATTTTCTTCTGGACCTTTGACTAGGCCTCGCCTCGGTCAAGGCACGGGAGCCTTCTCCAATTACGTCAGGGCAAGGGGAGAACCTGACGGTCGCACTGCGCCAGCATCTGACCAAAAGAACCGTGACAGCGACACCTTCACACCAAGCCCCGTCAACCCAGTGAGCGCCGCATACACGAACCTTGTGGGACTCGTGGGATTTAAGCCAACCAATGCAGCATTAGTGCAGCAAGGAAAGATGCGGACTCTGTACAATAACGACAGTTCACCACTCGACGACTCTGGAAAACGGCCAGACAGTTCATCATCTGCTAGCTCCGACTGGGACGCCGGCCAGATGACAGTGCGTCGTCAGAATGGCAACACTAGTAGCAGCAGCAGCAGCAGTGCTCGCGCAGCCGCCTCAAGTGAAAATGCAGAAGCGGACGCCATCTGCCGTGTCGAGGAAAGCTCCGTCATGTTTTGAGTCCCAGAGCAGCGATTCCGACAGGAATGATTTCTCTCTCGACCGACCGCGTTTCGGAGCGGGAATCTCCCGGCCACCACCACCACCGCTCGCGACGCCGAGGACAAGCCTGGGCAGTCAGTCCAAGCAGAGCAGCAGACGACCAAAGCAGACGACGAATGCCGAACAGCAAGAACCATGCATCGAGATGAACACGCTGCTGAGTCCTACCTGTGGCAACTGGTGAAGGACCTGCGCAGAGGGACAGAAGCATGCGGGACCATATTCTCTCCCACCAGATGCGGCACTTCTCGAGAGCACCACCGATTTCGGACGTGTACCATGACCGAAACCTGGGGCTTGGTTTGGCGCCGTCCCTCTCCAAGATTCTGGCAGACGATGGCGGGAAGTTGCTCTCAGAGCGGGCCGAAGAAAATGGCACAGTCGAAGCGATCAGGTCAAGCTCTCCTCCACCATTGGTATCGAGGAGGTGCAAGCCACCACCGCCGCCTCCAAAGATAGCGGCGAAGCCGCACAGGTTGCAGAAGGGCCGGATAGGAGACATCATTCGTGGTGCCGTTGGTGAAAGCAATGGCTTCGCCTTAACACTCGACGCCGAAAAGACGAACGTTGTAGAAGAACGAAAGCCTAGCAGTGAAAGCAGTGACGATGGTTCATCGCAAAACAGAGACGCTGTGTCCGACAGTGCGGAGAAAACCGAAGTCCATAGGTACTGATGACGGTTCACAGACTGCAGTGTCGGAATGCTGAGTGGCATATTGTTTGTGTTTAGGACAGGCGAGCTCTGTGATGATGCATGGACAGACGAGAGCAAAGCCCTATGTTTGCAAAAGACTGGGTACTTTGTGGAGTAGCAAAGATGCACCACTGGTGGTGCCAACATTTGCCATACCCCGTGTACAGGTGATGAGAGTTACTATGTTACTATTTATGAGGCTGTTCAAATGTATGTGTGCAAGGCACGCTACCACGAGATGTGATGAATGTTGTCGTGCGCAGACGAGCTTGTGCCTCAATTTAAAGAAACACTAAAGAGAAAGCGTAGAGGTGGATTGGTATTTTTACGCTTCTAGAGTACCAAAAAGGTCCATGAATGGAGCCTTAATTGGCAAGCAAGAAAAGTGTGCAAAAGGAAAACACAGGTGGCGACGCCACCTCAAAGTTTATAGTTTCTGTACTAGTAGTTCCGCACGACATGAGGAATTTTGACAGCATCTGTGCAGGGCTAGTAAATCATTTGTAGAATAAAAAAGGGCATCATTGTAATTTAAAGGGACTCAGCCTAGCATTTTTAAAGAACATTTTCTACACAAAAACAGTCCAAATATGAGTATATATAATGAAATCTGGGACATCATGCTAAGTACTGGTGATGTTTTACGAGCAATGGTGAATGAAGTGAACTTTGGGTTTTGTTTTGTCCGTTAGTTGTTCACTTCTACATTAAATAGGTGCTAGAGCATCGAAATACTATCATATTTAAACTGGTTTATTGTTGATTTTTAGTGCCGTTTAACTGAGCTCCAACAACATGCATTTCAAGCATTGTGTGTTCTAAGCTCTTCTCAATTTTACAACCAAAGGTAATTTATGCTTTTTACCATAATGCATCATTTACATGACTATTGGCAGTTGCTATATGGGCAAGAAAAGAAATTGCCCAGGAACATCAGCCGACGATAATTAGGTGTTTATTTTGCCTTGCAATGTGGCCTTGCTTGAATGTGCAACATATTGCCTTGAATAGCTTTGTCGCAACATGGCAGTGCTTAACGACTCATTATAAACAAATTATTTCTGTAGCTTTGTTTTATGCCGACATGTGGGCAGTTGTTTTTGTATGAAGCCATGAGAGTTGTATGAAATTATGTGTAGGAGTAAGGTAAACACATGAAAGTACAGTAACTGCAGCAAGTCCTGCGTACATGAACACGGAGAGGATAACAAAATCAATTATTCAAGGGACAAATAAAGCAGTGTTGTATCAATCTGATGTAGTAGTAGGTTAGTTCTTCAAAACTGCCTCTGCAGTCCTTTCATGGAAAAAGATTCCTTCTTAATGGTAAAACTGAAGGCCAAACTTCCCTTTATGATCATGCTCAAACAACGCCACAAGCAGCATTAGCGAGGACACCGATTTCGGGCATTTTCACCTATATGCGAGTGCTATTTGTACACGACAAGACAGGAGTTGCCATTTTTTTTTGCTATTGTTATTTTCAAACACGATTTAGCACTTATTAATAAAGAGCTAGCCTAGACTTGGCCAAACATTACAATCAGACAAACTGTAGAGGAGCTATCGCAGAAACTTCAACATCGTGTTGCCACGTTTCATTCTTACCTTTTTTTTTTTCCCCTTCACACTAAGTGTACGATAAAACTGCCATTTGCAACTTCAATACCATAATAATCTACCAACGCAACCCAATCTAATCTGTCACTCTAGTGTCCCCATAGCCAAGGTTAAAGGTGTACGCCATTCATTGTGTCTCGTAGTTGCATGTCTCGTGCATTGTTAGGAATGAAATACAAGAGGCCATCAAGCAACCTTTTTTTTTTTTTTTTTAAATTTCAGAATCTCTTCATACTCACTTTATGTTCTTGCATACACACACACACATATATATATATATACACAACAAACAGGAGGCACAGCCATTTTCATAAGGAACAAAAAAAAAAAAGAGACTTGTTCGAATACTCTTTGGTATGCGCATTCTGAGTCTGAGGTCAATCTCCCTGTTTTGTAAATATGTGCTACGTGTACATTCTTCCCTTTGGCTGTGTGGACTGTATTTTGTAAATGTGTTTCTTTTTTTCTTTCCCTGACTCAGAACATAGGCGTGTAAATGTGATACAAAGTGTAGTGTATTAAAACATCTACCATGGCCCTAATGTTTGTGTGCGTGTGTGTGCGTGTGCATTGTTTCTGAGGGTCAACTAGTGCACCGATTTGAAGATGGGAAGCCCGTGATAAAGACGAGGTCGAGAAATAAACGGCAACTTCACATTGGCACGGTTAACGATAACAGCCACTAGACACCGGAACTCCCACACAAACATGTTACATAAATAGCGCCGCGCTTTGCACTCGCAAATAAACATATATATTATCTCTGTTCGGGTGACTACACAATGACTTGATAAACATTACTGACTAAAAGAAGCTGCGCTATGCTTCACTAAAGCTTCAGCTAAAAGAAAGGAGATAAGTTTCGGATGCCCGAAGGCTAAAAAAACGAATGTGGTTTCACCGGGTAAAATAGAGCGAGCAGTGTTTAGCTAAAACCCCGCCTCTAAGACGGCGATGCACCTGGGTGTCACGTACTTTCGAATGTGAAAAAGTAGATGTGGCCGAGACCGGCTACGTAGCTCTGATATATATATCTTTTTTGTGCATAAATACTTTCGCGCTCGTTCCCCACCCAACCGCGAAAGCTTTTACAAAATGGCAGCGAAGTGTTCTCTTTGTCGCAGTGAGAATCTTGCGCGAGATTTTTTTTCTATCCCTCAGCTCCCAACATGGGGGTTCTCTTCAAGGAACTCTCTGAGTAACGTGGGGCGATCTGTCATCACACCAGCAGCACCCATGGCAAATGCTCTCTCAAAGTCTTCTTTTTCGTTGAGCACCCACAAGTAAGTCTGCAAAATGAGGGTGAAAACTCTGTTTAACCATAAACATTCACCGGCTCTAAAAGCAACTCGGAAAGAAGAACATCGAAGTAGCAAACACTTAAACCTCACTTTCTAGCCGCATCATAATTTGATTTGTCTTAAACAGCCAAGATTTATGATCATACTAGGTATCGTGTGGATAGCCCACTACGTCTACGACAATGCATGCTAACCATTGACAAACTGATTTTAATTGCAGCAGTCGTACAGATGAGTTATTATTGTGCATCACACTCGGAACATACAAGGCGTGAGCAGCTTTAATTGTGTTTCTTGCAGTGCAATTCTATAACTATCGTAAATGTACAGAACCAAGGACATTTGCGATTTTACTGAATCGGCCTTCATTTTTCTAAGCGCAAGAAAAGGAACGGCCAGTACAGTCGGTGAATTTGTACAGGGGCACACTGTGACATAAGTACGGCTGCATGACATTTTACAGCCCATTCGGCACATTGTTTCATTTACAAGAGAAGTTACTTGAAATGTTTAAGGAAGAAAAATAAAACAGCTAGTGTTTAAACTCTTAAACGTTATACTTCTAATTTTATTTTTCCCTTGGCTGCGAGACATGGGAAAGTTAACGAAGATACGCAAGTAAGAATGGCTTTGCAAACAATGCACGGAGAAAGTAGCATCATTGGAAATAACAGAACACACTAGTTAACAGTTTAGAAACACAGTGATTCAGTGAAACATTATTAGGTCATTAGGTGTTGCAGAAAGCGTTACGAGGTAGTACATGCCAGTCTTGCATCATTCTTACAAAGGATTAGTATATTGTTATGCAAACATTATGCAGGAAGCCGCACTGCACCCAAGAGGTTATAGCGTCAACTCACCGGAATGCCTCGTTTTCGAAGATGATTTATCACAAACTTTCTCACAACCAACCTGCCAGAAACAAAAAAAAAAAAACATGTATTGGCTTTGAGCCAAAATGAAAAACAGAAGGAGCTATGAACACCAGCAAGCATGAGACAAATGGAACCATAACCCTATAAACATGTATACCATTCATAGACTTGCCAATCTTAAAATGAAAAATACTATGCTAGAAGCCAAAAAATACAAAAATTTGGTGAAATGTACTGAAAGCTGTTTCATTGGTGAACATGTTGACTGTTGGTTAAAGCTTCACAGACTTTGGTCTGTAAACACGCTGCTCACAAGCACTCTGCTCTATAGTTGAAGCAAGAATGATCCGGCAACAGAAAAACCGAAATGTGTGTGGCATTTATTTATGAAGTATGCATGTAACGGCTGCTGAAATTTTGGTTCCCATTATGTATTGGTTCTACAAGTTGCTGCTGCTGGTAGGTTTCAATAACCAAAGGGCCCCAAAAATGGGGTTCTGAAAAACTGGTAAGCGAGTGTGTTTGTACTACTGCATTCCAAAATCAGTTTCGCCCTAAACTTGATGCAAATGAAAAGTCGTTAACCTATTCGTGCCAATACAACGATTGTACACGAGCTCTAAAAAGCTGGCACTTTATGATAAAAATCGTAAATGTTGGCAGGTGTGCGTTTAGTTGTCTAGATGACAACTGGTGCCATTTTGACAGCTACGCATATGCTTTTGATAGGTGAAACTGAAAACTGAGCTCAGCTCATTACATAAACCAAATTACAGAGCCAAGACAACTGCTTGAAATTTAAGACTTCACTCACAATGTTCTGGCTTCAAGAGCATAACCATTCATGCACATAGGAGCACAAGGTAACATGCTTTTCTCATAGAAAAACCCCAACAATGTCTTTACTGTGGATATCTGTTCAACTTTTTTTTTGCAACTTGTACAAATAACCTCGTTAAGCAAAACAAACTACACACTGCACCCCGTACTTACAGCAATGTCTAGCATTAGTTTAGCATCTCGTTTAGCAATAGGTATGGAAAAAATGCAGTAATACAATTATTGTTAACAAGATGCTACCCAGCCCACCACCTGAACTGCAGGATCTCAGTGGTAGGTAGCAACATTGCTTTTATGTGTTAGCAAGCCTTGAAAAATCATAACAGATCTCGATTCCTTCCGCTGTACTTGAACTGCCAGCTATGACTGAAAGGTAATACACACCAGTCAAGTAACCTGAAGAGGAACCGTGACTTTGGTTGCTTCAGCTGCTCCATCATCGTGGGATTCCTGCAGGGTGGATGGTTGCACTAACATCAATTTCTCTCTCTTGTCCTTAGACATCATGCACAAACACATCCACCAATCAGTCAAAATTCCTTTCTTGCAACTAAAAAGAAATGAAGAGATTATTCTCAAAGACTATGCTTTGAAGAGCCCTAATGATTATGCATCATTCACAAACTCCTGCAAGGTAGCTTCCTGTTTCACAGACACACCTTCACAATGGTGGTGCGGGGCATTCTTGAAGTAAAAAATTGTTGCAGAAACCATTTAAGATGATTGTTAAAGTAAGCGAATACCTTATGTGGACCACAGAAAGCAAATGGACACACTAGCAATACTTCTGAAATATACTCTTGACGCTGATAACAGGGTTTGACGATGGCAACACAAATTATCGTTGACCTGTTTTGGTAGACGGTATTTTATTTATTTATACAATACTGCAGGCCCTGGTGTGGCCCAAGCAGGAAGGGCGTACAAATAATAATAAAGGATAATTACATTAGCAGAAATAAATTAACAGTGCACAGAATACCAACCCAGTCCAGCAGCTGCGAGAGCAAAGCACGGAAAATAAACACTCGCTCATGTAATGAAGGAATTCCAAAAACAAACAAAGTGAAGAATATACGTATGTAGAAGTGAATCATCAATACAGTTTAAGCGAAGTAAAGGAACAATGATGTCAATAATTCAGATGGTCAATGGAACCAATACTGATTAGTAGCGACTGAGGTAAATTGTAGCAATTCATAATAGTGCATGGGAAAAAAAGAATACTTAACGACATTAGCTCTGGCATGACAGTGATAACAACAATGGTGACGGCGCGATGATGATGCAGATGATGATGGCGGCAAGACCAAGACTGCATGACGACAACGGAATCCCGACATAGTGACAACAATGGCAAGAGAACATCTGCATGCTTCCTTCTCCGCTTGTAGTTACTCCATGGAAGCCAGATATTCCTGTGACGATTTGCTTTAAGAATAATGCAGATCCTGCGGACTGTGGGAGTCGGTCTAAGCAAAGCTGTGGCGAGCTGGCAAGACGAGATGGCAGATCTCGACAAGAGCGGTTCGGCAAATTTTGACACCGAACACACCCCGCAACCCTCAGCCTTGGCTGCAGAGAAACACGACACCGACCACAGCACCTAAACCTTTGGATGCCGCAAAGCTCCCGCACAAAAGCTCTGCGCATCTCAAAAGAGCTAGTTGGCTTTGGGCAACACATGCGTTAGCCCTCGCACGAGAGCATGCGCCCTTCCACTCGGGCAAGATGCCCAGGCAGCACCCAACCATGCATGGTAGCCAAAGTAAGGTATTTGCTTTAAAATGATGAGCAGCATTGCGCCACCTAACATCTGGTCCCTGCCCGCAAACACCTTTGCCTCTCCTGATGAAGTGAGTGACATGGCCAGTACTCTTCAGGGGGAAGATTGGTGCGCACTGGTAAGCCATGGTGGTGCTGCAGTTATACATGCAGTGAACTTGCAAGAACCTTAGTCACCCCAGAAACAATCCAGCGCTGCATTGAACTTAAGCCTCGAGTCCTTCCCTAAAGGTGGACACAGACAACATTTCTGGTACATGTACAGGGAAGCTGAATTGAAAGTTTTGCAGAGGGTTGATATATAACGTAAAGCTTTTTGTGACGTCCACATTATTTGTAGTGAAATGATGCTAAAGAAGATGCCATGCCTTTCTAAGATTACTCTGAGTAAAAATATTTGACAGCATCTCACTCCCCACCCCACTACCTACAAGAAAGTTGAAAGCTCATCCATCTAGAAACAAAAGGAACAAGAAATCATAAGTGAATGTCTATGACATAAGGCAGTTAGCACAAGGGAGAAAAAAAGTGGGGTACTTGTTAGAATATAAAAAAATTGCTCTCAGTTCTGTGGTGTAGGCAGAGGGTGGGTTCCAGAGAGTATGTGAGCCTGTTGCATAGCCTGTTGCAGTCAAGGAAAATCGACGAAGTAACAGGACACACAAGTATGTCGTGCTACTACTTCACTTGTCATCAACTGCAACAGGCTAGACATTCACTGCTCGTATGGATTGCAACAAGTCCTAACAGCTACGTCAGTGAAATAAGTTTTCGGGTCCCCGCACCTTCACTCTGAGATTCCCAGGCTGCCACATGTATACGTGTGCAATGGGCTTAGTTAGCATGCTGGAACACCACCTCTTCTGAAATACGGTAATATCCTGGCTACCACCACTGTCTTAGATCGTCAGTTCCCTCACACTGTCACTGTAGCACTGCTAACTACTTGTGTGATAGCATGACAACCGAGGCAGTAAAACATCGAACATCAAGCAAAAGTGAGTAGGAGTGCAGTTTTTAACGGGGAAATCTCAAAGGAAGAAAGACCTTGCCTTTTAGCCACTGCAGGCAGGAGAATCTCCAGACATGACTGTCTAAGTGGTACGAAGGGCAGTAGCCCGCTGTAGGTCAGCAGGAGCAGGTAGACCACACACCGTGCCGAAAAGTAGAGCGGCACCTGCGGATTCTGTGAGCCACAGACAGACACATGGTGCTGAATACACTCACATTTTTTTACCACATAAAGTGGAGGATCAAAATTTTGTCACTTTACGTCGGAGGAATTGGGCATCCTTTGGTTCATACTACACAAAAGTGTTAGTATTTGATAATATCTATAAAGTTCATTAATGTAATAAAGGGCAGTGCTCACAGAATAACAAGGGATGTGCAAATACTAGTACTCAGATTTTCCTTATAAATTAATACTTTGGACACTCGGTTCCTAATCCTCACAACCAGTTCTCAGTGAAAAAGTTAGATTCATAAGAGTTTTGAGTGCACCGATGTCAGTCTCTGATTAATGAATGAGAGAGAGAAAAAATAAGAGAAGTGAAAAAAGATTAAAGACAGAGAGATTAACCAAGGCCATGCCCAGTTGTGCTGCCCTACACTTGGGGATGAGGAAAGGGGGAAAGCCAGATAAGATAAAGGAAAGATAAGAAAATTACCTAATAAAGAGGCAGTCGCTGTGAACCCACTTCCAGAGGAATATTTGCCAATGAAAGCATGAGTACTAAAGCTAAAAGTAGATAGACTGTGGTGTGAATGCTTCCCCAGGTCAAATATTGCACAATGATATTTGTCTCAGTTGCTGAAAGGGCTCACACAAGGCTCACACAATAGCTGCAAATATCTTCCTAATATAGAAGTATGTGCTGGAGTAATAGTTATTGATCTCTTAGATGTCAGGGACCCTTTCACTTTCTCATAGGTTATGCATGGACTCCCTCAAATATGGGAGTTTATTATATGCCATGCACAGGAAACCAGACATCATAATGAGTTCATAAAAGCTAAAACACGTCATATTTCATCCGTGTAAAGCTACACCTTAAGCAACTTTTGCTGCTCTCAGAGAGTGAACAGAGAGAAAGATGATTCCATGTTCTGAAATTGAGGGCCACCTTCTTTTCAAGACAGTTTAAACTTGAAGTGGGGCTTTAAGTGAACCCTGCATCTCGTGCTTTATTTGATCCAGACGTCGACAACATGGCTTCCTGAAGACAGGTCACTGCAAATGCTCTGTCAGACGTTTTGGTACCAGTTCTTTTGACAAACTGCACCGGCCAATATCATGTCACTAGGGCAGCTTTTATGTACCCTCCTTGAGCTGTCTAGACCACCCCTAGAGGTTCATAGACTGTGGTATGAAAAAACCCTTCCACAGGCATTTGACACCCTCTGCCTGAAATCTCCAAACCCTTATGTTTTCATAGACTCTAGGTATCTTAAAGGTGCACATATTTGTGCTCGTTTTTTTTAACCTACAGCACGACTTCCTGGGAAATGCTTGCACAAGTTTCAATGCATGTGCATCAAAGAATTTAGCCTGCCGGGCATTGCCTAGAGCTGTCTGTAGCTGTTCCAGCAACAATGAGCTGATAACTTTGTTCTTGACTTGTGATAAGCTTTATTAAACGTTTGCTCACCAGCTTGTAACACTTGGTGGCAACACTATGGTGGAAGCTTCCCCACACTGTAATGTCCTCTCTGTTGAACTCTCTGATGAGCTCGTGCACCTGAAAAAAGCAGACCTGTTGTTAAAGAAGGGTGCAGGTGCATTGACTTATGAAGTCACAAAACTGCTTGTACGGACTACACCATAGTTGTGCAAATAATCCATAAGGCCCCTTAGAGACTCACCTTGTACACAAGCTTGTCATTGTTGGTCTTGATGTCAATGTTGACAGGCACACTTGGAAAAAGGGTAAAAATGTCGCTGAGCAGAGGTATCTTTCGATCCTCGCACACTGGACTTGGTGCACCTGCAATGAAAAAAAGAGTTACAATGCCCGACATTCAACATAGACCATGCCCATAGACATTATCATAGAACTGAAATTCAATGGTGTCCAATGACTTGTTCCATGAACAAGACAAAAGTTGACAGTCACTTTAGCATACATTAAAGAAGATGAAGGCGAAAGCCTGCGTGCTCATGAGACATTCATTAAATTACTTGACATTCTCATTCGAATGCGTTGTTACTTCTTACGACTTGTTTTCTCCCACCAAAGGTAGTGGGTTCAAGTGCCTTAATTAACTTTGCCCTAATTAACATCAAAGGAAAATGAGTTTGACTCCCACAAAAGGTAGAGTGTTCTACTACAACCAAAGTTTGTGGGCTTGAGTGCCTTAATTAACTATATTAATTAACTGTGCCTTAATTAACACAAAATGTCGTGGGTTTGACTCCCACCAAAGGTTGAGGGTCTGAGTGCCTTAATTAACTCTATCTTAATTACCTTGCCTTAAGTAACACCAAAGGTTGTGGGTTTGAGTGCCTCAACTCCATCTTAATTAAGGTAGAGTTAATTAAGGCACTCGAACCCATGACATCTGTTGGTGGCACCTTAATTAACATCACCTTAAGTAACACCGAAAGTGGTGGGTTCGACTCCTACCAAAGGTCGTGTGCCTTAATTAACTCTATATTAATTAAGGTGCAGTTAAGGCACTCGAACCCACGACCTTTGTTGGTGGCACCATGAATTTTGGTGCCATTGAATTTTCCAGACGGTCAATTTTCAACCCACGAGCCATCTAAGGCTTTCACCTTAATAAGGCAGTAAGGCAGATGGGCATTTGGTTTGGCGTTGCAAAGAATGTAAACCCAAGTTTGGATGTTGCTCTGTTGCTGACAAGAATGGAAGCTGGCTTACAGCTGAGATTATAACAGTCACTGAAATCACATGCTGTGACACATATGAACCCTCAGTTTCTTTATAAACTTATAAGGTGTTACAATTTTTCAGTGTTACATGCGCAGGTCACATCACTGAAGAGACGGTATCAGGTTCCTTTTTATCCATTTTTAAATCCTGTTTATCCCTTTTTATCCCGTTTTATCCGTTGTGATTCTTGTATGATTTTACCCTATATACAATGTTTCCTTTATTGCATGTTTGTTGCATCTGTTATATATCATGTTTATCCGAAAGAAAATTAGGTAGTAGTTGGAAGTTAAGCACTGTTTCTGTTGGGTTCTGCATAATCGTCTTTCATTATCCCCGTTAATTTGTTACCATGAGTTACCAATTAGCCCGAACCCACACTCTCTTTAACTAAAGCTCCCACCACTCAACCACACGAGAAATAAAGCTGCAAAGTATATGCATGACCTTCCTGAGCACAATCACTATCGACTATCTGCAATCAGCATGTAACCCAGAAAAAGCTTTTCCTTTATGGAATACAAAACCCTAGCATGAGCCAGTGAAACAAGTTGGTGTTCTCTAAGTTAGATTGAAATAAAGAAGAAGGAAATGGCAGATGAAAATAAAGAAGAATGATGCAGCAGTGAGCAAACAAATCAGTTTCAGCAGAAATTCCCAAGGATTTGAAGTTTGTTTTTACTATACCGGTACATGCCAATGTCGTACATGAGTGGCAAGATTGAAGGGAGCATTGAAAGTAGAGCTAGTCGGCTTGAATTCACTGCAGCTAAACAGTGCAAAAAAGCTGTATACGAGGAAGCAGGGACAAGGCAAGGTGCTGACTTTCGGCTAAAGTTTCTTGACCCTAAGGGATAGTGGGGGAAAGCCTGCATTACGGCACCTTGACTGGCTCCACCGCCCAGTGAAAACACAGACAGCAACGAGCAACGGTAAACAACTACAACGCTTACAGATGCACATTACAAGCAAGCATTTCTCTACACTATACAGGAAAGTTACTAAACAGTACATTTAATGCAGCATTTTATTTGATTTTTTTCAATGAGCACAAGAAGATTCGTCTCTCAATTTAAACCTGTTTAGTATGCTGGATAGGAAATACTCCAGCAGTTGCAAACCGTAATTCGTAGAGCGGAGAAAGTTTCGTGGAACGGAAAATTGTCCTCCATCCAGCAGTAACACAAGGCTACAAAGGAAACCAAGGAGCAACAAGAAACGGGGTTTAAGGTATTTAGGTACAGAATGCTTGTAGGCAGAATCAGGCGGACCTCTTCCAAGCTTCTGAAGGTTTTCAACATTCTTGCAGTACCTCACCACCCTCGGCAATCTCAAAAAGTCTGATTTTTCAGAAGTTGCAGAGCCTTGCCGAACACCTCTGGTCATCGATCATAACATGCCCAGGCAAAGGAAGAAAGCCCAGGAATCATACCCTCGGCCTTGTGCTGAGTAGTAAAATGCCACGGATACTGAGCCATCGTGGCAAGCGCTATGCATGTACTATTGGCGTTAAATGAAACACTAACAGCAGAGCGCCTACCGGAAGGTATAGTGCGCACCCTCCTCTCGTCACCATTAACAGGAGCGCACATCCGGTTTGACTGCACTGCATGATGATGTTCCCCCCCCCTATACTGCGATATTTTCGTTTCCGTTCTGGTTGTCGTTTATGTGAAAGCGACAAAAGATGACGGCGCAATAATGATGACTGAGCAAACTGTACCACACGCACGACTGTTCGAGTTTCATTTGACGCTGATAGAACGTACGGTTTCGCAGCGCTTGGCGATAATACTTGCCCTATGCTGTGACATTTTAACTTCTGATTTCTTTGATTTTCGTTTCTCGCTTTGAAATAAAGGAGAGCCAAAAAGAAACGAAAGGGGGGAGCATCATCGCGCAGTGCGGTCAACCGCCTAACCTTCTGTTAGGTGCTCCGCTGCTCGCGTTTCATTTGGCGCCGATAGTACACTGATTAACTGTACAAGCAATACTAGCATTAAGCTGAAACACTACTGCCCTTATTTAGCAGACTGCATAAAAAACGATCAATGGACATCACCAAACAGACACTGCACTGCAGGCTTTGAAGATAATTTTGAGTGAGTTAGTAGCCGACGTTCGCTGATACCTGGACGTTGCTGATGTATAACTGCTTGTAGTTCTGTCAATTTCTCAACCGGGGCATGCTGCTTGCACGTAGAACGTAAAGAAATAAGAGTAAGTATAAAAGGAAAGTAAGGACATTGACATCAGTACTCAAAAACACAACAGGATGCCCTGAGACACATCCTGCTCTGCACAGGTGTTTTGGCCTTGCATCAAGTACCTCACAATCTGCAAAGCACTCGTAAAATACCCCCCTCCCCCTCCCCTCCACCTTTTCCTTTTAGCCGGCCGCTAACATTTATAATCACACATTTTTGTTACTATAGCGAATGAACTGCTGGCCTTTGCACAGAATAACTGTGGATAGCTTACCATTGCAGAAATCAACCTGTAAGCTTGGCTTCAAAGGTGGAAGCTCCTGGCAAAAAGTAGCAGAAAGAAAAAAAGCAGATCGAAACATTAATTCCATCAAACATTACAAACATGACATTTAACACTTCAAGGTGAGATAGCAAAACAGAGCATGTGAAAGCCACTTTGCTACACACGGGAGGCCTACGTAGGAAAAAATGTTTCAACATTCAACACATGATATGAAGTTGTACGTGCTCATAGTTTTCAGGAAGTGTGGTCAAAACAGTAGTGCAGCTGCGCACTACATGTTCAAAACTGGCTTTAATAAATCATTTGGGATGAAGTAGAACACAACAAAATAAAATGCAATGCATAACTAACTAATTAGTAATAATTTATACACAAGGGCTGTGTATAGCAGTAGAACTGATAGCTGGGCGATTTGGTACGTATTCATATTGAAATATTTAGCGCACACAATAGACAAGGACACAGTGAAGGTGGACACATAAGCGCTCGTGTGGCCACATTCACTGTGTCCTTGTTGATTGTGCGCGCTAAATATTTCAGTATGAGCTGTGTATAGCTTTACTCAAGACTGTAGGTGCACAGTTGACCAAAGCTGACCATAGTGTCCTACCGTTAAAACTACACCTTCGTTAGGTGAACACCAGCGAATGCCCTCTCGTGCATATGGTTGGTCAAGAGCCTTACTGAAGCGACTCCACATTGAACTTTTAAGTGCAATCAAAAAGGGAAACCATGATGTGAGTACTGCTGTAGTGAAGCAAAGCATACTAGAAAATGACGGTGCAACAGTGCTCGACCTGCACTGAACTTGCTGCACATTGACTCACACATGCTAGAAAGTGTCCCTATGACAAATGTGATACACCTCTTCTTCTTGCATAACCATCATCACACAAATTGACTCAAGCTGCTAGCAGACATTAATAATGAGTTTGTTAACCAAATCCTAAACTACCTGCTTCTGCTTAGGGGAGCTACGTACTTGTGCAATTGAGACTACAATCGCCCCCATAATGAAACTAAATTTCCAGGAAGCAAGGAATCCAGACATTTATACTTTGTGTGTGAAACCTAGGCTGTGCACATGTCGACTGCAGGCTGTGGCCAGGCAATGAGGAAATTTGGTTCTGTCATGAATTTCATTAAAAATAAAACTTTGAGCAGCTGCACTTGCTCAAAAATCTTCCAGAAATAGATGCAATGCTTGAGGTGGCCTACAGTGGCAATGACTGAATCTACCTTGGAAATAGAAAGAAAGCAATGGGTTGCTTACTTCGTAGTTGAGGTCCGATATGCTTTTGTTTACACCTGCGCACCGCAGCAGGATGGAGTCGTGACAGACGACCACTTTTTCGTCTTTTGTCAGCTGGACGTCCAGTTCTATGAGCTCTGTGCCAACCTTCAACGCGCTGCACAGAGTGACCAAGTTAGAGTTATGTAGCTTAAAGGAAAATTAGCATGTGATTTGTGTACTTTACTCACTGCCTGAAAGCTGAGATTGTGTTCTCCAAGTTCTCCGCTGATCCTGGACAAGCGAGATGTTAGGAGGTGGTCAACAGAAGAGTGCTAGGGCCAGGTGAGGTCAGGGTCACATATGCAATCGTGTTGGCTGCTTTAGGAGCGCAAAGCACCAGCTAAACCAAATGTCTTTTTTTTTTTTCTTTTTAACTGGAAACAGTTATCAAAAATCGCCAGGTACACATAGCACAATTCTGCCACATATCAACTGCAGCTGGATTACCTGAAGAGGCGGACATATTATATATGCTTTCACAACAAATCACACATTGATAGCTTATATCAACACTGTTTCATCAATTAACCCTTAATTGTTCAACTTAGAGCACACGTCTCAATTGTGGACCGGTCATATATCATTTAGCTTCAATTTTCCTGTGCTATATATATTATACAGCAACCAAATTCGAGAAAGTCATTCTTAAAATCTGCGACAAAATGAATTGGTGTCTAGCTAGTCAGCACTTATTGACACTTTCGATCGCGACCAAGCCCAATCGGGATAGAATGTCTCTATCGCGATTGGTTCACCGTGTGACAACGGCATAGTAAGTTCGTTTCCACCAAAAGATTACATAACCTGGTATATCGCGCGTCATACGATATAGTTTCGACGGCGAAACTCACCACCGCGATGGCTGATATGTCGACAGGGGAACTTCAACTGCTTTCTTCGATGCAAAAGGTGCGGGTATTTGAAGAGTATCAGCGACGTTACAATGTAGCCGCCCAAGAGCGTCGCAGCAAACATCTCTGCGAAAGGAGAAGACGCATACCATATGATACACGCACGACTGCCCGCGTATACAATTAATATGCGCGACGCTTGAGCGACTGATACGCGGTCGTTTCGGGTTTATTGGATACACGTATACGTGGACGCAACGATTATCTGATATCCCGATCGTACGGTTTCAGATAAGTGCGCACCGCGCACAAATAACAATGCGATTAATTAAGCTGCGATTTACCAGGCATGCTTCCGGAGTATCGGTATTTGTTCAGAGGTAGCAGTCCAGCAGCGGCGTCGAAAAAGTTGGGCAGGAAGGATGGCATTACGACGTGTTTACCTCGGCGAGTTGAATCAGCTGTGTTTGACACTCAAGCCATCGACGTCCGTGAAAGCGCGCGGTGCCTCTTCGGTGCCCGCGGGCGAAATGCGACGTTTTCACCGCGACCTGCGCGGCGCAACGAGATCGCGACACCGCCGCATGTGTTGGCGGTGGGGGCAGAACAACGGAGAGCTCGGGAATTTTTACAAAACAGATGGGAATGTTTGGCGATAATTGCGCGGCACATCCAATGTACGATGCGACTCGACCCACTCGGCGACTCTGGCTTCACTACATGACACCACAGAGCCGACGAAGCGCTGTTGTCATTGGTGCTAATGCAACCGAGCTGCAAACGCTGCAAACTGTTGCGAACTCTGCACATTTTAACACAACGGTAGTTTTTGCTCGCCTTAAATTGCTGAATAGTTGCGAATACATTTTTTAAAAGACGTAAATAGATGTTTTGTGTGTTTGTTTATTTAAATATGCGCTGAAAGAAAACGAAACATCAATGTTTTTAGAGGGCGCAGCGTGCGCGAAAAAGTTTGGAAGATGGTTGGCCGATAATCAGAGATGGGCGCAGTGTAAATAGAACACGCTCGCGTCGTCGACATGCGGGGTTTGATATTGTTAGGGGACGTTTAAGTAAAACGCCGAACAGCCCTCGCACTTGGCTTCGCGTTCAGCAATTCGGACGTGGGTTTCAGTGTCAAAATGGTTCCGCTCTGGAAAAAGGCGACGTCCCCGACCATCGAGGAAGCGGCGCGGGACATTGTCATCAAGCGTTCGCTGACCAAACAACTCGCTGGCTGCGTGCGCGACTTACAGCAAGAACTCGTCAACGCCGATCCTGTCGTCACGGGCGGCGAGGCAGTCTCCAGGGTTTGCTTCTGTCTCGAGGCCATCTTCATCCACGGTCTCAAGGACAACATCGTCAAGAAGATGTCCAGCGTGTTCAGCAACAACTCCACCGAGAAGCTGCCGACGCCCGACTTCTGGCCCGTGGCGATGGTCTACTCGCACAAGGACGTCCTAGCCCAAATCGCCGGCCTCAACCAGATCAGCACAGACATTGGACGCTGCCGAGCGTGGCTGCGCCTCGCGCTCAACGAGTCCCTGCTTGTCAGCTACGTCGAGGCTATGATACAGGATCCGAAGACACTGCGTTGCTACTATCGCCAAACTGCGTACATGGCCGACCGGGAGCAGCCGGACATCGTAAAGCAGTTCCTCGAGGGCCTCTCGGGTTACTCGTTCGGGCTTCCCGTGAACTGCGCCGCTCTCAACTGCTGGAACACCATGCCGCTGCAGCTGGCCGGCCTGCTCAAGTCCGCCGAACGAATGGAGCCTGTGATGCCCGCGTACGACGTCGCCGAGTTCTTCCAGAACGAAGCGGGCCAGTCGAGGCGTATGCGTAGCAAGCTGTCCGTGAGCTCGAGCCGTGTAATGACGTCCTCCATCGCGATCCAGGCGAGCGAGCCGCCACCCTCGGAGTCCCAGAAGCTGGCGCACAGCGTCGGCTGCGGTAGCGACAGCGGCGTCGACGTCGCGATGGCGGGCGCTTCGCTACCCGTTGCTGCTGCAGCAACGTGCGCCGGCGCGTCTTCTGCGAGCGAGGCGAACCCCGATGCGCCGCCGGAGCAAACGAAAGTGATCGAAATCAAACCCCCGTCTTCGCCCAAACAAGAGGGCGCCATGGCTTCGGCCGGAAGCAGCATCACCGCGGCACAAGTGCGCGAACTCTTGCGAACCCTGAACCTCGACACGAACGAAGGCAGCGCGGTGGCGGCGGCCGACGTCTCCGGGTCGCCGGCGTCGGTGCCGGACTTCGACGTGCTCGACAAGTTCCCGCACGAGTCGCGCAGGTCCTTCGGGAACGTGCTGGACCCGACCCAGGGTTGGTCTTCTCCGTTCGAAGACGAATACGAGGATGTGGGCTCGCCAGGTGCGACTGCCGACAAGTCGGACGGCTCGGATGACCTGGAACAGCAGAGCTACGACTCCCTCGTGCTGAGCTACACGCAGAACATCAACCAGCAGGTGTGTGGAACGCCAGAGATGAGGGACCTCATCACGTCGGCCATCAGACCATGCACAGAAAGCCAGGCAAGGTCTACCATTGCCTATAGTTTATTTTTGGAAGATACTATCTTTTGAGTTCACCCGCTGTGGGGTCTCGTCTCTCGTGGACCCCACACACCATTCTTATGTGTATTAAGCCTATCACTGGCATGGAGCAGTGGGCCAGAAATAAATGTCCGTTTGAAGTCTTTGTCAACTTCATGATATTGGAAAAATCGTTTCCAAGTTCTATTCTGCCTTCACAAATGTTTTTCACTTTAATGTTCACTTAAAACGTAGCTTTGGCATCAGCTGTCAATGTTTTTACTGGAACAGTATGTGTTGATGATACGTACCTCTTCGTATTTACATTTTAGGCTGCACCTGGCAATGCAAATGTAAAGGCTGAAGACCAGCGTTCCAGTGCAGACTCCCTAGATGACCTGGCAGACTTCGAGGTGGTTCCGACAGAGAGGGCACCTGACGTTCGGACAAACCAGCTGCTCTCGTTGATGGGCCACATTCAGCAAGAGAAAGGCCTCGACCAGCAGGGATATGCCTGTCGGGGCTGTAACTGCCCCATCGGCATGATCTACGGCGCAAGCTCTGTGTGCTCTTACGACGGCTACTCATACTGTCCGGAGTGTAGCGGCAACGAGTCGAATGTGATCCCCGCCCGCATAATTCACAACTGGGACTTCCGCAAGCACCCCGTCAGTCGTGAGGCTAAAGAGCTGCTGAAGAAGTATGAAGCCGAGCCTCTGCTAGACCTGAGGATACTGAACCCTTCACTGTACGATGCTGTTCCCGAGCTGGCTGCAACGCAAGTTCTTCGCTCGCAGCTGGGTTTCCTGCGGCCTTACCTTCAGACGTGTTCTGAAGCGGCGTCCAGTGCACTTCGGAAGCTCATCTGGCCTAGGGAACACCTGTACGAGCACATACACCTGTACTCCACCTTTGACCTCCTACAGGTGCCGTCAGGTACTCTGCAGCGGGCTCTAGAGAAGGCGATCAAATTTGCCCGTGGCCACGTTCTAGACTGCAACCTGTGTGCAGCAAAGGGCTTCATTTGTGAAATCTGCCGTGACCCTGCTGTCATTTATGCCTTCGATACAGATGCGACCTATCACTGCAGTGCGTGCTTTGCAGTGCACCACCGCACCTGCATCGAAGACAGCGGTCGAGTCTGCCCGAAGTGTGAGCGAAGGCGTCAGAGGAAGGAGCAGGAGCAGGGAATGGTGCTCTGCTCTGGGGCAGACGTGACAGCCGACAGTGCCTCTGTCTTTGCTTCGTGAGCCACGGTACAACAGATCTTCGTACAATAGTGGCAGGGCCACTTTTACTTGTGCCGAACAAGGGCATAAGTGAGCTGCAGCTACAAAGAGCTTTTAAACTTGAATGTTTTTTATCAATTTCTGACAAAGAGAGAAAGCCTTCGACATAGGCAGCAGCTTTAGTAAGCTGCTGAGCTATCTTCGTGCCTCTCAGTGCAAACGACAAAATTTTTTTTTTTACCATGGCTTTTTATTTCGCACTGGTGCCTACATGAATAAATGCATGTGTCTGACAAATGTATAGAGTGTAAAATCTCGTAACATATTTTTATCTAATGGATGCTGTCGTTCTCAGTGCAAGATGTCAACATGCAAGATGCTTAACATGTGCAATGTGTAAAATATGAGAACAAAGGAGATATGCTTTAGTAGATAGGATTTTACGTGCAATGCAGTTCATTGTGCTAACTCCTATTGCTTCTGGCACCAGCTTGACATGTATTGCAAACTGACAATGCTCCGCACAGCTGTATATTGACATGCTTTCTCAAGATCGTATTTGGAGGCAATTTTTTTTTGTTTGTATGGTACCTGCGTAAAGCTAAACCTTTCTGTTGGTGCCAGTCAGCAGTATTTGTGTGTGTGCATATCCTTTTTGTTTAGATTGTGTTTTCATTTCGACACACTGCGCAGATATATAGATGCGTGTCCTGTACAGTGTTGGCCCGCTCTTGATAAGGCTCTGCACTCGTAGAAGGCAGTAGTAGCTTATCTGGTGCGATAGCGTTCCCCCAAGCGTCATGGTTGTTTATAGGGCATGACTGCCCTGGGTTGATAAGGCAGATACCCTGTTAACTGCCAAATGCGCACATGCCCACTCGGTCCTTTCGAAAGTACGTCATATGCAAGACAACATTGTTTTTTTTTTGTTTATTGAGGCCTTCAAATCGTTATTAAATGATAGCTGAGCGTTCTGGGGCTTCAGTCGAAGAACAGGAGTCGTTAGTAGTGAGTGGTGCTGTAGTGTACATGACAGAATAACAGAGTTTGAATGACAAACGAGTGTTTTAAGTATAGATTTCAGCGAGAATGTGCTTGGAAAACATAGCTTGTTACATATATTCTTGTTACACCTGTATGTTCCCCCCACTGCCGCAACATCGGGCCTGCTGTGCATGTAAAATTCTTTTTAATCACCTTTATACACTCTGCCCACCAAAAAATGCTGTTAATCTCTGCTCCCTGGAAGTTTGGTGTTCCCAGTGCACTCTCTGCCTGTATTTTTATGCGAGTGCATGTGCCGTCCCATTTCACTCGTCTATATGTCAACTTTCATTCACTTGGTTGAGAACAAGTGCTGCACAACTCTTTGGTGAAACTTGACGACGGCCTGACGAGATGGCCAGTATGGAAAGCCCGAGCCACATGCCAATGTGGCCTTCAACGTAGGTGATGAGGCCTGGTATCTAGTCAGACAGAAAATACCCGTCATAAGGTTCGCTGATTGCACTTTTGAAATAGTTCACTCTGTGGCATGTAAACATCCAGCATTGACATTCATGTATGCAGAATTTCTAAAGCGTCATCCAGAGGTGAACGTGCTAGTATCTGTGAGGTTGGTAGCAGTTGCTTCATATGACATGGCGTTGATGGGAAGGTCGAGGAAGTACTTGGCTTGGCTTAGTCACTCCTTGAGCTTTGCAACCATGAGGTGTCTATAGCTGCAAATAGCCCTCTGATAACTAAACCGGTGAAACACGGAGGAAAAATGCCTTTTATACTATGCTATATATGCAAAAATGCATTATTAGAAATGCTGCATACTGTGTAACATTTTTTATTGTTTAGAAGGTTGCGATTAATTGTGAAATGTATCCGATAACACAATGGTGGTTAATAGCTATTGCAGTGCCACTGTGAGATAGTAGTGCGAAAGGGTTGAAGTTTTGGCAACAGAAGTCGGGGTTACGAAAACATAGGAGGCCTTGCTGAACAGAACTAAAGTAAACTAAACTCTCGGAGCTGTAGGGATTAAATCTGTCGCCAAGATATCAGTCTGAATCTCCCAATCCCCAGTTTTCTCGTGGTGGTTGAACAGTCACAGTGCCTAATAAGATTGTTTGGGTCTACCATTTTGCAAAGTACCTCACGTTTTCATATCTGGTTTAATCTAAGATCACTGTCAGTTGCCCTTGAGCTTTCATTATGTTCAACCCCCCCCCCCCCCAAGAAAAAAAACATAATATATTATGAGTGATGATGCAGGAGGATTCTTTTATTCTTGGAAGGCTTTTTACTTATACTTGAGCCATAGATCTTTAATATTTAGTAGTATTCTTGGTGTATGAAAGCTTTGTGATATTGCATATATGAAGCAGTTGCCCAGGAAGCTGCTTTACTACCATGTACTTCCAATGGGAAAGCCAAACAGGCTTTCACAATGTGTGACAGAGTGCGTTCTATTAAATGTTTCTACCTAGAGACGTGCATTTTCTGTGTTGCTTGAATGCGAATTAGCAATATCTTCCACTTGGTAATTATGTACAGACCTGCTCACTGCTACGTAGAGCACACAAACGGCCAGCTTCTGTGTTTGATGCCAACGGCTGGGTGACAGCTACGATAGGCAGGTACTCTGGAGCATCCACGGCCACGCACATGTAATCGCACTGTGCTCGTTGCTTTTTATGAGCGATACTTGATAAACACCTTCATTTTTCCTTAGAGGGCCAGGCCACTCAGTTGCATGCTCTACACAACAGTGAAGGGGTCTGTACCTGAATTTTCGAACAACTCACTGTAAGTATATCAAAGATGTCTTTGCCTTCTTCTGTCTTCTCACATTGGCAATGTTTACTCTTACTGCATCTTGTGCTATTCAAATACATGCAAGTACTATTTCAGTTCATCTGCCGACAAGCCTTTGCTATTTTCTTGGCACATAGAGGTTGCACAACTAGGGAGTGC
Organism: Dermacentor silvarum; assembly: GCF_013339745.2. Taxonomy (NCBI): domain Eukaryota; kingdom Metazoa; phylum Arthropoda; class Arachnida; order Ixodida; family Ixodidae; genus Dermacentor; species Dermacentor silvarum. The sequence goes on along the minus strand of NC_051156.1, from coordinate 192,178,094 downwards.
ATCCAAAATGGAGACCAGCTTGAGGGTGCTGGACGGAAACCTCACCTCCATTCTCGGATAGCCACGGACTGTTTTTCGTCTGTCTGAGCCCATCTGGATGACTAATTCAACAGCGTTCAGTCTGTGAAGAACAAACATCTTGTGACTAATGTGAAGGAAACTTGGTGCTTACATTGACTCAAAAGACATAATGCCACCATGTACTCACTCTTACCTGCTAGCATTCTTCTTTATCTTGCCTACCACATTAGAGTAGGTCTTGTACCTTATTTCCCTGTAAAATGCAGGTTAATTTGTCACTCCGAAGTGCATCATTAGAAATTCTTTTACCTGTTAAGATATATACTTAAATGGCTAGTCACATGCCATGCCATTTTCCGTCATAATATTCAAAGAACAGCACGCTACAACATTCTGTTTTGTTAATCTTAATTGGGGGAAGTGGTGGTGGGGTCTCTGTGAATGGGAAGGCCATGCAGTGCGACAACATTGATCTTAGCTTTGAGTATTTGCGGTAGTATTTCAAGAGATGCCTGTCTCTACATGAATACCCATTTTTTCTGTTGCTTTTGTGTTTCGTTTAACGTCCCCTGTGTGCTTTTAAAAGGACTATAAACAGAAACACTAAATAGGCTTGGGCTGGTGAAATATTCTTTCAGAAGTCTGTTTTCAAATATTTGGCAAAAGAAGGTTGATTGGCAGAGAAAACGAAGGTAAAACGTTTTTTGAACTTGGTACCCTGACTACAGCGTCCAGCGTCATTGTGAAATCTCAAATTTCAAAGTAGTTTCGTGCAGAAAAAAATAAATCTGAGCTCTCTAAGCTGAGTACGTTTGAAACGCAATGTAATCTTTGTTTCTCAACGAGCTGTTAACTAGTCCTAAGCGGACACTGTCAGAATCCATGACATCACAGCTGGAGAACTACTATGGTAGCTTCAAGGTAGCGTCGCCGCCTGTCTCTTGTTCTTGATGTTTTTCTGGTTTGCCAAGCTCCCACTCTTAGGTAAGATGTGGTATCTTTTGCATTCCTTAAGTCTAATTAGCGAACTTAGCTTGACCTAACAAATGCATCATTAGTGCCCTTTTAGTGCTCTTAACTCCTCTTCGGTCACTTATAGCCAACCTGGGACTCCCGTGAATATTTATGAAGGTGGTGCAGCACAGGAATATCCCCTTTAGGCTCCAATTAGTTCTGTCAGTTTCTCTGCATTTCTTGCATGTTCAGAATCGTGAAGAGTTACACAGTTGCAGAACAGATTAAGAATGTTCACTTATTAAATTGACATTGTCTAGTTCACGGAATGTGGACTCCGTGCAAGCCACGCACACATGCCGAAAACTATTCACAGGAGTGTCAGGTATGAGAACATCGACTGTTTCATGTCTCGCATAGTTGCAAAGACCTAACGAAAAATATGCCTGATGTAAAACAATAAAAAGTGAACACACTACATGACGAGACAGTGGCACTGAGGGCAAACAAAGGCCCTGTAGTCTACCTTCCAACTCGTTTTACTCATATGCACATATTATTCAAAGCTGTTGCACTGATCAGAAGTTATTCAAGGCATATGCACAATGGTTAACATTATTAAACTGGTTTTTCTTTTTTTTTATGTTGGTTCTCACAATTGCGTGCCGCAGAGCCTGGGGGAGGTGCATTGTTTCAAAAAGCAGGTGGTCATGTTGACGGTGCAGCCGTTACTACTACGCCGTGCATACGATTTATATAAATGCGTCATAACACTTTGAACAAGGCGTATTTGCAGCGAACAGCAGACACGTCACTCGCTTTGAAGGTTGAATTGCAGCTGTGCTTCTCTTACTGGCAAGGCTGGGTACAGCTCGCGAGGCACTTTGGTCTCCACTGGCCTACCTTCATCAGGTGGGTGCATTGCACTGCAAGAAAGCGTGACGTGTTGTGGCAGTCTTTCAGAGATTCAGCTCAGCGCAGCATCAAGATAGAGAAGAAAAAAGACGCAGTATTTCTTTTTCCTAAGGAGAAAGTTGTACGCAATAACAGTTGTTTAAGAATGTAGTTAGCTTTGGGTCAGCGTGCTGTAGACTTGGTTACAGGTGCCGTAACGGCAAACGAGCATCTCCGGGAGGAGGGGGGGGGGGGGGGGGCACATTGGGCACGTGCATTTCAGCATAAAACGACGTGCGAGAACAGCTGCTTCCCCTCCCCCCCCACCCTCCTCGAAATAGATTCCTGGCTACGCCACAGCCTGTAAAACATAATAGATACAACGCCACGTTTCTTAAGCGCAGAGAACTGTCGGTCGTTCGCACTGCGCAGGGAGTCTGCAATCTGTGGCAAACACGAATCGAGATACGCTGCCGTCTAGGAAACATCCGAGTGCACGAAACAACCACAACACATCCGCTTTGCTAGGTTTTTCATGCGTCGGTGGTAACGGGTAGCAATTCATATTCAGCAAAACACGTTCAGCAAACAGCAAATGCTAAACACGGTTGTTAGATCCACCAGCAGCAAAACATAGCTCGCACGCAAGTGCGCAAAAGGCAAACTTGAAAAGACCGCGCCGCGGGGCGATGTTTACCGTGATCAAAGATGTCGCACAGGTCCCTGTGCCTTTCGTGTCGCAGGCCGTACAGCTTCGAGCTGCAACGGCAATTTTGCAGCCAGTGTTCCATGAGGCAGTTTTCCGAACATTCCTGAAAAACCCGACAATTCAGAAATGACGTTTTACGAAGCTTACTGCATAATTGGAATATAATGAGAATATAAAGCACCTATATCCGTTCTCCTCGTTAGTATAGTGGTCAGTATCCCCGCCTGTCACGCGGGAGACCGGGGTTCGATTCCCCGACGGGGAGTTTTTTTTTTTTTTTTTATTTACTGACGTTTGTTAAGTTTATGCTACGGGATTATCAGTCAGAAATAGCTATCTGGAACGCCGCTGCATTACCACGCCACTTTTTTTTTTTTAACCGAACTTCCATAAAGCTTATCGCTGACCTTGGTGATCGTCGGCAATAACTTGATGTGATAAAGTTCACGTCTTTACGGCGTCGAAGACGTTGCTTCTCGTGTTAGCGAACACGAGAAGCAACCGTGAGAAATGTGCAACCGCACATTTCTCTTGACGTTTAAGGCCCAACTACAAGGAACCGATTTTCGACGGATTTTCGGCGTCGGCGACGGCCGGCGGCACGTACGCGGCGTGGACGCTTAACGAGGTTTATTGGCGGCTCTCAACCACAAGAGACTCATCTCGGTTTCGACGTATTTCAATAAGAATTAAACGAGGTTTATTGACGGCTCTCAACCACAAGAGACTCTCGGCTATCTCGGCTTCGACGTATTTCAATAAGAAACGAGGTTTATTGACGGCTCTCAACCACAAGAGACTCTCGGCTATCTCGGTTTCGACGTATTTCAATAAGAAACGAGGTTTATTGACGGCTCTCAACCACAAGAGACTCTCGGCTATCTCGGTTTCGACGTATTTCAATAAGAAACGAGGTTTATTGACGGCTCTCAACCACAAGAGACTCTCGGCTATCTCGGTTTCGACGTATTTCAATAAGAAACGAGGTTTATTGACGGCTCTCAACCACAAGAGACTCGGCTTCGACGTATTTCAATAAGAACGTTGGTTCAAGCGTGACGCAATGTGGCCAGATCCTTGGCACCGAATTTAGACGGCCAGTTTTGCGAAAGGACTTCTTGTAGTTTTAAAACGACATAAAAAAATGTCCGTAGCTCTAGTGCAAACATATACATAAGGATTGTGTTGGGCAATAAAAATTAGTAAAATAACAATAATATTGTCACGTAGTAGTGACACTGAAGAAAACAGTCGTAAAACTGTGTACAACGAAACTGGTTGTTTATTGGGCGAACCTGTGCCCACAAAAGCAAGGTACACTCAAAGCACAACGATAGCGGCGAACACAGTCGGCGATCGTCGAAAATCTGATCAGCGGCGAAGCGCGTCGGCTTTTATACCTGAGTCATCGAAGGTTCCAGATTAATCCCTGATGCCCGCGTGTCTTCCAGAAAGTTCTACACAATTCGCGTCGGTCATACAATCAGATAACATAAGCGTCGGTGAAAACAGGCAACGGAAAGAAGCATCGATAACGTTCTAGAAACTTGCGATACAGGCGCGTCCTGCGCCGAGCGATAACGTGTAACATTTGTTAGCCGGTGGAAAGCGGCCACCGGTGAAAGATAAACATGTATACGTGTCAATATATACAGTGTTTCTTTTTTTTTTTTTTGCTTGTTGTCTCTACTTTTGAAAAACGTAGCACCAGTGACATAGCATGGATAGCATCGCCAGTAGTTGCCGTGCTCGCTATAATAGCACGTCCACGCTAGCGGCAAACATGCCGTAACGGCGAACCGGCCTCCAGTGCCGTAGAACGTCTGTCACGCGAGAGGTGTCCGAAGTAGACGACAGTTCGGCCGACGCACCGCCCGCCGCACGGCCAATCGACGACCGGGAATCTGCGCGCCTCCGCCACCGGCGACGTAAACATCGGCTGCAGCTTCTGTTTTTATTATTGCGATAGCAATTAAATGGACACTCAAAGCGTATTTCTGCCGTCGGCGTCGTCATCGCCGTCGCCGTAAGGTTCCGTATGACGTCCAACGGCTATGAAATCGTCGCCGCGCGCCGTATGCTGTAAGTGCGAGTGAAAGGGCGCGACAGACGCGTGCTTTCACGGGGAGCGAACGCACGGCGTAGAGCAAATGCGCGTTCTGCACCGCGCTCCCTGAAGGTCTGCAGAATTAAGCGTCTCTTTCCTCCCTTACAATCGCCATATAGTATATGTAGAGCAAACGCAACTTATTCCGTCGCGCGAAAGGCCGTGGGGGACAGGAGGGAGGGAGGGTAGGCGACGTTTAGCTGCGGCACCAAACGCGTATTTATATAAAAAAAGTTGTTGCAGTTTCACCTGAAAGGCGAAGCATCAATTGCGATAGCAAATTCGTAGAGAGCTATACGGAGTAATGATAGTAGCTTTATCAGCTGTATAAACTTGGACATGCAGCAGCACCGGCAACACGCAGAACTGTTGTCGACGCCGTCGGCGTTTTGCCCGCGTTCGCACAAAATGCGTGCGGCGTTGGTGACTGTTGCCGGAGCCTCACTTGGTGCCGCAGCTCAACGTCGCCTCCCTTCCCTGCACCCCCCCCCCCCCCCCACGGCCTTTCGCGCGTCGGAAGGCGCGTTTGCTCTACATATATGGTGATTGTAAACGAGGAAAGAGACGCCTACTTCGGCGCAGAACGCGCGTTTGTTCTCCGCCGTGCGTTCACTCCCCGTGAAAGCGCGCATTCCTTCGCGCCCTTTCACTCGCACATACGTTCGGCGCGCGGCATAGAGTTTCTCACTATAATATAGTGAGAAACTCTATGGCGCGCGGCGACGATTTCATCTCCATTGACGTCATACGGAACCTCACGGCGACGACGACGGTGACGCCGACGGCAGAAATCTGCTTTGGAGTGTCCATATAATTGCTATCGCAATAAAACGTTGTGAGGCGAGAAGGTGGTAAAAGCTTCCGACGCTGCTCGACGAGTGTCCCGTTCTGATCTCGTCGAAAACCTCCGAGCTGCCCCCGGAAGCCCTGGCAACAGTCACCAACGCCGCGCGCGTTCGGTGCGAACGCGGGTAAAACGGTGACGGCGTCGACAACAGTTCTGCTCGTTGCTGGTGCTGCTGCATGTCCAAGTTTATACAGCTGATAAAACTACTATCCTTGCTCCGTATAGCTCTATACTAAGTTGCTATCGCAATTGATGCTTCGCCTTTCGGGTGAAACTGTGACATTTTTTTTATTTACGTAGTATTATTTTTGGCAAATCATTTTTTGTCGATTTCTACCCCGTTTTCTGTAACGGTTATGTAGCCGTATCCGCGCGTTGTCGTGGGCCGATCCCGAAGATAATGCAGTCGAAAAAAATTACACCATCTTCCCGTAGGGGAACCCTGAGTAGTATGCGAAGCAACCATGGGGTCGACTCAAGGTAGTTTTATCAGCTGTATAAACTTGGACATGCAGCAGCACCAGCAACGCGCAGAACTGTTGTCGGCGCCGTCGGCGTTTTGCCCGCGTTCGCACCGAACGCAGCACCAGCAACGCGCAGAACTGTTGTCGACGCCGTCGGCGTTTTGCCCGCGTTCGCACCGAACGTGCGCGACGTTGGTGACTGTTGCCGGTGCCTCTGCGGCGCCTACCGTCGCGCCTCTAACCTAAGCTGCTTCGCATTATCGCGCGCGGAGCCGCAGGTGTTGCCATTCGTTGCGCAATCCGGAGAGGAGAGGAGCGTCAGAGAGGAGAGGAGAAATGCCGAGAGGAGAGGAGATGAGACAAGGAGAGGAGGGGGAGGAGGATGTGCATGCGCAGTAGGGGTGTGGACGCCGCACGGCGGAGGGAGGGAGGGGGTGACATAGCCCCGACCATAAGATGCTTCGCATCTAAAAAAAATCACAGCATATCCACGGGGTGAATGATGATGAGTGGGCGAAGCTCCGGAGGGAATCATCGGATCCCCCGCTTAAGGGGACGCTAGCACAAACGCGTTAGAAACGTGCAGTACTCTCTAGTAAGGGGGAGCGGCCACAGCGTCTTACGCAGCCATTTACACATGCCGGAACGTGCACCGCGTTTGCCGACGCCATCACATGACTGCTGAGAGAGTATACACACCCCCCGTATTCATAAACGCTCCTCGACTTGAACTTGACTTGCCACCGTCTTGGGCAGCGCGTTCGAAACGCGTTGAAGGTAAGGCGGAGAGGCCACAGCGTCTTACACCAGCTTCTTACACGGGCCGTAACGCGCTAGCACAAACGCGTTAGAAACGCGCTAGAAGCGCGGCCTTTCGTTAATGTTGGGTATTTATTGCCATCGTGGTGCGTGTGTCCATGTCCGCTTCGTGGCGTAGTGGGCTAACGCCGCGCGCTCGGAAGCGAGGGGTCCCTGGTTCGATTCCGCGCTACGGACACAACTTCGGAATTTTTTTTCTCATTTTTCTCAGACTGGTTACACACTACTACTACGACGACGGGGACGGAACGGGTGCCGCTATAAGGAGCTTCGCTCCTAAAAATGTGGGTGGATATGCCAATGGGGGCACCAGGTACGTTCTACTGGGTATGTTTCCGTGGTGTCCCTAGGTGTGTGTGGCACTTGATTTATGCCCTGGGGGCCAATCGGCATGGGCCGCTGTTCAATGAGCTTCTTTGGCGTCAGCTTGGGTCACTGCAAGTATGACATTACACAACACAACATCTACACGGTGACATTCACGTAATGTGATTTTTCTTGCAAATTAAGGTCGGCGTCGATGTTGCTGTTTTTTCGGCTCTCAAAAAGCGCGCCCTTGTCAAATATGACCTTCAACATCGCGTTTGTGCTCTTTAAGGGCTTTGCATGGGAGATATTAAGCTAAGAGGCATTCGGTTGCTACCGAAGCGGTTCACGAAGACTGTTCTGTTTTTCTCGTTTATCAGACAATGACGAAGTATTTGTCAGAAATGTATAAAAATTACCAGACCGACTGCAGTGGTTATGAATGATAACACGTAGGCTTGCTCTCGTATTATTCGGCTCCAAAGACACTGTGCTGTGATTCACAACAGTTGTGCGCGTTGCTGGTGCTGCTGCATGTCCAAGTTTATACAGCTGATAAAACTGCTATCGTTACTCCGTATAGCTCACTACTAAGTTGCTATCGCAATTCGCCTTTCAGGTGAAACTGCGACATTTTTTTTATTTATGTAGTATTATTTTTGGCAAATCATTTTTGTCGATTTCTACCCCGTTTTCCGTAACGGGTATGTAGCCGTATCCGCGCGTTGTCGTGGGCCGATCCCGAAGATAATACAGTCGAAAAAAATGTGGGTGGATATGCCAACCGTTACTTTGTCAGAACTGTTGTCGATTACCTCTTAGAATCTAGTAACGTTGACTACGATGCTCTCTGTGATGTTGGGTTGGAACCCCTGATGCTCAAACTGTACGCATGCTTCTCTCATGCCGACGCCAACTACAGTCGAGCACCTCTACAGCGGATGCCACTAGAACAGAATGGCTTGTACAACGAAGGAATAAGTCTGTCCGGGGTCTTGTGTGAGCTGTGCGGTGCCCGACCTTTACAACGAAGTGACCTGTATAACGAAGGATTTTGGATGTCCCAAGTACTTCGTTTATAAAGGCATTCGGCTGTAATACACTTCTGTGGCACGACTGGCCCGTATACGTCACGTCCCACATAGCACGAGCTAGAGGCCTTGATTGCGCGTTAGCTTCTTTTCGGCCACTATAGATTAACCAATTTCTTCCTTGCATGTCCCGAGCGGGATCGAGCCAATTTGTCCCATTCTCGCCTCGTGGCAGCTAAAGCTTTGGGCCGCTGTGTTAAACCATAAACTCAATATACCTTAATCGACCTTAATCCACCTTAATCTATCTTAATCCTCCTTCATCCACTTTAATCGGCCTTAATCCATCTTAATCCTCCTTCATCCACCTTAGTGCCCTCTAACCCACCTTAATACACCCTAACCCATCTTAATAGACCTTAATACACCCTAATCCACCTTAATCCACTCACTATAATCAATCATTAATGAACTTTGCTAATCATTATCCATCTCTTATCGTATACACGGCTGCACATGTTTTGGCTCGCTTCTGGCCTTCCTTGGGTGACGTGACTTTCTGTACCTTACAACGCGACCTTGAAACATAAAGATCTTAGGCTTTCGCCTTAAAAATTCGGCAGAGACACTTAAGACTGCTTACGTGTAGAATGCGAAAGCATTATAGTCCCTTTGGTGAAACGCTTTTTTCCGCGTGTTCATTGTTCGCGCTGAAGTCCCTAGATATTTTTGAGCAGAAAATCTAGGGACTTTAGTCCGCGCAAGCTCCCGCCTGCGTTCTAACTGCGCCTCGCTAAGGCCAAATCAAAACTGCGCCAAGCGTCTCAACGCGCTCGCCTGTCTGCGAGGAGTTCGTAACTGGAAGGATCGCTCAGTGGCGTTCAATCGGCGACGTGACTAGGGAGCCTACATGCAAGCGCTGTTTAGACGTGACGTGTGCAATAACGCACGCACCAGGTCACACCTTTAGTCAATCAGAACCGTATATACGTGGAGACGCCGTGGAGTCGGGAAAGCGTGCTGGGAACCCGGAAGACCTGACCTCGGTGCCGCAGCATAACAGCCCGATGCTCTAACCCATTGGCCACAATCACACTTGCACTTCTGTCGTGCCAACGCGACCTAGAACTCTTTGCGATGAGCACGGCTGCGCGAGTGCACATTCGTGCGCGCCACTTATACCTTCGCGCTGATTTTATTCCGCGTGATTAACTGATTACCGAAAGCTTCGTCTCACACTGATTCCAAGATGCGCGTCAGATATGCCTAATTCTCTGTGGGTATCTCGCGCGAGTGAGGGCCTGCCGCTGTGTGTCCAGACGTGGTTTCAATGCCCAGTCTTCAAGGAGCCGTGAACAGAACCTGTACACGCCCAGTTGTTGCGGAAACAACGCGGTGGAGCGTTTGCGGATGAAAAATAACGAACAGAAGAGACATTAAAAAAAAACATGTTTTAAGGATTCTCGCTTCTTAACAGCGTATCAATTATTTCCATGTATCTGCCATTTAATGCGCAGTGCACCATGGCTGTATTGATATAGTTAGGCTTAACGTGTCGTAAGAATGAATTTCCTTGTCGGGCTCAGCTACCTCCCAGCCTTTTCTCCTCCCAAAGTTTTGATATAAGCTACGCTCGAACGTAGGATATACGTATAGTCTTACACTCCCCCGAATTTTAAAGCGAAGCTTTATATGGCTAGCCGAAAGGAAAGCCGTCTGTCCGTCGCCTGTCCACAGAAAACTATCGTCATCGGCATTGGCTCAAGCGTCGTCGTCTTCTTCCGCAGCTAGCTCGTTGGCGCCCCTCGGGTTGCGCTCGTGCTCGGCACGCACTCGTGACACTGCTCCCGCGTTCGTCGTCTTCCACAGCTGGCTGCGTTGCTGCTCATAATTCCATCCTAGAATTTCACTGCTCTTCTGTCGTCGTAATAGGGAGGCCGCATTTACGGGCGTATGAGCCATTGCTTAAGGGGGTATGAGCCATTCATTGTCTTACGTAGCGGACAGATTTAATTTTGAAGCAATTTAGTTTCGAAGAATCGCAAGCGGCAATGGCGGGCGAATGCTGCTAACCGCGCGCCGAGCAAACTCGAGACTTCGAACGCAAGCGACAACGGCGGACTGCGGGCGCATCGTCAGTGACGTCGTTCTCTCCGTCGCAGCCGAACCTGTGTGTAACCTTATAATTGAGAAATACTTTAATGAACCGTTGGGATTAACCCAGTTATAAACACCGGGGCCGCACGTTTCATCTTCGCTGGTTAACCATCTTCACGGAGTTGAAGGGCCGAGGAGGAGGAGAGGAGGAACAGATTTTTATTTAAACCAGCAGTTTAGTTGGGTGGGCCTAGGCCTCCCACGTGGGGACGTCGAGGTCTTGCCTCTTCGCCGCCTCGCAGGCTTGCTGGGTAGCCCAGAGTTGGTCGTCGAGGTGGGAGCTGCGCAGGGAGGCGTGCCATCTCGACGAGAGGGTCACAGTATTAATTGTCGGATATTGGTGTTTACACTCCCATAGCATGTGGGGAAGCGATGCTGCCTGAGTCTTACAGATCTTGCAAGTGTTACTAGGGTAGGTGTCCGGGTAGATCCTGTGGTAACGTGTTATAGTGAGGGGTACGTGTTTGTCTGTAACAGGCGAAGGGTGGTTGCCTGTGCTCTGTTTAGCTTGTGATGAGGCATGGGGAAGGTTATTTTTCCGAGATATAATGATTTCGTAAGGTCGTTGTAGCGACTAATTCTTTGTTTACGTTGTCTTCAGATAGCCCTGCACGACTAGCGATGCTAAGTTTCGCCCTCTTAATGACGCTGGCTCAAACTTTTGCCATTGGCCGCGCGTGCCTCCATGCACATCTGCGTTCTTTTGTGTACTCATGTTTCTTTGAACGTGTTTGCTTCCTTTGCTTGGCTTTTCCTCTTGGTTTCTCCAGCGCTTAAAAAGCATAAGGTATGATGACGTAATTTTTGTCGAAACTATGTTGCGGATGAATGCTCCCTGCATGGCTGCAAGTACGGACGCAAGTGCGAGCGGAGGAAGGGGAGGGAGCGGTGTTTTCAAGACGATTTTTAAGCATGTGTATATGCCGGTCCCTCATAATGTGAGCTCGCCCTATGAGTTTAGTGTTTACTCCATGTAAGTGCTTATAGCACGAAGAAGAAGAAGAAAAAGAAAGAAAGTATCTATACAGTGAGACAAAAACTCACTTCTCTTTCCCAGCTCTCTCCTTTTAACGCGACAGCATTAAGGACCCCGTGACGCAGAAAATCCGGCGTCGGCAACCGGCGTGCGATGCGGGTGGCGGAAAAAAATCCCCAACCACCCCGACCGCGCAGGCCCTCCAGGTGGTGCAAGGTTTTGGTGAACAAAAATTGAATTTCTCGCAGTGAAATCCGTCAGGAAAATGGTCAAGTACGACTTTAACATTCGCCGTCGGATTCGCCGTTGGACTGTTTACCAATCGGCGTCGGATTGTAATTTGAATGTACGAGAAAACCTAATTCTGCTACGAGGAAACTCAAACGCAAACCCCTTTTCCAGCATTTCTACCAGACCTACAGCCGCGCGTTGCGATGCGAACGGGTCCCGATAACGCTATCGCGTTCTACTCTTAAAGGCGAAGCTTAAGCGTCCTCCTTTTTTTTTCATTAATATTTATTTATTTACGTAGTATTATTTCTGCCAAAGCATTTTTGTCGATTTCTAATCCGTTTTCCGTAACTGGTATGTAGCCGTATCCGCGCGTTGTCGTGGGCCAATCCCGAAGATAATACAGTCGAAAAAAAATTACACCATCTTCCCGTAGGGAAACCCTGAGTAGTATGCGAAGCAGCCATGGGGTCGACTCGAAGTTCGGGATCGGCATGTCGCCGCTGCCGTTTCGTGGCAGCGGCTCGAGCCCTGTTCTCCGCGGCGCTGACCACGGCGCTGACACTGGCTTGACGCTGGCGCTGTCCGTGGCACCCCAGCGGAGTATGCAGCGCCTACCGTCGCGCCTCTAGCCTAAGCTCGCATTATCGCGCGCGGAGCCGCAGGTGTTGCCATTCGTTGCGCAATCCGGAGAGGAGAGGAGCGTCGGAGAGGAGAGGAGGAATGCCGAGAGCACGGTGTAAGAACATTTGCCGAGAGGAGAGGAGATGAGACAAGGAGAGGAGGGGGAGGAGGATGCGCATGCGCAGCGTCGGTGAGGAGGAATGCCGAGAGGAGAGGATATGAGACAAGGAGAGGGGAGGAGGATGCGCATGCGCAGTCGGGTGTGGACGCCGCACGGCGGATGGAGGGACGGACAGAGCCGCCGGCAAGAAATGCATTAAAAAAAAAAAAAACGACGCTTAACGTTGCACTCGGCCGCGCAACGCTTGAAACAGCGAAGCTGGACGATCGTAGCCCAGCATTTTCCGGAAGTACGCTCGAACTTTTCATCTTATTACTCATGATGGTGATAATTTCTTTCGCGTGTCTCGGACCTTACGGCCGTCACTGCGCGTTGCATAGCGCAGCTTGCAACACCGACACCGCGTTCCAATGCCGACACCACGTTCCAGGTACTAAGTGGTTCGTCTGGAAAAGGAAAGGTTGGCGCTATCTTCTGCGTTCCAGGTGACCCGTTCTTTGAAGGCGTCACTTTCGCGCTCTCATAGCGCGCAAAACCTCTTCACCTCGCAGAGCACGAGGTACAAACGCGCCAGCTGTGGACGAAGACGACGACGCTCGAACGCAATCATATGGTTCGCATGAATGCATGCTCTGCAGGCGTGGCTGTATAGCCTAGTGGTTACCACGCTCGCTTTAGGGTACGCAGGTTCGGATCCCACCTCGGCAAGAAAGCTTATTTTCTTTTGTTGGTAGTTTCTTGCTACGCACCACAAATTACAGCTAGCGTAAACATCTTCGCTGTTAAAAAATGTGGGCGGATAAGCCATTGTGGCCACCAGATATGTTCTACAGGGTATGTTTACGTGGTTGTCCCTAGGTGTGTGTGGCACTTGGTGTGTGCCCTGGGGGCTAATCGGCAAGTGCCGCTGTTCGATGAACGTCTTTGACGTCAACTTGGCTCACTGCAAGTATGAGAACATTACACGACATCACACCTACACGGTGACATTCACGTAATGCGATTTTTCTCGCAAGAGAAGGTCGGCGTCTAGGGAGCCTACTAGCGCTTGCATGTAGGCTCCCTATCGGCATCGACGTTGCTACTTTTTCTGCTCTCAAAAAAGCGCGCCCTTGCCAAATATGAGCTTCAACATCTCGTTTGTGCTCTTTAAGGGTGTAGTGGACAGTGTGCTTGGCGTCCGAAAAAGAAGAAAAGCTCGACATCATGGCCACAACATCAGCATTTTTAAATTTTTACCTACACAGAGCTGGTCTGGTTCCCTCACCTAACTGTCCCTATTGTGGACAACATGAAACATTAGATCACTTTCTCATTGTCTGTCAAAGATATTCTGAATTGCGAAAAAGAACCTTAGAAACACCGTTCCGCCTTCTTAGATTAGAATTAAGTGTTCAAAATTTACTATCATTGGGGGCCTCTACCCTTGGGCACAGCGACGGAAAGGTTGTCGATGCCATCCAGAATTACATTACAGGGTCAGAAAGATTTAGATGACAAAATCAGGGCTTAGGGTTCCGAAATATTTTTACAAATTTGATGTCTACTTCTTTTTTTTTAGTTATCATTTATTCCTTTATTCTATTCAAGTTATTTGATATATTCTAATTATTCATTCTCAGATGCGTATATATTCCCACATTTATGTTTGTATTGTTTTATACATCTCCTTTCTGATTGTTATTTAAAACTACCCGGTTCTTGGCCAATCCCCCAGAGTGGGTATGTGCCAGTAACTCCAAGGCTCTACATCTACATCAGCTTATCCAGTGTGGCCAATCCCTCTCGTGGGTACGAGCCATGTTTTGAGGCAACAACAAAAACAGCTTAGTTGCCCGACGAATAAATGTTTGCTTGTTCGGAGCCTTCTGTTCTCACAAGTTGGTGACCTCGGACGCTTCCCGCATCGCAACTATTCGTCCCGCCGCTTCTCTTCGATGCCATGGAATCGAACTCCCAAGACAATGCTACACCTTTCATCGTCACACTCAAGCTTCCCGAGTTCTGGCCCGCAGATAGTGAGCTCTGGTTTCTCCACATCGAAGCGCAGTTCCGCCGTCACCGCATCGCATCGCATCGCAGACGGCCAAGTACGACTATGTCGTGAGTGCGCTCAGCCCGACCACCTCAGCTTTGATCCGCGACGTTTTTCAAACTCCCACCCTACAACCCCTACGACATCCTGAACGACCGACTCCGAGTCGCGACGCATTCAACAGCTTCTATCATCGGAGGAACTTGGTGACCGAAAGCCGACCGAGCTGCTTCGTCGCATGACCCTGCTACTCGGAGGCAATTCATCTTTAACGGACTCAAAAATCGTCCGCGAGCTCTTCCTTCAGCGTCTACCGAGTCAGGTACGGATGATTTTATGTGCCTCGCCTGCGGCAACGTCCATTGAAGACTTAGCAACAACGGCAGACCAGATCATGGATACTTCCCATCCTTTCGTATCTGTCATCGACCGTTGTCAGGCGCCAGTCTCGAGTCCGTTACAGTTAGAGCAGCGCTTTGACGAACTCAGCGCCTCAAACGCACAGCTTGCTTCGCAAGTGCATCAACTAACTACTGAGCTAGCTACCTTGCGTTTCTCTGCGGGTAGAGACCAGTCACGTCATCGCACGCCCAACCAAAGCAACTCCCGCTATTCCACTGCCGCTATTTGTTGGTACCACGCCCGATACGGCACTCGTGCACATCAGTGCCGTCCACCATGTAACTTTTCGGGAAACGGTCGGGCCAGTCACTGATGACGGCAAGTGCTACCGGCCCTACGTCAAGCCGTCTTTTCTATGTCACCCACCGCGTAACGAAAGTTCGTTACCTTGTAGACACTGGCGCAGAAATTGGTGTGCTTCCGCCTACCTTTGGCGACCGAAGACGACATCGCCACGACTTGTCCTTTCTCACTGCGGTCAACGGTTCTAATATTAGAACGTATGGCCAGAAATCAGTGACTCTTCATCTCGGACTGCAGTGTCCCTTTCGATGGCTATTCACCGTTGCTGCGTCCGTGGCCCCATCATCGGGGCCGATTTTTTATGGAAGTTCAACTTGGTTGTCGACCTACTCCTATGCCGCCTGCTGGACTCCATGACAAACCTGTCGGTACAAGGCATCACCGCAACTGCACCGCCCTTAATTGCGTCTCCTACAAGCACACACCCAGGTATCGACACCTTGGTCCACCATCCTACAAGAATTTCCAGAGTTATTTCAACCCCCCTCGCCTGATCGCCCAATCCTGCACAAGGTCATGCACCAGATTGTCACGAAAGGACCACCAGTATATGCCCGACCCCGCCGCTTAGCCCCTGACCGCCTGAAAATTGCAAAACAGGAATTCGATCACATGCTCGAGTTGGGTTTCGTTCGGCCTTCTGCTAGCCCTTGGGCGCCCGCTTTACACATGGTTCCCAAGAAGACAGGTGATTGGAGGCCATGCGGAGATTACCGCACGTTAAACAAAGTGACGGTTCCCGACCGGTATCCTATTCCTCACGTTCACGACTTCACCGCTTCGCTTCACGGTTGCTGCATATTCAGCAAAGTGGATCTAGTTAAAGCTTACCATCAGATTCCTGTGTAGCCTTCCGACATTCCTAAAAAACCGCAATCATCACCCCATTAGGCATGTTTGAATACGTCCGCATGCCCTTCGGTCTCCGAAATGCTGCTCAAACATTTCAGCGGTTCGTTGACCAAGTGCAACGTGGGCTGACTTGTTTCGTCTATTTAGACGACATTATCGTTTTCAGCCGATCTGCTGCGGAACATGAATCGGACCTGCGCGTATAGGTCTTCGAACGTCTCCGTCAATACGGCCTCGTTATCAACGTCTCGAAGAGCGAGTTTGGCCTCGATTTCCTCGATTTCCTCGGGCATCGAGTTGATCATCGTGGCATCCAGCCCGTCTCACTCCGCGTTCAAGTCATTAAAGATTACCCGCAACCGTCGACCACAAAGAAATTGCGGCAATTTCTGGGCCTCATCAATTACTACCACCGTTTCATTCCTCGTTGTGCATCCATCTTGTAGCCGCTGCACAGTCTGCTCTCGAAAAAAAAACCCAAGCAAACACCCCTCTAGACGAATGCTGCCGAAAGTGCTTTTGCCACTGCCAAAAATTCTCTCGCTTCCGCCACTCTTCTAGCAGCACCCGAAGCCAAATGCGCCAATTTCCGTTATGGTGGACGCGTCCGACATAGCTGTCGGCGCTGTTCTTCAACAGCTGGTTGACAATGCTTGACAACCCATACATTTCTTCTCTAGGAAGCTGATAGTGCAAGAAACTCGATACAGCACTGTCGGCCGCGAACTCCTGGCAATCTACCTCGCAGTCCGCCACTTCCGTCATAATCTCGAAGGTCGCCGGTTCTTTATTCTCACCGACCACAAGCCACTGATTTATGCTATTACTTCCAACAGTTCCTCACACACGCCACGTGAAATTCGCCAGCTTGCCTATATTGCCAAATTCACTACCGACATTCGACGTATCAGTGGTACCAACAATCCCGTTGCTGACGCCCTGTCACATGATTCACATCAACGCAACTCAAGTCGCTCGTTCCGGCATCGACTTCATGCGCCTATCTACTGCTCAGCGCACAGACCCCGAACTTCCGACACTCCGAACTGCGAACAACTCCCTGCGCTTCGAAGAAGTCTTGCTACCTGGCTGTGACTATACCGTCATTTGCGACGTGTCTACAGGTCGGCCATGACCGTGTGTCCCACAAGAATTCCGACGACAGGTCTTCGACGCTCTACACTCCTTATCGCACCCAGGAGTGCGAGCTACGCAACGTCTTGTCACCTCCCGCTACCTTTGGCTCCGTATGAATGCTGATGTCCATTGCTGGGCGCGGTCGTGTATTCAATGCCTGCGTGCCAAGGTCAACAGACACACCATGAGCGCGCCGGGTCATTTTCCACCACCAGACATTCATTTTGGCCATGTTCACGTCGACATTGTGGGTCCGCTACCACCGTCCGCGAACCAACGTTACATACTCACTTGTATCGACAGATTTACCCGCTGTCCGGAAGCAACGCCGCTAAGCAACATCGCTGCAGAATCTGTTGCACAAGCTCTTGTGCGCACCTGGATCGCTCGTTATGGCGTGCCACAAACCATAACGACAGAACGAGGGAGACAATTCGAATCGTCCCTCTTTCGGGCTATCTCCCGCCTTCTAGGCGTAACACACATACGAACTACGGCTTACCACCCCAGTCCCAATGGCATGGTGTAACGCTTCCACCGTCAACTGAAGGCATCACTGCGTGCGCAGGACGCAACAATCCCATGGACAGAGCGCCTGCCTCTGGTTCTACTAGGTCTTCGCACCGTGGTGAAAGAAGACACACAGTGTTCATCCGCAGAGCTGGTTTTCGCCACGACACTTCGCGTCCCCGGCGAGTTCTTTGCCTCGGAACCGACATCAGCTGAGCTACACTCTTACGCCGACCGCCTGCGAACTACTATGGCTATTGTCGTACCACCGCCGCTTCGTCAGGATTGCAAGACCGTTTATATGAGCCCATTATTACTTCATACCAGTCATGTCTTCATCCGTCACGATGCCACTCGCACTCCACTACAAGCACCTTACGACGGTCCTTTTAAAGTCCTCAAGCGCGATCCTAAGTACTTCACTCTCCTTGTTAACGGACGCGAAGAGACGATATCTATAGACCGTTTGAAGCCAGCTCACATGGACGCTGGCAACGCCATCTCAAGCAGATAAACCGCTCGACGGCAATGCCTTCATCGCTAGGGGGGTGGGGGAGCGATGTAGTGGGCTCCCTATAGTGGACAGTGTGTTTCGCGTCCGAAAAAGAAGAAAAGCTCGACATCATCGCCACGACATCAGCTTAGTTGCCCGACGAATAAATGTTTGCTTGTTCCGAGTCTTCTGTTCTCACAAGGGCTTTGCATGGGAGATATTAAGCTAAGAGGCTTTCGTTGCCACCGAAGCGGTTCACGAAGACTGTTCTGTTTTTCTCGTTTATCAGACAATGACGAAGTGTTATTCGATCGTTTATCAGACAATGACGAAGTGTTTGTCAGAAATCTTTGAAGATTACCAGATCGACTGCAGTGGTTGTGAGCGATAACACGTAGGCTTGCGCGTGTATTACTCGGCTCCATTGAGAACAACCAATGCGGTGGCGAGCTTACTCGGGGTACGAACCCCTGATGTTCGAAATGTACGCACGCTTCTCTCATGCCGACGCCAACTACAGTCGAACACCTCTAACAACGAATGCCTGTAGAACGAAGGAATAACTCTGTCCAGGTTCTTGTGTGAGCTGTGCGGTGCCCGACCTTTATAACGAAGGATTTCGGATGCCCCAAGTACTTCGTTTATAAAAGCTGTAAAGGCTGTAATACACTTCTGTGGCACGACTGGCACGTATACGTCACATCCCACATAGCACGAGCTAGAGCCCTTGAGTGTGCGCTAGCTTGCATTCGGCCACTATATGTAGATTAACGAGTTTCTTCCTTGCGTGTCACGAGCGGGATCGTGTCAATCTGTCCCATTCTCGCCTCGTGGGAGCTAACGCTTTGGGACGCTGTGTTAAATCCTAAACTGCACCCCCGCCATCGGTATCGGCCCTGATTCCTCAGTCCTTTCCTAGTAGCAGAACGTTGCGAACACGCTGCATGCGAGACATACCTTCGGGTTCGACTCATATTGTACTGTTTCTTACTGGAGTAAAAAAAAAAAAAAATGAAGGCAGCTTCACACTAATGGTGCGAAGTCTTAGCAAACAGCGAAGCTGGTGGCCCTTCCCAGCTTTAACTTGGTGCTCTCTTAGCTCTAATTTGGCCTTTCTATTAGCTTGGCTTTTCTAGGCTTTAGGTGGCGGTGCTGCGGAAACTCTCGATCGGTGCGAAGTCTTCGGAGTCGCTCTCGAGAGGAAGCGTGCTGCTTTTCGCGCCGCTGCTCCTCTTCTTCGGGCTTGACTATCTTCTTTGGACGACCCGGCCATGCGCTCAACGCAAACTCGCGAGGCAAAGCGTGACTCCGCGCCTCGGCGACGCGGAGCTATGTACTCTGGAGTGACGTCATTGCCTAGCTTCGGCCCCGAGCGGCTGTGGGGAGAAGCTAGGCAGAGCTACGGCTGCACTGTACTACGGCGGACGAGCGAGCGGCGGTGCTGCGGAGGTTAGGGAAGACGCTAGGTTTCAGTTTCCCTCGCTCTCGCTTCAGTCTTTCGGAAACGACGAGTGTCCAGATTTCTAGTCGAAACGTGCCGAGCCGCCGCCGTAGGCATCGGCTACAGTCACAGACACCGGGAGCGTTCGCAGCGAATGCGGGGAAACGCGGTCGGCGTCGGCAGCAGTTCTACGCGTCCCACTACCACCTGCCTCATTCCTCCTTTCCGCCTCGCATCCGCTATGCGGTGCGTTGCTCTGCTTTCACTCTCTCTCAGCTTTCTCTCGCCTAGCTCGGCGAAGTAGTAGTATGTGAGGAGGTGGCGCTCCGTTGCTAGGCGACGCCCGTAACGTCATCGCCAGTCGGAGGAGTTTTCTGCGTACACCACCGGACTACCGCCAGCTTAAACAGCTTTGCTGTTAAAAATAATAATAATAAACTGTCGTAATGTCGTCGTCGTCATACCATCGTCGTCTTCGTCTTGCTTCTGCCGTCTATAGAGGCTCCCGTCAAACAAAACTACTTGTTTTACACAAGCCCGTTGGTCCATCTGGTAACACTTCGAAGAAACCCAACTAAAGCTTGATAGCCATGGATACCTGCAAAAGTATTCCCATAGTGTGTGGGATCTGCAGTATGATTTTTTTTATTTCTTTGCCTTATTCCAGGCACTTTGCGCTGGGTAGGTAGGTGGATTTCTTTCTCGCCTCATTTCGTATCTCGATAATAAAAAGAAATGCATGGCCTACAACGGAATCGAGAGAGAGAGAGAAGACAAAACTTTATCTCCGTGGTGGGAGGAGCCATCAGTCCAGGGCCCCAGCGGCGGTGGCAGCACTTTCGGCTCTGGCGATTAGCTTTCGCTGATCCTCCAGTGCCGAGCTGGTCAGCACCATATCCCACTGCTCGTGCGTTGTGTTTCGATTTGGGGAGTTATTGGGAATATTTTGGCATGCCCATGTGGTGTGGTAGAGGGTATCTCGCTCTGTACAGAAAGGACAAAGGGGCTGATAAAGGGTGGGGTACATCTCATCAAGGAGCGTGAGCTGAGGATAGGTGTTGGTCTGGACCTCCAGGTCGTGGCTTCAGCTCTAGTGAGGGATGGGTGCGGTGGCGGCATCGTTCTTCTCGAAAGGCGGTAGTGCTGCAGTATATCGTAGTAGGTGTTTAGTGTTTCTGGACTTGGGTCTTCTGGCGTCTCTTACTCCTTCCTTCGAGCACAGCAGTCTTATGCTCTACGATTAGGCCACGATCGCTTTTTTTTCTTTTGTTTATTGTCTATTTAATAATAGGTAACAAGGATGCATTTGGGATCAAGCACACATTAAGAAATAAAGTGGACAATTGTCATGTTTCAAGGCCTCGGCAACAGCTGTTGCAGACAGCAACAGCACCAACCTCCATACAGAGTACACATTCCACCAATGGAAACCCACCGGGACGAACTTGGCGTGTGTTCAATATGGCATCATTCGAGCCATATTGAACACACGCCAAGATGAGCCACCTGTGCATTTATATTTACGGATTCCAAACGCGCATGCACGATTCTGCAGAAAGAGCGAATTCCCAAGGAACTACGCGCAAGGTTTACCAAAATACATCCAGATGCCAACAGACATCGTCCGGGTACCCGGCCACGAGGGACTGTCAGGAAACGAAAGAGCTGACGTGCTTGGCCACGCTATCGCTACACCGGGAGCCTGACGTATCTCTGGTCTAAACCAGGCATGCCTTACAACCTACGCGACTCCTCTTACGCACTTAACAGGAAGGTAGAAGGATCTTACCTGAGATCAGTACCAAATTAAACCGAAGAAGGTGCTCATTAATTGGATGAGCGCAGACAAACAGTTTACCGACACCGGCTCGACTCCATCTGATATGGGGCCTTGTCAGTGACCCAACAGCACACTGCACGTATACTGCGGTGAATACCCCGACACGCCACACGTACTCTGGGAATGCGGCCCGTAGCTCGCACCCCTCCCTCCAAGTTCCCCCCTCACTCTGCCCCCCCATGCCGGGTGGCTGACTCAAGCCACTCCACCGGAAGATCAAGGGTATCTGGCGGGCTTAATTCATTGAGTCGGCTTTGGCGAAATTCGTCAGCGAGGCTCTGAACCTCAGCCTCTGAAAATCCAGTCGTTGTTTTTTTAGAAATAAAGCTTTCTCTCCCCCCTACCCACTCCCTCTCCTCTACTATTGCCCCATGAGCAAAACACAATTAATAGTCAGGGTAATGGACTCGTCATATTAGCACACGAATATCCAATATGGCGAACGCGCTAAGTGTCCCGGTGCGTATACTGGCCCGCCGATGGCACACTTCTCGGGGGAATGAATGAATGAATGAATGAAGTTCACCAAATGAATTAAATCGGCACACATGTGCTACGCCCTCACCTCTGACTGCATGATGTAGTGCTTGTAGCCGAGCTTTTTGGAGAGCGTCACGTAGTCGCTGCACATCGTCTCGTACGGGTACGGCAGGGAATGGCTATTGGTCTGGAAGGAATATTCAATCCCCTGTACGATCGATCGACACGCCCCGTTCCCGACAATCGCATGCAGTGTGTATGGGAAAAGACACTGTTAAATACAAAAGGACTCATTTTGCAGCATTGCTCAACAGCAGCAACCGAACAAAGATTTGTTACTTCTTCACTAGGATGGCCGACTTTCTGCGTAGTGTTATCAAAAATATTATACATGGCATATAGTACACATGACGTATATCATTTAGTGAACTTACTTGACCATTTGCATTTGTATTAATTAACCCTCTGACTTGTAATGTTATTGCTACCTACTACTTGTGCTAGATACGCTGCAGCTGCTGCTGTACCAGAATACTTTTAGTACATTGCACCCATGTATAATTTGAGCGAATAAGTAAACAAATTTAAGTGGTGCCAATAATTGTTGCCAGCACCTTTTTAGCTATTCTGCCAAGCAGCCACCACAGAAACGCCGATCAGAAACAACAAACATAATTTTTTGTACTCTGTTTGAAAGCACGCAATGGATGTAAAAGCGTAAAAATAAATGAATGCAAAAGATGTGCGCGAAATTGAGTCGACGACAGTGTCCCGGAGAAACGAACCTGCGGCTTGGAACTCGAGCGTCCGAACCATTGAGCTCCGATTCGGTCGACGCCTGCTGTAGTTTTTTTCCACTAGGCACATTATTATTGTTCGTATATCAGGCACATTATTATTATGTTCATAGTATATATACAGCGTAAACAACAGGACAGCAAAACAAAACGACTCTGCCCCCACATGTTACTTAAGGAGTAAGATCGGATAGTTTTCTTGTTTGGCGACTGTATGAGGGATGAAGCTGCGAGCGACGACACTAAAACTGCATGAGATAAACTTCAACAGCCATCGCACTGTCAAACTCCCGTGCCGGATAATTCTCGCCGCACCAGCTGGTCAGAATTAAAACACAGTTTTCAATAACGCCTTCTGTCAACTCAGGTTTAGTTTGGGCTCGTCGTTGTGTACAGTAAATCTTTTTATAGCTTAAAGGGTAAGGGTGTTAGCCATGGGATAAACTAGAACCCTCAAGGGTGTCAATATTCTTAAAAAGTACACTCTTCCGCCACTATCACATACAGTATCAGTCATGTGCCAAACAATATGATGACAGTGCACGCTCACAAAGGTCTTATAATATTAGCGGCCAGAGTCAGTGTCACGTCATGCACTTTAAAATAATTTAGACCTTGAAAAGTGAATGAGGGTGTAAATCGGTCTATAATTCGCACCCTTATACCCTTTCTCACACGCTTACACCCTTTGAGTCATCCTTACAACCTTTTCAGCCGTTTACACCCTTATTCTCTTGAAGGGGTGCAAATTATTATTATTATTATTATTATTATTATTATTATTATTATTATTATTATTATTATTATTATTATTATTATTATTTTGTGGTGTATGGGAACCTGGTAGGTGGCGATCTTGTACTTGTAGCCAGCTCGGAACTTCATGGTGCTTCGCTCGCCGTTCCCGATCACGTGCTGCTGGTGGAAGTGTCCCATCAGGAAGACCGTCTCGTTGTGGGCGCGTTCACTGCGCGCACTCACCGAGGCCAGCATCTCTGCGGTCGCGCAAATCAATCGAGCGATAAAAAAAAAATTTGCAGTGCACTAATACCGCGGTAAGCGAATATATATATATATATATATATATATATATATATATATATATATAAGAGAGGAGCACGAACTTAGTAAACCGTCTACACAATTCGGTGGCCGAGGAAGCGTTCTCGGCGTCTAATATGTATATAGCGTGTTGACGTTACAGCTATATATATATATATATATATATATATATATAATATATATATATATATATATGTTGACATCACAGCTATATAGCGTGTTGACATTACAGCTATAAAGGTTCCTCTCTGGGGAGACTTCTAGTATTTCGACAACGCCAAAATACTAAAGGTCTCACTAGAGAGGAACCTTTATGGTGAGACCGCGGCGGTCACCAATGTATACTTTCTTTAGCCCATTCTCCTGCGCCGTAACTGTATAAGTAGCGTTCCGAACGGTAATAATTAGCTGCACGATAAAAAAAAAAGAAAGACTAGATGAAGGATCGTCGAGGGATACTTGCTGTACTTCCATGGCGTTGGGCAGTTCCAGTAAGGGTGCTGCCCGGTGCGGTTCCTGGCCAGGTCGAATGTGTGGCACACGGTCTCGAATGCTAGCGTGTACGACGGCTGCCACCTGCCGGGTCGAGAGACGGGACAAGAGACGTGTCGGTTTTTGCTCGCAAAGGAAATAA
This sequence comes from Dermacentor silvarum, assembly GCF_013339745.2. NCBI lineage: Eukaryota > Metazoa > Arthropoda > Arachnida > Ixodida > Ixodidae > Dermacentor > Dermacentor silvarum. The sequence continues at coordinate 192,153,847 of NC_051156.1, read as the reverse complement.
ATAGTTTATATATATTTTTTTTTCACAGCTCGATCGCATAACGAAACGACCAAGCTACAGCTTCACAACCTCTGTACTATGCAAAACATACTGCGAGATATTCACATGCACCTCAACGCAAGGCAACTCAATAGAAACTCAACACTATTTATATAACAACTTTTGTGAGGACATACGCCGTTCGGTATTTTTTTAGACAGTTTATTTTTTCGTCAAAGCTGCCAATTGAGTTGAAAAAAAAGAAAAAAAAGCGCGGACATGTTGCGATAGTGCTTGTTCGTGAGAGCTAGTGCTTGGTGTGGCTAATTCAATTAATCATTCTTTTTAATGGCTCACTGTGGGTATCTATCTGGCTGTACAACTGACATAAATGAACACTAGTGAAAAGGAGCACACCCAATGATGCAAGTGTCATTGCGCAATTATGCAATTAGTCAACACGTGTCTAACTTTTTTTTTTCATTTCTGCACAACCAGAAATAAACCATTGTATTCATTTTATAACGCCTCAGAAAAAAAGAAAGAAAAAAAAAACGACGTTGAAAGGGTTAGGCAACGAGATACATTCGTGCCGTAATGTTTGGCATGAGTGTAACATGACAGTAACACTTGTCACGTTTATCTAAAACGCCGCTTATTATTATTTATCTAGAACACACAAAACAGGTGCATTCTCTCAGAAATTTTGCATACGTTCACCGAGCGAAAATTTAATTTATACCTGGTAAGAAATATCACAATACCACAAAAGAAGCCAGTCGTATTGATGACAAACCTCCCAAGGGAAACTTAAAAAGTCGCCGTTCTTGGTTGAAAATCGAAGCATTGATAGTGATAGAAAAGTATGAGAAAACTTATATATACTATTACAGGCCGTATAAATTGCACTAGACATGCGCTTACAAATTAAATTATAACAAGCATTTTGTGTCACACCCGCACGGGCAAACGTGAACCGATCTCACTCGATGACCGCGAACACTTGCTGTCACATCGCTAGCGTGACGAAGAGCGCAGGCACAGAGGAGGCGAACGCTTCGTGCTGCCCCTCGCTTCACCACGTCTCCGAAACTTGAGATTACGTAACCTTCAACCCTAAGAGGGCGGGAAGACAGCGCACGCGAAATCACCGGCCACCTCTGCTCGCCCACAACTTTGCACCTACCGCAAGTTACCTCCAAGATATAGGGCGCGCGCGGACAGCGTATGCAGTTATGCATTCAGGTTCGCGGACAACCAGCAGGCCACCGCCGGGCTATAAAGGAGGAGCCGCGCGCTCACCTGCCTCTTCTAGCGCGCGCGCTCGATCACGTGACCCCCAACATTGAGCGCGCGAGAACACGGCGCGCATCAAGCCACCATTCTTCTCGGCTCACTCTCGCACTGTTTCTCTCGTACCCAACGGAATCGCGGAGTGGCAACTCCTGGATTGAAATGATTCCGGAACCATATTCCACATTTTCAAACACCTGAAATGGAATGCGAATAGAATGACGGCACCGTGCAGTCTGGCAATGGAATGGGGGCCGTAGATTCTGGAATGGACTTGGAATGGAATGGGCACGCGTAGTGCCGAGGCGCTAAATGTTGATTTTAAGCGAGAACACAAAATCGGTAAATTTACCAATCAGACTAAACTAGACTTGTCCAATTTATTGCATGCTTGACCAACGACAAAGGGATGGGGGTTAAAAACGACCACACCGCAAACGGTTGCACCCTGCACGAGTCCGCGGTGATTTGGAAAGCGCGCCATGTTTTCTTTTTCTTTTTTTTTATGCGAAAGCGTCAAATGGGCCCATTGAGCGAAACGGGTGTAGCAACGAAACGGCACCTAACTTCCCATTGGCTGCGAAGCTACGTCACGTGACGCTGGCTCGCGCTTGCTGGCATGGGCCTCCGTGGAGCAGAGCGGGCGAAAGGGAACACCTTCTGCCGCGGTATTGCGTGAGGGGAGAGGACATCGCTGCGACGCCACGTCACCCTCGCTCTCGGTCAAATCAAAACGCGCCAAACGTCGATCTCAACGTGATCGCTTTCCACGCGAGGATTTCAAAACTCGAAGGACCGCTCAGCGGCACATGAATGCTTTCGCATTCACAACTCATAAGAGGTGTTCTCGATTTTTTTTTTTCACACTGTCTAAATAGCCAGAGGGCGTGATTACAGGCGGTCAGAGGGTGTGCTGGAAAAGGGTGCCCGTTATCATGTCAGCAAATGTGGAACAAGAAAAGGCAGCAGAGTTCCTGCCCGTTATCATGTCAGCAAATGTGGAACAAGAAAAGGCAGCAGAGTTCAGCGCTTTCGTCGGCTCTGAATTGCGACAGCGGCATTCGCTTTGAATACCGCCATCTTAATTTTGCTTGCCTCCTTACATACTTGAGCTCACAAACCCACTAACAAGGACGCGGTGTAAAATTATTTTATAATTTGCTTTACTCAATGAATAACAATGAAATTACAGGGAAAAAACCTGAAGACCTGAAGAGACGACATGCCACAAAACGTGGTTGTTCTTGTGGAAGAAAAAAAATAAATGCGCGTAACATTATTCGTTAAGGCAGGCCTGTAGCCAGGAATTTTTTCGGGGGGGGGGGGGGGGGCACTTGCTCAAGGCCTTGACTGTTTCATGAAAGCACCTATTTTTCAGTAATTATTTTCGGTAAAGCACGAAAAGATCAAAATTTCAGGCCCTGGGTACGGGCCTAGCTGCGTTAAAAGGTGTTGGGACTTCCAAACTATGTTGTTGTTTTTTGTCGCTAGGCACGCAAGCCCAAGTAGTAAGCAATTATAGAAAAAGCGTTTCATTCACTGGCACTGGACGTACGTAATGGTTCAGCTCTGCCACTCCAGGAGTGGGAATGGTCCAACTCTTCACCATTCCGAGGAGTTGAAAGGAGTGGAATTAACGGGTATCTCCCCTCTCCGGAATGGAGTGGGAATGGAATGGAGGGCACCACTCCTCCCCTCTAGTATACCCACAGCGCTTGGCCTATATGCTGTACAGAATATATCACTGGGACGGCAACGGTGAAAATTCGTCTAGAGTGTTTCCCCTAACTGCTATCGCAATAAAAATCGGGAATCCAGGAGAACGTTCTGGTCCTCGTGTATTATAAGTGGGGTAGGAGAGGAATAAGGAGGAGGGTGAGGGAAGGGGGTGGACTAGCTAGGAGCCTAGGAAATCGTTTCCCGAGGCTTAGTCAACCAACGAGCCGAAAAATTCCTGGAGGTTTTTGAAGGACGGACTGGACAGTGGCAAGCTTTTACGGTTCCTCAGTCATCTGGCATGCGGGGAATACACATGCTCACAGTTCGGCGCAGTCGAAATCTTCGCAGGCGGCGTCTCCCGAGACGAACTTGCAGTCGAAGATGACGTCCTTGCGTGCGTACGAGTACTCGATCAGCTTCACCGTCACCGTCAGATAGGCACCCACAATGCGTTGCTGCGGTAGGGAGAGAGAAAGAGAAAGGGCAGGCGGTGATGCTGCAGTCGTCATCGATATGAAAGGGAACAGTGATATTTTTCTTTCTTTCTAAAACGACGATATATAGGCATGCATGGGTTCAAATGTAGGAACTTGATACATAACAATAGGTGTTCCTTTTATTGATGGCATGCGTGTTCAGCCGCTATGGGCGTTTGAAAAATTGGTGTTCCCTTTCATATTGATGACGACTGTACATTAATTATGGAGGAGAGATGAGAAGAAAGCGAATGAAAGTCAGGGAGGCCAACCAGACACACGTCCGGTTTGCTACCTTATGAAAACGAATGTTAGGGAATGAAAAGAAAGGATACAGAACAATGTATGTGTCGCTTCTCCTGGCGCTCATTGAGGTCTTTCGACTTCAAGAACCTCAGTAATGCACGTATCGCTTTCTGGGCGTGTGAGACATGTTCGTCAAAGAACAAGGACACTGGCGTCTCGTTTCTGCCTGGCGCGGTGGCCAAATAGTGCGTTTGCTACGCCATGTCCGCCCCATCGTCATGAGCCACAGCGTTCATAGCCGCGGCACACTGCACGGCACCGTCAGGATCCTGGAAGATGTGGTTAAACGAGCGTCCGTCCCATAGCGAGTTCAAAGGGCAACTGCTGATAAGAGCGCTAGCGCGATCTCTACGTCAAGAGACAAAGAGGCACAGCGATCGGTGGGACGTGCCGCGCCGAGTATCGCGACACTTGTGAAAGAGGCATCGGCGGTGGCGAGGGGTATAACAATGGGCCATCCATCATCCGTTTCGACACCTGTGCTAAGGCACAACTGGCGGGAAACCGCCACGCACCTGGAGCCAAACCACCACGTACAGGGAGCCGAAATTGTTGTTCTACGCGTCATTTTGTCCGCGGACGCGATCCGCCAGAACCTAGCCATATACATATTCGCTGTAAAAAGAAAAAAAAGGAGGGGGAGGGGATGGTGAGTTTGCCACCAAAGCGATCTTCAATGGGGTTTCAAACAACTAATTCTACTAGATGGCATGACTTTTCGATCGCGTGAAGGTGACAAGTTGTCTGGGCAACTGTTGGCGTCTGCTACTGTCGGTTGCTGTCGGCTGCTCTCAACTGAACGCTTTAAACAGAAAGTTATACAAACACGTAGCTTCACGTCATAACAAAACGAGGGGATATGGAACGTGTGGTTGAAGTAGTCGCTGGGTATAGCCGAGCACTGCTGACTGTCCAGCAGGTTGCACCATTCAAAGTCCGCCGCTCGATGAAACCTACATCGGTCGCAGCTTCGCACGAGCGGTCACATTGCGTCTATGATTTCTGGACCGTCGATGTAAAGGATCGACGCACTTCAGTCTGCGCTACAAACTTCCGTTGCCGGATATCTCTCTTAACTCCGTTCAGCGGAGCGAAAGCTAAACCTCGTGCCAGCTTATCACTAACGAGAGTCGGTTGCTTGTGTCACAGAAGAGCTCGTCCATTGTCTGCCACTATAGTCCTTCCGTGACACTTGCAATGTGACACTTCCTTGTGACACTCCCGTTGTGACACCTCCAACGTGACATTTCCAATGTGGCGCTTCTAATGTGACAGTTCCAATGTGACAGTTCCAATGTGACACTTCCAACGTGACTTTTCCAGTTTGACACTTCCAATGTGGCACTTCCTATGTGGCACTTCCAATGGCGGACTTCCATTGTGACACTTCCATTGTGACACTTCCAATAAGATAGCGCCCTTTCTGGTTTTCTTGTCTTGTTGGCTGACGCGACTCATGGCTTTCGTGACGCTGCGCGCATTTGTTAAGGAGGAGTGTACAGAGAGTGCGACTGAGTTGTTCGCGCGTTGGTGTCTCATTGCAGCAGCACCTAATAACGCATCCCTTGAGAGTTATTGCACAGAACAGTAGGCGATCGCAATGGGCCATCCTTGCAGGAACACCTCGCAGCGCTGTGAGCGAAAAAATAACACAAAAAAAAAAACACTACGGAATATGAACGAAGACTAAGGAACATGGATGAAAAGAAATGGCCGGCTAAAATGTGCACAAGTCTCTGCGCCTCGAAAGCGTGGACACGGAATGGAGGAAGAGGTCAGCATAGTTGGAAACCAAGTGCAGGTTAATTGAAAGTGTAAATAGACAACCAAGAGTCATAAAAAAGAAAGTGAGAGAAACGGAGAACAGTGAACTGGATGCAAAGGCTGAAAAGAAAGAAAAAAAAAAGACCATGGAGATTTACAAGAGTGCCAATAAAGAAACCAGGAGGAAAAACCTGTACGATAACGTACGCAAAGGGCAGTACCTTGCTATTTGAGGCCCGAGCTAATATGCTCTACGCTAAGAAAACATAAATGAGAGAAATACGCGCTACGTGATGAGGCATCTGTGTGCTGCTAAAAAAGCCGGGAAACAACTCGGCACATCCTAATGAAATGAAAAAATATTCACCCAGTGAAACCCGTATAGGGATCGAGTGTCCACCTTCCATAAGCGCTTGGATTTAAAGAAGGTGGAAGCATTGACTGGTCAGCAGTCGAGCTAAGAGACGTTTAGAGTATTGGTAGAAAAAAAAAAGCAGCAAAGAGATTGATAGAAGCGGAGTCATTGCAAGTGTAGATAACGCGGCACAATAGTATAGTGACAGAGGTTTCAAATAGGACTTATGATCGAAACAAGATGGGCAGAAGGCTAGATGGCTATAGATGCAGTAAAGATGATGCAGATGATGATAGATGAAGCAGGTTACGTGACTAATTGTTTCCGCCCCGTTTTAAAGGGGATGTCAATGAACATAAACATATTCTACAATCAATAAGCAGTACGGCTGAAAGCGGCGTTCTGAACTCTTCTGCGTTGCGTATATCACTGCACGGCGTCTAGCGATCAGCTGTTTTTATTATTCTGTTAGTTAAGTTATATCCTCCTAATAGATTGATTTAATCCTTTCAAGCATCGTGGTCGCGGGATGCAGCACTCACCTATACTCTCTCTCTCTCTCTTTTTTTTTACTTCAAGGACTCATTCCTTTCCTTCTCGATTGCACATTTCTTTAACTGACAAAACTTTTGTGTCCAAAAGAAACCATACCGCCAAACTTCCTTGCCTGTAAAGCGTACTTCTTTCTGCGTAATTAAATGTTGCGGTGAAGTCTACACCAGGGAGCACGTATTTCTGCTACAGCTCCCAGAGACAGTCGCTCTTAACGGAGTTGGCACGCCTCGACGACCGGCCGCTTTCTGAGCAGACGATTTTAGAATGCCGACTGATACGGTCTGCACGGCAGAAGGCGACGAGGGCGCTACTGAAGTTCCTCCGGTCAAGCGACCTGTTTGAACGACTGTGACGCTCCTGAGTTCCTTTGTGTGTGTGTGTGTGTGTGTGTGTGTGTGTGTGTGTGTGTGTGTGTGTGTGTGTGTGTGTGTGTGTGTGTGTGTGTGTGTGTGTGTGTGTGTGTGTGTGTGTGTGTGTGTGTGTGTGTGTGTGTGTGTGTGTGTGTGTGTGTGTGTGTGTGTGTGTGTGTGTGTGTGTGTGTGTGTGTGTGTGTGTGTGTGTGGTGTGTGTGTGTGTGTGTGTGTGTGTGTGTGTGTGTGTGTGTGTGTGTGTGTGTGTGTGTGTTGTGTGTGTGTGTGTGTGTGTGGTGTGTGTGTGTGTGTGTGTGTGTGTGTGTGTGTGTGTGTGTGTGTGTGTGTGTGTGTGTGTGTGTGTGTGGTGTGTGTGTGTGTGTGTGTGGTGTGTGTGTGTGTGTGTGTGTGTGTGGTGTGTGTGTGTGTTGTGGTGTGTGTGGTGTGTGTGTGTGGTGTGTGGTGTGTGGGGTGTGTGTGTGTGTGTGTGGTGTGTGTGTGTGTGGTGTGTGTTGTGTGTGGTGTGTGTTGTGTGTGTGTGTGTGTGTGTGTGTGTGGTGTGGTGGGTGGTGTGTGTGGGTGTGTGGGTGTGTTGTGTGTGTGGGTGTGTGTGTGTGTGTGTGTGTGTGTGTGTGTGTGTTTTATAGTTTGCCTCACGTGCTATATGTGTATCTATTCACCGCTCATTTTCCTTCTTTCCTTCCCTCCTCTCTCTCCCTGTCATCTTTGTGTTCCCTCTTCCCATTCCCCCGGTGTAGGGTAGCCAACCGGACGTTATTCTGGTTAACCTCCCTGCCTTCTGCCTTGCTCTTGCTTCCTTCCTTATTCACCGTTCACAGGGGGAAGGGGGGGGGGGTGAATATGGAAAAAAATTGGCCGCCATCCCGCCCTGCGCACGTGAATGTCCAGCGAAGCTGTATCAAACACCACACAGGGTCGAGCATATAGTATTCACGCTGTTCTTCTGGCGTCTTTAATTTCCACGGTCTACCCATGGCAGTCTTACAACGAACTCAATGAGTTGCTAGAGCGTAGTGACATCACCAAGTGTATATATATATATATATATATATATATATATATATATATATATATATATATATATATATATATAAGAAAATCAGAAGCACAACTTCGCGGTTATCTTAGGTTTATTATTTACCCAACAGTTTCGGTCGGTGGACCGACCTTTTTCAAGGGATGGAACAAAATTGGCCGCCATCCCGCCCTGCGCACGTGAATGTCCAGCGAAGCTGTATCAAACACCATATATATACACCACCGTATATATATATATATATATATATATATATATATATATATGTCTGATTGCAAAGACATTAATGACGTTTGCCTGCAATTGTTAACCTGAGTTCTGTGTGTACGCATCGAAATGTTCCTATAAACGAGAGGTGTACAGCTTCACTGTAAAAAAAAAAAAAAAAGACATTTAGCCAGCTGATAGAAGGGTCGTATCGCGAAATAATAACACCTCACAAGCTGGCGCAAAGTGTCACGTACGTTCTACTGTGGGAAATAATCAGGGGAAGCATCGGTCCGCGTCGATGACGGATCGATACCATTCAAAACCTATATGTCTGCTGCTTGCAGAACACATAGTTGGGTCTCGTAAGACCTACCAATCCCTGCGCTCTGAAACTCTGTTCTAAACGTCTGCCAAGCTTATACTCACGGGAGGACGCTCACTATCTCATGGTATACTTAATTCAAGCATTCAGTTTAAACGGGTTTACCGTGTTGGCGGCTTTGTGCCTATCATGCGCGCGATAGCGTCGTGATGAGTCCGATCGCAAAATTAATCGCGGTGTGTGGTTGTTTACACTCGTGCGTAAACTATAGCTATGTATAGGAGCTACACGTGCTATGGTACGATAACTTGGCGACAAACAAGTGCACCTCACCGAATCGTTGTCGCTGCAGTCCATGAAGCTGTGCTCACTGCAGAGTCGCGTCATGTTGTAACTGAAAAAAAAAAAAAATACACAGGGACGCGAGAACTTAGACTCAGCTGGGATCCGGCTAAGATATGCGGTTTCCTTTCTGTTTTTTTTTTTTTTTTTTTCTTGCGGGATATCACGTCAAGCAACGCTTGCCCAAGTGCGCGAAGTGTTAAATTTCCGATGACTTTCCGTGTAAACGTTCCCCGTAAAATTCACCAGGCACCATCGTTCTTATGCACCATCGTTCTTATGTATACTGGTGTATTTCGCATCATGTTAAGAGAACGTTCGGCGCCGAACGTCTACTGAATGTACGTACCATAGGGTTCAGTACGAGCTACAACGCGCGACCGCTTGGCCACGCACTTTCGCGTTATAGGTCATGCTGAGCGCGATAGTACACTCATAATCGCGTAGATCCGCTTGGCAGGTCAGACGACGGACCATCCGCTCAGACGATGCATGGACCATCCCCGTAGGGACCGTCGGAACCACGACCTTGTGAGCTTGGGACCGGGACCTGAGCCTCTGCGTGCACGCAACTGACTCGCTGTTTTCTTCTGCTCGTCTTTATTGTCCACTGTTTTTCAAGTTAACCACGTGAAGTCCTGGCTACCAACATACATACATACATACATACATACATACATACATACATACATACATACATACATACATACATACATACATACATACATACATACATACATACACACATACACACATACACACATACACACACACATACATACATACATACATACATACATACATACATACATACATACATACATACATACATACATACATACATACATACATACATACATACATACATACATACATACATACATACATACATACATACATACATATACCTATAGGCTACATACACGCACACACACGCAAACACACGCGCGCGCGCATTCCAAGCAACAACGCACCCTTTCTCCATGCAGAGCGTGACGGCCGGGAAGTGGATGCCGGCCATGCGGTCGTAGCCGTACATGACGGCGGTCGGGTACGACTCGTACTGCAGGATGTCGGTGCGCGCCTGCATCACGCAGAAGGCGGCGCACACCGCCTGGCACACCAGCCGCAGGGTCCGGAACAGGCACGCCAGGCTGCGCAATGCTAATGCGTTTAACACATACGTGCTGCGTGCCCTCGACGCATCCGTGGTCACGTCACGACGCAGAGAGCGCCCGACAGTCTAACTGACCGAATATTATATTACCCAGCCAGTTTACATCACGCGTTCTTCCCGCATATCTAATCCCTGGACATTATTGACACTTTTCCTCCTTTATTAATTCCATTACCTTTAAATACGTAAAACCGTCTAAAAAATGTCTTGAAGCTATTAGAAAGTGAGCGCTAAAACAGCAGCACATGGCTCCTGCAATAGCACTATTGCGATTCATAGCGCACATGCTAAAGTCTCGTCGGGGTGGATCCGCTTCCAATTTTTGTCCAAGGCTGTGCGTAAGTTGCGTACGTCTGCGCTCGCCGCCTTCCTCTGAAGTGAATGGCGTTTATACGCTTTTTGTACAACGGCAGAACGCCTTACAATCGGAGGAGTGATGCGGGTGCGAAAAAAAAAAAGAAATTTCACTGACGATTGCGATACTCCCTATTGCGAAATTTGAGACGTGTTTCCATTTCGCGATATATTGTCTGGCGCGGACAATCTGTCTCGTGCGGCACGTTGCAAACGGAGCGAAGAGTGGCGCGAATGCCTCGGTAATCTCGAGATCGCGAGAGGCAGCGCGCGGGTGACGCGTGGGCGCGATTTACGGCAGCCGCCGCCGCCGCCGCCGCCGCCGCCGACAGACCTCCCAGACGACGCGCGCTACTCTGGCGCCATCTCGTAGCCATCGTCGTCGCAGTACGCTTTCCTTTTCACGCTTTCGCCATGCCCTCTTTATCCGCTTTCCTCCTCACGTCTCTAACCTCGCTCTTTCATCCTTCGCCGAGTTCGGTTACGCCGACGCCGACGCTCGGCGTATAGGAACGGGCGCCTTCGAAGTTCGCTCTAAGCGTTTGTTGATAGCCGTCAAGTGATACAGAGCAGGTCGTGTAGGGACGCACCGACCTGGCCCTGGTGAGGCGGTCCTTCATCCGTTTCGCAATGATGGCCTGGACGCGGAGGAGTATCTTGGTGACACCGCTGTACATGGACAAGCCCAGCCAGAACCCCAGGTAGCCACCGATCACCGCCAGCACGGTTGTCGACTGCGCGTTCAAATCAACCAGTCATGTATACTACACGGGGTGATCATTTTAAAGTTATCCGGAATTTAAAAAATGGCTGTGGCAGATAGCATAATTCTTTTCCTTGAGCTGGTTCACCCGCCGTGGTTGCTCAGTGGCTACGGTGTTGGGCTGCTGAGCACGAGGTCGCGGGATCGAATCCCGGCCACGGCGGCCGCATTTCGATGGGGGCGAAATGCGAAAACACCCGTGTACTTAGATTTGGGTGCACGTTAAAGAACCCCCAGGTGGTCCAAATTTCCGGAGTTCCCCCACTACGGCGTGCGCCTCATATACATATCGTGGTTTTGGCACGTAAAACCCCATAATTTGGATTATTCCAAGAGGCAGACATTACTAGCACGAGATATCGAAGCACATATTCAACGAATTAATGAAAAATCCCAAATTACCTTCCTAATTAATTACTTTACGACACATATTGCAATTTAATAATTTGTAGCCCGTGAGTTTGCGAGGCGTATGCACTTAGAATTATTTTCAATGTGACAACAGTTTCTAGATATTATTTTCCAAAGTGTGGGACAAAATACATGACCGTTCCAGTTACCTTTTTGCTTCAATGCATGAAAGAGCATTTTGTTAAAAGAGTAAGTGGAACAACAGTGCATTTTTACGGCGAGTTTGACGGCGCATATCTCCAAACAGGTGTCATTCTGGAAATTCATTCCAAGTGGATACGCCTTGCAAGCTCACCGGATACAATTCGTAAATTGTCATATGTATCGTTAAGTAATTAATTAGGAAGTTAATTTGTGACTATTTTTGGTTAGTTGAAGATGCGTTTCGATTTCGCTTGCAAGTAACATCCGCCTTTCTAAATAATCCAGCTCGAGGACTAGAATCTTGTTAACTGCCACAGGCGACCTTTTTTAAATTTCCGGGGAACTTAAAAATGATCACCCAGTGTATACACCCTCGCAAGCAATTCCCCGAGAGCAGACAACAAATTTCGTTTCAGACAAAGAGTGTTCGCGATGTCTGGATTGGAAGCTGACACGTGCATACGTGCATTTTATTTTTTAATCCGTTGAATATTTTGTCTGCCGGACCAATTCACCTTCACTGCGGCTATGGCGTCCTGGGGGGGGGGGGGGGGGGGGGGGGTATTCTGTAAGTTTCCACCTAGGGGGAGATGTCCATGTCGTCTGCTGCTGAAGTGCTGATTGGCTGGGTTTGCCTGTTTCCTTCTGGCGTGTACCTCAGCCCAGCCAATCGGAACTTCAGCAGCAGACGAATTGGACATGTCCACTAGGTGGACACTTACAGAATAGCCCCCCCCCCCTGCATGCAAATTTGGCCGCACCATGTCGTATTGTTCACTATGCATTGTATAAATGTATGCGAGGTGAGCCGCAGTGCCGTATGTCTCAACTGCTCGAGCGGAATCTTTTCTTCCTCCCAGTAATCTAATTACTTGTAACGGGGTTATTTATTTGCAACATTACGAACAATCGATCGCTTCAGTAAGCGTGACGTAGTGTGCGTATACGCGTGATCGAGTCACGCCTGCAGCATTAAACAAAATGTCGATTATTTACCGCTGCATAATGAGCGTACTTTTTGGGTGTGTTAAGTTTTTATTTACTTTGAGGGGTTATGGTGTCGCAACTGATTTCACGAGTAGGCTTACCGTGTGCATTGGGATTGTCTTCAATATGGCCACGTAGCGGACCGGGATGGTGAGCTTCATGTTCAGGTAGTAGTACCTGCGGGTGTTAATTATTTAATTAATTAATTAATTAATTCGTTTACTCATGTATTCGTCTGCTGTGGCCATTAGCTGCGCTTCATTTCCCTCTAGCAATTAAACTTGCCTTAGATTTATACGATGACTTTTTTGGCTAGCTTGCATAAAATAAGAACACGTAAGGAATCGAATTGAAACACAATACGTAACTATATAAAAATGTGAGCCAATAAACACATTAATGACAGATAGCTTTGTTATCGCAGACTCAGCGAACTCATTTGCCACGGCACAGTAAAGCAACACTGCGTTCTGTGGGGACGTTTCTGTGAATAAAAATTATTCTAGCAGAGACCGTGAAGGGTGATTTCCAGTGTCCAGCGAAAGCTTTCCAAATGCCCTGCCGAGTTTCTGCCTTTTTTAAATTTATTTTTCTTATTTTTGCCTGCGGACCACGAGGTACCAATGATGACGCAATGCACTCATCTGAAGTGGTTGCTGACATACTCAATATTGCCTGAATACAAATACTTGTTGCGGTGATATTGAATTCTTGGGACACTTTTCGTTCGCACTCACAATGACGAGTAAGTGAAAGTGCGTACATTAGGTGGAAAACGTACCTACCGTATACTCCAATTTATGCAACCGGCCCTGCGAATATGTAGTTTTCTTTTTTTTTTCTTCTTTTTTTGCTGCATTCACGTCTTCGGAATCCTTGCGTTTACGCTGCAACATCTGATATATATATATATATATATATATATATATATTACTTAGCACAGAGACGGCTTCCCGTTGTATTCGGACCTCTTTCATTTGTTAAGCCCGTTTCACATGGTGCGAATTTGACGGCGTTTTCACGACTTGCGAATTCGCAGTTGCGGCAAATGAGCCATCCCCCCTTCGTGCGTGCGATTCTTCGATGTTCGGAGGGCTGAACTTCTCTGCGAAAACGCATATGCGGCAAGGACGAGGAACCAATACAACGTGGATCGTGGACACCTCGTTGTGGCCTGCCTGCTTAATTTTTGTTTTGATAAAGTAACGCAGTCGAACACAAACAACTGTCACAAAAACAGTTCCTAAGTTGCTTTACTTTGTTTTCAGCCAAAGCGAACTGATCGCCAAGAATAATTCAGTCCTCCGCTAGGTGCTCGCAAATGCGAAAATCGCAGCTGCCGCGCTCGGTGCATGTGAAACAGCAAGTACGAAGTTTCCCGCTAGCTCAGGAACATGCGTGCTCACAAGACAAGATTTGCTTAACTGCAATGACTCTGCACTGATTTTCAGCGTCAACTATACATATTCACCGTTAAATCTCTGATCTCACCCGTTGAATGGAACTCCGCTCTCCCTGCCCTGGTAGCCCAAAGTTATGTCGTAGGTCGTTTCCCTGAAACGAGGTTTAAATAACTCAATAAGCGACTAGTACCAGGCGCCATCGAATACTTGGGCACTTTCCTGCACTCAGGGGTAACAGTCTGTACAGCGGCTCGTGACGCGTACTGACAACGGCACGGAATGCGGATGCTCACCGTCTGCTCCGCATCTGGGTACGTATTCTGCGACAATCACTTTCGGTGATACTATCGTCGCGGCCATCGGGTGCGCGCTCAATTGGCTGGTTGAGCAAAATCGGATCAGCTGATTGGCTGGTTGAGCACTGCGTCACGCGCGAAGGCCATAGTATCGCCGAAGTGATCGTCACGGAATACGTCCCACGATGTCCGGGCACAAGACATCCTTCCGGGAGACCTCACGCTTCTCGAAAGTTGATGGATATATGAAGAATAGTACCTTTAATGTAACGAGCATTTAAGTCACTTCAGGTCTTCAACAGTCGGCTTTAAGAACACCGCGTATAGAGACGTTTCAACAATCCATATGGCGACGGTCATTATGGAAGAGTGAAAAAGGTAAGTAAGTTTTAAACAGGTTTGCTACCCTTGACTGGGTGAAGAGGAAAAGTAAAAGAAAGAAAAGTAATGTAGAACTTGAGCTCGGCGCACCCGCGACAGCGTTCGCACACCATTCGATGAATGTCGCGCACCCAGTCCAGTCACCTTCAAAAATGCGCAGCAGGCTATAGGCGTTTCTCATTGTGGGAGACCACTGTAAACATGACTGCACCGCGTGGCTTCGCGTAAACATTTTCCTCTCTACTTAAACCTCTTCACTGCCACAATTTTTTCGGAAACAAACAAGCAGAATCAATAAAGTGCTTGGCAAGCTGGAACAGCATCACGACCGAGAAGCGGCGCGGTTGTGGAGATGAAACTTTATGGGCAAACGCACGTTGCTTCTTCGTTTTCAGTTGCTCAACTTACTCGCAAGGATTCCTGCACGCTTCTCTGCAGACCCGGTCGTAGATGGCTTTGCTTCTCTTGAGGACGCAATCAGCTGTGTTAGGAGTAAAAAGGAAGAGCGTAAAAAAAGAAAAAATAAATAAATTAGGGAGTTTTTTCCCCTCCTCTTCACCGTGTCGACCTATCGCTCTAGACACTATCATGCCTTACCTCTTTGGCTATTTCCCCATTCTTCGCTATAGATCACAATTAATTAATGAGAGCACATTACGACACAACTAAATTCTCGCGTTCTGATCGGATGAGTTGCGAAAGCTGTGTTCACGTAGCGCACACAGACGAGGACACAAGAAGGCACATGTACACACAGACACGGCGCTATATTCCTTTATGTTAACCTCGCATTACCTGGCGTCACATTTAAATCGCTTTTGCATTTAAAAAGAAAGTGCACGTATGGTTTAGTAGGCAGCGAGAAGCGTTAAGGAGCTAGATGCAACATTCGACAACGTTTTCACGTTAATTGGCCAGGTCGACACAGCGATTTGCGTGATAGATATGGCAACCGTACGTTGTATGAAGGAAACTAAGAACGCCTTCCTTTGTGCTCTAAAGCACGCAGTCATGTGACAATTGATGTTCGAGGTATTACGAGTGGCTGCAGAAATTTACCCTACGGGTCCTCGGTTGACTGAAACGTGGCGAAAGTTGGCCTAATCTCGTTTTAGTGGTCTCACTATTGGCTCGCATGCAACGTTGGTGATTCTATGATATTGTATGGTGGCCTATGATACGACAACCTTATCGTACGGTATGTCGTATCAGGTTGTTACTCCTGCAAAGCCTGCTTCGCCACACGTGTAGTTCGCGTGAGGGAAAGCTAAACGTAAAAATATTTACAAGTTCACTTCGCCGCATTAGGGGTTATACTGAGGTGAAGCCAACTCAGTCAAACATTTATTATAGAATAAGCAAAAAAATGTTCAGTTGTTGTCGTGACGGGACACGACCTGTCCCGAGAACTGTGACGTACCAGTCTCCGCGTCGTCGCACATGACTTCGTCGAGCTTGTTACGGAAAGGGTACGTCTTCATGATGCAGCCGCAGTTCAGGAACGTGATGTTCATACGGCACTCTTCCATGCACAGCTGCGAGAACAGTTGATCGAGTCCTTGCAAACAAAGCTTCTCTATAAACACGTGTCCAAATCGGGCGAATATCACGTGAAATTAGTGACGTCAGCCTGACGCAACCGTCACCGAAAGCGGTGGCGTGTTATACTCCGAAACAGAAAGTTTAGTCCTCGTGTTCTCATCCAATGACCAACGTTTTCCGTCAAAGAAACGCAATCAAATATAGCCTTTAACGAACACTCTACTATTATCAAAGCTGGTTTATTATTCTGTTTACATTTCGAGTATGCTGGCCTGTACTCAAATAACTTAATCCCGCAAATTTTCTGTTTCTCTCTCGGTCGACACTGAGTGAACGATCAACGTCCCGAACGTTTGGCTTTCGCGAGCCCAACCTCGAAACGAGTGTTTCGTTTGGTTCGGCAGAAGAATCGTATGTGGTATCTGATTTCACTAATGAAGGCATACTGCATAAAGAGGCGTTCGTAATATGACCCGCGACGGTGTTGTGCGTAACAGCGTTTGGAATCTAACGAAACACGCACACATCAGCCATGACATATGTGCGTTGCTAAAAGCCTAAAGGTACGAGTTCGCGGAACCAGGAGGACTAACCTGCAGTTGGAAGCATATGTAACGTTATCACTATGGAAAATCCAGTCTACGATAAAATTTACGACATATTCTAGAACAGCATATAAAAATACAGAGTTACGAAAAATTTTCAAGAGCAAACCTCTTTGACGTTGGTCTTTTGATGCTGCCACGTATGAAGGCTGGTGATGGACATGCAACGCAACGGAGTATCGCTTACCGTTTGAGTCATGTAGGCCGGGTAAAACGGATGCTTGCCAAACATCTTGTAGTCGACGCAGTTCGTGTCGTACGGAGCCGGTAGAGCAATGCTGCCTTTCTGCAAGTAACGAGATGTAAGATAGATTCTACAAAGCGCATGCCCCGTTGTGACAGCTGCACGCAAGCGTTTAAACAAACTATAGTATTTTAGAAGCAGTATACGCAAAACGTACGCTGCCTAGCTCCAAGGACAACGCTTGCCTGACCGGCTACGTACTGTCGTAGACCGTTTTAGGTATGCCGTTGCTCCAAAGCCCAATGCTCCGAGAGACAGGTCTATTATACAAATATATTGAGCGCGAAACGTGGTTCAATTACTTATATTTAAGTGCATGCTAAGGAACCCCCATACTTGGTCCAAATTAATCCGTCGTCTTCCACTGAGATGACTGCCATATAGTGTAAACTCTATCTCATCAACTCACGGCAGTCAGCCAACAAGAATAGAGACGAATTTCTCTAATGTGCTTCTTTGATCACGCTCCGCACGACGACGACTGAGTGAGTGCTTCACGGAAGGATTCGTAGCGGACAATGGGCGAGCCTTTCTTCCCTCTCGGAACACGCGGCCAGCTCTAGTTAATGGAGAGAGCGGGTAATCACTCACTCAGTCACACTGCCTTATTCGCTTACGTTCAGCGACGGTGCTTGCACGTACCTGCTCGATACTGTATTCGTAGTTTCCGTTCGGTTCGAGAATGACGGTGTGCTTAGCACCGGCGTCCAGGCTGTCCACGTGGTGGAATCCCACGTCGGCCACGTACCGGTCCAGCGACACCAGCCGGCTGATCTTCCACGTGATGAACATGCTGAAGTCTGCGTCGGCGATTGTGCAGATAGATAGATAGATAGATAGATAGATAGATAGATAGATAGATAGATAGATAGATAGATAGATAGATAGATAGATAGATAGATAGATAGATAGATAGATAGATAGATAGATAGATAGATAGATAGATAGATAGATAGATAGATAGATAGATAGATAGATAGGAGATCGTACATGAATTCTTGCAAAGAGGAACTTATTTCCACAAACCCCAGTATGAGGTGTGAGGAGAGTATCAACTGTGGAATACTGACATGAAATCAATCGCGAGCGCAGTTTATCGTCTCGCGACCCTTGGACACGTCATACCGACCGAAGAGCGGTGGGTACTCGTGGTAGGCGGACATCTCCTGGTTTCCTTTCCAATTGAGCGTGTAGCACATGTACTTGGGTAGCCGCGAGAAGGACTGCACGATCTGCCTACAAAAAGGACGAGAAATATCCAGAAAGTTGCGCGCGTCCATCACAATAAACTCCCACTGTTTCAAAAAGCAGCGAGCGTCACTTAGAATATTTCCATACTAGGACACAATGCACAGTTACGTCAGCGCCATTCAGGAACGTCCTTCCGTTATCTTTCACTTTCCTGAAAACCACGGCAATTTTAAGTGGGTGTTTGTTTGTGTGTGTGTGTGTGGGGGGGGGGGGGGGCAGGATAGAGAATGAAGGTAGACGAAAGAGTCCCCAGCCGAAACCTGATCACTACAGATACGTGTAGACGTATTAAAAAAATGTCACAGTTTCGCCCTAAGGGCGAAGCAATGAATGCGATAGCAACACAGCAATGTCATACGAAGTAAGGTGAGCGGCTTTGGTAGCAATATGAATTGTAGTAAACATGAGCTGATTAAGTAAGCAGGTGTGCTGCGGCGTAAGTAGACCGACATGAAGAGAGACTCGATGACCACGAGAAGGCGCGTGTGAAACGGTGGTGTTGATGAGAAGCGCTTCCTGTGGGCAGCGCGTGCGAAGGGACACACCTGTAGTGCTGCACTGCCGATCCGGGCAGCATTGCATGTGTAGCGTGCGTTGGAAAATGTGGCCCGACAATTACTAACTGAATGAACAAGCGTGGTGTGAGCGCGCACAAACAAACATGAATAGATCACACTGAATGACTGCAGACAACGACTGTCAAAACGCTGGCAGCGAGCCCATACGCCGCAGCGGGCGAAGGTACGTGCGGTCTATCGCTTCAACGGAAACTGAGCGGCGAATGCACGGCGTATAAAGGTCAGAGCCGTGTGGAGATAAGAGGCGAGCGACGACCGCGGTTGTTGGCAGAGTAGAAGTGCGCCCCCCCCCCCCCCCCCCCGCGCTCCGTCCGGCGCTGGCTTCCCGCTTCCTTGCTTGCGCGTGGGTGATTGAGTGCGTTCGCTCTCCATGATAGCGCGCGTCCCCGCATGCTTCCGCTCGGGCATACGGCCAACACCACCTAGACTAGTTCTAGGTGGTGTTGATACGGCGCGCGGCGAAGATTTTATCTATGGGGAACCTCACGGCGACGGCGACGGCGACGACGACGGCGACGGCAGAAATCCGGTTGAAGTGTCCATATAATTGCTATCGCAATAAAAAAGGTGGAGCGCAGTTTCGCCCGAAAGGCGAAGCATCGATTGCGATAGCAAATTAGCAGACAGCTATACGAAGTAAGGATAATAGTTTCATCGGCCGTATAAAGCTGTAAGCGTTCGCTTACTAACTAAATAAGCATGATGTCACGCGCGCACAAGCAATCATGAACACATCTCACTCGATGAACGCCGAAACTCGCTGTAAAAACGCTGGAGTGAGAAAGCATGGCAGCAGCAGCGAGCGAATTGACCTTCGTGCGGCCTCTCGCTTCAATGCGAGCAAAGCGGCGAGAACAAAGTGCACACGGAAGTATGAGCCGTCGGCGCACCTAGACTCTACTAATCGCAGGTCGCTTTGAAGATGGGGCTCGCCCCGCCACCGGAGTATAACTGTTGTGTACTGTTGCTGCTGTTGTGTACGTGGCTAGCGAAGCATTGTGATTTTCACTATTCTCAGCAGATATCTTGCGGATCTCAGGTTGTTACGTTATATAGCTCATTTTTTAGACGAATATACTTGTAGCGTGGTGCTCGTAAGCCGATGGTCATTCGTGCTCATTCCCGATCGTAGTGGGTACTGTGACGGTCTTTAAATGCCTGTGCACGGTATGCCCAGGTGTAGTAGAGTTAAGAGGCATCATGGGACCAAATTGTTTCGGCGCTTTCTGGCATGGTGTCTGTTGTAGCCTGTGCATTTCTTCGAAACGTGTGAAGCGAGGTAATACAGCATTACTCCTGCGAAAATTTATTTTTAAGCACTGTAATGGGTTCTCTAGCTGTATTTACAAGGCAACTTTTCATATCAATAATCACTTTTGTTGTTTTACTTGTACTTAGAAACACTTTGAAGAGGACCAGTATGAGGGAAATCGACAGGATGGGCACCGTCTGTTAAAGTCAACAGCCTTACATCATCATGGACTATATTTTCGAAGTGAAAAACATTGCTAATCTGTATTTGACTGTCTTAGTTTCATTTACGGTTTTTGTACGCGATATGTATGCAGTGTTGTTTATTTTTTCAATGTAGTTATCGGTGTTCTAATGGTTATTTATAAAATGTTCTGTACTCGCCATCGATGTGTTTGGCTGATGCGACGTATTCGATGATAGCTGATGTATTCTGGCTGGGTATCTTGATTAATATTACCCGCGGTTGTGTTTTCTTGTTTGCATTCTTGTTTTCGATTTATATTGTGTGTAATAAGGTTGATGTACTCACTTGAACCCCCCCCCCCCCCCCCATGTAATGAATAAATTAAAAAAACAACTCTCACTATCCCGAATTGTATGTCGAGCCTACCTTGCGAATTTTTTTTTTATCTCGTCTTTCAACATAACCTTCAGGCGCCACACAGTACATGTACATATCTCTTTCATGATCGATTGTACTATACATTATAAGTAAATGTATTTTGTGCATCGTTTGGTTTCTTGTGTGTACTACGCAAGATTGACACAGACAACTTACGTTACATGTTTCTCTACAGCACTAACTAAACCTTATTTTCACATCGCAGTTGTTTTTACACCAGCTTAATCCTGTCAGCACACAGTTTTGTGGGCAAAAAAAAAGCTAAATTGCGCGTAGATATCGTCAAATAACTGCAACGAACGCGAAGAGCACGCGCAACGCAAGGGAAACTAACCGCCGTGCGCGAGTGGCTGGCTACGGTAAAGGAGGCGTGACGTGTAAACCAAAATACAACAGCGAAAAAGAAAAACTTCCACACACAGGGGGTCGCAAACCTTATATACCAAGCACCGAAGCGCAAAAAAAAAAAAATAGTGCGTATTTCAAACATACACACGGCATGTTAAATGTAAATTGAATTAGGCAACTTGGGGCATGTTCCCGGCGCCATACATTTACGTCTTGGACCTTCGACGAGTTAACGGCTGTTGGTTATAAAGATGTGCAGATGCGATACCGATAAAAAAAATTTTATCAAGGCAAAGCACTTGGAAGTGCGCCGCGAGTAACACTATTTATGAACGCAAGCGTAGCTGAGTCTCAGCTCGTGTGACTCAATATGGCGGCGCCAGCGGGGTTGTCTCCACCCTGGACGGTGGCGCTGGGCATCGAGGCACCCTACGCGGAACTATACCGTGGCGCCCCCAGCGGAGTATGCAGCTGTGGCACCACCTGTCAACGCCAAGTCATGTACACCAGATCGAAGTTTTCGATTAACGGTGTTTGAGAGGTTCGGGCCCCTTCAATATAAATTTGCTAAGCCATATAAACTTATAATTGAGGACCTTAACCGAGAAAGTGTAAGCGTGGGGTTGAAGATTAATATGCAGAAAACAACGGTAATGTTCAATGGCCTCCATGGCAAGGGAACTAGAATTTAGGGTCGCCAGTCAGCCTCTAGAGTCTGTAAAGGAGTACGTTTATCTAGGTCAATTACTTACAGGGGACCCTTCATGATAAGGAAATTTACAGAAGAATAAAATTGGGTTTAGAGTGCATACGGCAGACATTGCCAAATCCTGACCGGGAGCTTACCACTATCGTTGAAAAGAAAAGTGCACAATCATTGCATTCTACCGGTGCTAACATATGGGGCAGAAACTTGGAGGTTAACAAAGAAGCTCGAGAACAAGTTAAGGACCGCACAAAGAGCGATGGAGCGAAAAATCTTAGGAGTAACGTTAAGAGACAGAAAGAGAGCGGTGTGGATCAGAGAACAAATGGGGATAGCCGATATTCTAGTTGACATTAAGCGGAAAAAGTGGAGCTGGGCAGGCCATGTAATGCATAGGTTGGATAACCGGTGGACTATTATAGTTACAGAATGGATACCAAGAGAAGGGAAACGCAGTCGAGGACGGCAGAAAACTAGGTGGGCTGATGAAGTTAGGAAATTTGCAGGCGCAAGTTGGAATCAGCTAGCGCAAGAAAGGGGTAATTGGAGATCTCAGGGAGAGGGCTTCGTCCTGCAGTGGGTACAAATATAGGCTGATGATCATGATGATGATGACGATAAACTTATAATAGCTCGTTTAATTGAGAATCAGCGTATGACAAAAGTTGACGACGTCTGGTGCGTAAGTAGAGAGAGCTAGAGAGAAACACGAAGGAAAGGCAGGTGAAATTAAACAAGGTATCGCCCGGTTGGCTATCCTACATGTGTGGAAAGAGAAAGGGTGAAAGAAAGAAAACAAGGAGATAAGCAGTCAGTGTCCACGCACCTGCAGACAAATGTGAATTCCCTCACGTATGTAGTCACAAGCGCTCGTATAGCTCTGTTGCCTTCAAGAAGCGCATTAGAGTTTTACTGGCTTTACATGCACCTACTAGAAGTCTGCGCCCAAGGTCCGAGGACTTTTACCTGCGAGAACGGTCTGTCGTTTAACTGACTTAGACATGTACGCAGAGCAACCTACGAATCTCTGGTGTGCAAAGTTACGAGAGTATACTACTAAGACTGAAATTACTTGTTCAAGCAACAGAGGTCAAATGACGCCGTCGTAAGCACTCTATTTGCTGCGTGATATCTGAAAATTCCGAAGGATTGCGACCGTATTGCGCGCCTCATCCCCAACTCCATCCCTCATTTGCATAAACCAACTGAATACGTTTGTACCGCGAGATCTGCCATCTTGTTTCGGCCAAACGAGACGTGTGCAAAAGCGCGTACTCTCGCGTCAGTGCCACGCGTCGCGTGAAAAAGTCGCGTCACCGCTCACTTGTCCTCCAGGATGAACTTGTAATAGTAGAGCGTGGGGTCCTCGATGGTGGTCTGGATGACGTCGGTGGCGTCGAGCGCAATCTCGCCCAGGTTCCCGTCCTGGTCAAGCACTCGGCGAAGCTCCGGGATCTGCATGGACACAGCCACAGGATTCCTCGGCAAGCAGCGCGAACGCCTGTACTGCTAACCACGCGTCACCGCGTCACCTTTGCCTAAACAGTACAAAGACTGCCCATAAGTAAAACTGGGTTCGTGTTAGGTGGTCATAAGTTTGTTTTAGAGTTAGAAGCTCTCACCCTTCTTATATGTTTTTGACAAAAGCTCCGATGGGAAACCCGTTTATTGTGGGTATTTTAATGAAGGAAGAATTGTGTGGCCGTACCTTCTTTTGTGATTTTATCTGCAACTAAGTCATTTCTTTGTTTAAAACAAATGTTCCGAGGTTTCTATAGTTAGAGTCATCTAGCAATACATTTCAGTGAACGGTGAAATTTTGTCGCAAAAATAAACTATGACCTATACGAACCTATCGAGTGACTAATTGAGAGATTGGACGAGAAGAAGGAAAACAGAGAGGCTCGATTTTTGTTAATCACGATCATATAAAACCAACAGATACTGAAGCCAAAGAAATCATAGTGGTAATTAGCTGTGGTTGAAATTGAAATGCCGAGAATAACGTGGAAAAGTAAAAACTGAAACGGGACGAAAAGATAAATTGTCACCGGTGGGAGACAAGCATACCACCTCCGCATTGCGCGTGCGTTTCACTATCAATTGTGCTACGGCGATGGCCATCGATCCGTCCACTATCTTGGGTATTTATGTGTACTAGATCTAGCCGTGGAAGTGTTAGCCAGCGCCACTCAGGGCTACGACTCTGTTGGCTTTATATGGTCGTGATAGATTGATTGCTTGATTGAGGTCTCTGTTGACTTGAAGGGACGTCAAAAATGGATTGATTGATTGATTGATTGATTGATTGATTGATTGATTGATTGATTGATTGATTGATTGATTGATCGCAACGTCCGAGAGCAACTGCAGCACAGAAGCTCTGAGATATGGCACTGACTGGCCCAATGTTTGCCTGTACAGTTTCTTTTCACCTTGTCCTCTGTGAGGTTGCAGAAGATCGGGTACCGCTCGCACAGCTTATCCTTCTTGATCCTGTACAACGGGGAAAGAAAGAGTCAACACTGAATATGCCGTCGTCGAGATAGGCCATGACTTCGGAAATGGAGATGGACAATACTGAAAACAACACCAGAAAAGCTATTTATTTCCTGTTTTGTTCGAAAGCGTCAAACTGCGGGATACAATTTACAACTTGCGGATGCAATCAATGCAAGTTACAACTGCGAGATTTCAGTGTTTCGTTTGAACATTTCTAAACACGTCGCGCCAGGGTTGAACAATTTTACTGCTATGCCTATCTGCTGTAGCAAATCAGTTCTGCAAAAACTTGAAGTGTGGAGTAAGTTTCACGAAATAGAAAAGAAAACTGTCATCCATCCAGAGACTAGCGCGCAGTTACAAGGAAAACACGTGCAAGTTTCTCTGAAAGAAAGTTTCGCAGATAAAGAAAAAAAGCTATGCTGGTCTGAGTATCTAACCCAGGGCCAACGTTTTTACGAGGCGGTCGCTCGACCATCTGAGCTATACCACGGGGGCCAGAATATCGCGGTGGGAGGCCGATTCAATCGACAATTCAAGCGACAACTCGTGCTGCGTTTCATTCGTATATTTCGTCGATCAGTGCATATATACGTTACCAGTTGGTGACGCAGACGGAGATTCCGGGGAAGCGCAGTGTCTGCGTGCTCTCGATCAGCACATCAACCACGGTCGGGTGCCGGAGGAACGAGACCAGCGTGCCGGTCGCCTGGTACAACAGGCCGGACAGCATCAGCGTCCCACTCACGATGCGCAGCACCCGGAACACAAGCCGCAACCTGCGAGTTGGCAAGAAGACACACGCGTTATGTCGCATGCCTATGTATAGCTGTCATACCAGCAACCAGATCCACTTTCGACGACCACTTTCGGCGATAGTATTGTCTCGGCGACGGTATCGCCGTCAGGCGCGCTGATTGGCTAGTTGAGCAAAAAGCAAATGAGCTGATTGGCTGGTTGAGCACTGCGTCACGCGAAGGCGATATCAGTCGCAGAATGCGATCGTCGCAGAATACGTCCCTAGGTTTCGTCTGGTCGGACCGGCTACGACTGCATCTCTCTCGTACGCATGCTCTGGTCTGTTAAAACTTGTTAGGAACTTTATGGATTTTTTTTTTTATGCATCGCTGACGCAGCAGGAGACGCATGGTACCAGACCCAACGTTTGACAGAACGATGCGACGCGACTGAAGGACGCCTATCTCGATCGCTTGACGCTAGCTGTTGAGATCCGTTAAAACCTGTCAGGTACGTTGGAAATTTGTTGAACGGGGTTGCTGGCCCGACAAGTCCCGGTTGTCGTCGACACGTCAGATCGCAGGCAGAACATTCAGGCTGCAGGTGTCTCCTGCTTTAAATATATCGTACAAATTATCTTCCGCCCATAGTCTCGATTGGTCAGCTGGCACGCTGCACCCTAAAGATTCCCACGTTTCTGATGGAACCCCCTGGATCACACGGTGAAGGTTCTCCGGCAAAACACCAGGCATGAGGTAAAATAATTGAGGAATTTAAAATAATTGAGGAATTTCATCTTTCTAGATTTCTCCCGCTTCTGCGACAGTTTTTAGATGAGATTTTACCTGCTAAACATTCTGATGCAATCCAACGAAAGCAATCCAACCGAAGAATTGCAATGGGGGACACTTCCTCCTGTCTAATTCCGAGCACTTCCGACACTCCCGTTTACTTTACGAGCTTTTTTTTTTCCGAGCTGGTGTTCCGACAATCCTCCTTCGGATCGTCGCCAATCTTCAGTTTCAAAACCAGACGGTGCGTATTCTGCGCTATAGCAGTTCAGTATTATAAAAGCTATTAAGAGACTATGGTACGTAGTACATGGTAGTCCCTATGGTAGTCCCTTAGTACTACCATGTCGGTGCGGGATAGGCTATAGAAAGCTGTTTCGGTACTAAAGGAAGTTAGAAAGAAAAACGTGAGAAAAGCTGCGTGCATTTTCAAAGGTTGCGTTGATCTCACTTTCTCTCCGCCGTCTTCATCTTGGTTGCCGAACGTTATGGCCGCTCGCTCCGGTCTGCGGGCGACTCCTCGCTTCGGATATAGTGATGCGACCGCGTTTTGACGAACTTTTTTTTTTCTCTTTTTATTTAGTCTCATATCCTACAGTACTCTGTCGTGAGTGGAGCAGATACGCAGAAAATACCCAAAGAAATAAAGCACTAACGCGGTGTAAGGGGATCAGGCTGCACCGTTTCGTGACGCTTGAAATTGGATATCGACCGCGCGTTGCCAGCGCGCGCGTATCCGTGTTCTTATAAACAGGCGCAAACTGTGGGAACGCGACAGGTGTTAGGTCGTGCAACAGGCACATTTGCATAATGTGCGCGATGTTGGTATTAAAGGTATCGACAGTATATCTATTTGTCACGCGGCGGTCCTCGTCAACGTGCGTACTCGCGTATATGGTGCGTTGCCTCCTGCTTACTGTATACGGCCAGTTTTACGTAGACATCGTTGGAGATACAGGGATGACCGTGACCGACTGCGCGTTATGGCGTCGCCGCGCGCGCAGTCGCAGTTTGACATGATTAATAAAAATTGGGCCCCTCGGTTCCCTTTCTTCTCGTTCAATGCATACATACGCACATGCATACATTCTGTATGGATAAGGTGGGATGCCTGAGTCACTGGGTAGTCGCGGGCCGCTTTTCAGCGAACCTATAGCTCTTTCGTGCCAACATGGAATGCTTGGCGCTGGATGGCGCCAAGCGTTCTTAGGGGAGCGTGAAAGAGTAATCCCGCTGCAGTACACGCCTCATAGATAACTCGTTCAGACGGTGGCAAAACGTTGGGTCCCTTAAGGTAAGTGTTGTCAGGCACTCACCGATGGAAAAAGTTGCAGTGGCTTAGCTCGGCTATGCCAGGATATACGTAGCGTTAGCAAAGGTTCAGCTGATTATTCTTAGCTTATTCTTAAGAATGTTCTTAAGATAAGATTATTCTTATGAGTCAAGCTTCTCCGTTCTTCTGCGCTGTTGAGCAGCATTTGCGCTCTCCTTCTCCATGGCTATACCACACTGGCAAACGCCAGTCAGAAGCGCAGCGGCTCCAGCGCAGTGTCAGACGGCGACTGCAGAGCGAGCGCGCGCCGGCGCCAGTGCGTCTACCACGGCTACGACGTCACTCCTCTGGAATGCGCAGACCGGCGGCGGTGAGTCGCGCGCGGCGCCGCGGCGGCGGCGGAGTGCGCGAGAGGTGCCGGCTCCGGTGGGCCCGGTGCGCAAGCCATGTGACATCACTGATCCTTGCGCATGCGCAGCACGGCTCTTGATGTGCCGCGCGAAACGGGCTTGGCTAGGCCAGTGTAGCTAACGCTACAAAAAGAGCCCATGCCAAACAGCTCTACTGGTATACGTTCGTGAGAATGTGTTAAGTTAGCATCCCGCCTGTCCACCCTCCGATCCTCCGCAGCAACCCAGTGTCTATATAGCTTGTCAGCATACGTAGAGATCTGAGTTACTCGCGCACTCGCTTGTCCTACCTCCGCGACGATCTTGAGGCCTACCTATGAAGCATTCCCACCGATGTAGATTTCCCAGTGATCAACACACAGTGATGACATCAATAACCGCGAAACACTTTGTCTGATCGAGTGGCTCCTCAAATTCACACATGTGAAATGAGAATCCCGAAACGTACACCTCCCCTCACCTATAGCCGCTATTTTGTATATTGTCGGTCACGGTTCTGGTGATTGACGTACAAATAAATGAAGCATTCAAATGATGTTTTTTCTTATATCGGTAGATATGGGGCACCCTTCTGAGAACGTATACGTTTAAGTAGAGATCATTTTCACAGTTGTCTCTCACCCTCACGGAGTGATCCGCAGAACGGCATCAGAAAGTCATAAGGGCGACATGGGTGTCGTTATGTAAGAGCCGGAGAGCGCATCTGAGACCATGTGACGCTCAGAGCCCGAAATCTCCGCGCGGACGGCTTTAGATGAGGCAAAAGAGAAAAATTTGTGAAGCTTTGACTTTTTTTTGCGTAATAGACATGCAGATGGCGACTCGTCTCTCATTGGCTGCAGTACTGCAGTGACCTTTCCACAACAAACATAACGTTTGCTCGAAGCGACGAGAAATGTGGTTCGAGGATTAACCGCCTCAAAAACAGTTTGTCATTTTTATGATGATTACGAGAGCCTCAGCTGACATCCAAGATGCATGGCGCGCTGGTTCGTGCGAACGCTGAGAAACGCTTCATGCGGCAACTTGGCTCCTTGAAAGGTCATTGAAAGGTCATTGAGAGATAATTGAAAAGCGGCACGCACCCCGTGCATTCATGGCGCAGCTCGCTAAAGCATTGGTGCGAAAGGCGTTCATTGAAAAACTAGCATTTGTGACGCAGCCTGCTAATGCGTCCGGTTGTTGTCCTTGAAGAACCGTTGTGACGGGTTCGACTCTGCTCAGCTTCGGAGAAATTTAAGCGATCTTTTTCGCCATTGTAGAAGTGACACATTCTCAGTGGCACACATACCTTTTTAACCAAGTTGGCATCAAAGACGTTCATTGAAGACTGGCTCTTACCTACTGGCACATATCCAGTGCTCCGAGTCGGCCTCAAAGAGTTTCGGCGTTAAAGAGTTTCTCTCTCCCCCCCACCGCCGAAAAAAATTCCAGGCTACGCCACTGGTTGGCAGATGGTATATATACCATATAGGGGAGCCGCGTGTGGGACTGCAAGAACGACCGCAATTTTTTTTAATCGTGCATGACTAATATGTACACAAACACAAATTTATGCAGATAATATGGTCATTAGATTAATCGATTGAGCCATATCACTGCATGACACGCAACAAATATGGATCGTAAAGCGTATTCGAATGGTAATGTAAGAAAACAAGAGTCGCGATGACACGGGGAAGCTAATTAAGAGACGGACAACACCAAGGGATATGCAGAAGTGTACCGGAGAGAAAGCACCGTGCAAACCCGTGTTGAATCCTTCCTCCAATATTACAACGCAAGCGCGATGGCCGAGACAGAGAACAACCAACTTCCCAACACCATAGCCACTAAGCAACCACGGCCGGGTGCTACTTCACTTACTTTACTTACTTGTTCAGCACGATTCTTCCGCACCACGGTACGTTTATTATGCTCGAAAAAGCAAAAAAAAAAAAAAATCATGAGCCATTCCACTCAGTGAAGGTGGATGACCAGCGAAGCAGACACAGACATGACACAGAATTTTAAACAAAGGTATCACATTTATTGTCTTGATAGGTGGTCATCGTTACGAAAGGTACGCACACACATTTATTGTATTCATCGGTGGACAATTGGTGCTTGCGGCCCGCCGGCGCCGATTGCACTCTCGCATCTGTTCTCGCCGTCGCTCTGTTGCTAATCGGGAGTCCCGACCTCCCCATTACGACGACAGAAGAGAAGTGACATTCAAATGGAGGGCGGTAACTTGTCTTTCTGGTTCGTTTATATACCGCCACCACGGGAGAGCGGAGGCAAGGAAAACTTCCGAGTGCAAGCGCTCGGAACGCCGACAAAGGGAGGGCGATGCGAACGTAGACATGGCCGACGCGGGTGGCACAGCGGCGAATCTTTGAGAAACCTTTATTATCTACCTGGGAGTCTGCTGATATTGAAAATGGCGCCTATTGATAACTACCCAATCTACTCAAAATGCATATCCGAGGGACGCCGACGAGCCAACTGTGGAAGACGACGAACGCGCGAGCATGTGGCACGAGCGCGTTCACGCCGACCAGCCAGCTGTGGAAGACGACGAACGCGCGAGCATGTGGCACGAGCGCGTTCACGCCGACCAGCCAGCTGTGGAAGACGACGAACGCGCGAGCATGTGGCACGAGCGCGTTCACGCCGACCAGCCAGCTGTGGAAGACGACGAACGCGCGAGCATGTGGCACGAGCGCGTTCACGCCGACCAGCCAGCTGTGGAAGACGACGAACGCGCGAGCATGTGGTAAGAGCGCGTTCACGCCGACCAGCCAGCTGTGGAAGACGACGAACGCGCGAGCATGTGGCACGAGCGCGTTCACGCCGACCAGCCAGCTGTGGAAGACGACGAACGCGCGAGCATGTGGCACGAGCGCGTTCACGCCGACCAGCCAGCTGTGGAAGACGACGAACACGCGAGCATGTGGCACGAGCGCGTTCACGCCGACCAGCCAGCTGTGGAAGACGACGAACGCGCGAGCATGTGGCACGAGCGCGTTCACGCCGACCAGCCAGCTGTGGAAGAAGACGACGACGAACGCGCGAGCATGTGGCACGAGCGCTTTCGCGCGGAACCTGAGGTTTTGCTTACGCACACGAAAAATCCACGGAACACCAGTCATAAACAGTTTCGCTGTAAAAGACGACGCTGAACGTAAGGAGTCGCGGGCCCCCAAACGTCGCGGGTCCCCCATTAATGTTGGCTCAAATTCTCGCCCCCATTCTAAACCCAAGAAAGCCCTAATGGCGCCGAGTTAACAGACTCTATTTTGGAGAGAGCAATTGCCACTGCGGTGCTCTCGCCGCCCGAGGGCTGATGAGAGTGCTTCAGTGGAATTGTCGTTCTATACTTGCTGCTTCAACAGATTTACTTCATCTCACACATAAATTTTGTCCGGATATCATACTTTTACAAGAAACTTGGTTGTATACAGGAAAAAATTTTTCATTGCGAAATTATCGATGTTTTCGTTTGGACCGTCCTACTAGAGGCGGAGGCATTGTAATATTTATTTCAACAAAATTTTGCCACATAACAAAGTTAGCATTCACGTTAATGGCCCCAGACAGTGAAATACTTGCGGTAGAAATAAATTTGCCCCGATGTAGACCTTTCACAGTCGTAAATTCCTACTTTCCTGTTGGGGTCCAGAACATTAGTTCCTTAGATTCAATTATAGCAAATTGCGGAAAAGATATAATCTTAGCTGGTGATTTCAATTCGCATCATGTATCATGGGGATACAAAACGGATCAGTGTGGTAAACGACTGTGGGAATGGGCAGTAGATAATGGGCTTTCCTGCATGAACACTGGAGCCGTTACGTTTCTCCGAGGACAGTCTCGCTCTGTTTTAGACCTGACGTTCTCTGGAACAAATATTGTTGTGTCTTCATGGTCAACGATTGACTGCGCTACAAACAGTGACCACCTACCTGTTGTTTTTGAAGTGGTAGGCCCGCTAACCTCTCCGGAGCTTCATAAGAGAAGTTTTATTAATTATACTCGTTTTAATACTTGTTTGAAAACAGCGTTTAATTCAATGAGACATATGAGTTGTATTCAAAAGGCTCATAGTTTATGTTCGATATTGGAGGATTCTAAAAAACGATCTGAATTTGTAATTTGTTCTAGTAAAAGCAATAGCCCTAGTAAATGGTGGAATGACGACTGCACTAGAGAATTTAGGCGGAGGAAAGCTGCGTGGAAAAAGCTCCTATACAACCAGTGTCCAAAAAACTGGAATGATTACAAATACATAGCGGCCACCTTTAAACGTACAGTTTCTAAAGCGAAAGAAGAGTTTAACATCAGACATTTTGATTTCTTGTCCCAAACAGGCAACAGAGGGGCATTGTTCCGCTTTCTAAGATCACTGAAGATGATTCAACCATCAATCAATGCAGATTCACTTGTTCTTACACCGAATGAAATTACTGAGTTCTTGGAAAAAATTGGCAAAGGGCTTGAGAGCCGCTTTTCATCTTGTCTCCCTTGTCGGCCTTTATTGCTTGGCTCTGTGGATAATTTCGAAGAGGTGTCATTACCGGAATTGGCCTCAGTGATTGTAAGTTTGCCCGCTGCTGCCCCAGGTCCGGATGGGGTTACCACCGCAATGATAAAAATTTTGTATAAGGAGTATCCTGATGTCTTATTGGCTCTGGTTAATCATTCTATTGAGAAGGCTTGGATCCCATTGCAATGGAAACTCGCTAAAGTAATATTATTACTCAAAAATCAAGGTAGTGGATATATGCTGGAGAACATTCGGCCTATTTCATTAACGTCAAACCTTGTTAAGCTAATCGAAAGAATACTAAATGTCCGAATCATGAAGTTCGTGAACACCAGAGCCCTTTCCAAATTGGTTTTAGACCAGGCATGTCCATCTGGTGTGCGCACGCAGACATAGAAAGTCGAATTCATATTGCACGGCGCCACGGGAGATGTGCTGCACTGGTCACGCTAGATATCGCCAAAGCTTATGATAGTGTCGAGCATGCAATATTATTGGATAGAATGAATGCACTAGATCTCCCACATTACTTTATAAGATGGACAGCCGAAATTTTGAGGGGGAGAGAATTTTTCTGTGTTAGGAATGGCATCGCCTCTAGAAGGTTTACACAGACCAGGGGTGTACCTCAAGGGGCCGTTTTGTCTCCCCTATTTTTCAATATATTACTAAGTGGTATACCTTGTCAGGCTGATGTAAACACATATGTCTACGCAGATGATATTGCATTTTTTGCTTCTGCAGACGACATTCAGTCTCTTTACGGAAAATTGCAATCTTATCTCAACACACTTGAAAAATACCTGGAAGGAATTCGCCTATCTCTGAACGTTAACAAGAGTGCGGTGCTGGCCTTTCCGCTAAGTAGTCCAGTGTATTTAACTCTCTGTTATCAGAACAAAGTCATCCCCCAAGTTGAACAAACCAAGTACCTTGGGGTGATTTATGACAATAAACTCAATTGGCTACCGCACATTGAGTATATTGCTAAAAAAGGGGGCCGTGCTCTCGGAATATTACGACGGCTGAGCAACAATCGGTCTGGCATGCGAAGAGACACACTACTAAGGATATACAAAATGTATGTCAGGCCAGTATTAGAATTTGGGTGTGTTCTTTTCTCTGGAAGTACCGCGTACAAAATTCGTCCCCTTGTTTTAATAGAACGGGATGCGCTCCGACTCTGCCTTGGCCTCCCCAAATTCGTATCGAACGCTGTGCTTTACCTGGAAGCGCGAGTGCCATCGTTAATGGCTAGATTCAGACTACTAACAGTCCAAACCTTTCTGCGACTGCACGAATCGCCTTTCAGAAGACACCAGACAGTGTTCATAAGTCAGCCCACTTTATTTTTTAATTTCCACTGGCCCCGTTTTCACACGCCACAGGTGGTTTTTGCGCAGGCAATACTCGAGCCGTTGAATGTTAAGCTCTATAATATAACTCCTACAAAGTCTGCTACTCTCTCTCTAGAAATAATTTTGTATAACATCTACCCAAATAATGCAAAACTTTTATCTTCACGAATTCTCAATGCCATGCTGGATGATCACTTGTGTCATATTCAGACCAATGCTATAATAGCTACAGATGCATCACAGAACCACGAAAAGGCAGGTGTAGGAATTTTTTCTCATTCGCTAGATTGGTCCTATTCGATTAGACTTCCAGATTTTACTCCTATCTACACAGCGGAATTCTTAGCTGTGGTTTTAGCATTACGGAAGTTGAACCCCTCTCATTCATCAGTTGCTATTATCACCGACTCACTCTCTCTATGTTCGTCGCTTACAACGCGTAGTGACTCAAAAATTTTGCAAGAGTTACATCTGTTAGCTCCGTCTCATTTGAGTTTACTTCGCTTAATTTGGGTGCCCGGGCACAAAGGTTTGCCTTTGAATGAGTGTGCAGATTCATTAGCGAAGGCTTCCCTAGGGGGTCCTTTAGTACCTGCCGTTCCCCCAACCGCCTATATCACTGCCGCTAGGTTTAGGAGATTAACAATGATGAATGAGATATATAATTCTAGTATGGCTTCGCATTCTGACTACCACCATCTACTATTCCCTTGGAATCGTAAATTCTGCCCAACACGAAAATTAGAGATTACACTAACCAGGATACGTTGCCGCATCCCGACACTAAATTTCTATACACACAGGGCTGGTTTGGCGGCATCTCCTTTGTGTATACAGTGCGGCGAACCAGAAACTATTGATCATTTTCTCCTTGCTTGCCGACGATTCTCCTCAGTAAGGAAAAGGGTGCTTGAGGACCCTGTAAACAAACTTGGCCTCAGTATGAACGCTACCGTCTTGCTTTCGTTTGGAGCTTCCACATTGGGGTACAGCCACCAGAATGTTTGCACTGCAATGCAAAACTTTATCATTAATTCGAATCGACTGCCTTCCTAAAATAGTCAATTATAATAAGTAATTAGAAGACCAAGCAGAATTCATCTTCCTTTTTTCTTTCTTTTTATCTTTTTCTAATTTTATTTAAATCCATTTTCTCCAAACCGCCCAATTCTTGGCCGATCCCCCACGGTGGGTATGTGCCATTTGTGCTGTGGATCATCATCATGATCATCATCAATCGTATCGAGCAGTGCGCGGACCGCGCAAGCTCGTGCCCAACGCGCTTCACGAGAGCCGCATATTTCTAGCCGCTGCCTCGCAGCCCATTTACCATCAAGCTGACAGGGCCATGATTTCGATCCAGGACAGCCGAATATTGTCAATCCAGAGTCACGTCGTTTCTGGATACGTAGGGAACAAATGCATCGCTTTCCCCTTGCAGATCTTGGGCTTCGAGGTCGACACGGTGGACACGGTGCAGTTTTCCAACCACACGGGCTACCCAGTCTGGAAAGGACAGGTAACCGACACCGACGACTTCGAGTCAATTCTGAGTAATCTCGACACGTCCGTCTACTCGCACGTCATGACGGGCTACATATCGTCGGCAGCACTGCTTGAGCGCGTGCGCGACCTCGTCGCCGAAATGAAGAAAGCCAATCCCGAACTGATCTACGTGTGCGATCCGGTAATGGGGGACGACGGTTTCCTCTACGTCCCGGCCGAGTTGGTGCCCATCTACAAGAGAGACCTACTCCCGATGGCCGACATTGTGACGCCAAATCAGTTCGAAAGCGAGCTCTTAACCGGCATCACGATCCGTGACGAAGGGGCAGCGCTCGACGCCATGGAAGCACTGCACGTGATGGGCGCCACATCGGTCGTGATTACGTCGACTACGGTGGACAACAACGTCAACACGCTGGTAGTCTTCGCCAGTAAGCGCACCGGTGACCGGATGACTTCGCTGCGCGTGGACGTGACGCGTATTGACGCTCGCTTCCGCGGAACGGGCGACCTGTTCGCAGCGATCCTGGTCGGCTGGATGACCAAGTCGAACAACAACTTGCGCGTCTCCGTTGAGAAGACCGTGTCTACCATACAAGCAGTGTTGAAGAAGACTTTCAGACATGCCCAGAACATGCACGCAGAGTCGGAGCTCAAGTACACCAGCCACGAGTTGGAGCTACGGCTTGTTCAGAGCAAAGACGAGATAGAGGAGCCACCGCAGAACTTCAAATCCGTGGCCCTCACCTAAATTGGCGCTATACAGTCCACATTTCCGCTGCATTGCAAAAGTCGGCTGACGGGACGAAGTACGCCAATAAACATGTCACCCATTCCGAAGTTGTGGGTTTGCTGTTGTGGGTTTGTGTTACAAGTGTTTGTCATATTTTACTCGCGATTTCAAAAAAAAATTTCGCAGTTTCACCCGAAAGGCGAAGCACCAATTGCGATAGCAAATTAGTAGAGAGCTATACGGAGTAAGGATAGTAGTTTTATCAGCTGTATAAACTTGGACATGCAGCAGCACCAGCAACGCGCAGAACTGTTGTCGACGCCGTCGGCGTTTTGCCCGCGGTCGCAGCGAACGCGCGCGGCGTTTTTATATAAATACGTATTTGGTGCCGCAGCTAAATGTCGCCTCCCCTCCCTCTCTCCCGTCCCCCCACGGCCTTTCGCGCGACGGAAAAAGTTGCGCTTGCTCTCTATATATGGAAAGGAGGAAAGAGACGCTTAATTCTGCAGCCCTTCAGAAAGCACGGCGCAGAACGCGCGTTTGCTCTCCGACGTGCGTTCGCTCCCCATGAAAGCGCGCGTCCCTCGCGCCCTTTCACTCGCACATACAGCGTCCGGAGCGCGGCGACAATTTCCTCGCCGTTGACGTCATACGGAACCTCACGGCGACGGCGACGCCGGCGGCAGGAATCTGCTTTGGAGTGTCCATATAATTGCTATCGCAATAAAAGTTGAAGAACTGCAACACAGATTCGCAGTGATCCTTTATTCAAAGATGCATGTCGCAATTAAATGCTGCAGCTGTTTCCGGGCGGCCGATACCCATGTGGTCTTTCACAGCTTCAATGTAAATGGCAAAGGAAAATTGGTAAATTTGCAGACAAAACTTGAAATCGGCTAGCGCAAAACATATATAGGTAATGGGAAATTGTTGTTGTGTTTTGACCTGAGTGGGTGTGGCGCACACCAACAGGGGAGGGGGGGGGGGATTGGCCATGAATCGGGTGGTTATATTCGGTGTATAAAAACAAGGGAATTAACGATTTGAGCGCTGGTTAGAAAATAAGATTTTGTGAGAGGGAAAAAGGGAAAAGAGGAAAATAATAATAGGTAAAAATAAATAAATGATAAAAGAAAACTATGGTGGGGATGGGGATGATCAGTCTAGCGTGGTAATCGATTCGATTCAATCAGATAATTTTGAATTGCCAAGCAAGCATTTCTGTGGCTGAATTAACCCAATAATAGATCGAGCCTCCAAAAGATAGGATCACAGGCTCCGCTAAATTTAGGTATTCCGCAGCGGGATTTCCAGTAGTCGTTTTCTTATTCCAGAAAAACGCATATATACAAGACAACAAGAAAAAACTGTCAGCCCTTCCACTGGGGTGGAGATGGAAGACCAGCGAAGCTGTACTATTGTGGGAATTATGTATTTCCAATTATGACTATTAACATTTGATGGTGTAATTTGTTATTTGAAGTATTAAAGAATGAGAAATATATATGATCCGGTGGTTTTCATTTATTTAGTGACCACAGGGACCAAGACCTTATGGTCGCTACGGTACACCGTCATAGGGTGTACGGCAAAGGTTGGCACGTTCTTCATGAACACGTCACCAACGCCGCGCGCGTTCGGTGCGAACGCGGGCAA
Source organism: Dermacentor silvarum (assembly GCF_013339745.2). Taxonomy (NCBI): domain Eukaryota; kingdom Metazoa; phylum Arthropoda; class Arachnida; order Ixodida; family Ixodidae; genus Dermacentor; species Dermacentor silvarum. The sequence continues at coordinate 192,116,558 of NC_051156.1, read as the reverse complement.
AACGCCGCTGCCGTCGACAACAGTTGTGCGCGTTTTTTGTGTGACCGCACACAACCGCTGTCAAAACGCTGGCTACGTGACCATAGAGTTAATATAAGTATATTAACTCTATGTACGTGACGAACGGCTAAACGCCGTTGTCGACACTCTTTGGGGAAAGCAAAAAAAAAAAAAAACAGCAAAAACAGCGTTGCATGTAGGCTCTTTAGGCAGGGCTGCGCGCATGGGTCGCAGTGGGAGGGTGGGCAGTAGTAGTAGTGATTTATTAATGAAAATGACGCCTATTTCTGCTGCCCAATAGGGAGCACGGCGCAGCGTCAGAGGAAGGGGAAGTAGGAGATAAAGATGTGAGGAAGGGAAGAGAAGGAGAAGCAGCAGTAGTCTCATCCGATCATTGAGGAGGCCGGTGAGCGGGCACCGATACGCGCAGTCTAGGGTGCCTCGTTGCCCTCCTCGCCCCCCACTCCCCTTCCACTGGGAAGTCGCGTTTGCTCTACGCCGTGCGTTCGTTCCCCGTGAAAGCGCGCGTGCCTAGCCCTCGCGCGCTTTCACTCGCACATGAGTCGCGTTTGCTCTCCGCCGTGCGCTCGCTCCTCGTGAAAGCGCGCGTCCCTCGCCCTCGCGCGCTTTAACTCGCACATAAGCCGCGTTTTCTCTCCACCGTGCGCTCGCTCCCCGTGAAAGCGAGCGTCCCTCGCCCTCGCGATCTTTCACTCGCACATAAGTCGCGTTTGCTCTCCGCCGTGCGCTCGCTCCCCGTGAAAGCGAGCGTCCCTCGCCCTCGCGCGCTTTCATTCGCACATACAACATACGGCCAAGAGAGTTTTTTTTTTTTTTTCTATTGCCGGACGCGACGATCGAAAGGGGAGCCCTTAAAAGCTTCGCTGTAAAATGGTCTATTGTCTTCGCTTCGCCACATAATGAGTATACGCGTAATGTTGAGGGGACCAGGCCAGACCTGTGTAAGTAGAAGTTTAACCTAGGTATATGGCAGCGCAGCCGCGATATGGCCACTTCAAGTTTCCGTGTTTGGCAAAAATCTCTGTACTAAGGGTATAGAAGATGTCTGTAATCCATATACTATATATATATATATATATATATATAGAGTTAGTTATTTAGTTATAGCAGAGCCTGGCACTGCATGCATAATCACGCTCCTCTGCGAAATCTAGCAGCAGTGACATGAGCAGTCAAAGGACAATACGGAAAAATCAGGCCACTTTGCGATGCCTTGGCTAGAGAATCTGCAATTTCATTTATAATTAGTCATTTATGCTCAGGCACCCAAATTGAACGCACACTTTTCAAGTAACCAGGTACCAATGAATGAAACGTCCTCATTACGCGAGAGTCACGAGAAGCAGTGGGGGATAAGCATTGTACAATGATAATGAATCAGTGACTATCACGGCTGACGTAATAGATGGGCCTGATTTTCGTAGAGCCAGTACCAATGCCATGAGTTCGGCTAAAAAGATAGGTATAAAATCTGGCAGCCGAAGAGAAAATATCCAATCAAGAATATGGGAAAATATACCTACACGTGACTTTTCTTCACATTGCGAAGCATCTGTCGCAGTAACGATGTTTGTTTGAAAGCCCTGCAGATTATCTTGTAATAGAATGCCTAGAATACGATGTGGAAGAAATTTTGCATTACATATTAGGAATAATGTAATTGAACTGAATATCAGTTATGATGATGTTGCTCACAATTTCACGATTATGTTTTTCGCAAAGGGTTTCTCTCGTTCGTGTTCTGCTATGAATTTGTCGTTCATTAAGATATCCTGTGCATTTCTATTCAATTATTCAGATATCTATTGCATACAGTGCACAAAAATAACAAATAAATGCGAACAAACGTATAAAACCAACCAATAAATGTGTGGCTCAATAATATTGTATTTGTGCTATAGTATAAATACACAGAAGGCAAGGACAAGCAGTCAACCAAAAAATACACGTACAACGTTGTAGGTGTGTTTTTACATGCTGTCCGCCTGTGAAATGCCAGATTGATTTGTCCTGTAGTTTAATTGCACTGCAGTGTATTAATTTATACGGTCACAATAAAATGGACGCTTGTTAGCATTCTTTGTCATCTGCGTGTCTCTTTCTTGCCACCTCCTTAGGTACCCTGTATTTTTTGTGGGGCTTCAATCTTTACTACGAAAAAAAAAAAAAAAAAAACGCCGAACCTATAGCTCATATATTGATGCATGAAAATTTATATTTTTGCCACAGGAATAACCTTTCACGACGGCCTGTATTAATCACACTGAACAGTAAACGGCGTAGTTAAGGGGAGCAGCTTCTTAAAGTGGATGTGCCGAAGAATTATTTTCCACCAACACCAGACACGCCACAGAAACATTTGTATAATGAAAAGGAAGTTTGCCTTGACCAGTGCAGACATTTTTTTTTATTTTATTTTTTTTATTTTTTTTTTTTTTTATTATTATTTTTTTTGGGGGGGGGGGGGGGAGAGAGAGAGAGAGATACAACACATAAAGGCTGCAGTGTATAAAGGGTAAAACAAGCCTTGTTTGGCTTGCGAACTACGATCTGATTATGATGCACGGCGTGGCGGGGGGGGGGGGGGGGGGGGGTAGTTTATCCCGCGACCTCATGCTTCGCAGCCAAACCCCACTGGCCGAAATTCGCGGACCGCGCAGTCCGGAATTTCTCAGACTAATAAATGTTTGTAGAAGATGAAGTTTTCGCTGGGATAGTGATGTGTGTGCTACTTATTACCATAGTCCCTCAATACCGTTATTGCTATTAAGGGACTATGTTATTACTCAAACATCGTTTGTCTTGATTGAAAGGTAAACTTACTGCGCATCCACTGTTCAGCATTTGAAAACTCCCGCGCAACAACTGCCATATCATGTGCAATCGCAATGTTGTTTCTAAGCCATATTTCTAAGCGCTTTCGAAGCACGTAACTATCAAACATATAGTGTATTACACTTTATTCATAAGCTTATTTTGAAGTATTTAAACAAACGCGTAGGTACAAACGTTTGCAAATCCAATCCAGGCCAAGCGCAGACAGCATCGTTGCGTTCTGCTATCCGGGCAGTCGCTTTTCGATGTTATTGTTCCCATTCGCAGTGTTTTAACCCACTGTTATGTGCAACATGCGAGGCTTTGTTACTTCCTGATGTGTTAACGTGCATCGACATAGGTCGGAGTTTATAAAATGGCGCGTTACGGAGTTCCCGACCCATGCGCCTTGCTTCAGGAACTCCTGAAGGCTGCTACAGGGGAACTGTTGACGAGTACGCTCATGTCGGTAAGCACATTGGGCCATCCGTTGATCGCTTTATTGATTCTGCGAACACGATTGGACGATTTTAGCTCTGCTTACCGGTATCCATCTGAGAGCATTTGGCGTGCTATTTTTCTGATAGCTGGTGCCAGTAAAATAAGTATGGGAGTGGTACCTGGCGTAATATCTAACCTAATCTAACGTGTTTTCAGATGATGTCATTGGAATGACGAGCCCGGTGAAGCGTCACTGTGGTTATCCTCTTGTGAAAATCATTTTTTGGTCGTGTCTGTCAGCTTGTTGGCATGATGTCCCGATTTTAATTTTGTCTTGCAGATTGAAGGTGCGAAGGACTTGGTCATTGAACAGGACCTCATATTTCCACTGGATCACATTGCCAGTGCTGGAGTGTTAAAGGTGCAGTGCGATCGGTTTGCCTTTGAAAAGTTTCCCTCTTGGTTGCCCCCGCAACGCCTAGCGCTCTGCTTGTGGTACAACCGCTACTGCGAGCTCCCTGCATGCATTGGTTTCGTTTTCCTAGGCTGATTGCATGCTTAGCTGACATTAAATGCCTGAATAAAAAGAAATAAAGCGTCGTTAGTAATCATGAATGACACGACACACACTTTGTTGTGGATCAAATGATTGTTTTTAGAGCTTAATGTAGTCTGTAATGTCACTTTTATAAAAGTTTAGCGATCGACATACTGCATTGCTCATATCGGAGAAAAATGTCAGATGCAAATTGAGTCATCATGTCATGATGCAAGTGTGCTCAACTAACATCTTAAGACTTTAATTGATAGCAAGCTTTAGCTAGAGAGCTTGTTGCCTTTCGTTTACTCCTGGCTTTGACTAATATTTCACCAGTGTTTTAGTGTCGCTTAACTTTTACTGCTTACTCATAGTGTTTGCTTTAATTTTGCTGTGTGCTTTCTTGTGTGATGACGACAAATATTTTTTTTGCTTTGCGCCTCTAACTGCTTTCTCGTTTTGTTGCGGCCTTAACGAACTGACACTTCTTATCTGTGCAGAGAACTTGCAGTGTGGAAAAAATCTACAAGTTAGAAACAACTGCACCACCTACGGGCAACAAACAGTAAGGGGATATTTCGTTAAGAGCAACAGTCTCGGTTGTTTTGCTGCTTTTGTTTCAAAGGCTTCTGGGAAACTATAGTTGGTGACACCCTAAGAATGCATTAACATGGTATTTTACTGGTCTAGATGGTGTATATTGACTAGTTCTGCCAGTATAATGATACACAGGGATGACAGAAAAAAATGCGATAGACAGTGGTGTTCTTGTCTTCCTTCTGTCATCCCTGTGCAACATTATGCTGGTCGAGTCACTACAAATATGCAGAGGCAAATAAACCGCTTTCAAACTTTAAAGCCAATTAAGGTCACTAAATTCTGTGACGACACAGTGTAATCTAACTTTCTTTCAGTATCGACGTTTCTCGGGAACTGTGCTTTGAAACGTGGAGGTGGGAAATGGACGTGCAGTGGGGTTTTGTCAGCAGACTTGGGGTGGTATTCTGTAAGAGCCACCTAGTGGACTGTCCATTTCGGCATTTCTGCGACCGTTGATTCGCTGCAGCTTGACGTGCAGGAAGGTGCCAGCCAGTCTCCTTCCTGCACGTCAAGCTGCAGCGAATCAACGGTCGCCAAAATGGACAGTCCACTAGGTAGACTCTTACTGAATACCGCCCCTGGTGTTGCATTCTTGGGTTGTTGCTGAGTGTAAGAAAGAAACCTTCAGGAAATAACGGTCTGAGTACTGACTGTTCCACAATAAGATGGCATTGGCACGCACCTTGGCTGCATTCTTCCAGTGTTGTTTTAACATCAGTTGAAACCTTTTCCTGGTAAATCATGCGAAAAGGCCAAAATGGTCTAATGGGTCTAAAAATATAAAGTTCTTTACGGGAAGGTGAAGGGGGGGGGGGGGCTCTAGTTGCAGACAGCTGTAGCACTTACGCAAAATGTGCATTTTGGCCTCCCACTTTTTTTTTTTTCAATATGCAGTTTAATAGCAGCTAATTAAATCAAGGTAATCATCCTCTTATTGGATGACAAAACACTGCTTATATGCACATGGGTAAAATTATGTGACTGTCTGCATGGTGCCATGTACTTTTGCGGGTCAATGACAAGCAGCAGTGTTGTGTAAATGTTGCGTAAGTGCGCATGTGAAGCAGTAATTGGTGACCTAAATATGACAGAAGAATGAACTGCAAGAGGGTGCAGCGTTTCGCAAGATAGTTTATCTTAGAAAGCATGGGCAAAACATAGACATAAACTATAGAAAGGCAGACAACTATACTCGCGGACAGCATTCTGTGGCTATGAAGGGAATGCTATGGAGGCAGAGCGTGCACAAGTGATAGCGCTTCTGAAGAGAGTCCCGCGTTTTAATCCACACTAGTTAAGGCTGGGGAAAAGAAAACATAAACATCTTATCAGCAGCAGTTAAATAAGACAGAACACACCACTGAGTATAAAAGTTTACTTATTTTGCGGTTTTTCCCTTCCGCGTCTGGGCAAACGCGAAACCATTGCACGTGGAAGCTGCGTCAATTCAGCGTCTGTTCCGAGCAGCCAAAAGCACTGTCAAACACTGCCGGACTACTTGGCGCAGTAACACATGTGCAGCAGCCACGCGCCTGTAGCTTTCCCTTCATTACCACAGAAAGTTGTCCGCGAGTGTAGCTCTGTGCCACGGTACGACACTACCACTGTGTCACATCACAAAACAAGTGCTGCGTCATGACGTGACACAGAGCTATACGCGCGAACAACTTTGTGTGTCACAACATTAGCGCTTTGCCAAGACACGACGGTAACACTTTGTCATGAGATGATGGTAGCTCTGTGTCCCAATGTGACACTAGCACCGTGTCAAGACATGACATAGCACCTGTGCCATGTCTTCTCTGTACACATTCTTGCGCTGTTTCCCATGGTTTCTAAGACAAAGAGTTAAAAGGAAGATGGAAACTTGAAGTGGTCAACTGTGGGTGAACAAACAAAACCTGAGGCTGGAGCCATTTTCTCTAGGAGGCCAGGGTTGTTGCCAAGTCACTGCCCTGACAATGACAAATTCCCTTGTCGAAACATTTGGCCCCAACACCTGAGGCTTTCCTTGTTCATCCACTGTTGTTCAGTAATCAACAATGTGCTCCTTCAATGCAGCACTTTGCAAGGAATGTGTGATTCGTTTCAGATGTACCTATCTTGTGAGGTCAACGATTGCAAACATGAAAGTGATAGCCAACCACATCACATACCACAAGCAGAACAAGAAGGAATGCAAGTATTACATCATCTGTATCCCCAGAAAGGCAGGTAACTTGGATTCTCTTCATACAAATGAATGTCCAGAGTAGCTGACAAACGGAACGAAGGATTATTCATGAGGTGAAGTTCTGTTCATGATGGCTGTGGGGGAAGTTGGCATGGAAGGAGTGATCTTGTTGTCATGTGTATCAGTCTTAAAATTAATAAGATTGCGGACTTGTGATTTTGTGAGAACAGAATGAGCAAATAATACTTATCTCATATATGCAGCCATATTTTTCACTGTCAATGCTTTTACTGTGTCAAACGCTTTATAGCGTCCTCTTCATTAGAAATGCAAGTGCGGAAAAGTGATGCCTTTATTTTCTTGCTTGCAACTGCAGACCCATGTCTGCGAGCAGACATTAGAAAGCGAAGGGGTTTTCGGCTATGTGAAGCTGCTGGAGTATCCGCTGGGCCTCATTCCGTTGGACACTGATCTTTTCTCACTGGAACTTCCTGGTTTCTTCAGCACTTTTTTCATTGTGAGTAGAAGCTGTCCTTGTGCTGAACGTTACAAGTGAAGACATGTGATGAAACCTTCATTGTGTCATTTCACACTATGTTATGGTTATGTTATCTGCTGCATGAGAGCTATGTAACTCAGGAGTTGCAATTGTGATAGCCGCTAATTTGATGTCATGGCAGTCTAGGGATTTGAAACATCTGTTTACTCCTCATTGAGCTCACTATAGAGCCAAAGCAATTTCTGTATCACGAGGTTGTGCATTCCAGAGCTTAATTAACACAAAGCTTACATTTTGAAGGTCACAGTTGTTGCAAAGCTTTGGCAACAAGAGGTATGGGCTTTGGGACTAGAGGTGCAAAATTTGGGAGCAAAAGATATGGACTTGGGGAGTTGAAGAAGGGGACTTTGGTAGTCTTATAATACTTGTTTCCTTTTCTTTTTTTTTTTGTATGTCTAGGATGGTGACTGTGCATGGACAAGCTGTGTAGCACAATCCATACTTCAGCTGGAAAGCTTGTGTGGTCCTATCGACCACATTTACGCTCAGGGAAACTGTGCAGAGGTAATGTATTTGTGTATGCTTTTTGAGTACGTTTCACAAAATAATTTTTAGCCATAGCAATAAGTTACAGATCTTCCTGGGTGATATTTTATCCTCTTCTTTGTGCATACTTTACCTGGAAGAATGCGAGCATAGTTCATGCGTATGCTTTTGAGATATCAGAATGTGTTTGCAGGAAGGCTGGTTGCAGCAAACATTTAGGACTGCAGTATTTTAGTCCAAATTAAACTGAACATTGTAGTATATTGTGTATATCGCGCAGAAACCTTAGTTCCAGAAACAGATGTACTATGTGTGGAGAGTGTTTGTAGTGTTTGTGGCATATTGGTCACAAACCATGATTATGCTGCAAGTTGCAAAAACCAGCTGCACTATTTACTTTTCTGTTGTTACATTTTAGATGATTGTGTCACCCTCATACACATTACAGTAGGTTTAACTGTGCCTAAGATGCAACCGGATCCAGGTTATTATCTTAACTAAGGCCCACTAGGGACTATAGGCCAAGTTTGCCTGCAATCTCAATGCCCACTACTTGGTAGCAGAGTCAGACCCCTAAAGCTTGGAAAAAAGAAATCAAAAGGAGCACATCTGGGAAACATTTGGCTTCCAAAGCCAGATGTCAGCATGTCGCCATGTTATCCTAGCCAAACCATCTTCCGTAGCCGTAGCTTAGGCTGTTTGCACTTCTTACATCTGTTCTGCCTCCCCTCTACATCGTCATTAGCTGTGCAAACCTAACCAGTATGGCACGTCAGTGCAGAGGCAAATGATACAAATTGCTAGCGGATCTTTTTCAGTTCATTCGATGTGCTATCATGCAAAGTACAGCATTCAGAGAGAATGCAAGCTGTAGAATGCACTGTGTATATATATTCATTGACTCCAATATGGCCAGGTCAGCTAGTGGCTTTCCTACAAATACTTCTTTTTTTTATCCAACAGCTGAAAGCATAGATGCACTTGGAGGAAATGACTATGTGTACACATCTCATTATCCGTGTGTGTGTATGTGTGTGTCTGCTTCGTTCCATTAAAAAAAATGTGCTGCAAGCCATGCCAACTTGCCCAGTGGCAGGTTCCTCACAAGCACACACACACACGCGGAATGATGCGCACACACTTACAGAACACACGCTACTCACTGTACGTCTTACGGTCTGAAGTCTGCATTTGCGGTGGTTGGTGGAACGTTAGCAGTAATATTGGCTGGCCAAGAAGCACAGTTTCTATTGCGGTGAAATCGTTTAGGTACATAGCTTTGGTTATATAACTGCTGTCTAGTGTCCGGGATTTAATGCCTCTCTAAATACTTGTACTTGTGATTGACTAAAACAGGGGCTCACCACTTTACAGAATGCCGGCTTCACAAAGTGCTTTCTTCGCATTCGTGTTGTAGGCAATTAATTTCCAGCATTTTGACAGTGGTTGTCTGTGGTCATCGAGTGTGATCTATTCATGTTTGCTTGTGCAGTGCTGACATCATGCTTGTTAATTCAGTTAGTAAGCGAATGTGTACAAGTTAATGCAGCCGATAAAACTACTATCTTTACTCCGTATAGCTCTGTACTAATTGGCTATCGCAATTGATGCTTCGCCTTTCAGGCAAAACTGCGACTTTTTTTTCTCCTTTTTTCACACCTGAAACCAAGCCACGCTTTATCGGAAACTGCATGTGTTGCTGTCATATGACGCTACGGTGAACTTCCAATGCGAACCTGTGCCTTCAGGTTGCAAGCTGTCCACGTCCACTCTGATTTGAGAAGCCAGGTTCCGCTTTTAAAGGCCACCGTTCTACCTTATGCTGCCTTGCCTCTCTTTCATGGTCATGGCAATGTCCTTACCACAGCGACTTTTTTCCGCATTACAGGGCGTGCTAAAAGTTATGAAGCTGTTCCCCACTGACTTCTCCAAACCCAAGGAACCTTCGTTGCCACGAATCAGTCACTTGTTTCTGTTTGACAGAGGTGAGCACACAGCTTTGATCCACCATTGCAGCTTGCAGGCCAGTGTGTCTACAAAAGCATTCCAAGCTGTAATCGGTTTTCACTTCTTTCACGTTTACGTTTCAGACATAGACTATGCGAGCGTTCTTCTCACCCAACTCACTTATTCTGGTCTTCTGGATGAGTACTTTGGAATTAAGAGTGGTAAGTTTCTTCCATTGTATTTTTTTTTTAATCCAGACAGGCTCTTTTTTCTCTTTTGTCTGGCATTTCTGCCAATATCCTGATTGAATTTGCTATCACGCTTATTTCACCATTAGCACACAGTTGAATTGGAGAGGAATATTTACACAAGTGAACTTTATCGAAAGACATTTCTCAGTTGTGTAGCAATTTCTCTGCCCCATACTTCACAGATTGTTGAGGAAGTGTTACAGGTATATCTTTTGATTGGCTTCGTTACAGGTAAAGTGACTTTTGACAAGAAAGTGACGGGGAAGGACCAAGAAATGCGACTTACCGTCAACAGTACAGACCTGGTTAGTGTCCACGAGCCAGACTTAACCATTCTAACCACTGGAATGCTGTTGCATGCTCATTCTTATTGTTATACATATATCCACACACTTATAGTGTAACTATATTTACAACAGTGCCATAGCCAGAATTCCTTTTTTAGGTGGTGTCCTTACTCCACTACGTTTACAACTGGGTTCTCCTCTAAAAAACCATCCCCGAGGTGACAGTAAAAAGTTTAAGCCTGCTCTGTTATCCAAAACTCTACCTCCCTTTTGGGCTTTGCTCCTGATTTGTGGCATTTAAAGAAAGGGAAATATTGTCACCTACCTAACAGCTGTGCAAACCTACATTGGAAAATGGGTTTCTCAGAAATCGTCTCAGTTGAAGAGAAATTCAACATAGTCCAGGGATTGAATGCGGCACCCAGGCCTCTCCGGGACGATCACTTTACCATCTGTGCTAATCGGGGAGGCTAGCAGATCGCAGGGCAAGGGTCAATTAATCGGCAGCCGGAAATGCAGGGACACTAAATTTGACAAATCAGTTCTGCGGAAATTCGTTGGACTGATTGTGGCTTTGATGCCTCGTAGCCTCTGTAGCTTCATTGTGGGTTTTCAACAAACTATTATGACATATATTGGTGTGCTTATTAAGAACATTGCAGTGAGGGCAAGGGTGTAATGATAGTAATCATTGTGTTTTTACATCACAAAGCCATGGCTTGGCTACAAGCAGCGTCGTAGTGGGGACATTGCAGATTAAGTTTGATCACCTGGGGGTTCTTCTGTGTGCCCCTAAATCACAAGAATTAGTATTAGTATTTTTGCATTTTACCTCATCAGAATGGGCTGCTGTGGGTGGGAATGAATCCGCAAACCTTGTGCTTAACTGCAGAACACCATGGCGTCCTGACCACTGTGGCAGAGGTCAGAAGGGTTGGCACTTGTAAGATTACTGTAATAGATTGTGCCTTTGTCAGGAACAGTGCAAGTTAGTGGATATTGAGCTTTAGTGTACTGTTCACCCTTCTGCACCGCCACATTACAAGAACCGACATTACTGTAAAGCCTGTAAAATATGATGTCCTAATCAGAAATTGGAAATTTCACCACACCACAGGTCTACAAGGAGATCAGGGATGCACACTTTGGAAGTGTCTTTGTGCTACTTAAGGAAAAAGCTCAACAGCTACAATCAAAGTACAATGTAAGCCACGTTTTCCTGGATTTCTTTCTTCTAAGCTTAAAGGGCCTGTCATTTCTCTCTTGTGTGCTTGTTTGTGCTTGTTTTGTGGTTGTTTTTGCATACTGAAGAAAAATATAAAGTCCTTCAGGGTAGCTCAATTGGGTCAAGGCATAGCATGCCACAAAAACTCGTTTATAATACGAGTCTGAATATTAGCCAGGGGGCGATTTCAGATCCGCAAAAAAAAGGGGGGTGGGGGGGGGAGGAAGAATATCTGTGTGTAATAAAACTGTAGAACTCATCAACAATCTGGAAATAAATGACAAAGACAGCAGGTAGGGTGACAAGCTCATGACATGAAATTAGTAAACCGAAAAACTCTGTTCTCTTCCGTGAGTGATGGTGGTTTTGTTTTGTTTCCTGGTGTAACCCAGGAGCAGTCTCTTTTGGTCATGTAAGACCAGAACATACTTATACACTTTAAAAAATTTGTGCCTAAATATAATAATAGAAGGAGAAAGCTTGATGTGCAGATGTCGGGTAACAAAAAGAAAGAAAAATTGTATTATCGGCAGGATTTTATGGTAATTTAGCAGTATGCAGCGAGTGTATGGCAAATTGTAATACCGCCGGAATATAGTTGAAGTCATTTTTAGAAAACTGTACGAATTACATATGCATCCTGGCTTGCTCTTCATAGCTGGGGAAATCGTGGTTTTGGTTGTCATTCTATTTTCGTTATGGCACATTTTGCTCTGTGTATATTTGTCACCTGTCCCTATTTTGAAAAGGCAGCACTTGTGTTGTCTCTTTCTTCTTAGTGTGTCCTTTTCATGTCCTTGTTCATTGCACTGCTACATCGTGAATATACTAGGTCAGTCTGAGTCATTTAACTTTACGTAATTCGTTGTAGTCTCTGCGGGGCAAAGCATCATCAGAGGTTTCCTCAGTGGATTTCATTTCCTAATGTGCAGGTAGTCCTCATAAATTGTCTCTTCCTTTTTCTCTTTTGCAGGAGAGGCATGGAATGAGCATCGGAGACATGAAGAACTTTGTCGCCAATGAACTCAGGTCCTTGCAACAGCAGCACAGCTCATTGGCAGTGTGTGAGTCATGCCCTCGGGACCCATGATTCATGACCGCGACACAGGGAGACACAGAGATGTGGTGCATGCATGAAATACTATATGAGTAGCATTCGGTAAACTCATCATGATAATTCAAGCTCTGGCAGTATGTGCGTCTGTTGTGGTGATGATGATGATGATGATGCAGTGCAGGCTAATGCATTTGTGCCTGTGTTGTTGATGGATGTCTTTCAAATACCATAATTAAAATTACTTTTAGTGGCTCTAGGACCAATGGTTGTCACAAGGTAGTTAAAGGATGCAGTCATGACTGTGATCTTGATACCACTTCAGCCAGAAGCACTTTGCCTTAGAAGCAATCTTTGATGTTACTGACTGATCTGATTTTACAGAGAACTATTGTGTGCAGTGAGGTGAAGAACATTTAAAGAGACACTAAAGAGAAAAATTACTTTAGCTATGTTAGTAGATTACCATTCCACGATAGATAGAAAAAAAAATGACACATACAGATGAGAGAGAAATACACATACAGATAAAAAATACAGATACTTCGTACACCAGAAAAGATGCGAGAACAAAAGACAGGCGGTGGCACCGCCTTGAAATACCCGCACAAGCTCGCTGTAGCTATCATATATGGAATGGACTACGTTGTATTATAAAGGAGCCATAGATTGAACTTCGGAAGTTCAATAACTTTTATTGAACCACAGTTACCGAAATGCGAAAAAATACTTTGCAATCCATTACATCACACTGACGTACCTTCCCTGGGGTTCCGGCATGAAACTAAAAAAAATGAATTTTGTACCGTCATTTTCTCTTGTAATAATCAAACCTATATACTATTACTGCGAAATCTCAATGGAAGTAGAGTTCTTCAAGGAGACTTTATCAGTGTAAGCTGTTTCGAATGTTTCTCTTTAGTGTCCCTTTTAAGGGGCCCTAAAACACTTTTTATAACTAATCATAGAATGGTCCTCACTATTCAAGTATGTTGTCCCAGGAATCTCATGCTGCAAAACGTTTTTTAATCCTTCAAATAACTATAAGTGGAGTTGTCCCCTCGATACCCAGCTTTCTCTCTTTTTTTCGTCCCCACTAGCGCACTGGAAGCTACACACAACAGAGAAGCCAAGAGGGCAAAGCTCCTGCCAAAAGTTGAGCGTCGCAGTGGCGAAAGGGCTCGTCACAGGTAGACAGCGCTGCACAGCACGCCGCTGCCATCTCGGAGGTCAAGCGCAGCAGATGCAGCTACGCGCAGTGCAAAGAGGAAATTACTTTTCTGTCTCTTTTTTGAGATTGCAGACATATATTTTTCATTTATTTAACTCAAAACTAGCACTTATGTATTACTGAGAATGTTCTCGCTCGCGATCACGAAATCAATAGTGTTGGTCGACCAACTGTTTTCGGTCAGCTTTCGATGATGACATTGCGGATGCGAGAGCAAGCGTCTGTTCACTGCTTATGTCACGAGATTGTAAATACCTTGCTGCATGCGTGGCAATAATATTTGTCTCATATGTTCTCAAGATCCTCGTTGACAGATCAACAACACTGTTTTACTATGTTCGAAAAGTATTTCACGGCCCCTTTAAGAAACCAACATTTCATTCACATGAAGTTTGTTGCTGATTCTAGTTTCCTATATCACCTTGTTGGCTTCCTCTCCCCCCCTTTTTTTTTCAGACATTGGATCATGTGAAGTTATCAAAAACTCCCGCACCAATTTTGAAGGGCAGCTGAGAACAGAGCATAGTGAGTATGGATAATCGGTCTCTTCTTAATTAACATTGGCATAGTATGCCACAGCCATTTCATAGTGCAAGCTGTATTAATTGAATGAGTCTGCAGGAAAAGAAAGACCCACCTGTTTTAGTGGATACCAGCGTACACCAGCTGTAGATCTTCAGCTCATTTCATAATTTCTAGCTGAACTGGGTCAAATGACAGATGTCATTACATCAGAGTCCCCTCTAGTAATTACTGTAGGAAACTCAAAGATTGCATGTTTGTTTGGTAAAACTTGGGCACTCTTATTGTATAGGCACTCTTAAGCATGTCTTACTCTCATATGCAATGGAATCTCGTTGATATGATCTTCACAGGAACTGCAAAACGATGTGCATTATTCGAAAATCGTATTATCCAACGTATTATCCAACCAAATAGTATTATCGAGAAAAGAAGAGAAAAACGTATTATCCCGCAAAACGTATTATGCGGAATCGTATCAACGAGATTCCACTGTAGTGTGTTTTGTTTTACATCCTCTGTATGTTCCTGTCCGGTGAATAGTTCTCGAAATGTGAAGAATTCATGCACTTCGTTGCAAGTGTTTCCAGGACGTAATTCAGCAAAAGTTGCTGCATTTCGGTTTCTATTACAGGTTTGCTGGAAGGCTTAGAAGTGAGGGAAGGGATGAACTTCATCGAGGAGTGCATCAACCGGCAGGTGAGGCCAGCAGACATGTGCACGCCAGGGGCTCGGATACGTAATGGGGAGTTTTAGTCCGAGCATATTCTTATTATAGTTACCACATTACTGGAAGACTGGTATGAAGCCACGAACAGCATCGTTGGTAACCGAGTCTTATGACACTGTCTCCACCTAAGCTGTGCAGGTGTCCTATAGCATTGGAGTGCAGTGTTATCTTATCCACTATTGTAAACATTTTAGCAGTGACTCAAAACTCACGGCATCACTCAAAGTCAGCGTCTGTCCTTGTCGGTTGTTTTTATCCCATCTCTTTTTGGCATTGTGTTGCACTTTGCAATCCAAACAGCAACTAGCCTTAGACATGTGTGGCACATAAGCTGTTTGTGAGGAACATAAAAGTTTGTGTTCATAGCACAGCACTTGGGCTGGGTGCACGTGTCATCTTCCCTTCGCCAGAATTTCTTTTTTATCTTTGGGCTTGAGCACGTTGCTGAATGTGATCTTTTCTCGACGATCAGTGACATTGTAGCCAGAGTTTTCTGGTGCTCGTCAATTAATTATGGTCAGTATGTGTGGAAAACCAAGCTGCAAGTTGAGAAACATTATTACTCAAGCAACTGAAAGGATAATACTACCTTTAGCTCGAGGCCAACCTCATTATGCCTAATCAATCGCATGTAACACACAGAAATATGCTCTCATTAAACAACCGATAGACTGATTTCAATCGAAACCTTTGTTCGATTTGAAAGGAAGAGTTGAATTCTAGTGGCAGCTGACCAAAGACAGTTGTTTAAGCCCTCATTATCTTACAAATGCTGTAGAATATCGTCAAATTAAAAAAAAAAAAAAAGAAATATTGAGCACCCAGTTTACAACTTTGAGAAAGGATATTGGTTCATCTCGCAGAAGTGACAAGCAGCGCAGCACGACAGCAGTTGCCAGTCTGTGCTTGTGCTCTGTCCTTGTTTGTCCTGTTCGTGTTGTTCTGCACTGTCTGACCCTTTCATAACACGTTGTAGCGCTGTGCCAAGAAGAGACAGAGTTCAGTTAACTTCATCCATTGGAGAATACCGAGCAGACCAAATTTAATGTATTAGTTTAACGATTTGCACAAGACTTTTGCATTGTTTGCATGAGTTTTGCGAGAGCCCCATTAAAAAAGTTATATGCACATCACAGAGGGGTGAACTCTATATACCAATTTCGCCTGGTTTAGAAGTCCTATGGGATGCAGTTTACATAATTGTGGTGCCTATGTTAAGGACAGCTACTATTGAGTTCTAAACATGATGTCCTCTCTTTTTTTTTTCTTTTTCCCTGAACATTTTCAATTTTCAGTCAATTTTGATAAAAGAAAAAAGAAAATGTTGAACGCCTAAATTAAAAATCTGCTTCTAACAGTCACTAGCATTTTTATTTTAAATGCAGCAAGTTTTATTCAAGTCCATGCGGGAGCTGTTGAATGAGAGCATTTCTGTGTTTCTCGATTGCTTAACGATGGGGAGATGGGGAGGGGTTGTGTAAAGCTCCCAATTAAACATTTGCTCATTCACTGCAGCAATCTGCAATAGGCACCTTGCGCCTGCTTTGCCTGCTGTCACTCACTCAAGACGGCATTCCATCCCAGGAGTACAAGACCCTCACGCAGCAGTTTCTGCAGGTGGGTCATGTCCACGCTACTATTTCCCTCTGCATTGCATTTGAAACATATACATTTCACAGAAGATGGGACAAGGAAGTTAAAGAGACACAACGCACTCGGCATGCGCTGCAGGTTGGAGGCATGTGCTACCCGGTCTAGCTCCTACTTAGGTGCTGGCAGCACCATCTAGCTTCCTTGCACGCACATGCACACCGAGGTGCAGCTGCGAACACAACACACACGGTGATGACAAAACACATCGAATGCTTTACTGGGTCTTCCAAACAGGACATGTTGGCTTCCAAGAGGCTTGACGAGCAGGCAGGAGGCAAGCAAACAGGAATCTTGGGAACCACGACCTCCAACACCCAGCGTCAGTCACTCGACTTTCTGTCGGAGTTGCATGGAAAATCTTTGATTCCAGCCGCCTCCACTCCAATCAGTCTCCCGCCGTTTCTTCGCGCGCAGGCGGTCCCATTCGGGACCTCCTCTCTCCAGACTCCAGTCCGTGTCACTTGTAAGGGTGATGAGGGGGTCAAGCAAGAGTATATCAGCGCATCTTACGGCTGGCGAAGCAACCAAATTCCACAGTTGCCCACAAGGTGATCAGTGCCGTCAGCGAACCACCACTGTAAATATCACAGGAAGTGTCAATATTTCTCAAAACGTTGCTTGGGCAACGGCTGATTAGTGTTTTCTTGCAGCTGCATTGGTTTTGTTTTCTCGTGTTACATTCTCTGTTGCAGGCACATTGTCGCTCATAATCATCATCACACACACGTTTTCTGGACATACACAACTTTTGTAAACCTTATGGTAACTGTCATTTCGAAGTCAACTCTTGTTGGTTGTGTTGCCTGCTTTAAGTTTCTGTTCTATTTATTGAGTGCTAAGTGTATCTGTCCTTTCATGTGCACATGCACCGCAATGTCGAAAGAACTTGTTCTTGTACTGGTTGGTGTTTATTAAAGGGCATATTTGCTGCTAGAAGGATGAATACACGATAAAGAACATAAGGAGATGAAGAGGATGGCTGCAGGCATGATTTTGTTGTGTTCCACTCATTTGGAGGCACATTATATGACAGCTGTTCTCATTAAGCTACAAGCTTAACTGTAGCTGCATGCAGGTGGAATGGCCTTTGAGGTATTGTTGTCTAGTGGCTCCGTTCTAGCTTTTTCTTCCTTTTCCATGCTTAAATGGCTAACACTTTAGGCATGACACAAGGACAATGACAACAACAACAGAGCATGCAGCTGACTGATACGAAGGTTGCTCAATAAAGACTGAGACCGAGGCTGTGAAATCTTTACTTCTGAAAATTATTCATCGCCACTTTTATCCCTTTCTGTATGATCCCCAGTAAGTGAAATGCACGCGTCTCACCGTTTCTACCACGCTTAGATAATGTGAGTCAAGCCATATTTTCACACCTACTTCAATATCACCTCCAATGCCTTAGTTATATCTTGTTTTATTTCGAAGAAATGTCTCTTTTTTACCGTGAGGTACATAAAGAAGTCCAAGAGTGCCTTATCTGGACTGTAAAACGGTTAAGTGGATTGTAGCGATGCTTTGAGGAACGGTAAAAAAGTGACATTACTTTGACGTGGAACATGACGTGGAGTCAGGCGTAGAAACGCATTGGAGGTGATTTTTAAGCAGGTGTCAAAAGATGGCTTGACTCATTCCATGTAGACGTGGTAGGAATGCTGGGACGCTTGCATTTCACTTATTGGGGAGCATGTATAAAGGGATAAAGGTACCGAATAATAATTTTCAGAAATTAAGATTTCAGAGCACCAGTCTCATTCTTTATTGAACAACTCTCGTATGTTCCTTGAGTAAACCACCTGGCAGCCAGAATTCATTACTGCTGCACAGACTTGTAGTACATGTTACAGAAATAAAGGAACCGGTTACAATTACCTCATTCAAAAATGTAGTTGATTGCAGTTACCAATTACTGCTCCATGAAAGTAGTTGAAGAATTACTCAAAGTTAATCGATTATTTCTTTGTTACTTTCCTTCTATCTTTTATTAATATTGCACAGACGCAGTAAACAAACCGACCTGGCCTGGCCGTTTCAATGCGTCCTATGCAGCCCTTCACTCATTGCTTATCTTCATTAACATTTGGTTTTAAAAAATCGTGTTTGTCATCTTCCCTCATTTTTGTTGTGAAGGCATCAGCAGCGTCATGAAAACTTGCTTAATATGCACACTGAAGGGTAGGGCAGTGTTATACGCACATCTTGCACACAAAATTGTCGTTACTCAGTATCTGGGTTCTCTGTGAAGCACAGCGCTTAATTGTTGCTGGGACTTGGAAAAGATGCTCCCGGTTGGGCCAATAAGAAGCTGAAAAAATTGTCCGTATGTGATTTCCTGACCTTAATGTCCTATGTGGTTGTCGCTTTCGAGACATACTAGCACCAGTTGAAGTCGGCCAAAATCTTGTGGAGCGTTAAAGGGCCTCTCTCCTGGCCTTCATAGCAAATCTTGGTTATAGTAGGCTGGAAGTTGTTAGGTGCCCTCTAAGGAGTGTTCCTCCGCAAGAAGCTTTAAAATTATTTGATTAATAGCAGAGATAGAAATATTTGAAGTGTCCTGAACCCATGATTTCAGGAGGCGAGCATCACCGCCAACATAGGCACTCTCTCCACTTGCCCTGTCTAGCCTCCACAACTGAAATTCCTTCCCTGCGTTCTCCCATACCGGAGCCGGAGGATTGCGTGACGAGTAATCACAAGCCCGGCCTTCCTTTTCCTTTCTTTATTTTTAAATTATTATTATGATTATTGTTATTATTATTATTCTTGTGTTTTTGCTGAGTGGCACACTTCTGCTGACGGTCTCGAATGCAAGCTGTTGCGTTTGTCTCGTTTAGCGCAGCGGACAATTTTTGCGTGTTCTGCAGGCTAACACCTGATTAGTGGTATTGGTGCCACAATCACGAGCACTGAGGCAGGCGTGAGAGGATGAAAGAGCATGATCGCGGCGCTGGAACACAGTCGAAAATGACATAGTTTCGTTCTCTGCATGCACGACTGCATGACGTGGGAACAAACAGATGAAACAGAAGTACATCTCTCTTGCTATGGTACGAAGTGAAACAAAAACACACAGACGTTCAGTTTGTATGTTTTATTATTTCTCTAAACTTTAATTTGGCCATTGAAGCAACAGATTAAACAAATACCTGGGTTGCCTTGAATAATTCTCGAAGTCACGTGTCACTGTGAGTGATGTCACAGCACTACCATGTACGGAGGCGCACTTGCACGATTGACATTGACTCTCTGGCTGGGAGCACAGTGCCCGTGAGGAGAAGGGAAACAGCATTTGGTTTGAAATCGAAGCTCTTTTCATGGCGTGTAGGGATCTAATACTTAGCAAACACGATCGTTAGCATGCATTGTGTGCACTGCGCTTGACAGCTCAAAATGGCCAGCCCTACTGAGGGGCGCTTTAAGATGAGGAAACGAATACTGAGCTCTCTAGTTTGCCAGTCTGAACATGCATATCCAAGAGGCTGCAGCATGACACTACCATGCGCATTCTACTTTAGTTCTCTCCAAATTCAGGTGTGCAAAGCTGCGCGCTGTCTATTCCAGCTTGTCTTGTCAATTATTGGTTACACGTAAGTAGTTAGTGAAAATGTAACTGAATTATCTTGAGCATTACTGAGTAAACAAGGTAATCGTTCAAATACAAGGTTACTAAAAATGTTATTGATTACAAGTAATTAATTACATCTAAATCTTTACATACATGTCTGCCACTGCTGCATATATTGAAATGTTAGATGGAATGGTCTTTGGTCATTTGCTTTTATGAACTCTTTGGTGCTCCTGCTTTTGCAAAAGCATTTGCTATTTGTGAATAGCTACGTACGTTCCGATTCCAGAGCCACGGCCATCACCATATGTGGACATTCCATCTTCTCAAGAAGCTTGGCCTGTGCCAGGACCAGGGAGCAAGCCGAATAGGCGGGGCTGCGGCTTCGGCTATGGCTCCAACCCTTGCCAGCAAGGTGGCTGCGGCCATGGCCTCCCTTCCTAGGGCAACACGCTTCAGTGCTGTCACCAAGAGGCTGAGTCTAGTAAGGCTGCAAGAGCTTTCAACCACAACGCAGCTTATGTTATGAATATGGTCAGCTTGATGTTAGAGTCGGTCATCTTTAGACAATACGTGAATATGGATTTTAAGCTTTGAGTTTAACCTTTGAGCGGGCGGGCAAGGAGGGGGATATATACACACGCATGAATGCACGCACCTACATTAATGAGGATTATGAATGCATTTGCGGAGAAATCCTGTAAGCACAATAGGAGTGTGTGCCAGCATCTTTTTCACACTTGCTGCACACATGTGTACATAGTAACGTGTCATTCATTTATAAAAAATGCTGTCATCTTCAATTACAGGTACATTGTGCTGCGTCCAAGACATTCCGCATCCTTGTTTTGATCTTTGCATTTTTTCGAAATATAAAAGAAAGTTAATGTTGCCATCAAAGCCTCTGTGCCAACGAGTAAACCGAACACAGGCACTCATTTGCAACAAGAGTTCTCAGTACCTTGGTCAAACACAGCGTTACAGGGTGTCGTGACCAGCACTATTCTTATTGGTTATTCCTCTGGTATCATGGTAACATGGTAATGTGCACACATCAGGCTAGAATTCTCTATTAGGTGCTTAGCTGCTGTGGACTGCTTCCTTAACAAGGCCTTCCTGCCAGCTGCCATCAGATGCACACAAGTGTTTGCCTTATGCCACGCAGTGCGACACATTCTGCTCACCATTCCTGCTTTTCAGATTCCACCCAATGCTGGCGATAGCTATGACCTGAAGAATCCTCGAGACATGGGTTATGTGTTCAGTGGCGCCTACATCCCAGTGGCATGTAGACTGGTGGAGCAGGTGCAGTGGCTTTCCTTATGTAAATCACGTTCAGGCCGCTTACTGAAGTGGACTGTGGTGTTTATGTTTGGGCCTTAGCGCTTCACTGACTAAATTCAAAGAAATGATCCTGAAAATGTACCAGTGTGCGTAAAGTGTGCAACAAGTGCGTATCTTACGAAGTGAATGAGAACATGTCAATTTTTTGACATGGAAGCTATCAAACACTTACCAGCAAAACGAGGCAAAGGTTTAGCTTTGCTTCACAGTTGTCACAGACACTTATGCTATGCTAGTAATAACTAGTTTTAATAACTATATATTACTAATAACTAACAAAAGCATTAAGTGTTCAGTACAGATGAGCACCTAACAACTGAAATGCCATGCTAGCAGGTTCGAAAGCTTTATGTTAACGAGTTGCATTAAACAAGACTGTTTCACAGAATTGACAATATATTCATGCTCATTGCTAAAGTGTAGATTCATTATCATCAAGGGAATCCCAATATTTGAAACTAAAATCAAATTGCTACGCACTGCTGGCATTCTGTGAAAGGTGTTCACTTCACCATTCTTAGAGCATAATGAAATATCAGAATACTTTTTTTTTTTCCCCCACTCTTGCAATTTTGTCTGTCTGCATGAATGACAGTCGGAAGAATAATGTGGCATTTTGAAGCTGGTAGTTGTCATTTTTACTTATGCCTGAACTTGGCATTATCCCTGTAATTTAGCTCTTCAGCTTATGCAACAAGGCTTCAGAGCAACATATATAGAATGATGATGACAAAAAAGCACTTTCCGTTGTTGTCTCCCACATGTGTTTGTCTACATCATGCGAAAGTTTTCGGGGCATACGCTATGCACTAACCACTTGTGCTATTTAGTGAAGACAAGGTAACGTAATGCGAGTGCTTGATGTATTACAGATTCTGTTGAAAGATGGAATTCACGGCTATGAAGATGCCCTGAAGCTTCTACCTGGCTCGACCACAACGTACACCAATCCACATTCTAAAGGTGTTAATGCAAACATGCACTTTCTTATGTACAGTCAACCTCCAATATTTCGGACTCCCTAGGAACTGCGAAAGCATCAGAAAAATCGGGCAGTCCAAAAAAACGATTGCATGCCTTTTACTGTCCCCTAGAGCTCAAATCGCCACAGGCACGTCCGAAATAGCTCTAAAGGTCTAACACTGCTGTATTGAGGCGAAGCTGGCTTTAGAGAACCGGCAACATGACACGCGCCGTGCTTTCCGAACTTCGAAGCCATTGGCGAGGATTACAAAGGCAGAGTCGGCCCCATTGCTAACAGCGGCGCATTGTTTTAATGGAAAGCACGGCACTGAACAGCAAGAAGCTTGATAGCGAATGTCGAAGTAGCTAGGCCTAGCGTTGCCACGGTGGTGGCTATGGCTGCCAGTGGATCTGCGTGCGAGAGCGCCGGTTGGAGGTGGCGAGATAATCAAAATGGCAGCGGTGGTGGCTTCAATTAATGCTGTTTTGGACCTGCAGTCATGGCCAGAAGTCCGGAAAATCGGACGGTGAATGTTTTTTGCGTCTGAAATTTCAGACGTTCGTATCGATCGTATACACTCTATGGGATACGTGGGGGTGCGCGCGTAGGTGTCCGAATTATCGAGCATGTCCGAAAAATCGGTCGTCTGGAAAGTCGGTCGTTCACTGTAGTACTAATATGATTGTCAATGCATTTTGAAGTATTCTGTAAAATAGTATAGATGAACTGCAGTGCATCTGAATATTTTCACTGACCACACCTGCTTGTTCATTTAATTACTGAGTCCCACTCTTTCTGCACATTTATTTACCATACGTTGTTCCCTCTTAGATCCTTCGCAGGCTAAGATTGTCATGGTGTATTTCCTGGGAGGCGTGACGTTTGCAGAAATTGCTGCACTCCGGCTTTTAGCAAAACTGAAAGGTAAGGGACCAGTGCTCACAGGCTGATCTGAGTATTTTTTTTATAGAAGCAGTCATAATAGTCACTAGAGGTGCGATTCTGCAAATGCGTGAATACTGATAATGGTGCAGAGATATCTATTAGAGAAGTATGCACAGCCCTAGGTATACAAAAGTGTAAGATGCGTACTGAGTTTTCACTGCATACATATTCGTTCGGTTTGAAGACTTATCGCAGGAGAATGCCAAGAACACAAGGATCCTCCGTATTGCAGATTTCCTCAGAAATAGTTTGCTTGTCTGATCTTGCTGCACCTTGAGTTGTCTATTATTCAGGCCTCGTACTGTCATCTGCTAGCCTCTTGGTTAGCTTATATGGTTGAATGAATGCCCTGGAAACACATTTAGTCCCAGGTTCGATCTCTGGATCAAGATTAAATTTTCTTTGACTGTGAAGCTTTCATCCCAAAGAAGCCACATTGGATTCCTTTGTAGCTTTGTGCTGGTATTGAATGAATGAACTTTTTCATTGCATTACAGAGAGCATCGCATTCCGATGTTCTGAGGTTCTTTATACAGCACCCAGTTTCCAGCTTGCGTGCACAGCAGTATTTAGAGCTACTTAAGATGACCAAGTCTTTGCTTTGATAAAAATTTGAAGAGAATCATTCACACCTAGATTTAGAAAACTCTTTGATCAATTGTGCTTGTCATGCCAGGATCAAATTTGTGAATGTTTGTGTTTAACGTTATTTTCAGGTTACCACATACTCGTTGCAACGACTGCCACCATCAACGGCAACAGCCTACTCGAAAATGTCATCATGAAGGGGCGATAACGATGGATGCAAGAAAGGAGGAGCCGTCATCATTCCGGTGCAAATACAGCTGTACACACCAGTACCACTGCGCTTTTCCCTAGCTTTTTGAACTGAGGTGGCTGGCCATCTCGCCAGATGTCAGGCTCCCAGTGTGAGGTTAAATCAGCTCTGCAGCACCTCTTGTGGGTTTAGCCATTTTTTTGCTATCTTACGCTGTTCCTCTTCCCTTGTCATCGTGATCGTGCTCGTTCACACCTGCTGCATCACGTGCAACACCATCAGTACATTCCCCATCGCGAGAAATTTGAATTATTGGTTTCATAACGATCGAAGCTTGCGAATTGGTTTAACATGATTGCAGGAAAGATGTACCAGACAACATAGACACAAGGTAGAATAACGTAGGCATAGCTTTATTATACCCTAAAAAATAGCACGAAAGGAAATACTGCCTCGATAAGTAGGTTCTCCAGTCCTTCAATATACCACTTGTAAGTAGCGCATTGTGTGTCCTGTACTCTTTGTTGTCTTAGCGTTGTTTGTTGCTCGCCTTCTGCAATCAATTTTATTTCCTGTTTGGCCAAGCACCTCATGGAATGTGCTCCACTTCTCCGTTCTGACAAAATCGTCTGCAGTGGCCTTCGCGTGTGATGATGACGACTTATTGTGTGTTGTGAAGCAGTGCGCAGAATATATGAGGCATTGCGAAGGACTGAGAATTGGGAAAAGAGCAAATGGGGGTGTTGCAGAACCTGTTTGACAAGAATTTGAACACTTGCCGGTGTATACTCAATCACGATGAAAACAGTTTGCATTGTGGAGCAAAACATAGACAGCATACTGCTATTGTGCACAAGTGAAATGGGAACAAGTTGTGGCTGACTGGAGTGCAATCTTTCGTTGCCATTTCGACACTTTGTATGATGTCGTTGGGATTTTGACTCACATGCTCATTCCGGGGCCTATGCCATGTTTGGCAACAAGATGTTTAGCGATGTGATGTTGCACTCACGAGTTGTTACTTGTGAGAGGTGTTCTACGTTATATTTTCACGTTCGAATTTGCGACGATGGTACTTGATTTTTCTTTTTTGCACAATATAACTCTCAGTTGCTCTACTTAGTGTATCTAGCATGTTTGATCAAATCGTGTGGAGTTGGCAAAACATTGTCATAAATGAACACAACTAGCCAAATTGATGTTTGCATCCCAAGCAGTTGTGCCCACAGTGCAAGACACAGCTGCTTATGTGCCACTGTTCTTTTTTTGTAAACTCACTTGGCTTGGCGGTGTGTTGGAGATCATTTTTGCACCACAGCTAATTGGGAGGCTAGATGTGTCAAAGATACAAAACGATCGGCCAGGGCGCCAATCATGCCCTTGAAATAGACATGGTTTGTTGTCATGTAAAAAACAACCATGCAAACAAGAAAGCTTGCCTCAGCCCATTTCGAAGTTGTCCAAATGTATATTCGAGTCTATATTATAAACACCGTGATATGATGTCTTGAACCTGAATGAGTGCATGCTATTAGATTCAGTATTGCCATTTAGTCATAGGAAGCAAGAGACGAACACTTAAGGTTCGTGTACCATTAATGAATTTGTAAACCTTTTGGGACCCATATACCAACACCTTTAAAGGACAATTCTAGTAGCACATGATGTGCAAATTGCCAGACGATGCTGTGATCACATTTCATTTCCGACTGACTGTGCCTATATTTTCTCGTGTTTGCACAACATTTGTCTTTTGTCAGTTTATAGAGTCTCTCATGGAATGCCGGGGCACCAGTGCAAGCCCGATTCTCTTGCCTTTTTCTATGCACAGATGCTTCACATTCAAACATATTCAGTCAAACATTTTCTATCAACCACTAGCAAATTTTTCTGGCCAAGGTTGTTGAAAGTTCTCTGTAGACTTAAACAACAGTTGAGTGACGATGTAGAATGTCCACTGGGCCGTTTCCTTGAGGGCTTGTGTGGTCGCACCTCACGGAAACCTTAACGCCTGCGGATGGCGTGTCTGGAAATCACAAGATTTTTTTTTCAATCCAAGAGTTTTTTTTTGCAATGTTTCCTAGAAGTAAGAAATAAATGAAACAAAGCACGACTTTGGGCATTTTTTTTTTTTGGTTGATTCACACATTCTGTATGAGCCAAGAGCAAATTTTTTTTTCGCCAGGCTTGTAGAGACTCCTCGGAACACGGCAAAGAACCGTCGAGCGGTGATGCAAGTTGCCGATGGGCCCGTCGCTTTGTGGGCTTGGGTGGTTGCAGCGCATGGTGACCTTCACGCTTGCATCTGACAGAGCTGGAAATCAGATTTTTTTTTTTTTCTTTCAGTTCAAGAGCCTTTATACACTGGGCTTGCCAACATTTCCAAGAAGTAAGAAATGGGAAATGGAGCACAAGTTGGGGCATTTTTTTCGGTGCATAGGAGACTCAGTTAAGGGCAGTGTTGTACGGAACGGCATTTCTGGAACTAGTTCCTTTTGGGAGGAACAGAGTAACGCCACCATTCCATTAAGGGTCGGTGGAACTGTAACGGTAACCCATTACGTTTGCGAAGGAACGACAGAGGGAACGGCGTTCCTTCTGTAAACGTTCCACGGCATTGAACAGACGCACGCACTTATGCAGCACGTCACGCAAGGCGGATGGGCGACCACGTGAGGTGCAAAGAACTACCGCTTGCCTGTCACATGACTGTGAGGCATATTTTTCGTGAGATCTCTGTTGTATGTTTTTATTGCTAGGCTTCAAGATTGCCACGTGACGCTCTCTCCTGTAGTTTTTTTCCTCCATGCCGGCCTGCCGCAAAGAAACCATGACGTCAGGATCACAGCGCCACTCCAGGGACTTCGCAGCAGATGGAAAGTTTCCAGTCCTCACGTCTTCACAGGCACCGAACACTTCCAGCCGAAGCACAGGATGAGCTGTCGCGGTACTTGCTGGTACCAGTTGACTACCCGCTGTCGCAGATGAAGAACTTCGAGGGATTGAACCAGCTTTTCCTCAAGTACAACACGGTAGTACCCTCAAGTGTTTCGGTGGAACGGCTCTTCAACATTGCCAACGAAGTGCTAACGAAAAACCAGCCCTTCTCCTGTTGAGAAAATGGGGATAAGCGAAGCTTGTGGCAAAATGACGCTGTCACAGGCGTTCTGCTTCTTTCACCCTAAACTTACGGTCGGCGGCTCTTCGCTGACGTTTGGCCTCAACATTGCGCTCCCACAACTTGGGGTCCACAGCTCTTCGCTGACGTTTCGCCTGGGCTTCAGAAGCCCTCACGCTAAAATCGGCACGTCGACAACGAGCCCTTTGCCGAGCGAGTTC
Source organism: Dermacentor silvarum (assembly GCF_013339745.2). Classification (NCBI taxonomy): domain Eukaryota; kingdom Metazoa; phylum Arthropoda; class Arachnida; order Ixodida; family Ixodidae; genus Dermacentor; species Dermacentor silvarum. The sequence goes on along the minus strand of NC_051156.1, from coordinate 192,089,088 downwards.
GCGGCACGGTCGCTCAAACGCAGCCTGTTCCTCGGCAGAACGCACCACGCGCGGGCCTTCCCTCCCGGACGCTGGAACTGATCTGAGGCGAGGGAAGCCCAGTGGAGCGCGCGCCAAGCCCCGTTTGTTTCCCTCCCCATGACACACCAAACGACCCTGATTGGTTGAGCGCGTCACGTGATCCGGCGCCGGCGCAGCTTACCCCGCACCTGCTCTAGTCTGGGAGCGGAGCTCAAATGCACGGCCCCGGTATGAGCCAGACGTAATTTGTTTCTTTCGTACTCTCTTTCTTTCTTCTTTTTTCCTTCCTTCCTTCCTTTCATTCTTGTCCCTGGCTCATACGTGCATATCCAATGCGGGTATGCACCACGCGTGATTTTATTATCGTTAATCGTGACGTAACTGACGAGCATGTGATGTTATTGATGTCATTATGTATCAGTCATGTTAGTCATACATTCGTACCCTTCCATGCCAATTATGGTATATGCCGAGGGAACGAGACACGGGTTTTCGACACGTTTTCGATAGGGTTTTAGCATGACGACACCACCACTGCCAACACTTGTGTGGCAATACAATTGAGCTTCGCTTGAAAAACGGGTTCATCTCTCAGGCACTAACATCGAGATGCAACTCACTAATTAGTGAGTTCAAACAAGGGACTTAACTAAGTTGCAAATATGTATTCTGGACATTTCTTCTTCCCACTCATACTGCAATATTGAATTAGCATTCATTAAAAGCATTGTTTCTTTCGATGTGGTTTCATGTGCAAGAAATTTAATTATATTGGTGCATGTGAGTAACTTTCTATTTGCACATCTGAAGCGCAGTATCCTGACTGCGCATTTGAAGACCGAAGTGGAAAGTGCCATATGTTGTGCCTTGTAATATACGAGCACCAAAGTTGCAGTTAGACATCTCTGGAGCATGTCCGGTGTTCCCTGAAAAAAAATATTGTAGGAGCGTTTCTTTGGATTCTTTTTATTGCCAGGTAATCTGTTGCCGGCAATGTTCAAATTCGTATAACATATGTAGTTCGATGTGAGTTCTAAATTGCTCATTTTATTTCGCCTCAGGATTATCAGACACTATATTTTAATTAAATAATCATAAAATGTCACGTTAATGTAACAACACATTCCAATGTTCGAGGTGTAACTGGAATGCGTTCCTTTCGCATTAAAGGAACTTGTAATGGGAACTTGTTTCAATGTTGGGAAGGAATGAGGAACGAGCTTTCGTTCTTGTTTTAGAGGAACGTGTACAACATTGCTAGTCACGAAAGGCTTGAGCATTATCAGCATGACACAGCATTATCGGCAGGAAAGTAGCAAGCGCAGAGTTTTCAAGAAAGGAAATGCAAGCAAGGCAGATGACGATTATCGTTGTTGGGACAAGATAGGCCCCAAGGGGTGCAAACTTTTCTCAATTTTTAATAGAGTATCTTCTCCCCAAAGAATAATCCTCATCTGTCTATGTTCGTTTCCTACACTGCCTCGCTGTCTAGGCCTATATTGGTGCCGACGGAAAGCGCTATTTCCGGAAGTGAAATCGGTCGGAAATACAGACTCATCATTGCATCTGATGCTACGGCGCTAGGGTGTAAAGTTTACACCGCTTGGGGTTTATCTTGTCCCCAAACAACATTTGTACACTCTCAAAAAAGTTTGTGCCATTTGAGGCCCCGCTTTAATTCTTTCTCCTCAGGACCTCAATAAAGTTCGTACTCACTCACTCAGGCTTATCTTATCACAGAACGATAATCGTCATCTGCCTCGCTTGCGTTTCCTTTTTTTTGAAAACTCTGCGCTCCTATACTTTCCTGTCGTGGATGCTACTTCAGGCTGGTAACGCGCATGCTGTTCATGATCTGGAACTTACTGGGTGCGCCGCGTTAAAGAAAAGAAATGCGCACAAGATGGCGATTATCGTTGTGGGGCAAGATAATTAGCCCCAAAGGTTGTAAACTTTTCTAAGAGTGTAATCTGTCTTGCTTGCGCTATGCTGTTTTACCTTGCTTAATGTGCTCTCTCCACACACTGGCACTCAGCTCTGCTGCCATTAGTACTGCATGCAACCATTTAGAGTGCAGTTTACCTGTGGTGATAGTGGTATTTATTGGCTGTATTTGCTTGTGGAAATGGCCTATGTGGCTTTTGCAATATGGATCCATGCATTTTCATATCAGTGCAAGTCTACTGGCACATAAGGTGCACATGCAGTGCCATCTACTCATGGCCTGTGGAACAAGGGAAATAGAATCGCACATGGTAAGTAGAGCTAACTATAGCACCTGCGAAGCTGAAACACGCCTGAACATTTAATGTCTACACCGCAGCTATACAGCAGTGCTTCCCAAGATGACTACTAGCCGTAAGTGGAGGGAGCATTAGCTGAGCTACCGGCTAGCTTGTAGAGGTCTAGGCCTAGAGCACAGCTTACAAAAGAACACTACTACGTAGCTGTGGCCTTAGCTACATCAAGGTGGAAAGTAGACGTCTACTACCTAGCTGCGTGCTTCCTGGGCATCTTCCTCAGCTGGCTCCGTTGCCGCTCATCATTCCAGTGTAGAATTTCACTTTTCTCTCATCGTAATGGGGAGGCCGCGTTTCTGGGGGTATGTCCGTCTTACGTGGCGGAGAGATTTAATAACAGAGGTGATACGCGAATGTGTGTGCATACCTTTCGTCGCAATGATCACCGATCAGGACAATAAATATGTTCGTACCTTTGTTCAAAATTCTGTGTCACCTTTAACCCTTTGAGGGTCGAATTTTAGTGCAGTCATATTTTACTTGCACTAACATATGGGGCAGAAACTTGGAAATTAACACAGAGTAAGCTTCAGAAGGACCACGTAATGAGCGATCGAACGAAAAATGTTAGATGTAACCTTACAAGAGAGGGATACAGTAGTGTGGATTACAGAGATAGCTGGGACAGCCATGATTCTAGTTGACATTAGGAGAAAAAATGTGGAATTGGGCAGGACACATTTGCTAGGGGCAGATAACCAGTGTTCTATATTAGAGTTGCAGTATGGGTACCAAGAGAAGGTAAGTGCAATCGGGCACAGCAGAGAATTGGTAAATTTGCGGACTTGTAATCAGCTAGCGCAAGACAGGGGTAATGGGAGATCGCTGGAAGAGGTCTTCGTCCTGCAGTGGACATAAAAATAGGCTGATGATGATAATGATGATGTTGCTCACAATTTCACAGTTATGTTCGTCGTGCACAATGCGCATCACGAGAGCAGCAACATTGATGCATGAAAATTTATATTTTTACTATGGGAATAACCTAGCTGCAGGCATGACGTCCTTTATTATACAGCCGTATGGTGTCACATGGCACACTTTTCATCGCGATCAAGCCCAATCCGGATCGAATTTCTCTGTCGTGATTGGATCCTTTGCGCAAGCTATGCGAGGAAGCCAGTTGCAGTTGGGAATATTGATCTGGATAGGACTTGATTGCGATCAAAAGTGTTTGTGTGACTCTGGTATCACATTGAACAGTAAGCAGTGTAGTTAAAGGAAAGAGCTTCATAAAGTGTAAGTCCCGATGAACTACTAGCTGTGTAATTCTGGCTATGACTTTGCCTTTCCATAATAACTCCTGTGCATTTCTATTGAATTCGTCAGATAGCTATTGCATACCGTGCACAAAACTAATAAATAAATGCAAACAAACATAGAAAACAAACAAAGAAATGTGTGGCATTTGTGATATAGCATAAAAAGCACACAAGGCAAGAAAAAGCAGTCAACCGAAAAATACACATACAACATGCTGTCCACCTGTGCAATGCTGGATTGATTTGTTGTCTAGTTTCTTTACACTGCAGTGTATTCATTTATACGGTTGCAATAAAATGGACACTAGTTAGCATTTTCTGTCATCTGTTTGTCTCTTTCTTGCCTCCTCCTTACGCGCCCCATATTTTTTGTGTGGCTTCAATCTTTACTAAGAAAAAATCATGAGCCATTCCACTCTGTGAAGGTGGATGACCAGGGAAGCTGTTGAGCACACGACACATAAGGATAGCGGTAAGCTCGCAGTCATGATTTGGTAATGCCTGCTGTACGCAATGCTACTCATTTTCATTCATCTTTAAATTTTCTTCTCATGATCAGGGTCCCCTGCAAGTATTTGACATACTCTTGCATAGTATGTAGAGGCTGCAGCTCCCAATCATGAATGCTTGTTCTCTTGCAAAGCTATTGGACATTATCGTTGTTTTCTGAAAATTAATCTTAAACCCTACTCTTACATCTTTCTAGGCTAATGAATCATTTGTTGCTATATTCGTGCCCGTGAACATAGCTGACGACAAAAGAGTTGGGCAAGGTTATGTGCGTTTGGTTTTAAGGTTACCGGCACGTGGAAAACAGACTGTGAAAGTATGACAGTGCTGACTTGCCAGTAAGCTTATACCGTACGCGTCACATGGGACACTTTCGATCGCGATTGGTTCATTTGCGCAGGTTGAGGAAGGGAGCCAATCGCGATAGCGAAATTCGATATGCGTCGGGCCCGATCGCGATCGAAAATGTACGTATATGTATGTACAGTCTATTTCACACTTAGGGGAAAACTCGGAGCGCCTTGCAAGGCGCTCCGAGTTATAGAGAGGGTTATACCTGTGACCAGCAGCGAAATACAACACGCACACATTCATGCACACTGCGGTCTCTGCATCATAAATGTACCGTCGGCTTCAGTTGTATTTAATCGGCATCTTGCCGGCAAGTCGATGCGCATGCGGCACTCGTGAAGCGCGTTAGACAGAAGCGGTTAAAAAAAAAAAGGAAAAAAAAAAGGGGGGGGGGGGGGGGGTCTTTGCGAGCCAGATATTCGGGTGTTGCCGACATAGCACATGGCAGTTTTTCGAGAATTTCTAAACACTGAAAAAACTTTTCGGATCACGTTATTTCTGTTGACATACTTTCCGAACGTTTTGCATTTTCTGGCAGCGAACATTTCGCGACGCTTTGCTGCAACGTTACATTGCTACTCGGCATTTTCGCTCTTTTAGTGTGGTCCTTTTTCCCCCCTTTGTGTGCCATGGATATTTGCGCCCTTTCTACGTTGCTCGGAACGCATATGGTCAATGGTTCTGCGACTACTCTGTAGCAAGAAGTGAAGTCTGGTGTACATAGCGCTGTGCCATTGCTCGACGTCTTGCCGATACCACCGCCCTACCACGACGCAGGGCAGTCGGGAAAGACGAAACGTTTGCGAAACGTTCGTGGAAACGCAACGCGAGTGTCGAAGGACGTAGAACAAATGCGTTGATATGACTCATGCGCTCTCAAAAAATAGTTCCCCATTTCGACTTAGGACTCTTTTTCTGTTCTTATAGAACCAATGTTAATGAATGCGAGAACCGGTAATAAATAACTTGTTTCTAGTTCTGTAATGAAAAGGTGGTCTTAAATATTGATACGAAGAAAAAGTGCAGCCGGGTTACCCAAAGGCGCAGTGATACCGTGTGGTACCTGGCGGCCGTCATCGGGATGATCAGCAGTGTGAAGATGGCGGTTGTGAGTGCGCAAAATAACGCGGACGGTGCTAAACCCAAGCACGGGAAAGTTATTTTGTTATTAGAGAACTGCATATTGCCGCCCGAGAGATTGCTTTCAACCCCATCAAACGCCGACGGACTGGATATCAACGCCGAGACCGACCTGAGGATACTCGGATGTGAGCTCATTCAAACGTCCGGGAAGCTGCTACGGCTACCTCAGGTAACTTCGACCTCATTGCTTGATCGTACCTGGTACTTTATAAGCTGTGGCCTCAGGAGTTATCATTGCCGAACGTGTTTCGAGCCTTACGTACTCGTAGTTGTAGTTATTCGGTACGCTCATTGCTAAGCCTAACAAGTTGGTCTGCGACCTCGCGTCGCAGGCGGATCGCCGTCTCCTGTTGGTTAACCTCGTGGGGAGATCTGCGCTATGTTGGTCGCTGTGTCTGTGGGTTGCGTGGAAGTTTGTGGTGTGGTTCGTCGGCGCAGTCCATGATTAATTCGACAAATGTGTCGTGTTTGCGCGATCGCAGTCCACATAGCGCTTCTAGGAGCGACGTACGATTACATGCAGCCCTAGTAAGTACTTCCGCCAGGACGTTGGCCCTGTGTTTTCGAAATGGCGTAGCACTCTGCTGTTCATGGTGATAAAGTAACGCTGATCTCTAAGCTGGACGTGATAAGTTCGAGCCTAGGCAAGTATTTCTAACTCGCGAATTGCCTTTTTCGAGCGTGCCATGTTTACCGGAAATAGAAAAATGAAAAAGAAGGCCCTCGGGGAATAATTCGATGGCTACGTCAGCGTCCCATGTAATGAATATTTCTTTTTTCTTTGTAGGTTGCAATGGCGACTGGTCAAGTGCTGTTTCATAGATTCTATTTTTCCAAGTCTTTCGTCCGTCACAGCATGGAGGTAAGGCCCTATATATAATGTATTTTCATGTGGGACTTCTTTTTTTTTTTTCACCTTTTTTTGCAAGAACCTAGCACCACTGTTAAAACGGGAATAATATCATTTATAATCTCTCCCTGATGCTGACGATGCGTTTTTGTTGTCAGATTGTGGCCATGGCTTGCATAACACTTGCGTCCAAAATCGAAGAAGCCCCCAGGAGAATCAGGGATGTGGTAAACATCTTCCATCACATCAAGCAAGTCAAGGGAGGAAAGTAAGTAGTCTCTTTATTTTTTACAACATTGAAGACCTCAGCATCTTGGTTTCACAGTGTTACGAAGGGATGTCACCAAATGCTACAATGGCGATTTCTGGTGCAGCTAATTGCTATAAAGGCTCTCCTGTAGTAATAGTGGCACTGCAATTTGAGAAACCAGCAATTTGTGGGTATACGTCAGGAAAGAATAAGTGTGCAATGCACTGCAAAGTGCTACACCTAATTTTGGAAGTGTCTTGAAATAGTAATCATCTAGCTGTGGGCAACTTGGAAATGGAATGATGTCAGTGCATGAAGAAGTCATGCAGCAGCCAACTACATGAGATTGTGATGTGTTATCAAGATGTATTCAAATGCAAACAATTACGATACTACTTAGTGCGTTCTGTTTCCAGCTTCACCTGCATTTGTAAGAGTGGCTTAATACAGGCTCGAAGCACATACTTCGAGTTACTCTATGTTAGAAACCATTTACAGGTTGACTGCATGGCTCACTTGCATATAATTTAAATGTAGCAGACATGATAATTTATTTCCTGTTCACGTTTTAATTTATCATCCCACATTGCAAGTTGTTAGTGCGAATAAAACTAGTATACAGCATGTTTGAACTGGTTTCATTATTGTTACTCAGGGGATTAGAAGCAGGTAATCATAGAACATGAGCTGTATAAGCCCCTACCGCAAAATGTTCTCAAAATGTGCCTAAGAGCGGGGTGCTGGAGAGGTCTTCCTTTTTGTTTGAGAGAGAACCTCCTTTGCTTTCTTTGTTTTAATGCAGTGCCATGCTTTTGTTTTGCACAGAAACATACAACCACTGGTTCTAGACCAGAATTACATTAACCTCAAGAACCAAGTCATAAAGGCTGAGAGAAGGGTGCTGAAGGAGCTTGGCTTCTGTGTCCATGTCAAGCACCCGCACAAGGTGAGGCCGATTTGATGCTTTTGTTTGAGCAGCTAGCATTGCCTGGGGCGTTTCATTACCGATGTGTTGGAGGCCTAAATGCAAGCTAAGGAGGGTGTGGGCTTTTAAAAAAAAGCCACACATCGAGCAGCCATGCTCCGAGGCTGGCGCAAGCCCTCTCAACTTTTAAGTGTCAGAAAAGCCAGCATGCCCTTGAGATTGTAGCAATAACCTTCACATAGGCCTACTGCTTGTCCATTATGATTATGCCTGCTTCTTCACTGTTAGGTGTAAGGCTTCCTCTGTTAGTTTGATACGTCGGATCACAGGTGGCAGCTTGACACCTTGTGGTGCTAAGAATAACTAAGGGGAATTTTAGTGAGGCGCTGCTGGGCTTCATGTTTCTGCGCTGCCTGTAGACAGGGCACTGTGGAATCCGGGTGTGTGCTGTTGAAGCTATAGTAATGTAGAGCTGGAGTTTCAGTGCGTCAATACTGCAGCAAGCAATGCAGCGCAAGCTATTCCTGTTGGCCAAGTGTAGACAGTACACATGCACACTACATGGATATAAGAGGCTGTAGAAGTGAAATTTCACTTTTCCATATTTTTAATCTAACGATTTCAGGTTTCCAAATCTGAAAGCTTTAGGTGCTTAGTTTGACACCTCGTCAAGCTACTGAACGGAATCCAGGTTTGTTCTTTCTGGTAGCTGCTTTCCAGCGGCATGCACTGGTAGGATGAGGTGGCAATGTTTTTTGTTTCACCACATCACAATGTCTGTTGGTGCAAGCAGGGCAGTGTCTATTAAGGCCTTGTGCCATGCTGTGCTTAACATGTCTGAATGCAGCTCCACACCACAAAGCCATGGAAGGTGCACAGCTGTGAGGATGAGGTTTTATTGCGATAGCAATTATATGGACACTCCAAAGCAGATTTCTGCTGTCGGCGTTGCCGTGAGGTTCCGTATGATGTCAACGGCAATGAAATCGTCGCCGCGCTCCGGACGCTGTATGTGCGAGTGAAAGGGTGCGAGGGATGCGTGCTTTCACGGGGAGCGAACGCACGCCGGAGAGCAAAGCGCGTTCTGCGCCGTGCTCCCTGAAGGGCTGCAGAATTAAGCGTCTCTTTCCTCCTTTCCATATATAGAGAGCAAACGCGACTTTTTCCGTCGCGCGAAAGGCCTTGGGGGGACGGGAGGGAGGGGAGGCGACGTTTAGCTGTGGCACCAAATGCGTATTTATATAAAAACGCCGCGCGCGTTTGGTGCGAATGTGGGCAAAACGTCAACGGCGTCAACAGTTCTGCGCGTTGCTGGTGCTGCTGCATGTCCAAGTTTATACAGCTGATAAAACTACTATCCTTACTCCGTATAGCTCTCTACTAATTTGCTATCGCAATTGGGGCTTCGCCTTTCGGGTGAAACTGCGACAAATTTTTGAAATCTGTTACAACTGTTAGTGAAACTGAGCTGGCTTTTGCTGAATATAGTTCTCCAGATTTGTGGGCCTTAAGCTGAGTAATAGTCTCTTTCAGGGGTAAGCAGCCGAGCTGGTGTTTCTGCAGTTTTATTTGTAACTGAGCCAATATACCTGCCTCTGCTGTTTAGTGAACTGCAGTGCATTGCTGGGCAGCCCCTGTAGCGATAGAAACTGACCAAGCAAGTTTTGATAGAATTCATTGCAGATTAGGCTGTGTCTGCAATAAAGAATACGCACCTGTAGCATAGGGTGCACGTTGGTTAGACACATCCGAAAACGCTGCATCATCTAGGTTTTTCACTATTCTGTTTATGGACTAATGTGACCAGAAGGTGTAGGTGTAGGTTTTAAAGGGACCCTAAAGAGAAATATACTCAATCAGTCTAGATTGATAAAGCATAATTGAAAAACTTTACTTTCATTGATTATTAGAAAATGTAATGATGGTCAAAGCTTCAGTTTATTATTATTATTAGTATTACTTTTCTTTTTTTTCGCGCAGAAACCTCAGGGTCGGTACTGTGATGTCACAGATTGCATTGCATTTCCGCCGTTGTGGTTCAGTAAGAGTTCTTGAAACTAGTTCAGTCTTTGCCTTTTGTAGAATACAATGTAGTCCATTTTTACTGATAAAAAAATTAACTAGGCCCAAGCAGACAGTGTTAAAATCCATGATGTCACTGCGAGGTGCAATAACAGGTGTCGCCACCTGCTATTATTGAGTCTTTCTGGTGTAGCGAACGTCTTCTCACGGTAAGAGTGACCATTTTAATAGTGTGGGAAGTTAATTTACTAACACAGCTAAAATTATTTCTCTTTAGTGTCCCTTTAAAGCATTACCGATTACATCTGCACTATATGGAAAATTCTCCTGCGTTTAGCTCACTTGCCGAATGTCTTTGAGGCCACATGATCAGAAGCGGCCCAACAGTTCCTATGAGTTAAAGCAAGAAGCGGCAGGGTTACTGTTGCAGGGCTTGTCTTCTACCCTTACTTTAGGAATTCGCCGTCCTGTGGGTTCAAACATGAAGGCACCTCCAAGTTGTCACCGGCTTTGCTTGTGTGTGAGGCCGACTTGCTTTTTGCATTCTTGCTTTTTGTGTAACTATTGTTTCTCTTTTCCTAGCTTTCATTTACACTGCCCAGTGGTCTCAAACAAGCTATAAGCCACACAAGTAGCAGACACATTTCTGTGGGCCTCGCTGCGCTGCAGTCGAACGTGATGAGCACTGCAATGTGCCCCGCAGGCTTTATTTTATAAAAGATACTTCAGGGGTCACATGTGGCTTACCGGGCGCTTGTTTGGCACCTATGGGCTAATAGCTTTGTTTTTCTACGTCTTAGCAAACATAAAATACCATGTTTAGCTACATTTAAGCTTACCTGCTAATCTAAGGGGGGCGGGGGGCTGCAAGTGGTTGCAAGTAATCTGAAATGTTCTGCGGACCAATGCTTGAGATGCACACTTATGCTCATTTTGTGTATGTAGTAGTATGTTAAACAAGTGATGTGACTAGCTTAAATTCATGAAGTGAATGTTGAGGTAACAATGTTATGACATTGTAATGTATGCAACATTCCCGACAGCCTACTTGCAAGGAAAACAGATGTGGAAGGGTTAGCTGTCAGTAGGACAGCTGAGGTTTCTCCTGTCACTTTTTATTACAACTGGAGTAAGTTACAATGGGTATGAAGTGTTATTACCCGACCCATGCAGCATCTTCCTTTCACACTGCTCATGACAGTGCTTGAGCTGCAGTAGATGTAGCAATGTTGCAAGCATTAATCGGTGGTCAAGTATCAGTATAATGGGCTAGTTTGCATAAGCAGTGTTCGAAGTCTGTATGCAATTTGGGATCATATCTGGCAGGCTGGCAGCTTATGTGAAAAATAGCTTCTCATTTTTGTCGTGTTGTTTGCGAGGGAGCTGCTTGGATTTGACATGTTTGGTAGGAGGCATGAGATTGGCAGGGGTTGCTTAAGTGTAGGTAAGCATGGTAGGTGTTTTGACAGGTTCCGAGAGAAGCCCAATTACCCTGGTGAAAACATGTGGTCGAAGCCCTCGCCAACGGCTCCGCAGCTGTCTATAACTCTGTGTGTTTGGGATGTTTCAGATTATTGTCACGTTATTACAAGTGTTGGACTGTGAGAAGAATATGAAGTTGATGCAGGCAGCATGGTAAGCATCGCACATTTTCATCCTCTGTTTTGTTTTTGTTAACGATAAAGCTCTCTTCTATTGTTTCCACTCAATGCATGTGTGACAGAAGGCCGTGAAATGTTGCTTCCTGGGGGAAAAAAGGGGGCGGATGCACACACTGAAGCAGCCTGTTTCAGAAACGTAGTTGTGCTGTGCTTAGGTAGCAAGGGAGCCCAAATTAGGGAGGTTGTGTGCACATTTCACGGCTTTTGAAGCATACTGAGAAGGCGTTCTGCAAGCGTTCGAGCTCTCACTTTGTGTGCGTGCGCTCCCCTCATTGAGCTGGCGACCCTCACTAAGCTCGGTAAGCAAAGCCATGGTAGTGAGTGTCAGCTGCCTTTCTTTTGCATTTGTTTCTACAAAGGCCCCGTTTTATGGGCTGCTGTTAATCGTTGATGAGCGTAGCCAAATGTTAATGCGAAGTAGCTGCTTGCCCGAGAAACCTAAGGATGGCCTACCTCGGCAACATACTGCATTGCTTTGTTTTGCTGCTACCGATCTTTTTGCATTGATTGCGTTTGCCGAGTGACTGATGTAAGCTGCTTGTTGTGTGAGGACTCTTGGTGTTAGATTATGCAGATTTTTTTTTTGCGATGGACTTCTTCAAGCAGAAACTGTTGAAAACTTGTCCTTGTTTCCTTCTGTGGGAAAAAAAAAAAGATCAATAAACTGCTATAATAGCCAGGAACATGTACTTTGTGTCTGCTCTTAAAGATTGCATGCTACTCTGCACTTTTTCTTTGAGGAAAACTTTGCAGCTATTTTTTCCACCATTCTTCGCGCGAGTGACATTGTTTCTGCCATGTATTGTGTGTTGTGAAACCTTTACGCGTGAAAAAAAAAAAAAAAGGGAAATGTACCTTGTGGATTTGCTGTGTGTTGTCACTTTCTTTTTTTTTTTTTTTGCATTTCTGTGCCTTCTGTGTTGTTGTGTTTGCGCCTCCCTGTGGTAATGACTGGCATTAATGGGGTGACTTCTGGGTTTTCACCTAACAGAGCTTAGGTGAGCTGACTGAGGTGGTAAGTAGGTGCGATACACCTGAGAGAGAGCCACCCTGCCAGCGGCGTGCCCAACCCACCTGGCAAGAGAGAGAATGCCTGGCACACAACGCGGGTGCTTCCTCCTCTCCCCCCGTCCGGGCGGGACGCACTTGGCCGGTGGACTGGGTCCTTCCCCGCCCCTTGCATTCGGGCCCACCCCCTGTGCCTGGTGTGCGTTTGTTTGGTGGCCCTTGTGCTCTGATACCTCCTCCTCTTTGTCTGCTCTTTGGTGCCACTCCTGACCCACTTAGTGCCATCCTCCACTTTCTTTTCTTCACCTTATCGTCTTATGGCAGGGCCCTCGTTTTTTGGGGGGGAGGAAATGCTTAGGTCCTGAGTTTGTTTAGATTTTAGCTGAGCATAGCCATGGTTGGCGAACATAATCGAGCCAACAGCAAAAAAGGCCATCGCCACCCCTGCCTTGGTGCAGGGTAATTGCTTGGGATTGTAGCTGCCAAAGCTTAGAGTTAGCAGAAAGAAAGGTTGCCCTGACAACCTATGTATTATCGGACGGCAGAGGCCAAAGTCCTTACTGAAGATTTTAATTGAGCTCTGTCATGGTTGGTGAACATTATTGAGCCGGAACGAAACAAGGCCATCGCCACCCCTGTCTTGCTGCCGGATAAATCCCTAGGTGCTCACCAAGATTATGGTTGAGGAGCTGCAAAGCTCTCGAGCTAGCAGAGGGAAGAAGACTGTCTTGACCAGCACTATCTTATCAGTATCTTATCAGCATCAGATTGTAGTTGAGCAGTCGCAGAAGCTGAGCTAGCAGCAAGTCTTGGAAGGAGCAAATATGCTTGTGTTAGGATTGTAACTCTGAACATTTGTTTAAGCTCTCTGAGCAAGCAGTGGGGATTTGTGTCTCCACCCTTGTATTCGTTAAGGGTGAATGCCCAGAGGTTTGTAACGAGATTGTAGTTCGGCAGTTGCTGGAGATGAGCTAGCTTTTGGAAGCGAGGCAAATGCAAAGATGCTTGGCTTGAGATTGTAGCTCGGAATGTTTGCTCACTGAGCTAGCAGCAAAGACTACTGTCTTCACTCTTGTCTTGGTCAAGACTGAATTCTAGAGGCCTCCTATTGAGATTATGGTTCAGCATGGATTGCTGTAACTGACTTAAAGTAGCAGAGCTGCTAGCCTTCACTTCCTATTTTGGGCATGATGTTGACATTGCTCATATAAAGAATTGATAGCAGAAAATAAGTGTGTGGCGTATGCAATTCAGCTGATAGAATTAGCAAACAGGGCTGTCTCCTAAATTATGGCATCTTTTTTTCCCCCTTTAAATGTGACAGTGTAACTTAACAAACTAGCTGCAAAGTATGCAGTCTTTAAACAGTCCTCCTTAGTTTATTCCATTGCCTCCAAATGTTAACATGTTAATGACCTTATTGAAAAAAGTAGAACAAAATGGAGGTTGAAAAAGCGGAGGCTTGAAGTGATCATTGGCGGTTGAACAAGGAATGTCTTGGGCGTGGGCCAACAACTCGACAGTGAGATTTGTCTTCATTGGGGCAACAACTGCTTACCCTGACAAAGGCAAGTCCCTTTGTCAAAACGTTGGCTCCAGCCCGAGGCATCCTTTGTTCGACCGTCGCTGATGAATGACCTTAAATTGTTTGTGGTACTGTGTTAACATTCTGCCATGTGTTGCTGGGCATTCACTAAAGCTTATCAAACTGGGAACGAATCAAGCTGTCTTTCTAGAAGGGGCTCACTTGCTTTTTCTGTCTTTGCCTCTTTCAAGTGTTAAGAACACTGAAGTCTGTGCCTAACGTTAAAAAGATGTGCAGCTTACTTAGCGGCAAAGAAAGCCATCTTGAAATGGACCATCAAAAGTCAATTTATTACATTGCGTTCAAGTGTTCATTTCTGTAAGCATTGATGAGTGTTAGTCTAGAAACGTTAGTCTGCTGTTTTATTGATTACGTAAGTCTACTGGTAAAATATGAAGAAAGCTCCGATTTGGCCTATAAACTGTAAATACTCGGCAAGGAATCTTGTGATTTTTCTGCCCCAGTCTTTCTGCTCCTTAGTTGGTGGTGCTAACATAATGCAAACTGTGAACGTCTCACACGTTTTTCTTGGCTTTTATGTGAGATCATTGCAGTCGTGTAGACTCTGGACGTTTCGACACAACATGGTTGATACTTTGTGGTGGTCACAACAGAGTTGGTACGTATTCTGAAGTGGATCATGCTTAAAGTAGGCCTCAAGGATATTACCATTTTTTTTCCTTGTGGTGAGGCCTCTGCGGAAAATGGGGCGCTCACGAAGAGAGCAGCCCGCGCACCGGAGAAGCATTCATTATCGCCGCGGATTTGGAACTTTTTGCCCTCAGGGGAGCTTCCCTTGCTCCCGGGGAAGCGTTCCGGAGGTGCCTTACTCCGATGTGCCGCCCTGTGCGCTTTCGCGAACGCCCCATCTTAGCCGTCCCCCGTGCGCATTTCTTTTTGTGTCTGTGCCTGGACGCACGGCATCGGCCGCGCGCGCCGGTACAGTGACTGCACTTGAGAAGGCTCCTCGGTCGTGGCTCTCTCCCTTTGCTGCCTGTTTACGGTGCAAAGGAGCGGGCCACGAGGTTTTTTTTTTTGTGATGCCACCTGCCTGCTCTTTATTCCTGGTCTTCAACGAGAAGAACGCGTGGTGCTCGGACAGTTCATGGCCAGCGTTGGACCCTGCGACGTTCGCCAACGGCACTGGACTGATGAGACGGACACTGCGGAAGGGCGATGAGCCACCATTGTGTTTTTTTTAGGGGGGGGGGGAACGGCGAGATCGCTCCTTGCAGACTGCCACCCTGGGAGGAAATGCCCGACTGGCACTTGAGCCACTGCCGACTGTGCTGACAGGGAGAGTCCCCTTCAGGCTCTCCAGGTATGCACACGCTCTCCTTTTGTTTTTTGGATAGCATGGCAGGTTTCGGAGGGGGTTGGTGTGATGCTTGAAGCACAGGAGGAGCTTGCTGGGTGGTGTGTGATCAGTGGCAGGAACAAACTCTTTTCAGTGTGCCTCCCTACTGTGGACTTTGGGGGGGTTGGTGGATTAAGTGACACCGTTGACGGAAGTCTTCCTTTGGCTTAGCCCAACGGACTGACTGACTGGACTTGGCACTTGGACACTCGTGCATCTCGACCAAAGCATCGTTCGCCTCTTTCATCCTGCCTTTGGCAATTTGTGTGTGATGTCTTGCCGACTGTAAAGGTGGGTGACCATCCTTGTGGACTCTGTCTTATCCCCGCAGTTTATTGTCAGTGTTATCTCTTTAACGTCTCTGGAAAAGATGTAGAAGCTGACATGCTGGCTTGACTTAGGAAGAGGAACATATTGTTTGTTGCTCTAACTTTGTCCTTGTTTAACAAAAGTGAGGTGCCGAAACACTAGCAGGAGCCCCTTCTCGGTATGCTGTCCTTTGCAGTTGTCTGAATGTTGCTTGCTGTACGCGACACGTGTGGTGCCGTCCTTCAACATTGTTTTTGCTGATGGTCCTTTCTTTCTTTCCATGTGCAGGAACTACATGAACGACAGCCTGCGAACGGACATCTTCGTTCGTTACAGTCCCGAGACAATAGCCTGTGCCTGCATTTACCTCAGTTCAAGATTGCTACAGGTGAGGCCTGTGTCTGTGCTGTGTGAATCTGCAATTCAGTGTGGCTGTGTGCTGACTCAACGTCTGAGCTTGTCACGTTTGTGCCCCTGTTGCAGATTCCACTGCCCCACCAGCCTCCGTGGTATGCTGTCTTCAACGTTAAAGAGGAGGACATCCAGGACACCTGCAAACGAGTTCTGGCCATCTACTGTAGAAAGGTGTGTGTTGTGGCTTTTTAAAAACCTTTTGGAAGCGACTGCATTTCACTTAACGGTCCTCTCAATTGGCTACACTAGCTCACGGCAGTGCTTCCAAAAAAAAAACTGGTGCCAAAGGCATTTCTTTTGTAATGCTCATCACTTCTTTACTTTGGTCGTGCTGCTTCTTTACTCAAGGAGCAGTATCTTTGTGCTAGATTACTTTTGTGTTCACGTGTGCCTGTAGCAGGTTTTTTAGCAAGGTGGGCTAGTTAATTCATCTCCCGTATTTTCGATTATAACTTAGTCCCAGCTGGCGGGCATGCATTTATATAGGGGCAAACATTTGTTATTTCAGTCCTGAAGTTGACCTTTGGCAGATAATTCGGAACTTGACTGTTCAGCGCACACGTCTGACCCCAGTGGTGACCCCAGTAGATATAATTTCCGCCTTGGTGATGCTTAGGGGATAGTGAATGCATCACACACCATATTCTGCTGTAAAAGCCTATATTTGGCCTTCCCTGTGAAAATGTTTAAGAATGATACCTTCAGTATATGCCGTCTTTTTTTCAAAAAAAAAAAAACTGGTCCGAAAATTGCCTGTGCAGTGCAATCAGATACGAAACCAAAACCACTTTTGCATTAGCCTACTGTCAGAGCTCTAGTGTACACTAGATTATGGGTAGTGGGGTGAGGGCGAGTCACGCGCCGACACCTTTTGCATGGATGTCAGTAGATGGTGCCACCACAGCCTTCACCTGATGTGGCAGGCGCGCTGAGTGAGCTGGGTCGGCACATTCAAGGCAAATTGCAGGTGCCCATTTTTTATTTTTTTAGTTTAATCTTGTTCTTCGTAGCTTCACAAATCAGTAAAGGCATTCGGGCTGTCCTCCTCGTGGCCATATTTTTTACGCTGGCCTTTCTGTATTATAAACAGGCGTGCTCAATAACGCCTTGGGGCACATTGAGTTCCTGCATCATTTGCCGCATGGCATTACACAAAATTCGCCTCTAACATTTTTTTAATTGCATTTAGAAAAAACAATCGTTTTATTTAGTGAGTTGGGGTGACATGAATTTGCTGGCATTCGTTGTAACTATAGTCCGGCTAACCCTTCGTCTCTCTGTGTTATTAGAGCCATTCAGGCCTCTGACTAAAAAGTGCAGGTGTGTAAGAAAGTAGAAATAAATTACCTTCATGATAATTTCCTCTCTGTGGACACTCCAGCCGACAGCAGTGGAGTGAGGAAAGTTCTTGCATAGAAGTGACACTACATCAGATATACTGTTTGTGTGAAGCTCTCAGTAAATATGCCCTCAAGCGTAGCAGTGAAGCTGTACAGTTCTTTGGACTGGTATAAAAGTCCTCCCCAATCACATTGTTCCATTAAACCTGAAGGCAAGTGATGTGCCGAGATGTGTGCTTCATTTAACTTGCCTTGTGCAAGTTCATCAATCTTTAGTGCAATGTCCGAGTTGGGCCTGTGATGCACACTGATGAGTGAACCTATGTCGGCAGCATTAGTACCTTTGTTCACTGTCCTGGTCATACTTTCGCAAACAAGTTTGTTCCATACATACGTGGACGACCCTGGGCAGGCTTGTCATTCGTGTCAGAAGACCATAAATGCACAGGTTAGAAAATTCAGGTGTCTGGAAAATTGTGTCAGGTGTCTCAAGCGATCACATTTAGAGATCCTGCTGCCACTTTCACAAGATTTTACGTGACTCTGCCTTGGACTTGGTGAAATATGTGGCCGAGAGCGTTTCTGGCACCGTGTGCAGATAATATGCTCGGAATAGCGCCAGAAACGCTGGTGGCCATATACGCCGACACATCTGGTGCAGAGTCTCACAAAAGGGATAGTATCTTCAAAAGTGATCGTAGTCAAGCACAAAACGTTCCCACAAGCAACTTTTTGAAAAAGATGTGCTCTGCTGCCATCTCATGATGGCAGGGTGTTGGCAATGCCGCGAATGGAAATTTGGTTTTCTATCCGATTGTAACGCACAGACAGTTTTCAGACACTTTCCCATTTTGTTTAAAGTGCGCTTCAGATTCGTGTAACCATGGTATTCTTTTGTATCACACTACCAAACAGCTCCCTTAACACTCTCTCCAGATCAATTCGGCTTAATGTATATAGTTTGTCTGAAAGTGTTTAACTAATGCAACAATTACTGTGTAAATGAAAGGGAAGGAAGACAGCATAACTGATAGTAAAAATTATCTCAAAAGGGGCACCAAGGTGCGACTGCAATTTGATGGAACCCATTTTGTAAAGACTTCGTGAACTATGAGGGCACATTAGCAATACGTACCCCGGTGGAACCCCGATTTTACGACTTTGTGACTGGTTACGATGCTGCAATACCTACGGCATTTTGCGACTCGACTTCATTCATTTGTGACGTTATGGCGACACAGCGCATTCAGTATGACGGCTGCTTATGAAAGACGAGCAATTTTGATGGCCGAGGACTGGGGAAGTCCATCGCGGCTTAGTGTCTCAACGTCAGCGAGACACGTCTCGTCTCGGCAACAAACCCATCTAGGCTCGAAGTATATGGCTGAAAGCTCTCTTGGCGCTGATAGCGAACTTAGGACGGCACCAGAAACACTTGTCGGGGACGCCTTCACTGCCGAGCCCTGCGAAATTTCGCGTAAGTGAAGCCAGCTAAGAAAGTGATGGCATGAGAATACTGCCCACGAAAGCTCCTTCAGATGACAATGGTGAGTGAAGAGAACTAGTTTAGAAATTGCGGTTCCATGAATAAAGGTCCCATTTCTTTTTCCATTGGTCTCGCGGTCACATTCAGGTCACACATATGTTATCACCTGGCTGCAGTGTGCTCACGTGCCAGCCTGCGTCTGCTTAGGTTTCCCCCTCCCCCTCTCAGACGATACCAGAGAGGCTCCATCGTATAATGGAGGTATTTAATACATTATTTCTGTGGGGGTTTTGCGGGGACCAAGCCAATTAGTCATAAAATGTGGCTCGTCGCCTGACCCCGGTAGTTGTATAATGGAGGTTCCACTGTACATGCAATGTTTCATGCTGTTACAAGAAAAAAACAAATTGCAAAAATCTTCTGAAAAGATGCTGCTCAGTGCCATAGTTATCAAAAGTTGCTTTCTCACCTGCCTTTGAGATGTGTGACAGTTTCCTTGTCGTCACGTAACCTTATGCATAAGTCATCAGAACATTGCTGTGAAAGGTGGGACAGCCACTCGGCTGCTGTTAATGGTGGGACAGCCACTGGGCTGTTGTTAATGGTGGCATTGAGGTAATGTTTTCCGGCTTGTGCAGTCTTGCTCGAGTTGTTCAAGGAGCTGGTAGATTGACGGAGGCTTGTGTGACTGTGTGTGTTGAAAGGAGAGTTGCGCAAATGCGCTTTGCAGTGTGAGTGATGTCGCCTACTGTGCTAACAGCCCGATGCGGAGGCCCTGGAGAAGAAAGTCGAGGAGCTGAAGAAGGCCCACATGGAAGCCAAGCTGCGGGCCAAACTAGCGTCGGGGACCTCGACACCTATTCTCGGCAACGGCGCTAGCTTTTCACCTAGCTCTAGGAACAGTAAGTGCCATGGCCCTTGATCATTGCTTGCCGTTATGCACTCTGTGGCATTGGGTTTTTGTACAAAAGCGCCGTTTTGGCTGCTGGTGTTTGCTCGTTCTACTGGGGAAGTTCAGTGTAGAATATCTGCAGTTCCCGCGAAAACTTAAGAATAGAAAGGGGTCCTGCGCAAGGGGCAGGGCGAATGGTCTTTTTTTTTTTTAGCGTATTAAATAGTGACTCAGTCTGAGTATTTTGGCTGCTTTTACGAAATTTTGACATTCAGAATCAAGCAGCTTGAAATAGTGCCATTTCCTTTCCAACCTTGATGGCTACACTGCTGAGGGTGGAACAAAGACTGACCATGTTGCATGCAGCTATGCGTTGGCAAGTGTTTTTGGACAGTTGAGTAATAAAGTGACTTCAGTAATGCAGAATAATTACCTAGTGAGTCCATTATTTTGCGCACCTGATTATTTAGGCTTTTAGCTGCTCCCTGCCAAGTCCAAGCTATCGGCCAGAAACTTGACAGGAAGGTTGATTGATCAGTCTGGCAGATTCGATTTCTTGTTTTTTGTTTGATACAATAATATGATGTGTTCTTGTGTTGTTCTTTCTTAACCAGACTCTCCAAGGCAGTCGCCCACGCTAGACTCATCGACAAAAAAGAAGGAGGAAACAAAACCCGCAGTTGAACGAAGTCCCAGGTACGTTGGGTTTTATTTGGTGCTAACTACCATGTATATTCATTTAATGAATGCATTTTTCTTCCCTAAAAATCCCAAGCAAAGTAGGCGGTGCGTTTATTATGCGGGGTAAATTTTATGGGAAATTTTTCGAAACAGCAAAAATTGAAAAGTCAGATCATAGTGATTTGAAAAACGCATTAGCTAACTTATCTTTGCAGTAAAAATGCACGTATACTATTTGCAAACCGCAACAGCGTTGTTATTGCACTTATCTGCATTGAAACCACCAGACCTGTCGTTCTGGGCGCTGGCCACTGCATCCACATCGTGGATCCACAACAGCTCGTCACAGCTGCTCCTGGCCGTCTGCCGTCATCGCAAGCATCACATTGAATCGCTGCTTTTCGGCACCTCTTGTTTCGACAACCACTCTGCGTGCGTCTCTTTCCTCGACCGTCCTGCTCATCGGCATGTCAAAGTTTATCGGTGCCTGATCACTGTTTGTGAGTAGATAAAACTCTCTGCCCCGCAGGAGGTGTATAACTCGACTTGGGGCCCATCGCATACAGCAAAACCAAAGATGGTCCAAAAAGCGAGCAACAGACATACGAATTTGACACTCACAACTAGGCTGACTATGCCGCACACCGCCCCTGCCAGTGTGCCACCATGGCTTGTTTGCTGCTAGTGTGGATGTGTAGCCTGCAGAATTTTGTTTACGTGATGTCGGCATTTCTCTCGTAGCATCATTATTTAGTATTTCCAACACAGCGAAGGGCATTGATATTAAGTGCGCTTGCTTTAAACGCATGTGCGAGAGTAAAGGATTCTAGTCTCTCTGGAAAACTACAGCACGGCCATTTTATTGTGGAACTGCGCAATAGCAAAGTTTATGTTGCTTTGATTACGCGAGTAAATAGGGTATTTGTTATGTGGGTTGAGTAGAAGCTGCTGAAATGGGTGTGAAGTCAGTTGGAAGCTCTCCATACATCATGCAGCTAAAGAAGCAAAAATTTATATAGGAAAAACGTTGCCACATATTTCTGTAATATGCGCCCATTGGGCATCGTGAGCCCGCTATCGATGGTTTGAAACACCACTCACGGACACACTGCACCATCAGACGGGGAGGAGGAGAACTACAGTCGCCGTCTGATAAACCGGACATGCTTGGTAATTCGGACAGCATCGTGGCAACCAATGGCCTTGTAGACTTAATGTGTAAAGACGACTGATATTTCGGACAGCCGCCAGCTCTGCATTCAATTATCCGGTCTCCGTCCGTGGCTGTAGTGTATGGATATTCTGCCGCCACTATCTCCTCTGGCAACCCCAATGAGACAAAGTATGGCCTCCGAGATTATACGTAAAACAGTAATCCCTGAGGCCTTGTCTCGGTCACAGCACTATGCCTCAGAATAAAATTACAAATGCTGCTCTTGGAGGCTTTGCCTCAATTGTGAGGTCGCATCAACAATGTGATGATCACATCTTATTCCGGCATCCCAGCACATGGCCCACTCTCGCCATTCTGTTTGTTTAGTTGGCGTTCCAGACAGCGCTTTGCTGGCTGAAAGCAAAAATGGCCGCTTCCAAGAGCGGCGCGCTAGCTTTGAAAGTTCGGAGATCTTGTGATTCCGCTACGTCTGTAGCTGATTTTATCGATGGATCGAGCAGCAACGAGTCTGGATGCTGCTTTTTCGTCTGACTTTGACTCTGGGAGCGATGACGACGCAAACCAGCCCGGAACATCGGTGGCTGCAGTCCGGCATGCCCAACTGTAGTGCTTGCAGTTAAGGGGAGACCCTGCTTCAGAAAGAAATTTTCTTATGGTTTGGCAGATATTTATGAAACTTTCTCAGCTAATGTATTTTAATGTGCTGATTTCAAATATGCATCATTTTTTGAGTGCAATATATAGTTTTTAAGCTACCAAACATTTCATGTGCCTTGCTGAGACTGGACTGGAAAAACTTCATTTAGGTCCTGCAGGACGCCCTTGCTGCGAGCAAGATTTTTTTCTAAACTGTGAGAGTAACAAAACAAATCAATAAATCGCAGTAATCTGGAATAAAGCCTGAATGAAGTAAAACAAAAATGTATGTTCTAAACCCATTAGAACAAATGCTATGGTATGTCAAACTTTCAGAAGTGAAATCCCAGCTTGCCATCAAGACATCAAGTTGTTTGATTAAATTGTCCCTATTGCTAACAATATTAAATTTAGTCCTACTTCATTCTACATTAGTTTGCTTACCTGGCAAAAAAAAGTTATAGTAATAGCATGACTAGAAGCTGAAATATCCCTCCTCCAAAACTGCAAAAGCACCAAAATAGACATATTGAGAAAACGAGAAAAAAACGTTTTACGAATTGTTTATTAGCAGAAATGTGGTGCAAACCTCACCTGAGTCATTCATTTTCCCAGGTGCATAATCGAGACTGCATTGAGTACCTTGTGCCTCTTTGACACTCTCTTGCAGAGTCCTCCTGAAGCTGCATGCCTCTTGCTGGAAATGGCACTAGGACGTTGTCCTTCTCTCTCTCTTACGAGCCAGCGTTGGTCACATTCATGCTTAGTTCTCGTAGAATTGATGCTGCGGCATGCTGGTTTCCCACGTTGAAAAGCAACAGAGCTTCTGCAACGGCTGCTTTAACTGTAAAAAGGAAAGAGTGCTGCTCTTTGGAGACTAACTCCACATCACTGAATGCAAACTTTCATTCAAGTTTTGGGTTTTTCCCATTTGACATCTTTGCAGCAGACTCCGGTCAGACAGGCGCTAGTAAACAGGCAGTAATGCCTGTGCAACATCACTGGGCAAGCTGTTCTTATGCTTCAGGTCAGCCGCACCTTTAGCTTTTGCGGCATTGTGCCGGCACCACGACTGCTCGCCAGTTGAGCACAAGGTGAGGTTTGAGCACTGGTCAGTAGATGTAATGTGATGGAATGTGGCCAACACTGGGCGCTGCATTGCATCCACATTCCCTTCATGTCACTTTAGTGCACGACCATAGTATGTGCTCAATCTTGTGATGAGGTCGGCAGTGAGTCGCCCCTTCCCTCCTAGACTGCGCCCTTCCGTTTTCTTCTTTTGCCCCAAGTTTCTCAGAGCCGTCCCCATTTGCTTTTGAACGTGGTTGGTGCAATCCTTTTGCACATCAATAAAGCCATAAACTTTAGCATCCTTTTTGGCATTGTACATTCTGCTATCACCGTCGCTTAAGACTGTTGTATAGCAGAGATCACGCCGCTTAAGGGATCTTTCAAAAAGAATGAGGCCTGCTTCCACCTCCATTTGCCCAGATTTACTGCTGCTGTTCTTTTGGCACCAATGAGCTTCTCTCCAGTTGTGCATAACACTCACTACCAGGCTTTGGACCGACCTCGCAGCCCATGCAAACATTTGATAGCACTACGTAGTCTAGAACATTACCGGTAAATAGTGCAACAACAGCTCCGACGCCAATGTGCAAAGAATGACTGCGCGTCATCCCGCTACCATCAAAACGCACTGCGACGTTACCCCTGTGTCCGAAGCACAAGTCCTCGTAGAGTGATCAGACTTCTGCGTGCACTGTTGCGTAACATCTTCAACCGGTGGCGTAGCAGCGGGCTCCCTTATTCTTCAGATGCTGCTGAAACGTCTTGTACATTGCTCGACGGCTCTGCCCCATTGCAGAAAATAAATCGTTCACAGCAGTTTGCCCGTTGTCAGTCGAAAGCATTGCACGTCCCGTGAGCATATTTACCTCAAAAGTTTTGACTTTTTCGTTTGCTCCACTCTACGCGAGCTCCACGCATCCGCGATCTCTCTGCAGTTGTCGCGCGTCACATACAGTTTCACTGCCAGACTGTATTCACGATCGCCGCAGGCTAGCTTCGCTTTTCCTCGGCACAAGTGGCAATGCAGAACTCGGAAAAGCAGCATTGCCACCCCACAAGTTTTTTTTTTTTTTTTTAACCTCCTTGGGCAACGTTCGAAAGTTCTCTTTCGTGTGTTTTTTTTTTTTTTTTTTTTTTCGCCTTTCAAGAATGCACAGGGTGGCTAACGGACGAAAAATAACCGTCTGAAACGTGAGCTATCGAACAAGACCAAAATGGCGCCGAACGAGTGTGCCGTTGCCGAGTGATGGGCGAAATTGTACGCAATTTAAAAGGCAACGCTTGCAAACTTGCATCTTTAGATCATCATAACGAAGAAATACACGGTATTTTGGAACTAAGTTTTGGAGAAAGTTGCAGAAACGCGCCAGGAACGCGAAAATAAAAGATTGAAAATTCGATTTTTGGGCCGATTTTCGGTTCCAAAAGCCAGGTCCCCCCTTAAATTTTGTGGCGGAATACCTGTTAAATGAAAAATGTTCATTTTTTCCCGAGTTATTGCCTATTAGATGGCAATACATTATTTAGATCTCACAATTTTCATTATCTTTTTTTCTTAGATACAAGTGCGTCTTTACAAACGTGACACACATCACGTTAATAAACTTTTACGTGTGAAAAGTGCATTCATTCTGCTTTTTGTTCATGTATTACATAAAATATTGAGTGCAGTAGTTCCTTCAGAAAAAAGAATCTTGCATAACCTACAGAAAACACCTATTTTCCCCATGGTAGGGAAAGAGTTACACTAGAAACCTTACTTGTAGCCGATCGTAGTGTTTTTGGTTTGCTGGAAGAAGTTCTACCTCCCTATTCAGAAATTCACATTAACTCATTTTGGTACCATATATTGAAGAAAAAAAAAACCATTGCTGATTCATTGTGCTTACTAAACCAGTTGTAAACCATTGTACAAGAATGATTTTGTTTATTTTAGAAATAAACGAGAAGTTGGTATGTTATTATTTGGCAACATCATACCATAATCATAGTGCAAAGCTATGCTCGTCACTAAGCATGCGCTGAACATGTGCCGATGGCCATTTGTAGCAAGCTCCAGCATTCAACTATAAAAATTTACGAAGAACCAATTCTGGTTGCTGTTGAATGCATTTAGCATGCTTTCAAAGGTGTTCATTTGTTGCACTATGTGTTATGGGTGATGACGGGTGTTATTAGGTGGAGTATGATTGGTGGATCACTTATTCACTTAGTCTGTAGACATTGTACTGGGTTCCAGAGTCCTTGAGGAATGGTGCTCGAAGTAATACCGATTGTCTTCCGTGTACTGGTCTGGTTAGACATTGTTATACTGTGCTATCTTCGCAGTCGGCCCACAAAAACTGTTAGACAGTCATGCGAAATTGGCGTAAGCTCCCAGAGAATGTTAAATGCATTAAACTAAACTGGACTGCATTGATTCAGCGAAGAGTGAGCCAAATTGGAACATTTGAGAAAAAGTCCAAGTGTTAGAACCAATAATGTGCTTCTTACCAAGCGGTCACAAACGCAAATGTGAGTGCCTTGTTCCAGTGCGAGAAGCTATGCCTTTAAAGAAAGGTTGTATTTCTGGTTGCTATGAGAAAGCCAAAAATGCAAAATACAAAACTTAAGACCTCTGGCAAAAAAAGGCCATATTACCATACGGTAACAAACGCGAATTCGAATGATTCACGTGCATAATCAGGTGTCCATTCTTTTATTTCTTCTTACATGATTTTTAGTGTTAATGCAGCTAGGACAGACATAAAAATAGTTACCAAAAGAAAACCTGAATAGCCTGAACTAGCAACATCAAAAAATGTTACCAAACAGCATTGCAGAGATATTCTCGTCGGTAAAATTGCCACTTTGTCATATAGAAATTTCATTATACAATAGAACCTCATTCATACATTCTTGAAAAAAAATGCAATCAAAGCCAATGAAAAATTTCACACACTCAGTTGTACTTATCTACATAATGTGAAGCTCCGCGCGAATTGCTGATGCACGTAGAGCTGACAGGGACCGGGCAGACCGAGATAGCTTTAAGACTGCGACAGGAAACCGAAACGAACTGCACCTTGTGGGCGTCGCCAGAATTGCAGTACCACAGTACTCTGGTTCATAACAGTCCTTGAAGCCTCCAACATTCAAATCACATTTTTTTTTTTAAATGCCTTACATTTCTTGCATTTCGTTTGTATTATTAAGCTGAGCAGATCAATGTTTAACCTTCTGAACGTAAGGGTTGCTTGCAATACAAAATCCAATACCATTTCCTAACAAAAAATAGAAATGTAGAGGCAATTGTTGTAGATTTTCGGTTACCTTTATTTATTTCTTCCCGTGCTCTTCTGCATTTGACATGTGTTTTGAACTACCGAGTATTCTTGGCAACTTCTTTTCTTTTTGGTCTATCTTCAGCTTTAATATTTGTTGTGAATTTTCGTTTTTGTCGGAACTACCTACCTTTGCCATGGCTACAAAAAGGCTGCTCATGGTATCTTATAAAATATTGCCTGGTTCTCTTTAAGTGGCCTTGAGGTGGTTATCAGTAGTTTGCTTAAGAAGTCTCATCTACAATCTTCTCGTTTGTGTCCTATGAAAACAGTTTCCTTATTGTTGAATTGTTGAAAAAAGAAAACAAGCAGCTTCTTTTGGAGCTGTCAAAGGTAATGCTGTTTGCTTCCTGTTCTGGTCTTGGGGAAATGATTTGTTAAGGGCTTGGGGAACTCTACAGAATATGCTACAAACCCCACCAAGTACAGTCGACTCTGAAAGTTCGACCTTGACAGGACCCGACGAAATTTATTTAATTATCCGGCGGGTCAAATTAAACAAAATGCAGAAGAAATGCCAAGACACACCGCTGATTAATTTGGCAGCATTTGCCTGATTTTAAGCTCCCCCGAATCAAACGTGCAGCCACTTTCTACGTGTCCAAAGTAGAAAACTAACTGCCAAATATGTGTTGTACAATGGTGGCTGGTTTCCTAAATTCAACTTCGCCATAATACATCCGTGTTAAGCGTTAAAGCATATGAACATGTTGAAGGCAGTTTGTTTCATATCTGATTGCACCGCAAAGGCAATTTCCAGCCCCAATGTTCCTGGGGGAAAAAAAAAAAATGAACGTTAGAATATTTTAAATACCGTAATCGGACATTATGAGCTATGGTTATTGCTTGAAAAACTTCCCACGACAGGCCGAAAATGTGCATTTTCGACAGATGATTGATGTTTGTTCAATGCTTTCACTGTCCCCACAAGCCACACTGTGACAAACACTGCCGCTAAAGGGGTCTTTATCGAGGGTCACCATAGGCGTCACGTGCGTGCATGCCGATTGGTCAAGCTCGATTTATCCGGCTAAGGCCAATGTTAGGACCAAAGTAACAAAAGTTAGGGCCCATAGAGATGCATGGGCACCGGCCGGGCCCTTCGGTCGGGATTGAATTAACAGAAGTCTACTGTACTGGCAAGGTCTAATGTGTTACGACAGTGTGCTCATGTGTTCCTTTGCTCCGGCCCCAGGGTGGACCGCACTGCCTCCAACCACATTCCCGGTACGGGGACCAAGCGGAAAGCCAGCCCATCATCGCCGTCTCCCGTGCGTAGCCGCAAGGAGACTTCCCGCCAGGGACACTCGAGCTCGTCAAGCAACGGCAGCAGCCCTCCTACCTTGGCCGCCTCTCTCGGTCGAGGGCGTACGCCACCCAGAAGCTACAAGGATTCTGGCTCGGGACTGAGCTCTCCTGTTAGGTAGGCTGCATTTTACCTACCTGGAACTGAAAGAAAGGGCTTCTGCCACGGCGCCACTGATCCTTCCCGCACGATTTTTGACCTCCATGTATGCCGCCAATCTTGTGTTTGATATTTCGCGATAAAGGAGAGTCCTGAACGCCGTTAGCGTGTGGAAAATTTGCGATCCTCGAAGTGCCCCTCCCCCTCTTTTTTTATGCCTGTGGTGAAGCGGTTACTTAGACAAAGTATGTGCAGATCGATTCTGCAAGCAGTTAACACTATACAGTCGAGCCAATTGATGAGCCTCAGATATTTCTAATTATTGCTCAAACCAGAACAGTATTACTTTAGAAATTTCACGTGTTGTAGTATTGGCATGCATAAAGCTTTACCTGCCTTCACATTTGACATATCGAGCTGTGCCTGGTGTTCCTTTGTAATGTGGTGAAAATCTTCTCTACAATTTTGGCCTGTAGGCGGCTTCTTGAATAGGGCAAAGGTGGGTCTTTGAGAAAAAAAAAAATATGGTGCTGAAAACTTGTACTTAATGTAATGCTATGTTTTTATTTCGACAAAAAGGTCTATTTTCGTTTATCACCAATGGATCAAGTGTTATGCAAGCTTCCTCTAATTATCTTCTGCAGAGATGTGCAAAATATCGGTTCCTTAGATTTCGCTAAATAGGGTATCAATGGCTTCTGTATTATTCAAGGAATGCAATAAGACCCACCTTAATGCCAAGCGCGCAAAGCTAGCGTCGGAGACTGAGGAAGAGCTAGCCGTTCGGCTTGCAAAACGCTTGGACTTGTCGGCTTATAATTTATACCTGGCTTATATCGATGAGCGGTGCAAGAAAAGGAGGGGGGAAAAGCATGGTCAAGGCAGGTGCTCGTGCAAAGGACACAATGACAGTATACCTAAGTGTAATAATTACAGCTAAATCAAAGGCTAACCAAGTGAAACCAAGACTTTTAACCAGGCTAAAAAGACCGACCTCCCCCTTAAATAGCCCATTTTATTTTTTCCAGAACTGTGCTTTTCCACTTATTAGTGCTTATTAGCGATGGATGTCTAGCCAAGTGTTACTGCCTTTAGTTAACCAGGGCACGCATCCTCGCTGTGCAGGTCCAAGCTTGAAGATGGACGGTCCAAAGACAGCTCCAACTCAAAGCGACACAGTTCTCACAAGCGCAAGCGGAGCGTCTCCTCGCGTTCCCGTAGCAGGTCCCCGTCGCACAGGCATGGCAGCAAGAAGAGCTCAACTAGTAGCCACCGGTCCTCGCGCCACAAGTCGTCGCCTTCTGGCCACAGCGAACACAACCACCGCCACCACCGCTCCTCGTCGTCTAAAAAAGAGCGCTCGAGAGAAGGCCGGAACCATCGCACAGCCATAACAGCCCGAAGGTGAAAGGTGAGGGGTCCCTTGGCCAAGTTCTGTGCGATTTGCAGCCAGAGACGTGAAAGTGCACAACTGCAGTCCCACCTGCATTCTTGAAGAGCGCTGGACTCAATAAAATTAAAACAGCTGGCCACAATTTCACAGCTTTTTCTCTTTGCTACCCATCTTTCCCAGTTAGTCCGTACTGTTTTAAACTTTTTGGTCGTTTAATATGAACAGTAAACCTGTAGCTCTGCCCCAAAGAATTCATTGTTGGGGTAGTTGGTCTTATTGCTGATAAGTAAAATTGACGCAACAAAGACAATGCACACTGGAAGAGAATACAAATACTTGTTTTCGTTTCCTGTGCTAAGTTTACCGAGCTGCCCCAAAGCCTCTTCAAACTTCTGTCAAAATTTTTTATGAAATAATGAGATTATCTGCGCCCGCAAGGTGTTGCTCTCTTGTATTCCAAACTGTTTTACAGTGCTGCATGACTTTGATAATATAAAAGTATTGAGCACTTTTGAAGCATTTTTTACAAAGATTACTAAAAGGAAATCTGGCACTTCGATGGTTCATTTATGGGAATGGTGCAGCTACATGTTTGCGTAATCTTTGTCTTACTATAGCAATTATTAAGCAAATGTTGCTCAGAAAGTTAGCGTCACAAGTGGAGAAGCACTGCCAAGTGTACTAGGCAGCAAGCAGCTTGCCGTGTGTGTGTTGCTAATCATGGCCCCCCTTTTCTTTCATCTAGGAGGCCCCCGTGAAAGATCAAGACACTTCATCTGTAAATAACATCGCAGTGGGAGAAAGCATCAGCCTGGATGAGAGAGTGAATGTGTGTGCGAATGCTGTGTGTACATAAAATGTATAGAAAAAAAAAAGTGTACAAATAAATGAAGAGAATTTCGTACAACAAATGTCTTCACTCTTTATTTCCTTGCTTGAGGGGAAAAAAAATCTCATTTCGTTTTAAAATCTTACTACTACTTATGTACAGATCTCTGGCAGCTTCATAAACTCTCCAAAAAGGCAAGAAACAGTACTGGGACCACAAACTCTGGCCCCAGACGAGACGCGATGCTTCAACCTCGCAGTGATCATCACGCCCATATTTAATTACACAATCTGCGCACATTTAAAAACCGTTCAATGGAAACAGATGAAATTTTGTACAGGTGATATTTTGTTTCCCCTCCCAGATGTGTCCAAAGCGTCGTCACTTCTTTGTGATGCGCTTGCTTCGTGGCCTTGCTAGTGGTCGCTCGCTGTGTGACGAAGCCGTTCCTATAGAAAACAGGTTGCTGGTGGGTGCAGGGGCACCTAAGGGGAGAGAGACGGTGTGGGTTTAAACACAAAGGCACTCCACTTATAAATTTGCAGTCTTGGAATAATATAACTCATAATGACAGCTTCCCGAGGAGGGGTTTCAGGACTGTTTTTGAGAAGTGGAAAGAGCATGAGGTGCGGTGTAATGAAGCAGGAGGGATTAGGACAACCAAAACACCAGGTGATCCATTTTTCCAGGAGCATGCATGGTTGGACACTTCTTTTTCACGGGCCTTGTATCATAGTATAACGATAAAGTAATAATGCAAATGAGGCTGAATTTAAGGTCACACATGACGTGGTAATGGCTTGTTCATAATGTGATGCTAGAAATATTAACGAGCACACAATGCACTCTGGCAGTTGTGTTGCTGTAGTACAAATGCATGGACAGTGAATTGAGCGCATAGCTGAACCTCCATGCAACAAACACCGATTTAAAAGAAGTAATTTTTGTTTTTCTATTGAGTATTCCGCTATTGTTACGAAACTGAAAATGCAGAATACAACATGATATCTGTAAAGGCTGATTCACACTAGGCTGACACTGCACCGATTTTGGTCTGCCCACTGTTGGCGACAGCATCTTCCTTCCTTTAATTCGTTGGTCACCGCCAGTCACCGCGTCTTCCGTCCTGTAAAATGCTCGCGTCATCAGTCGGCAGACCCAAAATCGTTCTCGTGTCGGCGTAGTGTGAATGAGCCTTAATAGATGGCAAATTTTTGTTTTGCACCTTGCTCAAGATATGCAAACAGGTGGCATTGTCAGTCAACTGATTTTTCCCCGATTTCCCACAGCAGTGCCACCAATGGCAACCAAAATTACAGATGCTGATCTGCAAGTGCGATGCTACAAACATGCTGGTCGTGAACCACAACTTGACGAAGCAGCGCTTGGTAGGCTCAGTGGCTCTGGCATTGTGGCGGCCAATAAGCCGTGTTGCAAAGCTCACCGTAAGAGGAAGCTTTAGCTTGGGCCCAAGTCCGACGCAGCCTATTCAAATGCATGTAAAAAGCAGAAATGCTTTTCTGAGATAAGCCCTGGACCGATTTGAATGAAATTTGTTGCATTTGCGAGAAAGTTAAATTGTAGCGACTGCTGGAAGTGGAATTTTGATTTGGGGCTTCAATCTTGTTAAAGGAATTTTCAAAAATTTGAAAGAAATAGAAGCACAAAGTTGACAAATTAATAGCTCTGCATCAATAACAGATATTGAAGTTCTGTAAACGCCATTCATTAGATCATTCAAAGCGTAAGATGTTTAACCAGTGGACCATTAGAGTTACAGAATGGATGCTTACAGAACAGTGCTTCCCAAGAGATGGGAAGCACTGCAGGATGAATGCAGTGGACGTAAATATAGGCTGATGATGATAATGAATTTTTTTTTCTTTAGATTCATGAGTAACATATTTTGTCTGCTTTAGATGTACTATTAGATGCAGCTCACAGAATTCTATTATTTTTGATTGCCGAGTTGGAAACTTGACAGTTACACTTTCATAGTTTCATGCCAATTTTTAATAAAAACTTGACCACCTAAATCAAAAATTCGAAACCAACAGTCACTAGAATTTAAGTTTTTATTTTAAATGCAACCAACCTCGTCAAATTTGGTGCAGTGGTTGTTGAGAAAAGGGAATTATCCTTTTACATGTATTTAGATGGGAGCTAAAACTTCCTCGGGGGACCCTGCTCTTAAGCCAGAAATTGGCCCATGTAACTTTTCGCATACCTGTGCTCCAGGTCGGTGTACAGCATTTATTTTTGCTTGATTGGACCCCTGTATAAACCTTGCTTGATTTGGCCTTTGCCACAATGATATCTGGTTCTACCTGTCCTCACAATAATTTTTTGTCGGAAAGGTAGGGCCTATAATATAAACAAATAATGTTATGTGATACGTTTTATCATCCAGTTCCCGTGAAGATCGTATCAACGAGATTCCACTGTATTCTCATTTTTGTTGCAACTTTGTTATAACAAGGTTCAGCTATAATTGTTATCTTCGTGCAAACATGGTAAAAACCAACGGACACAGGAGTTCAGATGAGTGAGGACGAAGGCTTACCAAAATTGAAAGCTGGCTTTGGAGTGGCGTTGGTTCCACACTGCGACGCAGCAAAGTTGAACGCTGGCACCGACGAGTTGTTGGCCGCACCAAACTTGAACAGTCCTGAGGGTGCAGCACTGGGCTGGGAAGCAGCACCAGCCGCACTGCTCGAGATACCGTTGGTCAAGCCATTGGTGGCAGTGCCGAACGCACTCTGAACCTGCGGTGCGCCGAACTGGAATCCACCAGGCTGAGCCACAGAAGAAGACTGGCCCATGGGCGCGGCGCTGGGGAAGAGCGGTGAAGTGGTGCTCGACTGTGGAAAAGCAGGCGTGCTGGCCGTGCCAGCCCCAAAGGAGAATGGTGCCGCGCTCGGAGCAGTTGTAGTGGTAGCTGCACCAAACGCAAAGGGACTGGCAGCTGCTGTGCCGGAACCCCTCGCTCCAAATGCAAAAGGTGCGCTGTTGGCTGCTGCTGGTGTGGTGGTTGCTGCACCAAAGGTGAACGACTGTGGCACTGCGGGCGCCATGTCCTGCTTCGGGACAGGTGTTCCAAACGTGAACGGCGCTCCGGAAAATAATGAGGCGGCTGGCGTCGCAGTTGAAAGCGGAGCAGAAGCAGTCGCCTGCTGCTGCTGCTGTTGCTGCCCCTGCACGCCAAACTTGAAGACTGGGCCGCTTCCCGATGAGGCAGCAGTGGCACTACCGGCACCGAAAGAAAATCCACCTTGAGTGGTTGCGGTGGTGCTACAGGATGATGCTGCACTAGCTCCAAATGCGAAACCACCGCTAGCAGGCTGAGTGCCGATGCCTGCCGATGCTGTGGCCGGGGACTGTACACTTGCCGAGCCAAGGGCCGGAATTGGTGAGGCGGCTGTTGATTTTGGCGTAGCACCAGACCCAAAGGCGAATATGCTTGTGCCTGACCCAGTCAATGATGAACTGGGCGACTGCAATGACGTCGAAACTTGAGGGCCTACAGGTGCTGCAGTGCCAAACTTGAACAGCCCCAATGATGGGCTGGTGGTCTGCGTGGTGTTTGCCGCAGGAACAGGTGCTGGCAGGCCCTCCGCTCGAGCCGAACTTGAATGGCTGTGCCGACGACGCTGCGGTGACCAAGAAGCCCTGTGACACGGTTGGTTTTGCCGCCTGTGCGTTCGAGCCAAACTGGAAAGGTGCCGGAGATGGCGAGGCGGCACTAGCAACAGCAGCATTCGAGTCGTTGGCTTTAAACATGGGTAATGCTGGAGACGCAGCAGTCGTGGCTGCCACCGTTCCAAAACATGGTGTTGGAGCGATTGAAGGTGTAGTTGAAATTGGCTTGTTGCCTCCGAGTGATGGCCCCGAAAAAACAAAGCCCCCTGCTGGCTTTGTTGCGTTGGAAGCAGGAGCAGTGACAGCAGAAGACGCCGTGGGTGTTGGCACAGCCAGCGCAGATGTCTGCGGCAACAAAAGTGATGACGCCGCCAAACCGGTTGAGGTTGCCGATGACTGCGACACAGCAGGTGAGGCAGCTGTGGTGGCTTCTGTAGCTTTTGGAGAGGTGAATTTTGCCAAGGCAGCCAATAGCGGGTTTGTCGCAGTGGAAGCTGCAGCTGTGGGCAGTGACGCTGGCGCACTTTCTGCAACCGCTTCTGACGCCGTTGTGCTAGTGGCACCGGTGGCATTCGAACTGAAAAAGCCAGCGCCGAACTGAGGTTTCGGTGCCGTGGTGGCAGTACTTGTTGCAGAGCCAGCAGATGCGACGGCTGCGTCTGTGGTGGTGACTGGTGCAGAAAGGACAGCAGTTGGATTCTCGGATGCCTTAGGTGGCGAGGCTGTGGCAGATGATGCGCTCATTACGGGGCTGCTGATCACCGACACTGTGTTGGTCGTCAACCCTTGCACCAAAGTTGCACTGGACGTGGCTGCAGGTGGAACGCCAAAAGTGGGGAGGCCAGCTGTCTTCGCCAAGGTGGAGGGTGTTGCCATCTCGACCTTAGTAGTCACCGGCGTTTTCTCTGCTGTAAGAAAGGAATTACAGAAAACACTGTCACAAACGCCATCACAGGAAGGGAAAAGGAAATAAGAGAAAGAAAACTAACGTCAGAGCTAGCCACCCAGAACATGCATGCATCCCTAAGACACATTCAATAAGGAAGTGTTCTAAATTGGCACTTTCAAGGCACTGTTATAATATACAGTAGAACCCCGCTGATACATTTTCCACACATTTTTCAAGGGGGAAGGCTGTTCCTCTTCGGCGTGGGGGCGACGGGCAGCGCGGACCTATCGCGCGTGCGCCGACCCGCTTCGCGGGACCGTCCCGAGAAGGCTTAAGAGCAGGACACCGGTATGGACGAACACAAATCGTTCGGACATGCCACCGTTCGCGTGACCGTACACGTGAACGACTAGGCGATGGTGTCGTAGCATGGGGGCAACATATTCACTCGCTATCCGGTCGCAGTGAGTCGGACTTCCTTGATTTGTCGCGCGCCCATGTGAATGTTTTATTGGTAGTGATTCGGCTAGCGTGTATTAGTGTATGAAAGGTGCAATAAATGCCCTTTTGATTGTCTGCACCACTGTGTTGTCGTTCATTTGTTCAAAGAGTGCGTGTGAGACCCCACAAGCGCTATCGTGAAAAGCGCTGGCAGCGGGGGCGAATGCTTCGTCTGCCTCTCACTTTAATGAGTCTCCGAAACTTGAGACTTAAACGTGCGGGATGGCAGTGCACATGATGCCATGCTACCTCCGACACACCAATTCTTCGCACACGCGGCAGATTATTTTTAAAACGGGACGTGCGGGCTGCATATGCACTCAGCTGCACTGATGGCCATGTGAGACTACAGCCGTGCTGAAAAGGAGATGCGCGCCAACCGCCATTCCCCCACATGCGTGACTGCATTACCGAGAGCTCGCTTGGCCGCGCAGAAAGACGGCACTCATCAAGCCAAGTCACCATCCTTCTCGGCTCACTTTAGCACGCTTTCACTCGCACCCAAAGCATACAGGGCGCGAGATGCAATAGGATTGATGCATCCGCAAAAGTTTCCATTTATTGTCTCGGTATTCCTTTGCAGCGCCAGTGAACTTTCGTAATACTGAAATCGTGTATGCACACACTTCGTTATATTGAGGTTCTACGTACACGATGGTCTATGGACAAGAAATTTTAAAAAGTTAAGTACTTCCGTTACATCGATGCCACGTGTGTGCTTTTGTAAGCAACAGGGGCATGTAAAACAGAGTAGATATCGCAGCGTGTCAATAATGTGCACACAAAAAATGTGCATCATTACACTGCCTGCATAATTTTTGTATGCGCAGCCGTTTTCTTTTTGTATTTAATAAAATTTAATATTGTGAGAGAAAAAAAAACAACTGTGATAGGTTATGTTTTGGGGACAAGTGATGACTGAACATTGCAATACTTCCCATTATACATTATCATCAAAGGCCATTACTTAAGGCAAATAATATTACTAAACATTATCACTGGAGGTTTAAGAGAATCTCACTTTACACGTTCACTATAACAAGGGCTTTAAGGGACACTAAAGGCAAATATAAAGTCAAGTTAAAGTTATTCATTAGTGCCCGAGAATCTCTAAGGTGACAATATTATGCTTAACAGAGCTTTAGTAACCGAGAAATTGAGGTAAATTCAGGACACGATTGAAGACTACCCCAGGAGATTCAAGTACTTGCCCGAAATTAAATGACGAAGGCATTCCTCATTTAATTTCTGTCACTAGTACTAAACCACTCATTATAAAAAAATAATTGTATTGCATTATAAGACGAAAGAAAAGGCCACTTGTCCAGTTCTATTTGATTTTTTTTTTTTAATCACTGGTGCTTGATGATGTGGGCGGTCAAAAGGTTTAGTTTTCGCTACTCTGCGCCGCCCGCACTTTCGCGTTTCGGTAGTTTTGTTATCGCGTAGTGCTGCGCTGGTTTTGCTGGCTGCTAAAACTCTCACAAACTGCAAGTAGCAACGAATTCCACTTGCACGTGACGTCGCGGGATGCCGGAACGGTCTATGCCACTTGACCAAATGCAGCGGCGAATCCACTGCTGTCTTGGCTCGATTTCTCTTTGGCCGCATGTTTGCGTTTTGTCCAACAAATCGTACCGACGTCTGTCGGGCACCTTTTTACTGACTGACGGCAGCAAAGAGCAGTGATGGCGTATGCAATGTCACCACTCCCCGATTGGGTGGCAGAAAATTTGAATCGTGATAAAGATATTCAGACCCTTCAGACTGTGGGAATCCTCGTGTCCCATAACCGCCGCACGGGCAGCGAACGTCGCGTCAAGCGCATGCGTGCCATGGAGAGTTGGGTGAGGGAAAACTTTCCTTCCGCGGGCGGCGCGCGGGAATCGCAAGCGCTATCAGCGCCACCGGGTGGGTCACGTGAGATCGCGCTGATATCGCCCGGGTCTCTTTGGTCTCCAGCAAGCGGCGACAGCGGAAGTCTCCGCCGTCGCTCCCGTATTCCCGCACGTGGTTAGTCAACCGCGTTCTTGCTGCGGCAAACGCCGCGGCCCCCCCGTATTCCCCAGTTGGTAAGTCGGAAGACCTTCTTTACCTGGTGTATTATTCTCTTCGAGGGAACCCTCAGCGATGTCAACTATAGCTAGCTGGCCTGCTCGAAGTGTTAGTTGCAGTCGTAATAAATGCTTTCCGAGTGTACACGTGGTTGTCGTCTATTGTTTCCTCGAGCTTGTCCCGGACCGCGGTGGATGCGCAGGCATGCGCCAACCGCGGGGGTCGGGCGAGGCAGAGGGCCATTGGCATCCCCCCATATCCCGACAAGATACAATTTTCTCGTAAACTAAGCCTTTTCTTGGCAAGAAACAAGCTTTGCGAGGTTACTCGAATGGTATTTAAACAGTCCACATTGACTTAGTAGTTGCCTTTAGTGTCCCTTTAAAAGCATTTTGCAGAGCATAAACCCTAGCACACTTTGAGCACTACAGCAGCAGGAACTCTGCAACAGCACTAACCATTCGTTTGTTCACTGACGTCCTGAAGCCCACCCAACAGTCGGTTGAGCCGTTGCTTATCGCGGGCCTGGTCATTCTCGTGCTCCTTCAGGGTTGCAATGTGCTCCGGGTACACCAACCTCTGAAATGCGACCACAGTTATTCGCTTACGACATCCAATCACAATATTTCAGGAGCAATGGCAAGAAACTTCTCTTCCCCATGCCAATTTTAATCAGGGCAACCTAAAGAGACACTCAATTCTCGCTAGACATAAATGAAATGACGCCACAGCTGAGCATACAGCTTCTCATAAGCAATCTTGCTGGCTCAGCTCTAGACAACAGTTCTTAGCTCATGTAATGATTATGCCTCTAACAGTCAATGTTGTAGGAATGCCATTTTCACTAGCCCCACACACCCATGACCACGTAGGGTTTCGCAGTTTAAGTACAATGCCATTTTGAGAACTTTGTTTTTAAGACAGTAAGAGCTTCTGCAAAGAAGATGAACCAATTTATGTTCTATTTTTGTATGCTTTCAAATGAAATACAGCCGATCTCGAATATATTGAACTCGAAGGGGATAGCAAAGTAGTTCAATATATTGATAATTTTAAATATAATACATGGCTATTAAGCAACAATGGAGACGAATTACAACAAATGATTGAGGACCTTAATCGAGTAAGCGTAAAAATTGGGTTGAAGATGAATATGCAGAAGACAAAGATAATGTTCAATAGCCTGGCAAGGGAACAAGAATTAAGGATCGCCAGTCAGCCTCTAGAATATGTAAAGGAGTATGTTTATCTAGGTCAATTACTCACCCTGATCATGAAAAAGAAATTGGGTTGGAGTGCACAAGGCAGGCATTGCCAAATCCTCACTGGGAGCTTACCACTGTCGTTGAAAGGAAAAGTGTACAATCATTGCATTCTACCGGTGCTAACATATGGGGCAGAAACTTGGAGGTTAACAAAGAAGCTCGAGAACAAGTTAAGGACCAAGAGCGATGGAACGAAAAATCTTAGGACTAACATTAAGAGACAGGAAGAGAGCGGTGTGGATCAGAGCACAAACGGGGATAGCTGATATTCTAGTTGACATTAAGAGGAAAAAATGGAGCTGGGCAGGCCCATGTAATGCGTAGGATGGATAACCGGCGAATCATTAGGGTTACAGAATGGATACCAAGGGAAGCGTAGTCGAGGACGGCAGAAAACCAGGTGGGGTGATGAAGTTAGGAATTTTGCAGGCGCAAGTTGGAATACGCTAGCGCAAAACAGAGGTAATTGGAGATCGCCTTCGTCCTGCAGTGGACATATAAATATAGGCTGATGACGATGATGACATGCCTATTTGAAAACTGCGCACATCTCGGACAGTTTCCAGAGATTGGGAAAAGCAGGAATTTACCTATTTGTTTCTCCAAGGCCGTGTCGAGCATCACAAAAGTTTACTTATATCTTCCACACAGATGCCACAACCGGCTTGGTCTTTAATATACCTATTAGTATATTAAAACCTAAAATTACGTGTCGCCCTGGCCATGAGACCGAAGTGCTTGTTGCACATTTCTATTCAGGACAAGGTGGAAATGGATGCTGCTCAGAAGCAAACCAGCATGCGTGGATATGTTGTGGGAATCCTCGGGTCCCATAACAGCCGCACGGGCAGCGAACGTCGCGTGAAGCGCACGCGTGCCAGGGAGAGTTCAGAGAGGGGAAACTTTCCTTCCGCGGGCGGCGCGCGGGAATCGCAAGCGCTATCAGCGCCACCGGGTGGGCCACGTGAGATCCCGCTGATATCGCCCGGGTCTCTTTGGTCTCCAGCAAGCGGCGATGGCGGAAGTCTCCGCCGCCGCTCCCGTATTCTCGCACGTGGTTAGTCAACCGCGTTCTTGCCGCGGCAAACGCCGCGGCCCCCCCGTATTCCCCAGTTGGTAAGTCGGAAGCCTTTCTTTACCTAGTGTATTATTCTCTTCGAGGCAACCCTCAGCGATGTCAACTATAGCTAGCTGGCCTGCTCGAAGTGTTAGTTGCAGTCGTAATAAATGCTTTCCGAGTGTACACGTGGTTGTCGTCTATTGTTTCCTCGAGCTTGTACCGGACCGCGGTTGATGGGCAGGCATGCGCCAACCGCGGGACTCGGTGTGTCGAGGCAGAGGGCCGTTGGCATCCCCCCATATCCCGACAATGTGCCGTGCTGCCACCAGCACACTTGCACTACGAATTGCACGTGAACACACCCCACATGTCCCCCTTACAATGTAATCTCCGGTTCAGCATCTTATGCTGAGAGCCACTCGGCGAAAAGATCGAGTGTCATCCACACTTTTGCATTCTTGCAGCAGCACAGTGATCAGCTCTTACCAATAAATTAACTAACAGCATACGCCAAAACAGCGCTGTTTCATTGGCACTGAATCAATTCCGTGTTTCAGTGTGAGAAGTCATCGTGGCCGTGTTACGAGAAGTGTGCCTGTAGGTGTGCAGTGTGGCGCAGTGTTCAATATTCCAAATGTGGCAGTGGATGATTCAATACACACATAGTACAACGCTACACTTTTGCATGGGACATTAAAGGGGACATTATGATTGTTTGACATGGACAATAATTTGATGTATCCGGGTTGGACTTCAAATGTATTTAAAGCAGCATTATAAATGAGTGTGAGCACCAATTATATAGCAGATACAACTTCAATACTCCCAATAGTATGCGGCAAACTAACCACAACCAATAAGGCTAGAATTCTAAAGGGTCACAAGCCATGAATGGAGATCCCAGTGGTGAAGCAAGCTACTGAGTTGAAAAAAATCTACCACAATAACAAGCGATGGCCTCTGTACCTTCTTTTCAATGGTGCTCCAGTCGAGGGGCTTGACCCGGCTCCTCAGCTTCGAGGTATCAACATTCTCACTTTCTGACGACTCTTTCGACGCTTCTGCTTCCGAGAGGACATCATTCTGCGGAAGGAAATAGACAAAAATTAAGGTGTTATTCGCAGACTGATATAAACAATCCCTGAATTTCAGTATCGAAGAGACCGAATCAATAACTGATGTGTGCTACAGGCCCTACAGCTAATATACCCTACAGCTAATATACTCCAATGACTTAAAGGAAGGGGCTGACCTAACAATGGTAACACTGAAGCTAAAACTCAGGATAGTGTTCTTCTGGAGCTCAAAACTTCGAAGTCTTGCAACTCTTGTTCTATGATAGGCAGAGATTTAACATTGGTCTTATTTCATCCGGTGAATCATGCAGATGCCACTGATACCCTTTAGTTAAATCTGAGGAACAGATATTTTGCTTTCTTGGTACAAAATTAAGTAAAACACGTGCGAAGAAACACGTGAGATAAAAATGGGTCTCATGTTCAAAATAAGCACATCAAATAACACATCTACAAGTTTCTAGCACCATAATTCGAAGAATAAAGATTCTTGAAAAAATTTTCGTCTTTAACTGAACTTCCCCTTCAATTATTGGGTTTAACCAAAAGCAACACACATGCTATGAGAAGGGCTGCGAAGTGAAGAGGGGGCCCTGGAATAATTTCGACTAAGTTCTTGAATGTCCACCTAAATCTTACGCGGTGACAGAAAATGAAGTCGACAATGAAGTCAGAGAAATTATTAAGGATATTACTTTTTGTTTTCCCTGGCTTCGCTGTCTGCTACTTCAGATGGTCGTGACTAACAAAGCCTCGAGTCCCATCAGATCCTCTTATTTTTCTTGCAGCTAAATCTAGGTTCACAAGCGTTTTTGCGTTCCACAGCCTATTTGAATGTAGAAGCTGTGGCGGGGATTCAAACCTGCGACCTAGTGCCCAGCAGGGTGCCACAGAGCCACCGAGCCTCCGCGGCACGCGTCTCTCACAGAGAAGACGTTATACTCGTGGAAGTGGCAATGAAGTGGAAAGCTACAGGGATGGAGCTTCTGCATATGCGTTACGGCACCAAGTAGTACGACAGCATTTGACAGCACTTTTGGTTTCTCAGAACAAATATATCAGTGCAGCTTCCACGTGTGATGGTGTCGAATTTGCCCAAATGTGGGGAAAAAAAAAAAAAAGCTGAAAAAAATTTAAATTTAACACTCCGTGGTGCATTCAGTCTTATTTTGTGGTGGTAAATATGACTTTTCTATTCCACGTCTTTAAGTTGTGCACGTGCGAATGTGGGACTTTCTTTCAGGGGGCGCTTTTGCACGTGCTTTTGTCTCCATAGCTTTCCCTTCATTGTCACCGAAATTTGCCCGCAAGTATATTTTTGTTTGCTTGCTTTAGGAGCCCAGTGTGGAAGCACGCACTTCTTTACTGCTGTCCTCAATCTTCTCGGTGGAGTCTTCTTCGTCCGACTGAAGTCTCCTGCAAAAAAAAAAAAAAAAAGAGAGAGAGGCATGATGTGGGTGCAATGTTGAATAAAGACAGCAGCAAGGTTGAATAGTGACAATAAGAAATTGTGCAGGAACCATCGGTAACGATAGCCAATGTAAGTGAACAGCCAAACATTTCTAGAAGACTAAACTACAATTTATTAAAAGAATTATGCACTTGAAAGCGTATATTCGCTGCAGTAAGGTCACTTAGGTAGCATCTCTTGTTTCATTGCATAATTCCGCAGAGAACAGAGCCGTTAACCTGCACATCTGCAGCGGTAGCATAGGTGGACATCACGCGAGTCTCAAAAAGTTGCAACAGCTGAACGCAGCCCACAAACTCGGTCGCTTGAGAGCAAATGCACTTTGCATCGACAGTTAAAGTCCAAGCTCTGGCCACGGACCATCAACCAAAGAAAAAAAAAAACAACAAAAAAACTGGCAAATGAGCAAAAAAAAAGAAAAAAAAAGCTACTACAAACGATGAGATAAGAAAAGACCATTTCACTATCCTCACCTGTCTTCCTTTCTTGTTTGCTTTGACAATGGAGAAGAGTCGGGTGGTACAGCTTTCCGCTTCTGGGACTGGCTGTTCCTCTGCAATGTGGTGATGAAAGGCAAAACATTTTTACCCACAAACACAGCACGCCAGTTCACTGTCCCGAGGCATGCCTTTGAGGAAGCCCAAGCTCTAGGTCAACTCTTATATTCCTATTCAAGCAAAGCACCCTGTGTCCGTTTTAAATATCTTCACCGCATTTTTAAGATAGCCTCTGGCCTCCTCCATGTATTCAAGGAGAATAAATTCAATTCAAATACCGTGATTCTGTTCCTTGAGCTGGATTAAAGAGGTGGACATTACTTGCATGAGAAATTGAAATGGATAACTGATTAATGTTCTAGAGTACAAGAATTTATTTTACTTTTTAATCAATCAGTGTAGGGTACTTATTGCAATTTATTACAAAATGGAGCCAGTGAGTGTGCAAATATCCCCAAGTGATTGAGCAGGAGGAAGAAAGCAGTAGCTATTGACATTGGGGTAAACACTAGGCCACTTACAGCCCCAAGCAAAAGTGCGAGACCGCATATGTCGTGAACCAAAAACGAAAAGAAGTTATTTTTTTTTCCCCTCAAGCTACACCTGCAGTCTGAAACCAAACGGTACAGGTCAGGTCTGCGTGTTCGGCCAACGCATTGCAACCGCGCAAAATTCCACATGGTATAATCGTGCCCCAGAAAAGCTCAATCACATTTATTATTATTATATTTTTTTGCTGACGCCACAGTATATACACGTTTGCTCTCGAGGGATACATTCCTTCTAACGGCCTCACTCAAAGTCATCATCATGCAACATCTTAAATGATGATGAAGAGAGACACAATGACCATGTTTATAGAGCTCTCAATTCCATAGAATGGCCAAGGCCAGTGCGGCTTGACTTTTATAATTTCAACGACAGTGCACTTGTTGAGACATAGGCAAACACGAGCGCTGTGTTTGTGTGATTTAATGTTAGTCTATGTCTCAACAAGTACGCTGTTGTTGAAATGACAATGGCCAACCAATACCTTCTGCTTGGCTTTGCAGATGCAACACAAACTGGCATATTCAGCATAATGTGGCCAATCACATTTTAAAAACATTCTACACCCTTTATGGCGTGATTTACCCATACAACAATTGTTGTCAGCCATTCATTCATTTAACCCTGTGCATCCAGTACTTTCTTATCAGGAATGCTATAAAGATGCACACGTAAATCCTTGGAGAAATCCTGGCAGGAGAGTGCCATACAAGCAGTGTTAAATAAAAATAAGCACATAATTGATCACGATAAGACCTTAGGGTGTGTGCACTTTACAAGAAAGAATAACAAGTGTCCAAAAAATAATGGCTGTGACGTCAACCAATACTTTCGGTTCCCACAGTACGAGAAAAGCTCGGCATTTGATATGATGAGACGCTGTGCTGTTGCAACCGCAGAATGCTAGAAAACCAAAGGCAGTGCAAAACTTTATGCACACTCAGAACTTCGTTGCAGTATTTTGAACTCGGACAGCACTTTAATAATAATACACGGCTTGCACATCAGCTTCTGACCTGTTTTACTATTATGAGCGAGCCATGACCACCAACGCTGACCCCTTCCCACAATAATTTTTTTGGGGCTCCTTGAAGTGCTACATCCCAATAATTTCATTGCTTTGATGGAACAGTCACAAGGTCATGTGATTTCAATACTACCTGTGGCCTCACAAAGTTAAAAGCGTGCACATTCATTTCAAAGTGCCGTCATCGACGAAAGTACAGCGCCAACAGAAAGATAAGAAACGTACCACCTGTTGCAGGATGCTCTTGCTAGAGCAGTAGGAGATGGCAATGGCATTGTTACGATGCCGCTTGGCCGAGCCGGGCGGACTCGACGTAGAACACAGGCGGCCTCGCTTGAAGGTCGCTTCGGGCGTCGACACTAGGGCAGAAGGCACGGGGCCGCGCATAACTGCGTTCTTGCTCGGGGAGCCCAGAAAAGGGGGCCCGAAACCACCCACCGACGTAACAACCGGTGTGAAGGGCGGCATCTGCGGCAGGCAGAGGTTTTCACGCCGCGGTCGCTTGCTGCTCTGCACCTGGCTGGGGCTGTTGCCC
The DNA here is from genome assembly GCF_013339745.2 of Dermacentor silvarum. Lineage (NCBI taxonomy): Eukaryota > Metazoa > Arthropoda > Arachnida > Ixodida > Ixodidae > Dermacentor > Dermacentor silvarum. The sequence goes on along the minus strand of NC_051156.1, from coordinate 192,044,326 downwards.
GCCGAGTCCAGGCCATCTTGATACGCAGCAGCAGCAGCGGCCCGCTTCCTGCATGCATTTGCAAGCACAATGGGAAGCAAACAAGTTCATTGGAAATCCATAAGGCAGAGAAAGTTTTATGCAGAGCAAAAGGTTGCCATCCATCTGAATGTAGTGCAAAGATGTCAAGAAAAACCCCTGCATAGGCTTTTTTAGAAAGAAAGCCTTCGCAGCAGAAATAATACTTGGCCTGGTTCTGCCAAGCTAACTAGGAGGGTAGCAGATGGTAAGGCCAAACGAATGATTAGACAACAAAAAAGCGCAGGAATATTGAATAAGCAAACTTAAATTCTGGGGTTCAGCTGTAGACGGAGCCTGGTGTTTTTTAATGTGCACTTAAATATAAAACACGAGCATTTTTTCGCCCTCCGCACCCATTGGAAGGAGGCCACTGTGGCCGGAATCAAATCTGCAGACCTTGAGCTCATACTGAATAAGCAAATCAGTTCTGCAGAGATTCGCAAGATTGTTGCAATTTGGCAATGGCACAAATTCAATTTCCCCATACTACACTGTGTGTGCAAAAAAGCTCTTTAACATAGCTGACACTGTGAGGCAGCATTCAAGCCAGGCATACAAGTGATGACCTCTCGGAACCCGGGCCAGTTAACTGTCCCCAGTAAGAAGAAAACGCTTAACCTTGCACTCGGCCGCGCAACGCTTGAAACAGCGAAGCTGGGCGATCGTAGCCCAGCATTTTCTGGAAGTGCGTGCAAACTTTTCATCTTATTACTCATGATGATGATAATTTCTTTTCGTGCATCTCGGACTTATGGCCGTCACTGCGTTCCAGGAGACCCGCTCCATGAATACGTCTTCCTCTCATAGCGTGCAAAGCCTCTTCACCTCGCAGAGGACGAGCGTATGAACGGGCCAGCTGTGGACGAAGACACTCGAATGCAATCATATGATTCACATAAATGCATGCTCTGCAGGCGTGGCTGTATAGCCTAGTGGTTACGACGCTCGCTTTGGGACCGGGGGCACCCGGGTTCGAATCCCACCTCGACAAGTTTATTTTCTTTTCTTTCTTGGTAGTTTCTTGCTACGCACCACAAATTACGGCTGGCTTAAACAGGCTCGCTGTTAAAGCAACTGCGAGGTGTGGGCTCCTACAATGTGTTTCTTCTCGTCAGCTCCCATAACATTATTATGGCCTGCTGCACTGAAGCACGAGTCCTGGTGTTTGTTCTTCCCACAAACAATAAATGAGTTGAATGAGCTGAATGACAATATGTTTATAGTTTTATAACATGACTGTAGTATTTTATTGTTGTAAAGTGCAATTGTTCCTATAGAAAGTGATGTCTTCATCAGTGACGTGCAGTACGTGCGACATCGGCGCTCGACCGACAATCAGGCATCTATTGTGGGACTGTCCCGGTCTCGCGGCAGTAAGAGACAAGCACAAGGGACGCGGCATTACCTCACTGGAGGCATGGACCACGCCGCCCCCTCAGGCCGATGCCCGACGAACTATCAACTCCTTATGGGAGTTTGTGCGCGAGGCCGGCTTGACCGGCAGGTTATGAATGTGTAGTGTTTCTTGTTTTTTTGTGTGTTTTTTCTTGTGAACCCCGCCATTGACCCTTACCCCTGCTTAGGCCATTGAGCCATTCTTTTCATTAAAGTTCTCTCTCTCTCTCCTATTGGCGATTTTTCAGTTTTTTTCGCCCTCCCTGCTTGAATCTACTGCGAGTCTGGCAGTATTTTACAAATTAAATAAATAAATAACGAAGGCACGGCACATCCAACAGGCCAATAACAAAAATTAGTTGATTCTGAATAGAACTGGAATAATTGTACTATTGTACAAAGGTCACTAATGGGACCATTGTGAGCCAGAATTATATGTTAGGCTACCCGTTTTTAGAATGCCCAGGGGAAATGAAACTAGGTCATGCTAAATGGCATTTAAAATTCAAGGATGTCTACTGACCTCCTCTCCTTGAGGGCTTGGATGACACTCTCTGTGGAGCATGGATCCTGCTTGTCCGCTTCGGCAATGGTTGCTGGGTGGCTGCACACGAAAAACAGTGGTGGCATGTGAAAATGGCATGCACTTGAGGAAACAATATTTGCACAAGCTGCAGGACCAACCCAAAGCAAAAGGTACAGTGGCAGCACAACCCTTGTAGATGAACTCCGGTGCTCACAGCACAGACGCACTGGAACAAGCCTTCACGAGTAACACAAACCAGGCGTTGTGAACACTCCAACCTATTCAATGCCGCCGAGCCTCGCTTAAAAGCACAAGCTCCTCTTATTATCTGTTTTTTCGTTCCTTTCGTCTCGCACAATGTCAGCCTGCACATTTGGCTCTCTATCTCCCTTAAAAACAGATCACACCCAATGTGCTCTCTACAGCACCTGGATTCCTTTTCTAAGATGCTATAAACAATGTCTACCAGACTGATGTGTTCGTATCATTTGCCTAGGCTCTACGATAGTTAAATTGATTTTATTCACATGGCTACAGCATAACAAACTGGAGGACACAAGGCGAAAAAGTTGTATAATGCTAATGGAAAGCCATCTTCTCCCTGCAGACAAGCACAAAAAATTTAGCAAAAAGTTGTATAAAGCTGATCGAAAGGCATCCTCTGCCTACTGGCAAGCACAAAAAAGTAGATGCATCCACGAACTCGACAAATTCCACATGTATGCATGCTGGAGATTTTTTTTTTTTTTTTTGAAGCCCAATGACATAGATGAGAGGGTAGAACAAGTAAAGACGGGACAACCTGTTCTACTTTTATGTCGCAGTCCCCCCGTCACACTTAAAAATATATTGAACACGAACATCGACCAACTGTCCTGAATAGCTATGTTGTTGCAAATATATTCTTGAAGCCCCTGGTAGCAAAACATACCCAAACGTCTGGTTCTGTATGTGGGATGTTGTCAGCGGCAGGATCTTGACCTTCACTGCCGGTATCAGTTCTGGCGATGAAAATGGTTTGGCCAGTGGCAGTGGTGACTTATTGAGACACACCACTGGATAGCTCCCCACGGAGTATTTCTCCTGCTGGATTGGGTGCCTCCGAGCGGTGACTGGGAGCCAGTCAAGATGGGACTTCCTGAAACGAGCAAACATCAATCAGCAACCATCAATCTTGTTACACATTTACTTGCACACAACACTCTGGTTCAACCCGACATGTGCAGTACACTGGATTGCAGCAGAAACTGTCTGGCACCCAACACTTTGTCAGCCGAGTAATTTCACGAATTTAGGGTGCCCTTCCCCACAGTCATTACAAAGGAAATTATGCTGGTGAATTGCTGGCAAAGAGCTCCAAGGCACAGGTGATGCCTTTGAACAAAAAGTGAGGAATAATTGTTTTCTATACACGATTCATAATTTTAAAACAGTGCTGTAATCTGAAAAATCAAGGAAAACCATTGTGTGTTCTATTTTACCATAAGGTACCATACTGTGTTACAAGCACATCTTGTGAATTTCTTTTTGGTCATGTTGGTGGTGTTTACTAAACATAGTTTTTGGGCGCTAGATGGGACATAGAAAAGGAAATACAGTGTGTGTATTTCCTTTTGCGTGTCCCATCTAGCGCGCAAAAACCATGTTTAGTACACTTTGGGAGTTATCTGCGTTTCTGAAACTACTACGTTATCTCCGAAAAGATGCTTTCTGTAGCAACTTCAACAGCTCAAGTGTGACTGGAAGTTGCTACCGTACTATTACTGCCTAACTTTTAGGTGCGATAAAAATAAAAATTAAAAAAAAAAGGCTGAAGAATATCTGCAGAAAGGGAGAGTAGCTCTCACGCAGTTGTTTCTAGGTTTTCTCCCCTTTAGGATTCACATTTTGAATATGCCAATGTCATGTCAAATGATAAGAGTGCAAGTTTAACAATTGCATGGTTCCGCTTGTTTTCGACATCGTCTCAAGGCACTTGTAAAAAGGTCAAATCTTTAAACAAAACAGCACTTGAGCAATGCAAGTATAACAGGATGGACATGGCAAAACGGTCTGAACGAGGGCCGACTGAAACTGCCCCCTTTTATGACAGGTATGGTTAAACAGGCCCAGAAAACAGTTAGCAATCATGAACAAATGAGTAGCTAGTTTAGCAATGATAAAGCGTTTAGAAATTTATTCTGACAAATTTAACGCAGCTGAAATCGAAACTGCTGTCTTGCAGCTGCTAGACTGTGCGTTCAGTAAGCACCGAAAGAAACACTCGTAAAGCGAAAACGCAGAAGACTAGTTTTTCTTTAGAAGTTGTTTCGAATGTATGAACGAACGCGGCGTGCAACCTGACGCCTCCGAGCACGTGAACAATTTGTAAGCCAAACACACAAAAGAGCACGCGCATTATGCAGTCCATACACTGGAGGATTAAAGAAAAAAAACGCGCCAGCTTCAAATCGGCACGCGACGTTACACGGAACGATAACCGGAGGACGAATCGGCCAGATTTCAGAAACCAGCCACTTGCACTTCCTCCAGCGGAAGCGCAACTTTTATGGCGGGCACGTCCTTCATTCAAATTTCAAACGGACCCGGTCCAACGGCGCGTGCGTAAACGGATGCATTCACTCACCTCCCATGCCCCGGCGTGGAAGAACTTTGGCACGATCGGTTGAGAATAGTGGTTTTACTCATCAACACGGAACTTGCGAGGCCGTATGCACCACCGTCGACCTCGCCGCTCCGGTGTACCCGCGAAGGAGTGTCAAATTTATTCCCGGGTGTCACGCGCAGATAATCAAACGAAACACTGCCGAACCTCGACGGTGTGGCCGACGTCGGTGTAACACTGTTCGCATAAACCGCGCGCTGCGAAGAGTTGTGGCCGCTTCGTCTTCTCTGCTCACGTTTGTCATGCTTTATTAAGCCTAGTATCGAGAGACGGTGGCGAAAGTTTTCCTCCCGCTTGTGCAGGTAATAATTCACTCCACTCCACAGAATGACGAACACCGTCGCAGAGTAGACTGTCAGAAAACCCACGAGGTACACTGCACACAGTAAGCACGCACAAATAATATTCCAACGTTGAATTTCGGCACTGAGTATATTAAACATGTCTACAATGCATCTTGCGCGCTGAGGGGGGTAACAATCCGGGCGCGCGGACAGCAGCGACCATATTCAAAAGCGGTGATTGGATAAAAATGCGTTACGTAAAAACTCTTTACTTCACTAGCTGTAAATTAATTTTCGCTCGCAAAGTAAAGGCTGAATATTTTAAATTTATTAAATAATCACTTGAAGCTTTGAATGAGCCGGCGAATTATTTTTTTGAGCCTTGTACGATTTACGGATTTACGACATTTGGCGGTATTTTGTCGGTGCACAACCCGGCTTTTTCCCCGGGTATTTCGGAACAGCGCGGTAAGTATTAAAAGTAGGACGCGCTTAAAATAGTGAGTTTTTTGTGCCTTTGAATGCCCAAACTGAGCACTAACAAGTTCATGTTTAAAGCTGTCGTCTTTCGCGAGCTGTTAACGACATAAGCAATCAGCTGAGACAGTTGTGCGCGACATCGGTTATGTCGCTTTCCCGCAATGGCGCAAATTTAAAATGACCGCTGTAATTGTGATTGGTTCTACAGGACACGAAAGCATGGCGAACTTCGAGTTCGTCTTGCCTTTGACGAAGGACCAACTCTTGAGATCCGAGAGGGTCGGGCAGTATTATGTCAAGGACGTGGTGCCGGCTCGTGAGATCGGAGCGCAGGTTCGAGGTGTGTAGTGAGCCGTTTTAATTTGTCCCTTCATCACGGTGTGATCCGCACACTGCTCCTTGAGTCATCTTCCCTGTACTGTTGTCTTTGTGCGTAGGATTTCTCTCCAAGAAAAGACTCCTCGATACCAAATGTGTTGTTGATTCCTTCGATCTGCTTTACAGCGTTATCACGTAAGTCAGACATTACATTTCTCTTGTTTTAAGCGCTTTGGAAACTTGCTCACGTGACGCCGCATTGGTCGCGTCAATTTGCAGAAACTTTCACTCCGTGGACGAGAAGGTGATACAAGATGTATTTGACCTGGCACTCTTGGGTAAGTATTCGCGTCGCTAGCTTGGCGCTTTGCTCACTGGAAATATCGTGTCTGTACTGCGAGTTCACATGTTTTCGCAGGTGTTTCAAAAGTGGAGTCAGACTTGACAATATTGCTGCAAGATTCTGACGCAGCCTTAGATTTTGACACCAAAAAGCACGCGCAGAATCATCTCAAGATGTCCTGCTACGTGCTTTGTCACCTCATCGATCTCATTGAAGCTGAATCCAGCAAGCCGTCGTCAGATGTGGCCCTGAGTGCGTCAAAGGTATTTACAAGTTGCCCACATTTTGTTGTTCCAGACAACTTTGGCTTTGCTGATTGATCTTCCAGCAACAGTACATCTGCAGCTGTTTACAGGGCACAGAAAATCTTGCAGTGTACCGCGCCTTAAATTGGCATGTCGTTAATTGATTTTTTGCTGTGAAGTAGACATTTTAATGTTACAAGCATTTGTTACTCATGGCGAGCACAACTTACTGTGGGTTTGAATATGCTTCAAGTTTCAGCCTTTTACAAACCTCCAAGGTAGCTTCCCTGCACAACAAAACCTCTTTCATCAAGGCTGTTTGCACAAGGTGCAAGATACTGCCGGCACCCTATAAGTTGAAGTTAATTAGTTGCAGTGACGGCAAGCCAGTGCATGGCAGATGCCTGCGATCAGCACACGTGCGTTTGCCTCATCTTAGGATTGGCAATGTTGCATTAAATTTGAACCTCCGTTCTTTAACCATGATGGCAGACTTGGGAGTGTTGTGAAGGGTCTTCAGCTTGTATCATTGAAATATGAGAGTTATTGTCGGTTTTTTAAAGCGTTTCTCTTGTTTTTATAATGTTCCTGCATGTGGATGCTTGTATGATTGCTGAATTGGAGCAGTCAGATTTGTTAAGGGATGGAAAATGTGTTGCACAAACTTCTTAGTGTTATTCATTCGTTGTTTGCATTAGACTAATAAACAGTTCATTTGGGTATGTTTGCATGTCTTTATCGTGCAGAGAAAGGTGACAATGTTGAAACGGCATAAATTCATGATGACATGGTGAATAAGAGAGTTCGTAGAGCACTTGCAATAAATTCTGTAATTTTTTTATCGGGCAGTAATATTGAGGAGAGTGCCTAGGCAGAGCTCTAGCCTTCGGGTATATGTCATTATGCATTATTTCACCTTAATTGCTGTGAATAAGGACTTGTGCAGAAATTCCTGTCTACCTGAAGTATAGCGTAAGCTGCACAGTGCAATCAGCCACAAAAGTTTATCAACCGGCCGATCTCAGAAAATTTGAATTTCTGAGCAGCCTGCAACAGTAGCCAATAAAACCATACATCAGTGTTCTTCACATATACTAACAGAGGCTGTAAATGCAATTACCAGGCTGCGTTTTCAGCCAGTGGATATATTCTGCTTTTTGTCAGGTTCTGTGGTCCATAAACTTTTGTGGTGATGCATGTGCAGAAAAGTCATTTTAGCATGATATTGACAAAAAAACAAAGGACAAGGAAAGTTGCTAAAACAAGCACTTATCTATCAACAAAAGTCAGGTAAATCGAAAATGAACAGAAGATTAGTGCGCAGGTACAATTAAAAAAAAAAAAAAAGAAGGCTGTACAGCCAAAGATACAAACATGACTCATGTAAAGTACATGTAAATGCAGTGCACCAAGACCAGTAAATGTTAGTATAAAAAAAAAGCACTGCTGAAACATTAGACATATCATCAGGCAAGTTGAAAGTGTACTAAATCACACGGTAAAAGAGATCACGTATACCAAAAAAAACTAGCGACAACACAAAGCTGTGAACAAAACAACGAAAGCGCTTTGACTGATGAAAAATATCAAGATCAGCGAAATAGGTATTATACCGATTTTGAATTCTATACACAGCAGAATGTTTGCTGTGACAAGCAGAAGTGAAGAATGGTAAGTGCACACTTGTGACCTCGTGTGGAATCCGAAGCGCGACATGCCATATACCGAGAAAAACTAGCACACACCAATACAAAGCTTAGAACAGAACGACAAAAGCAACTGATGAAAAATATGTTGGTATGCTAGTTATCGTGAGATCATAAACTTTTTCTATAATCTGACTCTGGGTCGAATAAATTCTGACTGATATTGGGGCCTATAAATGATAGCTAGCACTAGTACAAACTTTTGCTCAACACAGCATGCCTTCTATGCCAGTGACCAGCAGACAAGAAGGGTGTTTTTTTTTTTTTTTGTTTTTTTTAAGTTCTGTCAAATTTGTTCACGGGATTTGTTCTTCTGTTTTCCCGTTGCAGGGTCGCAAGAAAATTGCTGCGAATAACATGAAGTTCCTTGAGTGGGGGTCACAGAAGCTCAAGGCTGTCCAGTGCCTCAAGAATATACACGAGCTTTCCCTACAGTGCCTGTGGTCACCGCAGCCTGTTGAAGATGAGTACATCAAGTGAGTCGGATGTCGGTGTTTCTCATCCGCCACTAGTGGCTCAGTGGCTACGACATTCTGCTGCTGAGTGCAAGGTTATAGTTTCGATTTCAAGCCGCAGCGACTGCATTCTGATGGTGGAATGCAAAAAATGCTCAAGTACATAAAGGGACACTAAAGCAAACATCAAGTCAAGCTGAAGTGATAGATTAGTGCACAAGAATGTTTAAGATGTCAATATTATTGCGAACAGAGTGTTAATAATTGGGAACTTGAGGTAAATACAGGACAAGATTAGAGACTTCCCTGGGAAATTCGAGCATTAGCCCGATGACAAAGGCACTCCTCATTATGGTTGTCACTAGTACTCAACCATTTGTAAGAATAAAATCACTGTAATTGCATTATAAGATGAAAGAAAATGTTAGTTGTTCAGTTCTGTTTAATTTTTAGAAAAAAGAACTCATTGACGTTACCCTTGACAATGATGCGGTCGGTCGAAAGGTTTCTTTTTCTCCACACAGCGTCTTCGCGTTTCTGTAGTTTCATTATCGTGTAGTGCTGCTCTGGTTTTAAGTTTGACACGCAGTACACTAATTTCACAATCCGAGGTTAAAGTATTGAAACATAGACGAACCCATCATGTGATGTAGGTTATTATGTAGCACACGAGCCAAGAGGCCTGACGTAGCCTATAAACAGCTGCGCTACTGCCCTCTGTCGACTGACAATCCCCTGCTCTGTCAATTGGGGAGGGAGGCGAGTCTGTGTATAGACTCCCACCTGTGAATGATAAATTATCCTACTGACTGTCAAATTTGATTATGAAATGTCTCGGAACTCGAATTGATCACTCAAGTTTTCAATATAAACATATCGTGAAATAAAAAAAAAATTATTTGCCGGCTGTACTTGTTCGCAAAAACTGTGTCTGCCAAAAGCACATAAACCACCTATGCAAGCAACTATTTGCGTAGATAGCAATAGTTTTATCCAAATTACTGATACTTTAGAGCACTTGTATAATCTGGAGATAACTGTGTTGTGACAATGCGAAAATAAAATATTACCTATTCCATACCTAGGTAAAGGAGGAGAGTGCATTAGGCTGTACTATATTATAAATGCACCTTTATTCCCCCCCCCCCAGAATGCTCTATTTTAAAGCATACATATAACCCTCCGTGGTTGCTTTGTGGCTATGGTGTTGGGCTGCTAAACAAAAGGTCTTGGGATCGAAACCCGGCCATGGCGGCCGCATCTCGATGGGGGCGAAATGCAAAAACAGTAACACCCATGTACTTAGATTTGGGTGTACATTGAAGAACCCCAGGTGTTCGAAATTTGACGGAGTCCTCCACTACGGCGTGCCTCATAATCAGATCGTGGTTTTGGCACGTAAAGCCCCATAATTTAATTTAAAGCATACATTCAGAGCAGAGAGATCATGTTGAAGGTGCTCAAAATGCCTGCGAAGTCTGTGCGCAGCTAGTCCAAGTGCTCCCGTGCTTTTCTAAGACACTGAAATATTCTTTGAGCCCATCTTCGGACACCAATGCTTCGTTCGTTCCACTCCAGAGTGAGAACTGTGATGAAGGGGGTGTAATTTTTCATGTTTGTATTGAGGCTATGAACCAGTGACCACTTACAGTTTTCATGCGGCTTGAACACTGTAAAAGCTCCACATAATATAGTTTGCGATTTCATTCATAAAATCAGCTCCGAAAGTACACTTTACTGCTCCAAAATGGCCTGGGTTGTAGCGTAACTGCAATACAAGAATGGGGTTGTTGCTAGAATGTTGGTGGTAGCTTTACTGAAGTAATTCTGTCACTTGTTTTGATGTCGTCTCAACATTTTTTTTACAGTCTTGTAGCTGATTGCTTCTTCAAGTTGATAGAAGATGCTGGCAACATAAAGTCGAGCACCATCAAGGATGCATTCACCACGGTGATTGGCTTGAACATCAAAAGGCACAGCTATGCTATTGGTGAGCTTATGTACTAGTACAGTTTCATGTTTGATTTTGTGGGGCATGTGCTGCATGTTGGGCGTTGATGACGATGATGATGGCACCTAATTGTAAGGGCATTGCGAGGGTGCAACAACTGTGTGTACTGCTACTGTCTTCTGACATATTGTCACAGGGACCTGGCAGGTGCAGGCAGGCAGAGGCGTGATGATGAACGAAAAAATGCTGTGCTCTCTATTGAGTGAACTTGTGCTTATTGAAGAAACGGTGCAACTCGCAGTGGTCACAGTTGGTGGTTATTGGATTGGATGAGACGTCCAACAATTGGTCCCTGTTCATACGTTGTTATCAAGCATTCAGGATGAACGAACAGTCATTGTTATAATTCTGGGAACTACCGCATGTGGTCACGTGAAATCTGGTAGGCAGGCTTGTCTTTCTGGAAGGGGCCACTGCATTTGTGGTGTGACAATTATGTGATGCTGCAAGCTTGTATTGCGCAAGAAACAAAGACATACCTTTAATAATTATAAAAAAAGTGATAAAAAAAGCACAAAATTGTACGTTGAGGGAACATGTCACTGAGACTTTATGAATGACTGTCAAATAAGGAAGCTCGCTGTTACGTGAGCGATGCAAAGAAGTGTTGTGCAGGACATTCACAAAGCCTTTAGTATACAAAACTGGCACCTAAAGTTATCAAGCTTGAAGCACGTCCGGAAACTCCAAGTTTGTTCCCGCTCTTGGCTAAGCTATTGGCCATCATTTCATTTTGCTGTGCTGTGCTTCTTTTTACATTATTCATAAAACCTCACAGATATAGAAGAACTGCTCGTGGCTCAACTATTAAAACAATTGCTACAGTAGTTGCTCAAGTATGCTACAGTATGCGCTGATAACGTTGTGCTCAAGCTAAGTGTCTTGTGCTTGCAGGATGCGTCATGAAAATAATGCAAGTGCTGCAAGCTCACGAGCATGTAGCATCCTTTCTTGCCGAAGCCCTATTGGTCTTTTCGGAGAAGTTTGGCGTGAAAAGCGTTGTTGGTGACTGTATCAGGTAAGAGAAAGTTCTGCCTCACTTTTGTTTCCTGGTGAATCTTGTGTGGGAAATTCTGATGTGCGTTGTAGGGTTGGTTAGCTTTTGGTAAGAAATAATGCAGCAACACAGTAGCACACACAAACAGGGCCCTTGTAGCTTCTTGTACACAAGATTGCCAGCTAGCTGAAATGCAAAGAATTGCTCCTCCATGGCCACTGAGGAATTTAGCAAATTTGACTCGCTACCAAGTGAATAGTTGCGCATGCGGGCCTCTGAGGGCTAGATAAGTTGTGGATTTAGTCCCGCAATTGAGTGGTTGGGTCCTTTGGATGTAGTCCTTTGGCTCCGGTATGGGAGAAGGCGGAAAGCAAATGTCAAATGCGGACGCTAGTCGAGGCAAAGAGAGGGTGTGCCTATGTTGGCAGTGAAGTTCACCTCCTGGCAGCATGGCAATGCGACATTTCAATTCGGTCTATCTAGTCTAATGAATCAGGATGACAAATTCTAGTGGTAAAACATTCCCCTAGATGGTGCCCTGCAACTTCCTATCTACAACCAAAATTTGCTGTGGGGCATAGTGAGTGGTCCTTTAATATGTGTATGCAGCACTGGCTTTGAGGCAGATTGTGTGCAGGGTCATAATGTCCCAGACACGGAATGCTGTTTACCTTGCCACAGGTATGAGATGGGATTTCACTGAGCTAAATACAAGAAGCTTGGTGCATGGCATGGGCTCTTTCTGTCAGCATTTCTGTTCACTTGTCTATTTTTTTGTATGCAGAGAACTGTGCCGCCTGGATTCCCTGGAGAATGCACAAGACGTCGGCGGCATTCGGAACCTTGCCACGTTTCTTGTGGAGCTCACAGACAGAATGCCTGAATTGGTCACGAAGTCAGCTGGCTTGCTTGTTGACCTGCTGAATGTCAAGGTTTCTATCTGTTTTTTGTTCGTTTTATTGATTAACTTCACCAATAATGCAAGCTTCCGAACCAAATTGGAGTTATTTAGTATTATAATTTCTTTTTCAGTTCTTGATAATTGTACCTGCTGTGGCGCGCGTCTCCTTTTCTAGCTTGGCCGTGGCAGCGCATGGTTGTCAGCACGGCTGAGCGCATATTCAGCCCGCGCGTCCTCTTTTAGAGGTAATCTGCTGTGTGTGCAAAGAGTGAGTGTGCCGAAGTACCGTGGAATCATGTGCACTGTCTTCCAGCATGTTTAGTACTGGAGGTTGTATAATCTCGAGTTTCGGAGATGCATTGAAGTGAGAGGCAGACGGAGTATTCGTTCCCCACTGCCGGCACTTTTCATGATACAGTAGAACCCCGCGGTTACGTTCCAGGGTGCTGCGTTTTCTCGGCTGTTACGTCGTTTTCAGCCGGTCCTGGCACAGCTCCCATAGAACCCCATGCATTGGTAACCCCGCTGTTGCGTCGCAACTGTGGGACCGTTCCCGCATCATACGTTGCAAACTGCCACCCTTCGCCAGCCCGAGCGGCCATTTTGACTTTGCGTGTCGCTTGGCTTGGTGGCTTGACGATGGCATTGGCCGCCCAAAGTGCCGGGGGCGACACCTATGACGTATATTTTCGGTTTCCGCCATCAAAATTATGGCCCTTGAGATCCGCATTTGCTATCTAAAGATGGTGTCCATGACGTGTTGTGGCCCTAAAATTAGTTTTGGCGCATAGATGTTCCGTATGAAGTCCAAGGGCGATAACGTCGTCGCGGCGCGTCGTATGCTTTATGTGCGAGTGAAAGTGTGCGAGGGGAGCCGACGACCGTGTCCAATTCTCGCACTCACAAGAAAGAAAAGCAAGGGGGGGAGCGCGCCTTCTTCCGTTGCGCTCGAGGCACCAGCGAGGGGGGAGGGATAGCAGGCAGCGTTATGCTCTGGCATCAACTGTGTTCTGCGCGGCAGTACACAGTTGAAAAAAACTTCTCCCTATATTCAAATAAGTACGGTGATATTGTCACTTTGTATTTAATCCTCCAAGAAGGTTTGATAGACACTGAGATAAGATTTCCCTCTTGGGAGTGTCAACGTTCGAGTTTTCGGACTCCCTAGGGGCCGCAAAAATGTTCGAAGAATCGGGCAGTCCAAAAAAACGAATGCATGCCTTTTACTGCCCCCAAGGGCTCCAATCGCCACAGGCACATCCAATTGCACATCCAATTGCCAGTACACTTATTAGGCATATCGGTGTTCGTATTGTAACAGGAGACGACGGGTGCACGCGTGTATAACTGAGGAATACATATTGTGTCCTGTGACAGTTGTCCCCTTTTCAATCCTGGTATTCACCGCAACACATTATGTATGCTTCACCGCGTAACAACTCTGTATTGCGGAGAAGCTCACTTTTGGGAACCGGCATTATGTAACACGTCAAGCATTCCGTGCTTCGAAGCTGTCCGCAGGGATTACAGAGGCAGAGTCGGCATCACTGTTGACAGCGGTGAATTCTTTCAATGCAAAATATGGCACCGAACAGCAGAAAGGTTGGCAACGAACGTCAAAGCAGCTAGGCCTGGCTTTGGCGCAGTGGTGGTTATGGCTGCCAGCGGATCGGCGTGCGAGAGCGCCAGTTTGAGGCTGCGAGATAATGAAAAGGGTGGTGGTGGTGGTTTCAATTAACACCCTTTCAAACCTGCAGACACTCCAAAAAGTCCGGAAAATAGGACGGCGAAGGGTTCTTGCGTCCGAAATTTCAGACGTATCAGGTGTCCGAATTGGTCTTTGACTGTATTGTAGGAAATCGCTGAGTACATTCTGATGAACGAAAATTATAAGTAAAATGATGGAAGTCAATTGTAGCATTTCCTTCTGAACAAATGTTGCTAGCTCGAGGACCACACAAAGATGGACAAACGGGCGCTTTCTGTGGTCCTGTAGTTCGCACCGTTTTTGTTTTGTTTTTTTGTTTTCTTTCTTTTTTACTCAGGATGTTGACTAGCCCAGATTCATACCCTCATATTCATTTTCCAGAGCTACACCATGCGGATTGGAGTCTTGACAGTTTTCTTCAAGATTGTGCTCGATGTCCTAAGCAAAGAGGGATTGGACAACAAGGAAAAGGAGCTGAGAGACACACTCCTTGACCACCTGGAGGTTTGTTTTTCTGCATATCACTAGCATTCACTTTGAGAGCATCGAGGCAGGGAGTACAGTTAAATATGGACCGATAAAAATGCCAGAAGAGTGGCCGGAGTCCTAGCTAAGGTTGTAGCGGCGGCTAAATTTCTGTGTTCTGCTTCTACCATGCCAACACAAGTTGCGTGCAACTACATATAACTTGCAGGTCTTGCAATCAACTGCTGAAGTTTTTCTAGGTTATCACTGATGTACAGTCAAACCTCGATATAACGAACCTTGATTTAATGAAATTTGCAATGTAACAAACTATTTTTATTTCCCGATCTTATTTAGTTTCATTGAATTAACGAAACCTCAAATGAACAAAATTTGCAACATAATGAAGTTTATTGCTGCAAGTACAACTTTGTTTATTAGTTGGGCACACCCCAGAGGGTGTCAACTGTTGTCAGAGTGTACATCTAAGAGCAGAAACTGTTTGAATGAATCTTTGTAAACAAGGCAGATAGAAGTGACATCAATTAGTGCCAAGGCTTATCTTCTTCCACAATAATTGCACACATTTTTAATTTCTATATGCACCATATACTTTTCAAAATTATATTTATGACTTTACTTGTTTCAAAGAAAAGGCTACATGATCTTCACTGTGTCAAGTGACATAAAAAATTTAGATGTGTGACAGCAACCCCGAAAATCTACGGCATTAACCATTTGAGGGTCGATTCTTTTCCCCAAATGCAACTCCCCAGGGTCGAGTTTGTTTATTGCAGATTTTAAGATTTCAGGCAGACCTATTTTGAAAATATTTACCGCAATTTTTTAGAGTGACCATAAAAAGACAAAAAAATATTTTCTTCTAGGTAAACATGTAATGTTTATTCATGAATACAGATGGGCTTCCATAAATACTTATAATAATAAAAAGTAAATACACTGAAATAGATATATTCTGATTATGCACTTAGGTTGTTGTCCACCCACAGAGGAATCCCTGCTCAACTCACTTTCAGCAGAGCAACCAGTGCGCACACCCATAGCATAATCGAACCGTGTATGTGAGCAAACGCAAGAAAACTCTATGGTTGTGCGCCCATCAAAAAAAAATCGAACGAGCCAGAAACTTGCAGTAATCCTTCATTTTGTCGCCAGCGAGGTGCAATCAGTTTGTCCAAACCTCAAGAAAAGAAATGCAGGCATAGCAGCATCGTTTGTTATATAGCGGCATTGTTAGCGCTTGCCTGTGAAGAGATGTAATCGCGCCCCTGTGAGCAGCAGACGAGCAGGCATCTAGCGGCGACATTTTGAGAGATTAGAAACCTGCTAGACATCAGTTTTTAGGACTGCAACGAACGGCAAGAACCCGCGAGGCGAAACCAAAACTAACCGCCGCACGCCCTCGCACGTGCAGATGCGCGAGCGGTTGCTGAAACTCCAGCTTAAAGAAGCCATAGAATGAAAAACGAGACGAAAGAACAAATAAGAAATTATTTGTATCCACATAGGGTGGCAGCACTTGCTGGGCAACGAGGAGTTGAAAAATTGGCACGTTTTTCACAGATAAAGACGGCACCGTAAATATAAGGCATCGACCATTTGGGATTTGTTTGCGGCACTCTATATTTACGGCATTGACCATGAAAAGGTGAAACATGTGCAATCAAATCTGTTTAAGAAGTCGAAAATACCTTGAAATAGGATGGATAGGTGGGCTAGCTCGTATTGCATTACTGTACCGTAACTACTGTAACGTAGCACAAGATGATACTGTAAACGAGGAAGGGGCACACAACCCAAACGCTTCCAAATTCCAGCCCTTGTGTTGCGTGATCGTTCCTCTTCTATTGTTTTTTGCTATGCACTAAGTTTCGATATCGAAAATACCTTTTATATATCGCATATTTGTCTTCGTCGAGGTAGAAACTTGGGCCAGTTGGAGTTGCATAGTTCATATATTCATAGGACTGGTGCTTAGACAACAGACAAGAAAGAGGAGGACACATATGTGCGTCCTTCTTTTCCTTGTGTTTCATCTCAATGCTGGTCATACAAAATGTGAGATGACGTTCGTTATAAGCATACAATTGTTAACGTTAATAATGTTGAGAAAAATATCAGATTCCTATAATTAGTCGCATTCCTGTTCATTATGTCGAGGTTCAACTATAATGTAACTTCTTGCTTTGCGGCTCAAGTATTTTTTACCTTGCTCCTCAAACATCTTGTGAACCCTGCATTCTCACACCTGTCGTAACCTCGTTCTCCTCTAGGAGCACATTTTGGATGAGAATGCCTTTGTGCGCGGCAAGGTCTTGCAACTTTGGCAAGACATGTGCAACAAGAAGTGCATTCCACTGGACAGGCAACAGACAGTGCTCGAACTCATCACCAACAGGCTGTGCGACAAGTCTAGCGTGGTCCGGAAGCATGCAGTCGGCTTCGTCTCGGCCTACCTCGCCAGCAATCCTTTCCTTGCCAAGGTGCGATGATGCCAATGGCATTGTATATTCATAAACTTCAGCACCATACGCTGTCAAGAGGACATACCATATTTGTTTTATTCTAACATGTCCCCGAATCTAATGCACAATTTTTCATGGCTAGAAATGGAAAACTCAACACCCACGACTGTAACACTCACTCCTATCTTCATGCTTTAAATTATGATAAGGGCAATACCGGTGAGGTTCCACTCACCATTTTTGGGGGTAAGAAAGAAAGCACAGTTGAATCTAGTTAATTCGAACACGCTTAATTCGAACTTCCGGTTTATTTCGAACTGACGCTGTGGTCCCGTCACAGTTATGTAATTCCAGTGGGCGAAAACACCCGGTAATTCAAACGCACAAGCATTTGCGACGTCTAATTTGAACATACTGCACTTGGACAATGCTCTCAGCAGCGCACCAAATCACACGGTGGCGCCTCCGATCAGCATTGCTCCGACCCCGCCATAGAGCAAAAGCTTAGGAGAAACCCCTCAACGCTGCGCGCAAAGAAAAAAAAACATGGCAGAAAGGTTCACCCTCTCTCAAATGGCAAGGTCGCCGTTCCTGCATCGCGCCGGAACACGCGTGTACGTGCCTACGTCTCAGACACGCGCAGAAAAGGGCAGTGAACCTTTCTCCTTTCTGCTTCCTCTATTTTCTGGTCACACATTGACCTTGAATGCTGCGGCTGCGGCACAGAGGGAGCAGCGGCGGAGGCCCAGTCCAGCCAACGAAACTGCCTACGCCGGCCAACGCTCGCTTCTCGATAATGGCCGAAAATGAAACTTCAGGGAGCGAGCTAAGCTGGCGCTGGCATGACGGCGGGCATGCACAGAGACAGTCGAAGTTGAGGGAGTTAAGAATGAGTTGAGAGCGAGGGTGAGAGGAGCCACCGAAGCAGTGGAGTTGCCAAGGCCAAACCGCTTCCCTCCCGACCTCCTCCCTTACCTTCGACGGTCTCTGCGCGCATGTGCTGCCGGCCCGGTGCCAGCTTAGCACGCTCCCTAAGTTTAGTTTTCTGTGGTTATTGGGAAGTGAGCATTGGCCGGCGTAGGCAGTTTCGTGGTCCTTGCTCTCCGTGTGCTTGCACATTGCGATATTTCACGACTCGCACCGTTCACGCATCATGCTATGGTGCACGAATACTTCAAGAATAGGCCCTTCTTTTTAATCCGAACAAATTTTCGGGCCCTTCGAGTTTGAAATATCGAGATTCGACTGTAATGGCAATTTGTACAAACTTGGAAAAAGAAAAGTTATTGCATCTGAACTACTATAAATGGGGCACCATTCGTCGTTGCTCTCGGACACCTCCTTATCACATCAATAGCCTCGGAGCATCTCAACTTAGGACCCGTACATGGCATTTCGGATACCACATTTCTTAAACATTTTGCACACCATGGCAGCCCAACGAACTTGCACTGTGGGCACAAAGGCTATGCAGCTGCACTGCTGGGGTGCTATTCTTGACCCTGTCAGATTCTGCTATGTTGTCGAATTCGCCATGTTGACTTTCTGAGCTAATCAGAGAAGACGTAACTGCCTTTTGAGCCGATTGGAAATGGCGAGGTCGACAACATGGCGGAATTTGGATTGACAGTGTTCAGTATAGCATCACCCAAGTGACGTGTGGATTGGAATACAGAAATTTTTTGTCAATAATGATAGCTCGTCGGTATTGCAGTTTTGGTTTCACACTCGAATCATGCGCATTTTTTAAAATCACATTTTCTGGGAAATGTTTCGAGAAAAAAAGTACGCATTGGAATCGAGTACAGATGTGGTATTTCAAGCCTGTCATGCGTCTTCTTCTTTCCTCTAGGTTCCATGTTCACGCTTTCGCAGAAGTGATTTGGCAGACATATTCCTTTCTGACTTGTGTATTGTTTTGTGCACTTTAACACAACAGAATACGTGAGAGCAATGAAGCAGCTAACATAACCTTTCTTGCACTTTGGGGCACTGTCTCAAGCTTTCCTTTCTTATTGAGGCGGCCATATTGCGTACTCGAAGTTGTAGTCATGCATATATTATCAAGTCGCTCAAACGGAAAACTAGTTCATGCCTGCGGAAACATCATGTGACAATTCCTTCTTTACTTACTTTCATCACTGTCTAGTTGTCACCTGAGGAACTGAGGAAGAACCTTGCAGAGGAAGAGGAAAAACTGCAAGCTCTACGGATATTGCACAAAGATGGTGAGCAGTTTTACTACAGTGGTTCTCTGCAGCCATGCACACACGGTTGCGTGGCCGCTTTCAATTGGAGTGGATTGTGAAAATGCTTGTGTACATAACCTTAGGTGCACATTAGAGGATTTAGCTTGTCCGTTTATGCATTACCCTTATGGAATGACAGGTTACCGGATTACGTGGACAGCAGTAGCAACGCGGCTAGTGGCATTTTGCGTGCGATGCACTGAATGAATTAATTGTGGCGTTTGACGTCCTGAAACTGCACATTGGGTTATGAGGAACGCCGTAGTGGGGGCTCCAGATAAATTTTGACCATGAAGGGGTTCTTTGAGGTGCACCCAAAGCGCAGTATGTGAGTGTTTTTCCATTCAGCCCCCATCGGAATGTGGCAACTGTGGTTGGGAATCGAACCCCAGACCTGAGGCTCCGTAGTGCAATGCCGTAGCCACTAAATCACCACGGTGGCTGTGTGATGCATTGTTGAACCACAACACAATGTACATGTTTTCGTACATGGGTGCTATCACTGAAAAAAAATGTAGAAAATAAAAATGAAGGAAGAAAGTGAAAAGGATTGCATGTTAGCGATTATGCGGCCGCCGCCACTTCACACCAGCAGTTAAGACGAACATGATTTGTCACTGCAACAACAGCTCCATGTGCTCCTCTCTGGTTGAACTCTGAGCCACAAGATAACGCTACCAAAATGGTAGGTCACGTCTAGGTCTCTGGTAAATATATTTTAGAAAAAATATGTATATCGGCAGACTAAAGTTCTCCATTCAAGAACCCCATGGGGCCGAAATTATCCAGCACTCTCTCACTACAACATCTTTTGTTGCCCGCACTGCAGTTCTGGGACATTAATTCCACCAAAATAATTTTCATGGGGCAAGACTGCAAGATAGGTGTCTCCCTTGGGGTTATATTGTGGTGGTCTGCCTTTATTGGTCATCTTTTTTGTGCAAGTGTCCTTCGCTAGTCCAGTTAAAGCAAGTACAGGTTATTTTAGGCTATAGTGTAATCACATTGGGTAAATGTTTAGCTGGGTAACATGTTTGTTTTACCATTTTTTTATTCTGTCAGCCACTGTTTTTACCAATCTGTTGTCTGCCTCTCGGTGCGATTTCACACTTTCATAAGCACGTGGAACGCAGCGCCAACTAATTTGACAAAAATAGAACGTATGACCCAACACACAGGTCACCAAAAGCCATGCTTCGTGGTTCTTCGTAAATAGCCTGCTGTGTCTACCAGTAATGGGAAACAACGTTCGACTTTTTGTTTCTTAGTTTGTTTGTTTTGTTAGCAAGACTTCCTATTTGGTGCTGATCACATAAAAAAATAACACAATAGCATATATAATGCCAGATATATAACAAAAAGAATGGAAAGGATCATACCAGACATCAGCTATTGTATTGTGCAACCAAATGACTGTTGAATTATGCATGTGCATAGTAGTTCCATCATGGACTTTAATATAGTAGTCAAAGACATGGTATATGCTATTCAACAGTGACTCAAGTGTTTCACTCGTAAAGGCCGACACCTTTTTTTATACTGTAATGGTTGGATACTGTTTATTTTTTGAGCAGCTTATGTGCCCAAGAGAAACTTCAATAAAATGCATAAAAAGATAGGAGGAAATGCAAACCAGTGGAATCTTTCACCGAATTTGTCCCATGGAAATCCTTAGCCGATATAATGCAGTTCTTTTAAAAGCCAATTCTTTTGATCCTTTGTCACTGGTGGAAGCAGCACCCATCACAGTTTTCACAAGATTCAATCACTTGAAACAGCAGATAAGAATAGAATGGAGTAGAGCAATTAAAAGCATTGTATGTTACTGCAAACCTGATAGTATCTGCTTTTCGCACATGCTCAAGTATCCCGGATAGCCGTTAAGAGTTGCACAAGAAACCTAACCACAGTTATTCTGTTAACTATGGTGACAGCATATAAAAATGCCATCAGGTTTGCCTCATAACTGGGCATAACTGTAGCGAGCCATAATCGAGGTTTGACCTAACCACAGTTTTCGTGCTCATGTAACTAGGGCATTAGTAGCATGTGTAGCTGAGTGATTTTTGCCATCTGCAGTGGAAGACGAAGCGGAAGAGAACGAGGCAGATTCGTCGTGGATGGGAATCCTTCCAGGCCTGCAAGAGGTGCTCCAGGAGGGTGAAGACAAGGACAAGGACATATCATTGACCGAGGAAGAAAGTGTGGTGCTTGATGAGTAAGCCAAGTTGCTTCCACGATGGTTTTCATCTTACTCCTTTACAGGATAAGCAGCGTTTTGCAGTTTAGCTAGTTGTGATGTTTGCTATGTTACTTTGCGCAGTGTAAGTAACGTAAAACATAGAAAGTAGAGAAAGATAAGCGGCAGCTTCCAGATGTTTTAATGATGGTTCCGGACATGCACGCACAAGACTGACTTTGTCTTGACTTCTGCTTCTGCTTCTAAAACTCTCTATTACATGTTTGTCAGTGGTTGCCTGCCTTGACTCTTTCTCTTCTTTCATGATGCTTACGTTCTACTGACGATAATAATGCATTAAAAATCTAAATGCCACCGTGCTCAAAAACAAGTTTTTTTGCAAATGCGCGGTGTTGGGCATTGCTGTTGTAATCTCACAAGACAGTCGTAGTGTGTATCAATGGTCTCATTTTCCACTTGTGATGGCTTTATTGCCTGACTGGGCTCATCGAATATTAACATACCGCAACCAGCCGACTTTCCAAAGGCCCTGAACTACCGTATTTAATCGCATAATGAACGTGCCTCCAACTATAGTCAAAATTTGATTTTTTTTCTCCCGCGTAATAAACACACCCTGAACTTGCTGCCGTGAAGTAGGATAGACAGTACGATTCGGCGTCCGATTTGGCGTCCTGCAGGTCGATTGTATCGGACGCCGTATCTGACGCCGAATCGTACCGTGTGTCTCCTACTTTTATTGCGATAGCAATCATACGGACACTCCAGGCGCATTTTTGCTGTCGGTGTCGACGTACGCAGCTCTATCTCCCGCATTCGAGGGAGGAAAGCAGGGAGGTAATGCACCGTATTTCGTCGCGCGCATGGCGCCGTGGGGAGGGAGGCGGCGCAGCAACTGCACATTGCGCGGCCGCGTGCGGCCTATCTTAAAAGCGATCTGCGTCAGTGGCTGAGTCTAGGTGCGATGGTGGCTTATACCTTTGTGCGTGATCCTGTTATTGCCGCTCAGTTTGCGTTGAAGCGATACGCGACACCAAGATCACTTCGCTCGCTTCCCCTGCCGCACTTCCTCACACCAGTGTTTCGACAGTGAGTGTCCGCGGTCATCGAGTGTGGTTGGTTCATGTTTGCCTGTGCGCACTGACACCATGCTGGTTAAATTACTTTGCAAGTTTATACGGCCGATAAAACTACTATCCTTACTTTGTATATCTGTCTACGCATTTGCTATCGCAATCGATGGTTTGCATTTCGGGCGAAACTGCGACTTTTTTAGAGGTGACCGCGGGAAAAAAAATTGCTGAAATTTTTACCCTGCATAATAAACGCATCCCCCAACTTTGAGCATATTTTTCGGGAAAAAAAGTGTGTTCATTATGCGAGTAAATACGGTATTCATACTGTACCAATGGCACCATCACATGCTATGTAAGTGTAGCGCGTCTGTCATAGTCCACATGTTGCTTTTGGATGTGAAACCTTGCCAGTTGTAAATCCTTACATGGTGCAAGGCAGGGCTTTTTGAATCACTTTTGTGTGTATGTTTTTTTCCCTCAGGATCCTTAATAAGATAAGAGCTCTTCTCAAAGACGGCAGCTGCACGGAGGCGGTCACAGTGCTCAAGAAGGCCATCGCCACATATCCGGATGTGAACCTCTTCTGCAATCCAACTGCTGGCGAGGCGGGCTCGTGAGTGTTGGCATTTATTTTGCGAGGCGGGAACCAAAAGTGGTCAAGTGCAACTGAACTGCATAGGCTGCATGCCGGAGAAATTGTCGACATGCTATGTCATCTTTGACTCATTCATCTTTTTTCTTTTTTCAGAGAAGAGAACCAGAGCGAGGAAAATGGTGTCAAGGACAACACAGATCCGGTTCTCTTGAAAGTCCTCAAAAAAATTTATCAGGGTAATGTAGGATGTGCACAGTTCTCACCTTTTCCTCGAATATGGCTAAAAAGATTCTGCCCTCATTTTATGGAATTTAATACAGCGCAGATGAAATTTACAGTGAATTCCCCTGGTCAATTCAGATCAGCCATCCACATCCTCGGATTTCGTGAACCCTAACCAAGCACTTAACCGAGGGATAGAGTAGGTAGTCTGTGTTTGCAAATCCCAGTCTTACATTTGAATGCAAGCTGTTCAGCACTGGATTCCTTAAGGCTCAATCACACTAGGCCAACACGACACCGATTTTGATCTGCCGACTGTTGGCGAAAGTGTTTTCCTTCCTTTAAACTGTTGGCCACAGCGTTTTCTGTCCTGTAAGCTGTTGTCGCCAACAGTCGGCAGACCAAAATCAGTGTCGTGTCGGCCTAGTGTGAATGAGCCTTTAGTGGCAGTGCGCACACTCTCTGACTACTGCATGCACTTGAAAGTTAGCATACCGTTTGTTATCTTTAGGGTTCCATGACAATTTGTTCACTTCTTGATATGTTATTTCAGGAACCAAGGTTGATGTGAATGACGCACCGGCATCTGAGAAAGAAGCAGCACCGCCGGATCCCCCACCCAATGATGCTGAGTCTGGCGAGGGCGCAGTGGAGCTCTACAAACAAAAGATGCTTGTTTTGTATCTCAGAGTAAGCGTTTGATATTCAATAACTTTATTTGTCTCTACTGCAGAGCTGTATCTCTTGTCGATAAGCACTAGTACTGTTGTGTTTAGGCATCTACGCGCATGGAGTGTTTTGCTTGTTTCACAGTGAAGGGCTCATTACAGAGTTTGTTCTTTCAGGTGCTTTGTAGGCATGTGACCAATATTGTGCTTCTCAGATCTCTGGAGGTAATGCTGTGCTGTGGGTTACTTAAGTCACTTCCTGCTCAGAGGAGTAGTACCACTGAGTTCCTCTGTAGAAACATCCAATATAATTGGTTCAATTCCATTTTCTTTCATGTTGAAATGGAACGTAAGTATCAGTGGATGACTACAATTGTTACCAATTGCAGGCAGGGACAGCTATGTCACAGAATGCTGGCATCATCGTATTTTCACATTGGCAGCGTCAACCCTTTACTATGTTAATTACATTGTTTTATTTTTACCTTACAAAAACTTTGTTCTTGGTAAAAGTGGTCCTCTGGACATTGTAACACAGATCTGTTAATTCAGTCTGACTTAAAAATAGGAGAAAATGTTTTAATATTTAAGGTTCGGGGGGGGGGGGGGGGGGTAGCTAATAGACAATCAAGTAAACACAATTGAATAAGAAGAACAAAAGTTTTTATGATGACTAAAATGTTTGGGGTGGTCAACACATGTAACAACTATACTAGAATCCTCTACTTCCCGTTGAAACCCTACAACACGGTTGTTGCGCTTCCTTGAAGAGAGCATTGTTGAAGTACTGCACGCTCATGCTGGTTTTGATAATTCTTTCAGCATCTTTTATGTCACTCAAAGTTTCCTAGGGATGCTGATATCAAAAGAAGTTCACCTCCACTGTGACGTCACCGGAATGAGCCTACATAATTGACAAGCAGAGTTATATACAAAGTGTCTCAAAGTTGGGCAGCGCTTTATTTGCCACTGTATTCTTAGGTTGTAGCTGACTAAAGAGGATTACTCCCACGTCAAATTAGGATGAAGAAAAAGAGTTTATTTATATGACGACCAGCTCGAGTTGTCCTCGCCATTGAAGGTGGTGCTCAATGGCGGTGAGTTGGTTCAGTTGCCATTGTCCCCTGGATGTAGCTGATGGGCCGCACCTGGAGCATCCGCAAAGCTTAGGAGCAATTAGGTTGAAGATAGTGTGTACTGATGGAAAGAAAGGAAAACTACCCCGGTACAAGAAGAAAAATGGTTGCCATCTCTTGTTGGCCACCATGCTGCTATAGAGAGCTAAAGGGGTCTGCCTTCCTAGGCAGAGCAAGCAGGACCACACACGACATGGAACGAACACACAAATGTGCAGTCATCTATTCGCACTCTGCAGTTTCGCACGTCCCTTCTTTTCAACAGTCTTCACTATTTTTTCCTCCCCTTCGCAGGATTGCACTGGCTTCGCTGAGAAGATTCAAGCCATGATACCAACACTCTGCGAGATGCTCTATTCGCGCACCCAGTCTGACATACAGGAGGCGATCGCCTTCTTCGTGTCTGCCCACCAGCTAGGTATCAGGGGAGCAACCATCGGCATCCGCAAAATGCTGCCCCTGGTTTGGTCCAGGGAGCCGTCCATCCGGGAAGCCGTTGCCAACTCATACCGAGACGTCTACTTCAACCAGCCCGCTGCCAACGCCAAGTGTGTAGTGCTGGCCTGTTTAAACCTCTAGACACTCTAGCCGTTGTTCTATAATCTGTAGGGTTCCGTATAAACTTGCTAAGGGGGGAAAAATGGCACTGTACATAGTTGTTCAGCCACTATGTAACTGACTGGGATTACTGGCTTCGGATTGGCATTTGTTGACTTGTCATGCAGATTTCATTTCCATTTAATTTCACCTTATGTAATTTTTATATATATATATATATAACTAAGCTCTCCAGCTCTGCAGGCCTTATTTCTTTCCTAACCTTTCTCATGGCATTCTAATTGTCTCATAGCTTGCTAGTTTCACATTATTATCATGATGTCACTCATAATTTTATGTGTGTGCCATATGTCTGTATCGTCAAGGAACAATCTATACAGCTGTAGTGACTGCCATCGGTAGTGAGCTTTATTGAGTGAGTTTACAGTTGCAGTTTGCTAGAAGAAGCTTGTAATCATGCAACTTTGCAGCATTTTAGAGCGTGTGCACTCTTGTGAGGTGTTTTGTACACCAAGTATAATTTATACATTATTTTACTAATGGGTTGTGGTGGCTTTATCGCACAAAAAGAACATTTATAGTACACCAATGCTTACACTTTTTGCTTAACTGTCAGCCAAACAGAGCGTGTATTTGTCAGTGTACCCACGCTAGGGGGCTATTCTGGACATTTTAAAATTTTGCCATTTTGTCATCTCTGGCTGTGTTCCAATACTCGTCACAGACGGCCAAATTGACAGCTAAGCAGACAGTGGCCATCTTAAGTCTCGTTCCAATTCTGACGAAGCCAGCAAAAAAGACAGCTTTGCAAAGACAGCATCGAAGTCAAAAACGATGCAGGCTTCTTTGCTCTCCAAGCAAGATGGCGGCTGAGCAGAATCTTTGGAAACTCTATGGTTAGGTCTCTGCGCAAGGAAATACGGTCATGTTTGTTATGCAGTTATTGTTAGGTGCTTTGCGTTTTTCTAATCTTGTTGTTGATGCAAAGGGGCATAAAGTTGCAGAGAACTCTTCCAGGTGCATTCCATTACTTGTGCTTAGAGCTGTCTTAGCTGTCAATGTAGACGGTCTCCGATGCTGGCCAGAATTAGAACACACTGTCTGATTGGCTCTAAATGTCAACACGGTGGAATTCGACGACATGGCTGAATTTTGCAGCACCCAGAACAGCGCGTCCGGTTGAAGTGCCACTGAAGAAATACACATAGCCACTTTTTCCTTTTTTCCTTCTGGGAAAGATTTAGAAACTCAAAGATTCACACACGCTTTCAGTTTTGCCTAACTTTTTGGATACTGTGTAACTTTACACTACACTTTTGTTTTTTGTTTTTTACAGGACCAGAGCACGAAATATTACGGATGGCTTGTCCGAGCTTGTCAACACTGTGACGACGAGTGAGCTAATATGCCTCGAACAGCTGGTAAGATAGTGGTGTTCATTTAGTACCGCACACTCGTTTTCAGATTCAACAACAATGTGAAAGTTGTTGTAAAGTGTTATTGCTAGTGCAAACAGGTGAAATGTGATAATAAACGCTCTGACTGGAACAATCAGGATGCATTACTCAAAAATTATTTTGCAGCAGAGGAAAGCAGGCAGTAACTTATCGCAGAATTATTGGTTTTCCTTTTGACTGTCGTAGCGCTGTCAATGTAATAGCTAACCCCTCTGTTCAGGTGACGGAATTGGTGAAGACTGGCGACGTATCCTCCATGGTTCTGCGATTCCTGTGGGAGAGATACACAATGGAACAGCCAGACACCTCCAGGGAGGACTGCCTTGCAGCCACCCAGCTGCTTTCCATGGTTGCTAGGTGCGTGCCACAAGAGCTTCAGTTTGTGCTAGTTGGTTTACCTTTGCTGTATCAATTATCTGCACTAATTACCGCTACAAACAAACCTCCATATAGTGAACGCAGATAAAATAAAATATTGGATATGTCGAAGTAAATCTAAAATTTCATTGACCAAGCTTCAATCCAAAGAGTGCTCTACTCTAGGGGTGTGCGAATACTCGAATATCGCCGAATAGAATAGAATAGTGAACGTTGCAATAATTCGATTCGCGAAGCGACTATCTACTATATCATTTTTTTGAATAGTCAAAATATTCGTTGCAGCGACCCGTGCTAAGCCACATGTCACATGCGCCGCAGAGCCACTCGAGGAAGCGTCGCAACGCCCTCCCCCCTCTCGCGCGTTCAAACTCGTGAGACATGAGAGTGGAATGGGGGAGCCAGTTGGCATGCACGTCACCTTTTCTAGCACGGCTGCAGCTGCGCATGGCTGTAAGCGCAGCTGAGCGCATACGCAGCCCGCGCACCCTCTCTTTGAGGTAATCTGCCATGCATGCAAAGACTGAGCAAGCAGAGGTGACGCTTCTTGGGTGTTTATTGCTGTAGTTTGCGGCGTAATCTTGTGTTTGGGAGACGCGTTGACTCGAGAGGCAGGCGAAGCATTCGCGCCCCGCTGCCAGTGCTTTTCATGGTAGCGTCGTCCCACTGCGGTTGACACTCAGCCGCAGGGGCGGAGTCTAAATCGACATTTTTGTTATTGCCGCCGTTGTGAACATTCATACTTTGGAAACTCTGCGAAAAGGTGTTTTACAACTGCCTCGGGGTGCGAAGTTAGCAAATCTCAGCTTGACCTTAGTGCTGCATTCAAAAACAATGTTGTAGAATACACGCGAGCCAACAGGGGGTGGTGGCTGCACTCCATTTACAAAAAAGTGAAACAATGCTTTGTTTCATGACCGCTATACGGTGTTCATACTGAACTTCAAGATGCTGTGGAGAATTACTTCGTGGGCATTGTGCATGAGTTTTAGGTGTAAGGGCTGATTCGACTCCTTAGTAAGACAGTTCAATTCACTCGTAAGGACGCAGCAGACATACTGTATTTACTCGCATAATGAACGCACTTTTTTTCCCGAAAAATATGCGAAAAGTTGGCGGGTGCGTTTATTATGCGGGGTAAAATTTTGAGCGATTTCTTTTTTCCGCGGCCACCTCTAAAAAAGTTCCAGTTTTGCCCGAAAGGCGAACCATCGATTGCGATAGCAAATGCGTAGGCAGCTTTATGAAGTAAGGATAGTAGTTTTATCGGCCGTATAAACTTGCAAAGTAATTTAAAGAGCATGGTGTCAGCGCGCACAGGCAAGAATAAACCAATCACACTCGATGACCGCAGCACTTGCTGTCGAAACGCTGGCGTGAGGAAGCCCAGCAACAGCGAGTGAAGTGACCTTCGTGCTGTGTATCACTTCAACGCAAACTGAGTGGCGATTGAATTCATTATATGTATTGAATTCATTATGAACAGATATAACAAAGGTAATTTTGTGTCTGGTGCAACTTTGTTATAATGTGGTTCGTTTGTACACATTAATTAACACTGCATATGTGTCTGTGTATGTGTGCACATTAAGTGCTTTTACAAAACTTTGCTTGTCTGAGCCATTCCCACACAGATAGAAGAGCTGCACTTTTTGGGTGATGTGACCACATGTCTCGACTGAGGCAGGATGTGACCCCACTCCGTGGGCTTTGTCTTGTTATCCCAACAATTCTGTGTTTTGTCCTGCTTTTGTGAATGCCATTAGGCGTGAAGGTTTTGTTGCCACCAGATATCAATTTCTTTGACTACGCAGTGCTGATAGCAACATGGTGACAAAAAACCTGGAGCTCCTCATCTCCGTTGGATTGGGCGAGCGCGGGAAAGCTGACCTTGACTTCTGCAGGCACACGTGCAGCATCATTCAGAAGATGGGCGGCTCTCAATTGGTAATTTTGAATCTACACTGGCATCCTACTTTGAACTTGCATCGATTTGCTTGCAGTATCGCTAACTTATCATCACATCCCTGTGTTCACTGGCAGCTAGACAAAACGGAATAGATTTAGTAGAACTAAAATGTGACACTGTTACTTCGCAGACACATGCTAGGTACAATAAAACCTCGTTCATACATTTTGGAAAAAAACCTGCAAGAAAAACATACTAACCGGGAAAACGTACAATCTGAAGTAACTAAAAAATTAAGCAGACTCAGCTGTGGTTGACATCTACGTAATTCGAAGCGTTACATGAATCATTGCAGCATGAGACGCCAATGCGCACTGATCTGGTGGGGCTCTAGCGGCCCGAGACGCATGTTGTCCTTCTTGCGGCTTCAGCAAGCTTAGATTCGCTCTCCTCGAATTCGGCTTGGGTCAGCAGCTTTCTCGGGTGGAGCATTTTTGGCAGGTTTTGACGTGCCCAGTTGGCAAGAATCTTAGCAGCAGGAGACGCCGAGGGCCCGAGTGACCCGAGACACGCATTGTCCATTTGAAGACTGGGAAACCGAAATGAAGTAGAGCTGGTGGGCAATACGACGCCTCCGGAGCAAAAATTGACACTCACTTCGTGCCACCTGCAGCAGGGAATGGCTGCGCGTTTGGGTTATCGCCTATTAAAAGCGTGCACTATTTCAACAGCACTACGCGAGGCACGCTGGGAAACATATGTAGTGAAGATGCTTATTGCAACGGGTTGGCGGCAACAGCTCTGAATGGTGACATGCGAATACCTGTGAGGAGATTTACTGGTACCGGAAACAAGTGCTTGGCGGCATTTTCACATGACACGAGCGGGTGACTACTGCAGGGAAACTGGAATTGCAGGCGCCTACTTCTCTCAATCGCACATGCCTCGCACCTTTTCTTGTTTACATAAAATCTAGCGGCCGGAAAAACAAATCATATGATTGCAATTTGGCAATGTACTGAACATTGATGCCAAAAGATTGTGTTTTCTGAGAATGTAATAGTAATTGGTATTGGGTCATTTTTCCCCTTTTTAATCACGAACGCTCGCGCAAGGAAATCGTACGAAATGGGATTGTAATCGGGTTCTACTGTACATAGCATTTGTAAGGTTTACATATCTAAGAGAACTTCGAGAAGGAACCTTGAATAACGCATTTCAGTGTGCCTTATGCTTAGTAAAGGCTCTTGTCAAGGCCAGCCACACATTGTGTCAGGAGCTCCTTGCTGTGGTTGCATTAAGTATGCGGCAATACAAATGGACCATGCTCACGCTTATTACCATCTTAACCTCTTCCTCTGCATTTTATGTGTTTGTTTTAGGCTGAGAGGGCCCCACTACAGCGCCTTGAAAATTCTCACGACATGTTCGTTCGGCTCCAAGACATTCTTCTGGAAAGTAAGTGCTCATTACAGTCTTCAGCACTTGACGCAGGTATGCAAATCCATCTGAAGTAAATATGCTTCATGCTTTCGTAATGTCTTGTTGCAGTAGCCTGCACAAACCAACTTTCTTCCTTCAAACAGTATGATCATCTCTTCAAACAGCAACTAGCTCTCTCTGCTCAAACTTCTGCCTGCATAAACCTACTGCAGTGCAAAACTAATGCGGTTGTCAGGGTGCGTACAGGTCCTTGAAATCCTTGAAAACCCTTGAAATTGAAAATTGTGTTTTCAGGGCCCTTCAAAGTCCTGGAATTTTTTCCTTCCTTGAAAATCCTTGAATTTCATGAGCAATGCACTCTGATATCAACATTGGGACCTCCTTTCTGTGGTAGATCGGCGTCGATCTGACAAACTCCCCATTTCAGAAACAATACGCCGGCGCGAGCACACGTGGTTACGTTTTGCAGAACTGCACGAGAAAAAATGAAAGGCTTCACCACGTCAAACCGCGAACGGAGCGAGAGACCCGTGCCGCGCAACGCTGCTGGCTCAGCTGGCAGTGTTTACACTGCTTTCCTCACCCTATCGTTCGTTTCACTCTTCGCCCGTCGGCTTGCCTTCCCACTTTCACTCTTGCGCGCGAAGTGAAGCTAGTGAAGCTGAAGAGAGCAATAGTGCAGCAATTTTACAACTGACGCTCAGTGCCTTTGCAACAACATAACCATATTTTCCGGTCAATAAGTCGCACCTTTGTGTAAGACGCGCCCCCCTCACAACGGAAGTTTTTCCGAAAAAAAAGTATACAAGTCGCATTGGTGTATAAGACGCACCTATCTTTCGGTAAGCGATTTAAACAAGTTAGTGACGTTTCGCTCCGGGAATGCGGGTCACGCGCAAGCGTATGGGTGCCGTATATTTCCACTCCAGGCGCATTTCTGCTGTTGTGGTTGCCGCGATGTTTCGTGTAAAGTCCAAGGGCGATAACATCGTCCCCGCGCGCCATATGCTGTATGTGCGAGTGAAAGCATGCGACGGTGAGCCAACTTGCGCACAAGGGAGGAAAGCGGGAAGGCAGCCCGGGAGGGAGGGGGGGCTGCCTGTACTCTCGTAGCAACTGCGTAGTTTGCGCAGCGGCGTGCGCCGTATCTTGACAGCTATGTGCAGATGCGACGACTTCGGGGTTGATCGACTCACGGTCGGCCTACCGCCGCTTGCGTTGCTGCTCCATCCTTCTCGCACGGCGTTTTGGAACTTGATCACGAGAACCCGATAGCGCGCACAGAACCCGTAGCAATTAAGTCAACCGGCGAGCTTCGCGTGGCCATAATTATAATCAAATTCGTTTATGACGGCAGTTAAAAAAAACGTACATAGGTCGCACCGTTCTATAAGACGCACCGACGGAAAATTAAGAAAAAGAAAAATGCGTCTTATACATCGAAAAATACGGTATGCTGAATGTTTTGGAAATGTTTGATGAACCAACCCAGCTAATACTGCAGAAGCCTGAGCAGCTGTTGCGAGTGTTCGTTGTGTTAACTTTTAATATTGCGGAGTTGAGAAATAATCAAGACAAGGCATGTTTTGCAAAATTGCAATATACATCTATTTGTTATAATATAATGGATGTGTAGCAAGACTACACCGAATGGTTTGGAAATGTTCAGTAAACTTGCCCAGTTAATACTGGAGAAGTCACAGTAGCTGTTGGGTGCATTTTTGTGAACTTTTTTTTTTTTGGTATTGTAAACTTGCAAAGTGATAAAGGCTAGACGTTAAGATCATTGGGATATACATTTATTTCTCTTTGGTTTGAATATTTTTGATGAACTTTACCCACACTGTACTGGAGAAATCTCAGCCGCTGTTGAAGTGTTCATTTTGTGTTGTGATCTGGAGAAGTTATCAAGGCTAGACATTTTTATTATAATTGTGATATACATTTATTTATTGTAAGTGCAATAAAACTAGTCATTTTTGGAAATGTTAGAGTAAAGAAATCCTACTTTGGATGCTGCTTTGAGTCCTTCTGGAAAGTCCTGGAATATCCTTGAATTTTTTACTTGTAAACCTGTACGAACCCTGGGTTGTGGTTTATGACTGCGCTCTCGTCATTCTCTGAATTTATTTTGGAGCACAATTGCAGGGGTTTTGTTATGCTCTTACGGGGCAACCTTTAATTCAATTTTAATGCTCACACAATGAGACGAAATGCACGGTGCTTTGCTGAACCATATCGGTGTTCAGTTACTTTGAGATCATACGCTGTGGTCATCGCAGACCAATGTGTTCATGTGAAAATGAGTAATTAAAAGCGAAATTCTTCCAAATAGTGGCACGTGTAAATTTTTATTTATTTTTTTAATAAACAGAAAGAAAGAAAAGAGACTGGTCACCTGATCGGATACACTAGAGTGTAGGGGTGTGTGAATATCAAGTTTTCAATTTCAACGCAAATTCGAATAATGAAAATCAAGTGCAAGTCGAACATTTGCTATTTTTTTTTGCAAAAATGCAATTTTTTTTTTTTTTTCACCA
Organism: Dermacentor silvarum; assembly: GCF_013339745.2. Lineage (NCBI taxonomy): Eukaryota > Metazoa > Arthropoda > Arachnida > Ixodida > Ixodidae > Dermacentor > Dermacentor silvarum. The sequence goes on along the minus strand of NC_051156.1, from coordinate 192,010,850 downwards.
ACTAGAGGTACGAAAAAAGAAAGGCAAGTTCATTGCATGGCAAATTACGTACAAAAAAAATTATGCTTTGTGGTCAGCAAAATTCTCTAGTACGGCACTTTCGCTGGACAATATCATAACTGCAGTTACTTAATTTTGTCATGAAGGAAGGATAGCAGTTCAACATGTTTGGGGAACAGCAACATCATCCTGCCTGTCACAATTCCTTCAGACATCGAAAAGAGCTGCTCACTGGATGCACTTGTGTCTGGTATCGGCAGGTAGTACCTCTTCGCAAGCCGAGCCAACAGTTGGCACTGTTGTTACACCACTCACGTGGATCTTCTTTTTGGCCCAAAATTTTATCATGCACATAGTAGCTTTCAACCTGTGCTTGCGGCATTGAAAACTGCTGCCACTGGCAAGGGAAAAAGCTGCAAAGCCTTCTTTGCAAGGAACGCAGACTGGGTTTTCTTTGTAGTTTCACACTTAGGGAATATATTTCTTTTGCAGTGTTTCCACAATCCCTGAAGCATATTTCTTTTCGTTCACTTATCAGTCAGCTCACATTTGTATGTTTCTGCAACTTTGATGCTTGTGATAGACGGTGGGGGATAGAGTGGAAGTTTGCAAACGTTATCACATCTAATTCCTTCCCTGTTCCCCAAGACTCTCATCTGAACACTTTATGATAGCATAAAACAGCACTGGGATCTTTGTACAAGCACATCTGCACAGTTATCCTGACAAAGTAAAACTCTCGAAACAGTTTATTCTTGCATCTTCAGTCAACACCACTTTCACTGCTGCCTTCTATTGCTTTACACGTTGCTGTGAGTGTGCTGATGCAAGATAGGGAATAATGCGATATTTCTGAAGAAAGCCACCACAGCTACTACTATGACTGCCATGAAGCAAGTATAAATTCACATATAGCTTGCAACTCAAGTTCGTTCTTAGCAACTTCTAGATGTGTGTTGTGGGTAACAACTGATTGGACACGGAGATGTATGCAAGGAAAGGCAGCCGAGTCCTGCGGGCATTTTTTCATTGCTTCACCTGTTTTCGTGATTGGGGTGCATGACTCGCATGACACTCCTTTGCAGCATTTACCGACACCAGCATGGCTGTTTGGATTCCCACCATGGAGAAGGCACTCGACGTGATCTACAAGTATGCCGTGCAGCCAGCCGAAATTGCCAACACTATTCTGCATGGTTTGGCAGAGAGGTTGTTGCCCCGGTGCCAGCCGCGTGCGGCCGTCAATGGTGTGGCAGAAGGTGAGCGAACAACCCGCTGGAGTTCTTTTGTCAACTTCGGATGGTCGGTGTGATCCTCCGAGTCTAAGCGGATTGATTGCAGAGGCACTCTGGGATTTAAGCCAATCAAACAGCCGTCTACTTTTTTGGAAGCAGTGAGACGAGAGAAAACGAAAGCTGAGGGAACTTCCTGTAATGCGGCCAGCGCTGCCACCGCTAGCTGCGATTAGATGTGATTAACGGTGGGAATGGCGGTGTACATGAATGACAATCGCCGTTGTGGTGAACGAAGCTAGAGTCCCCCTTGCCATCGCAACCACGAAAACTGGCGGGGTCTTGTGACCAGAAACCAACCAGCTTTCTCAGCGGCTCCGACGGTGATACTGGGAGCGCTTCCTGGCACCCTGATCTAGAGTCGGGTTACCGGAAAGGACCATTTGAATTTAGTCGGAGCATGTCTTTTTTTAACTATCCGAACAAGGTCGGCCTTCTGGGGGCGATTTAGAACACTCGAAAACAACCATCTAAAGAGGCTGTTTGACTGCCATCACTGAGGATGCAGATAATACAGATACAGTGCATCGTGTTTAATTGGTTTAGAGTAACAGCGACATTCAGACGGTATTCACACGTTTGATGCATGAACCAGGATGTTCTCTTCGCTTGTGGGGAACAGGGATCAGATTTTCTTTGTGGCATCATGCCAGATTCAGTTGAATCCAAACTTTCACAGCATCGGTACAATCGCAACTGCTGCTTATCATTCCTGAGAATCTATATAGGTTAGCAAAAAAATTTCTTTCTCCATTACCAATTGCAGGTTTTTTGCCAAGCTTCATTAAAATCATTGTATGCAGTCTTTCCCACTTCGTGTCAATGTAATGCAGTCTAACGCGGATATATTGAACTTGATGGGATCATGAAATAGTTCTATACATTGATAATTCAAAACATCCAATATGCCTACTTGAAGCTTATTTGAAACCTCTTGCACAGTTTCCTGAGATTGTGAAAAGTGAGAATTTACTGATGTTTCTCTAAGAGTGTATTGAACGCACAGAAGTTTACCCAATTTTCGCACGAGAATGCCCTAAGTCACTCGCACTATGGAGTTGTCTTCGACGTACTGATCGCAATGCTAATCCTAAAAGCGTGCGTCACTCAGATGCGAGACTAGGGTATGCCTCACACACGTTATTCAGGAATAAGTTGAAATGGACACAACGCAGAAGCAAACCAGTCTGTAGGGATGTGCACCTTGTTGCCATTAGTGCACCTGTACTGTGAATTGTGCGGGAATGTGCCTGGCTTCGTGTCTGTACAATATGCCGTTTAAATGCCAATCTGGTCGATCGTCACACAATGGCAACTATTCAATCAGGTATTTGTGTTGGGTATCGATTTCTGAAACGGCATCCATTTGGAACCAGTCATCCTCGCTTCTCGTGCGGTCCACACTGGATGCCTCGTGGTCCCTTCATTCGCAACCCTTCCCCTTCGGCTGCGCTGCATCGGTGCCTGCCAACACGTTCAGACGCTGTTAGATTTAAAAGTAGCTTTCAGCTTGCAGTCCATTCCCACTCACATTAACACTGCAAGCATGAATGAAACACATTCATCTGGTTCATTCATCCCACAGCAATGAATCTTGCATGCTGCTTTCGCGTTGGTTTTTCCGTGAAGTGCAGATATAATGTGGAGTAGTTTAATACAAACTGCAATGTTAAAATTCATCCGTTAAAGTGTGGGTTTGGATCGAATTCGTTTTAGCCGTTTGCAGAACCCTAAAGTGCTGTTTGCAAAATACGTAGTGTACAAAAATACAAAACCCAGTGGAGCAGACATCCCCAGTTTAGGATCCCATGCCCGGAACCACTTAGTCAAAACATAGGATGTCATCCACACTTTCTTGTGGAATGTATATCGGACCTGGAAGCTTTTCACATTCTTGAAGCAGCCAAGGGATCTGCTTTTGCCAGTAATAAATGGCACAGTATGCACGAGCCCATCCACGTACACAGCTAGCCAAAACTCAAGACCTTAACGCACCCTGCTCATTTTGTCTCCATGGCATGTACTGCTCTTCAGGGTCAATGTCATGTTTGACAGCATATGCCAAACAGTGCCATTTCGAATTAGTCGGCATCAAATATTTTTGACAGTGCAAAAAGTGATTGCCTTCCCTTTGGAAAAACGTACTTGCATGGGCGCAGTACAGCGTTTGATATATGGAATGTGGCGGGGAACGAGAGTTCATTACAAGCGTATGACTTTAGTGTATACTTTACACAGAATTTCCTAGGGGAGAATTTGTGTGTTTAATATAGACAATAATTCAATATATTCAAGTTCGACTGCAACAATGCTGCGAACCAAGAGCTGTTTGTAATTAATGTTGATCTCTCTCCCTCTCTCTTTTTTACTAACCTTGCCACATCCTTCTTGCCTCACCGAGCATCATCCCCATGTTTCTTTTCTGCAACTCAGCAAAGCCACAAGATTCTCAAAACTCACAAGAAGAGAATGGAGAAATGATAGTGGAGGAATCGCCTCAGACACCTTCGTTTGAGTGCTCAAGCCTGCTGCTGTCGCGCACCCTGGCTTGCGTCGGTCACGTGGCACTTCGGCAGCTCATCTACCTCGACGTGGATGTGTTCGCTCAGCTGAAGCGGAAGCGGGAGTCTGTCAAGGACCGGAAGGAACAGGTTGCGAAGCGTAAGAAGCGGCAGTCGTTGTGTGCTACCGGACACATCCTCTCCCAGAGCCAGGTGAGACATGCTTGCCACTGTGTCGAGCTTTACCGAGTTGGGTATCATGGCCACGCCATGTGGCATTCATTGCATGCGCTGTAATTCCTTCTCCTTGTCCTTGTTGTGTCCTTGTCTACCCAGCGCTGTTATTTTTTCCTAAACATGAATGCGCTGCAAAGTCATGTTCATTCACTTGAGCAATGCCTTGTCACCATATTTTATAACGAAAACAGTTCAGTGAAAATGTTCTTTGTCAGTAAAATTAGACTCTTATCATTTTTATTGATGACCTGACCACGAGGTGTTACAGATTTTTTTTTCTGCGGCTTGGTTACAAGAAAAGCCAAAAGTTGACATGAGTCAAGTGTGCTTTGTGTGGTGACTAATGGCAGTGTGTGGCTTGCTGCTTGGCACTGTGACTTCGTTCTCCCAGAACCGCTTTTTCGTAACATGGTTACGAGGTGTGTGATTCACCAGGCTGTGTCATTGTTTGAGAAGAGGGTTGCATAAACCTCTCTCACTCACTGTTGGGCTGCATTCTTTCTGTAGGAGGGGCCAGACAGCCAGAATGCTGACGATGAGATGTTGGGTCCAGTGACAGATGACACGGATGCAGAGTACATTGTTCACCTTTTGGATGATGTGGTGCTAAGCGGTGAGGACGATCTCCCTCTGTCTGCAGATTGGCTCGACACTGTCATTTTACATGCAAGCCACGTACAGTGTAAGCTCGCTGCAACAGACCTCGATAACGATCTGGATTCCGGTAAACTGTAATAGAAGCGCAGCCAAATCTGGATTCCGGTAAACTGCAATAGAAACGCAGTCAAACCTCTATATAACCAAGTTGTATTTGCAGTGAAAAACTTCGTTATATCGAGAATTTTGTTATATCGAGGTTTTGTTAATTCAATAGAACTGAGATGGGGAAATAAAAATTGTTCGTTACATAGCAAATTTCATTAAATCGAGGTTCGTTATATCGAGCTTTTACTGTATACCAAATGGAAGTGCCTGCTGTTAGAACAGATTTTGGGTTGTCCACAGGTGTTTGCTATAAAAACAGCATGACTTACAATTTAGTATACAATTGCACTAATAAATGTAGTCAATAGCATAGTAACTGCTGTTATAACAGTCACTTCTAATATATCTATAACTAGCTGCATTGTAATGCGGTTGTACTATAATTTCATTTTCTGACGCCGGACTGAAAAAATGATCTCACCACCTTCCGAATGCATCTGCGCAGTTGCTGTTAGTGCCATGTGGGCAGCTCTCACTGTTTGTTCGCTATGCTTAGGAACGAGATGATTTATAGTCTCAAGTCAAAAGCTTATTCTTAGGTTATTCCAGCATTTTCTAACAAGCATCATTCACATTTTGCGCAATTTTAAAAAGCGAAGAATTAAGGAGAAGTCTGTTGGCTCTACAATTCAAAGACCACATACCGTTGCCGTGTGCTGTGCTACATGAAACAACAGCGAATTGCAGCTGGTGGGACAGCAGCAGTAGAGAGAAATCTTTGGTGAGATTGATGCTTCGGACGGAGTGAGGACGCTCGGCTCTCTTGCGTCCCCTGTCATTCATCTTCCCCATGCAGCTCTTGCATGTATTCTGATGTTCGGCATCCCCAATGACGCGTGCACAGTGGCTAGAGTCAGTGTCAGTTATGCAGCTACAAAGAGATGGGGTAAGCATTCCTATAGCAATGCCACCAGACGGTGTGGATAGCTCAGATGCTAGACCTTATAACGAAGTGTGTTTATACACGATTTCAATGTTACAAAATTTCACTGCAACCGCGAAGGATTACCAAGACAATAAATGGAAACTCCCACAGATGCAGATGGTCAAATGGGTAAATTACAAGTGGCTGCTTGCGTGTGTCTCCTTTTTTTAGTACAGCCGTGGCGGCGCATAGATGTAAGCGTGTAGTTTGGAAAATTTTGCAGCCCTACATTTTACCAACTTCTTTATATTGAAGTTTTGCTCCAGTTGCACCCTCGTAAACTATGCCCTGTGTTTTAGGTGAGTCCTATACCCTGCTCAACGGAGAACAAAAACACATCTTGTGAAGTAAATTCAGCCTAATACACTGCTCAGAAGACAAGTTGGGGACGTAGTGAATCCAGATAACAGTAAAGAAAAGGAGTGAAAATAGTGGAAGATGGCAGAGAAAAAAAAAGCAAGAGAATTTATTTTAGCCACTAGCCACTGACCACTCTAGCCACTAGCCACTCTTAACATTCAGTGATATTCAGTATGAGGCTATTTAGCAAGTATACAAGGTACTGTGGCACATTCATCATGCAAATGTATGGTGCGAGCAAAGTGTTACTACTCTTGCAAGTTTGAGAGAGAAAGAAACTCGGTTAAAATTTTCATCCTGTCCCCAAAATACTGTTTTGTCAACATTTTTTTTTCTTATGTTCGCTATGAGACACCGTTTATTACACTAGGTTGGTTTCTTTCCTCAATTTCAGATGAAAATTCACTCGGCACTTGGAGCAAGCTTGTGGTGCACGTCGTCACCGAACAAAGCACGTACACGGACGAAGGTGTGCGCACCGTCGCCTCCCTTGCACTCGCCAAACTGATGTCAATCAAGTTAGTATTGATGCCCCTTTTTGCGTGATTACAAACAGGCATGGTCGTCATCTTCAGCGAATGCATCTAACCTATCCGGTTGCTGAGTGTCACAGATATGAGCAAGAGCTATTGATCACTTCCGGTCGAAATTGTCGGAACAGCTATGGTCTGTTTTTGCCTTACGTGTGTATCTTTGTGAAGGGCTCAGCAGTAGTATTTGGTCAAGGTCGTGACTGTTTTCAGTGACAAGCCATGTATTCAACACAAGCTCTACCCTCAATATAGAACTGCACCTACTCTCCAAGTGTCCGTGCTCCAAAACATAGTGCCCGAAAGCTGCCGATATTGAAAAGTTTACCTCCATTGTGGTGTTATAGAAACAAGCAAACATAATTGGCTGGTGCATATATACAAATTCTATTTTACCTAGTTAGTGGTGTATTTGAATCTGCAATCTTAGGTTCCAAGTAAAGGTGCATCATTCCAAAAGGGAGAGTGAATAGCAAGAAGCAAGCAGAACACTCCTTGTATCAAATTGTCATGGCATTAGTGAGCACTGAGTGCACTCTGTCCCCGACACACAACCCCACATCACATACATTTGTAGAGTTCCAAGTCGGGCTAGTTGGTTGACATGCATGGTATATTTTTTTAAACTGCGCTAACCCACATGGACAAGGACGAGGCAGACAAGACGTGCACAGACTCGCAACTGAGTGTTTAATGGGTGAAAATGACATATATACAGAGAAAAATGAATACATCTGATTGGTTGACCCATTAAACATTCAGTTGCGAGTCTGCGCACGTCTTGTCTGCCTCGTCCTTGTCCGTGTGGGTTAGCGCAGTTAAAAAATATACCATACATACATTTGTGTTTATTCTGGCTTGATGCTACATGCATCCCTCATTTGCATCTTTATTGTGCAGTGCGGAGTTCTGCGAGCAGCACTTGGCCCTGTTGTTTGACATCATGGAGAACTCGCCGGATCCCGTGATCCGCACAAACCTGGTCGTGGCGGTGGGTGACCTCATGGTCCGCTTTCCTAATCTGCTGCATACCTGGACAGAGAAGATCTATGCCCGGTATGTTGGTTGCCAACCAGCAGTACAACTCTTTCCGTGATTATTCATCCCCACTGTGTTCTTGCTATTAGAGAAAGACTTGACCTCCCTCTCTCTTCCACCCCTTTTTTTTTTTTTTCGTCCTAAGAAAAAGCCAATGGGGGTGCATGCACCATGCTTTGATTGGCAAATTAAAGAACCTGAGCCAGTTAAAAATTTTTAAGCAGAAATTTTTCACTGCCGCATCCCTTACAGTCCATTGTTGAGACATTAAACCCCATGAATAGTATTCGTTATAAGGCATTTCTGAGCTGCTGCTGTAAGCTCGATGGCTCGATGACTATAGCGTTCTGCTGCTGAACACTAGGTCCTGGGTTCGATGCCCGGCCACATTCAGATGGGGGCAGAATGCGAAAATGTTGTGTACGTGCTTTTGCTGCCCATTAAAGAGCCCCAAGTGGTCAGAATTAATCCTGAGGCCTTCCACTACAGTGTCCCTTATAACCCTCTGTGCCATTTCAGAGCGTTAAACCTCGCAATTTGAGTTCTTTAGTGATCAAGAATTGCATTTCTGTGTAAGCTTGTGCTCAAGCAGAGTGTCAATGTGTGTTGAATAAAAACAGGTTGCAAGACCCATCGCGAGACGTCAAGATGGGCACGTTGAAAACAGTCAGCTTCCTCATTCTCAACGACATGATCAAGGTCAAAGGTCAGATCAGCGACATTGCTGCCATGGTTATGGATAAGGACGCTGAACTTGCGGACATGTGCCGGAACTTCTTCTTTGAGCTTGGGAGCAAGGTTTGTTGCATTTGTGATCTGTTTGACTAGTCTCATGAAGAAACTAGCCCCTTTTTCTACTATTTGACCCTTTAAGCTCATTTTCTTTAAAAAAGTTGCATCATGGCTAAATTGTTTCGCGTGATATTCTTGGGTAAGGGGGTTAAAATGTGGAACTATGACTACTAATTGTCTGGGAAATCTAATTCAGTAAAAAATGTAACAATAATAGAATGTCTATCGCAATTTTTGTTGTGAAAGAAAAAAAAAGAAAAACAATGTTTGATGTTTTGCGCTTGCAAAAAGCCATTTGAAAAGGGGTTATGACAATGTAGGGTTGTCATAAACCAAAAAGCAAAGGGGAAAAATTGTCATCCGTGTGAGTGTAGCACAAAGCTGCGAATGTAGTGCTGTGGGATTTGCACAACTGATTTGCCGAACCAAAAAGTGACGATCGCTCATGACGAGATGAGGTGGTCAAGATCCCTTTTAAGGGGTCAGTGACCCCTTACTGACACCATAACTGGGGTGTGTGTCATTTTGTAACACTCATGCCCGCCGCCTGTCCAATGCATTCTGTAGAGCATACAGTCTTTGTCAACAGTATACGGCTTGCTTTGCCTGCGACCGCCAGACTTACCATAGCTTCTTTCACATGTCATAAGTTCCAACACTCTAAAGCATGAAAAAAACTTTTGCACTTGCCATTCGGAAGTCTGGATCATCAGGAGCACCACTGGAACTGCACCACACAGCCGAACAACATATGTGGTGAAAGCAGGGAGTAGCAGATATATTTTTGCTAAAGGTTGGGTGTCATTGGTCCACTTGGTGTGACAAAATGACAAACTTGTGAACAGAACTGCAGGAGCAGACTAAGTTAATATGCGCACATCAAGCAGTGGATGTGTTTATTGCACATTGTTAGTTTGCATTGTGGCTTCCAAACATGGAATAGCAGATGTATATACAGTAGAACCTCAATTAAATGTTCATTAATCCGATCGATACAGATGAAGTAGTGTAGGCAATCCAAGGATCGTAGACTTGAAATGAAGTGAAGCAGTACATTGCTGATCTTTACTGTTCATTTAAAGCTGTCCTGCTCTTTCAACTCAAAAGGTGTCCTGTGTGTTTTTTACATGCTGCAGGGAAATGCCTTGTACAACCTGCTGCCCGACATCATCAGCCATTTATCAGATGAAGAACATGGCATAGACGAAAACAGTTTCCATATTGTCATGAAGTAAGCACATTTTTGTCATAGTATGATTTCTTGAGAATCATGTACAGCACATTGTCTTATAGACCAGTCCCACTGCTCATCCGCACAACAAATCCTTGCAATATTTCGAGAGTGTGTTTGTATCCAGAGCCAGCACCAGGATTTTTCTGTTGGTGGGGCAGAGCGAGACTCTTCATTTTCGGTGGGGGTGTGGGGAGACACTCTATCACTTAGAACTCTGGGGGGGGGGGGAGTCAGGAGGAAATATGGGGGGGGGTGGACCCCCCCTTTTTAGAGCTGCTTCTGCTTGCATCCTTCATTTAACGCACCTGATGTAATATTTTTATTGCGCTGGCAATAATATGGACACTTCAGGCGCATTTTTGTCATTGTCATGGTTTTCTGTATAAAGTCCAAGGTCGATAACACCCTCGCCATGCGCAGTATGCTGTATGTGCAAGTGAAAGCATGCGAGGGTGAGCCGACGATCACGGCTCAGAACGGAGGAAAGCTGGGAGGAAGCACGCCGTCTTCCATCGTGTGCATGGCAACGGGGGAGGGGAGGGGGTTGTATACTCTTCGGCAGCAACTACGTATGGTGTGGTTGCGCATTCTTTATCTGGAAGGCGATCTGCTTTGGGGGCACAGTCTAGGCGGGCCGACGGCTCGTAGCTTTACGTGTACTGTGTTCTGTCTGCGTTGAAGCGGTCGACAGCACAAAGGTCACTTCACTCGCTACTGTGGCCGCGCTTCCTCACTCCAGTGTTTTGACAGCGAGTTTTCGTGGTCATGGAGTGTGATGTGTTCTTGTTTGCCTTTGTGCGCTGACACCATGCTTGTTAATTTAGTTAGTAAGCAAATGTTTACAAGCTTATGCGGCCGATAAAACTACTGGTATCCTTACTTCGTATAGCTGTCTGCTAATTTGCTATCGCAATCAATGCTTCGCCTTTCGCGCGGAACTTCGACTTTTTTTAATGGTACAGTGCAGTCCACATATAACGATATATCAGTTATAACGATGATTCGACCTAAGAGTACAAATTATGCATTAAGGCTATGAGAAAGAAACTCGTATATAACGATATATTATTCATCGCATATCGGATATAACGATCGAAATCTTGCTTCTGGGCAGCGTTCATGCAGAATAATCGTGAAATTTGCGTTCCTAAGTTCCTTGTTTGCCTACGTGAGTTCGTATTTGCCGCCATAACCGCGCAGCGCATCCCGCCCACCCGCCGATTGCGAACGGAAGCCACGGAGAGCATTGCAAGTTTGCGCAGCGTGCACAAGATGGTGCCAGCTGCTTTGCGTCCACATTGCCAGCGGTCGCGCGAGCGTTCAGAGCAGAGCAGAGCAGAGCAGAGCAGAGCAGAGCAGAGGAGAGGGGGGAAAAAAGTGGAGTGGCGCCTGCGTGGCCTACACTGCCTTTACAATCTCCCGCCATAGAATAAAGATCAACGAGCACGGAAATTTGCCGCAGAAGCAGCGGGAGGTGCGCCGACAAAGCGCGAAGCCATGTCTCTCGAGACAAAGCTGCAAGTTTAGCAAGACTCGAAGAAGTACGAGCTCGCACAGTCTATGATATCGACGATTATGAAAACCGGGAGCGCCACGATCATGAAGACTAGAAGCAGTGGCCATGTCGATCAACGGAAAAGGCAGGCTTTGTGCGCCAGGACGAAACCCTCATGGGTGAAACTAACACAGTGGAAGCCGCTGACATTACCGAAATCTGGGAGTACGTCGCTACTCATGATGAAACAGGTGGTGCTTCGATGTAGGAGTTTCTAAGTGCAGGTAATGCTACCTCGTTCTGCGAAGACATCTCCGCCGGGGCGATCGTTGTCCCGACAGACGGCGGCGTTGTGCGACAGAGGCGACGACAGCAGCGGCGGTGACGACGAGATTGACAATGGCCCGTCATTGACACCATCCCCGATGTTCAACCAAAGTGCAATGTCGTCGATCGAGTCGCTCATTGATTTCACGCACGCTAAATTATAGCCACCAGTGTTCGCGCAGCAGCTGGACGCAATGCATACGGAGGTTGTGAATCCGAAACTTCTGCGCAAGCAAGCGCAGATTTCTATCTCAGTGCACCTAACGATTGAGACGCTATTTAGAAGTATAAATAAACATTTTGTTTTTCCCAGCCTACTTTCTACAACGTCCATTTTTACCGCAAGTGGCAAATTTGGTTTCGGGACTTCAAAAATATATTTGTTTTTGTTTTTTTAACGGCTAGTGATGATCGGTTATAACGATCGGATTTTTCGTTCTTCTTGATATCGTTATAAGTGGACTGCACTGTATTGCTCCAGATGATGTGTACTTAAATGTATTCCGGGCAAAGCAGACCAAGTAATGCAGCAATAAATAGTATTAAATTTTATAATCCTGCAATGTAGCCTTTATGTGAAATTTCAGCGCATGTGATCCAACTGGTTCATAAATACCTTACCCACTTACACAGCATTCAGCTTGTAGGGATCAAAGCACAAGGCTCAGCTTTGATACCAATGGTTTGCGATAGGGAATACGTTTATGAAATGTATAAAAGCGTTGTTATTTCTCTCTGTATTGTGGGTCATTTGCCTTCGTTCTTCACCACAGCACAGGACTTCAAATGGGACTGCTTCTTTTGTTAATTACAAGCATAGTTTTACTGTTTGTTGGGTTACTGTAGCAGGGTTATGCTGTATTTCTAACGCAATATCTTATACAGCTTCCCCTACCTCTGCCTCATTTTAGAACTGCCCAAGAACGTGGGTCACTGCACTAAAGTTTGTTTTGTTCCTTTTTTTTTTTTTTTTTCTCGCTTCTAGGCTGCTCTTCTCGTGCATCAGCAAGGACAAACAACTCGAAAACTTTGTGGAAAAGCTGTGCTTCAGATTCATGCTTATGACGTAAGTATATTTATTATTGCTATTGTTGCTACTACTACTACTACTGCTACTACTGCTAGTACTATCAATTACTACTAGAACTTATTTTTGAGGTATCTGGATGCTGTTTTTCTAGGCAAAGCACAATATTGGAATCCAGAACTGTTTCAGAAAATCAGGGGATTGTTTTCTTTTTTACACTCTTACCAGTGAAAACTAACTTAAATCTATATAGTTTTAAAAATAATATTGAAAAACATCTATGGTATATACAATTAAAAACAAAATTTCGGGCAACTCAACATCATCGTTGTCACTTAGTAGCATTTTGTGAGAAATAAGTGTTTTAAGCCACGGTATAGTGATTTCACCCTAAAAAAAGGTTGCCAGCACTGTCTAGCATGTACGCAAGTTGTCTTGCGTGGATGCACGTCTCTGGATCAAGTTATACACAACTGTAAGCGTAATCATCCTGTCTCATGCTTCTGGCTAGGTTCGCATATCACATTGTTAGTTCATGTTTATAATTTTGACATTACATTTTAACTTTCTGTGTCGTGAAGAGCATACTTGTTTTATGGATGTGCCAACATAGTACAGTCGACGTCCAATTTTTTGGACTCCCTAGTGGCCGCGAAAACGTCCGAAAAATCGGGCAGTCCGAAAAAAACGAATGCATGCCTTTTACTGCTCCCAAGGGCTCAAATCACCACTGGCATATCCGAAATAGCTCTGAAGGCCTGCCAGTACACTTATTAGACATATCGTAGCTCGTACGGTGATAGGAGACGGCCGGTGCACCGGTGTACAAGTAGGGTTGTTTGTTTTCGGGTTTTATATTTTTTTAAATTCGGGGCATAAATATTGGGCGCTATTTTTCAGGCTGATAATCGGGGAGAAATCGGGCTTTTTGTGAAACTGTTCCGAAATTCGGGGGTTTTTTTGAGGGGGGGCTAAACTTACAAATGTACTAAGCACCTAATACATTACATTTGTTTTTGTTTTGTTTTTTTATCGGAGGGTATCATAAGTTTTATAACGCTTACGCGTTAAAACTACTGCTCTGTTTCAAGCTTGCGATTGAGGGGACATCAATGTATTCTGGTAAATACTCCGAAGTTTGGCCTTTGTTTGGAAATTAATAGGCAATAATCACAGTAAAGAGCATTGATAACTTCTAGGAAATTAAACATTTTATTCATGAAAAGCTGGTTCACCAATGCCTATCATCACCTTTCTTCAGCTGGCCTCCATAGAATGTCAACTCAGAGTTTGGTGCGCTCGTTGGGCATTTGGTTGAGAGCCGTGTAGCGCCCACAGTGCTGCACGTAACTTGTGAAATGAAGTCACTGGACTTCACTTAAGCCAACAGGATCTAACTTATTTGCCCTGAGGCAGGGTAGCTAGTGCGTGTGCACCATGCGCATGAGTTAGTATGTGGCTTTGGAATTTGGGGAGAAGTCGCGTTTAACCTGATTCTCCTGAAACAGGTTCGGGGTGTAAAAATCAGGTAAAATCGGGTTTTACCCGAAAACAAACAACCCTATGTATAAGGAATACATACCGTGTCCCGTGACAATTGCCCCTTCCCACTCTTGGCATGCTTCACTGCAATACTTTGCGTATGCTTCATCGCCTAACACTGTTGTATTGAGGCGAAGCTGACTTTCTGTAACCGGCCTTATGCAATGCGCCGTGCTTTCCGAGCTTCCAAGACATTGGTGCAGATTACAAAGGTGGAGACGGCTCCATTGCCAGCAGCGGTGAATTGCTTCAATGAAAAACACGGCACCGAACAGAAAGAAGCTTGGTAGCAAACATCGAAGTAGCTAGGCCTAGCATTGCTGCGGTGGTGTCTACCACTGCCAGCGGATCTGCGTGCGAGAGCGCCGGTTGGAGGCGACGAGATAAGCAAAATGGCAGCGATGGTGGCTTCGATTAATGGCGTTTCGGACCTGCGGTCATGACGAAAAGTATGGAAAATCGGACGGCGAAGGTTTTTTGCATCCGAAATTTAAGACGTTTTGTAATTGACACTATGGGGCGGTGCCACGAAGGCGTCTGAATTATCCGGCATATCCGAAAAATCAGGCACCCGGAAAATCGGTCGTTGACTGTATAGGTGTTTTGAAGACCCTTGTGCAGCAATCTAATGTATGCCATTGCCTGTTCGCGTTGTTGCAGGACGGAGCGCCACTGGCGTGATCTCGCGTACTGCTTGTCGCTCATTCCATTTGGAGAACGGGGCATCAAGAAGCTGCACGAAAACGTAGTCTGCTTTGCAGACAAAATGCACGTGGACGCCGTGTATGAAAGCATCACAGGCATCATATCAAGTGAGATGTCCTTTCTTTTTTTTATTGTTCTGCAATTGCAGCTTTAACCCAAAACCCCTTACATGATATATTTTCTTCATTTCAGACGCGAAAAAAGCCCAGCTATTGAAAGCCGATGTTAAGGTGAGTGATTCTTTAAAAAAATAAGGACGTTAGTATATCTTCAGAGTCACGGCAGCAATTTTGTACCATGCATATTCACGTCGTTTTCTCCCTCGCAAGAGCAGTGTTCCGAATTGGGCATTCATAACCAAGACATGGGCATCTCTTACGAAAGCCTTCCCTCCCCTACTACGGACACGTTGCACTGGTCCCCTTACCGTTTATCTCATTTTAATTTTACAGTTCAAGGATATTTATTGCCTTTTACTATTCCTTATAAGCCAGGTGTATTACTTCACGAAAATCTATTAGTCCACTCAAGATAGAAGTTTTCAGCTTTCTAAGTCTGTAGGCAGCTTAAACAACACTTGGAACAAACCGTAAACAAAGATGGAGTGAGAGAAATGAAAGGTGAAAGAGAAATTAACCAGAACAGAAAAACTTGTTTTACCCGCCATGGTAGCTTAGTGGCTATGGCATTGTGCTGCTAAGCTCGAGGCTGCAGGTTCAATCGCGGCTGCAGCGGCCGCATTTCGAAAGGGATGGAACGCAGAAATGCTTGTGGGGGTACCCAGATTTCGATACACAGTTAAGAATCCCCAGGTGGTCAAAATTAACCCTGATGCCCCCACTATGCCATGCCTCATAATCACATTGTGGTTTTGGCATGTAATACCCCAGAATTTCATTTAGTTTTTTTAATCCAGTTTGCTACCCTATGCTGGGGAATGGGGGAGGTAGAAAGATAAGAAAGCAGAGAGAGAGAGAGACGGAACACAGACATGCGATCACAACCAGTAAACACGGAAGTTTTAGAAATACCTGACTTGCTATTTTGAACACTGTCAAATTCTGCCATGTTGTGTTGTAACTCCAGCATGTCGGTGTTTTCAGCGAATCAGAATAGACGGAGCCGTCCTGTAAGCCGATCAGAGCTGGAAGGATGGTGAATTTGGCAATACATATGGTTGACCTTGAAATCCTGTCAGATCTAATTGGCTCATAGGGCAGCTATGCCCTTGCTAATTAGTTCATTATGCCAACATGCCAGAATTAGATAACGTCATGCATATACGTAGTACATTGTTTTGCTTTTTGCTGGTAACTGTTTTTCGCCTTGTTACCACTGTGAACAAGTTATCGCTTAGTGGAAGGCGAGCCTACTCTATCCAAAATTTCTTCAATGTTGTTGCCGGTTTTGTAGCGAAAGAGTGTTGTCTAAACAGATTGCATGCGCAACACGAATCGTGTTGTACGTTCGCTAAAGTACAGCAAATGCACCAGCGATTAGTCTGGAATGTACAGTGGTACATGTATAAATAGAGGATGGACTTGAATTGTCAGTTCTGATTCGATGACAGATGACTGTGCTCACTGCTATCATTGGGATTTGAGTACTGCTTGTTTTTCTGGGCACAAGTTCACTGAATAAAGAGTTAGGTCGTAACTCACAGTATTGGTAATGTTTGATTCTTTACCATCGCTACAACATGGCAACGTGCCAGAATTTGACAGTCAGAACGTTTATAGGACTTGGCTTACTATAGCTTGAGCTGGACTGTTGAACTCCACACACACACAAGCACACACTGCTCAGCTGCAACTTTCGTGACATTAAGTAATTGTAAAGACGGGATGCAGCTCTGACGTGTTTTGTGCGCAATCTAGCGCGTTAGTGTAAGCTGGAGGGTTCTCATTCCATGTCATTTTCTATCTATACAGAATGATGAAAGTGTGACAAACAAGGTTCCTGTTTCCCTTTGCAGGTGATTCTCGAGGAGTTGGAAGAACTGGTAGAAGAGCTTCGGAACAAGGGCCTCACCGAGAGCGAGCTGGTGCAGAGGACGAAGAAACGCACCACGCAAGCATCAGCCACCAAACGTGGAAGCAAGCAGTCTTGCGCAAGTAAGCGACTGTGCCCTCCAATCTGCGGTACTAATTTGCAATCGGATTCGCGAAAAAGCCACAAAGCTCACTCAGCTGGTGATTATCTTGGAAAGCACAAACTGATTTCGTGGAAACCAATCAAACAAAATACAGTGCAAGTAAAGCTACAAAAGTCTGTTTGCATAAAAGTGCAACTAAGAGGACTTGCAGCAGCAAGTTAGGCAAATACAGATTCATTGTAAAGTCAGAAACTAGTATATCTTGCTTTTAGAACGCACTGTCGCAAAGCATTTCTAGGTAGACGCAGTGTCAAAAGCTAACGGGATACAGTATGTAGTTAGAGAAAAGGCTGAATATTTTCTGAAACTTGGCACGGAGCCAGGATTTTAATTGTGCTACGTGTACTAGTGTACATGACTAGCATAGCGTTGTACCATTGTTTTAATGTGGCTACAAGCTGAAACTGGGCTGATGGTCAACTTTCTTGCAGAATCCGCATCCCGCAAACTTTTGACCCTGCCTGCTCCTCTGCAACTCCTTCTCGGTTATGGTGCCACTAACATGCCTGTTCATCAATCACCACTTCAATTGCCCATGGGCGATTTTTCGGATAAAAATAAAGTTTTTGTGGGCCTACCAACCTTAGAATTTTAAAAATGCTAGTCAAAACCAAAGTACTAAAGTTTGGTGGAAAATACTAAAAGTTTGATTGCTCAAGATGTCTATTTATTAAAGCTTGACAGGCTTTTCTCTGTGGCGATGCTGTAAAAAGGCACTGTGCTCTGTGGTGGCAGCGATAACGACCTGTGCCATAGACAAACAGAAATGTTAATGAAATTTATTCATGAAATATTCGTGTAACAACAGCTGAAATTTGTATCGTATTTGTAGCATTGTATACTGGTTCTATAACTTGGTGTCGCTGCTGCACTGCTAGGACCGTTTAATTGGCTGATTCATAAGATTGGGCTATGAAAAATTGCTCAATTACTGTATTTGCATTCTCTTGGAATACTGTTTTTTTCCTAAGCTAGATGCAAATCAAAAATCCTACAATGACTGGTGTTAACACGACAGTTGTTCACAAGCTCTAAAATCAGGCAGTTTACACATTGAAATCGTAAAATATGGCAGGTATGCACGTGTACCTTCTATGTGGTCATACATTTCTTGATAATCATTATTTTCTGCCATAGCACCTTGACATTCAGGTGCATGAAAGGCTCTCGGCTGTCGTCAAGCTAGCAGCAAATGTTTTTCCGACAAGTGTCAGGTCAGAGCTACTCAGCTATTGTTATGTGGACTTGGAAACAGTCAGGTTTTAAAATAGTCTACATTGATGGCAAAGAAGTGAGACTGTGATTGGCTAAAGCAGAAAAAGGAAAGTATAAATTTGAAGTAAGGTGGAATTAATTACCATATTTAGCAAAGTAAATATAAAATTTGGTTGGCCATGCTTTATTTCCATGAGTATTCTACTGCTATCCAAAACAATATTGGTTACAGCAAAGCAAGTATTTCTTTGCTCACAATTCAAAATATACCATATAGACTCTTGTAAGAGCCGCACCCGTATAAGGGCCGCAACCGCAACTTGACAGTCAAAAATTTGGGGGGGGGGGAATTCGAATGGAGAAACAATCGTGTCTGGTGCCTCGATGCCACGTACGCTGCTTACTTCCACGTGCAGCTACTAGATGGCGAGAGCTACGCATTGACCTCTGATGCAATGGTACATCCGGTGTGGGCACAAGTCGCCGGCTGCGCCGGCACCATTTTGCTCAAAAGGTTCATTCCCGGATAAGGGCTGCACCTCGTCAACATCGTGAAACAAAAGTGCGGTCCTTACACGAGTCTATATGGTATTGTTATTACAGCGAAGCTGTTAGAGGCTAGGTTCCAGGAGATCGCGTCCGGCAACAACCGGAAGTGGATCAATGATGATGATGATGATGATGATTTATTGGCATCCCCTTTGAAACGGGGTGGCGACAAATAGTCACCTAGCCTGCTTGATTTAATCAGGTATACTACACATGTTCTTTATCACGCATTTTTGTATACCTTTTTCAAAATTTTACCTTGTACCGCTGCCTATGATTTTAAGAGATCAGGTTGTATCCATCTTTTCCCTGCTTTTTTTCCACCAGTACTCTAATCGTCTCTTGCTGATCTCTACGGCTGATCTGTTTATGTTTCCTTCCACTTTAAACCCAAGCGCTTCTGGGAGTTGCACGTTACCTACGGTTCTCGCTGGGTGGATCCCGTCGCATTCCATTAGGATGTGCTGAGTGGTCTCTGGATCTTTACTGCAGCATACACATGTCTCATCTAGTTCCGAATATTTGTTCCGATATGTTTTCGTCCTTAGGCAACCGGCTCGAGCCTCAAATAGCAAGGCACTGCCCTTTGTGTTATCGTACAGATTTTCCCTTCTAATTTCTTTCTTCTCATTCTTGTAAATCTCCATTGTCCGTTTCGTTTCCATTCTTTGCATCCAATTCACGGTCTCTATTTCTCTCACTTTCTTTCTGATGACCCCTGGTTGTCTATTTACAGTTTCGATTATCCTGTACTTGGTTGCCAACTTCCTTGACCTCTTCCTCCATTCTGTGTCCACGCTTTTCATGTAGAGATACTTGTGCACTTTAGCCGCCCATTTATTTTCATCCACGTTCCTGAGCCTTTCTTCAAAACTAATTTTGCTTTGTGCTTCTCTGACTTCAAAAGAGGCCCAACCCATGTCTCCATGCACTGCCTCATTTGTCGTATTACCGTGTGCTCCCAAAGCCAACCGGCCTACTGATCTTTGGTTAACTTCCAAACCCGCCAATATATCTGATTTTAAGCATATAATGGCATTTGCGAATGTTAGCGCTGGCACCATTACTCCTTTCCAGATTCCACGCACCACCTCATACTTATTGTGGCCCCACAGTGCTCTGTGTTTCATTAATGCTGCATTCCGCTTCCCCTTTATTTTCAGATTATCTTGGTGGTTGCTTGAGTAATTCTTTCCTTCGTTTATGTGTACGCCGAGGTACTTATATTGCTTCACTATGGGTATTACTTGCTGTTGAATTGACACCACGAAGTTACTCGTGTGTTCATTAAAGATCATAATCCCTGATTTCTCTGTGCTAAACTTAAGGCCTAGATTTGTCGCTGCGTTCCCACAGATATTCGCAAGTATCTGTAAATCTTTTTTATTGTCCGCTAGTAGCACAATGTCGTCTGCGTACATCAATCCAGGGACCTTCTGTTGCACCATTTGTCCATTACGCATGTAGGATAAATCAAAACCTAATTCGCTGTTTTCCAGTCGTCTTTCTATGCCCTTGACGTAAAGCGTGAACAACAATGGTGACAGAGGGCATCCTTGCTTCAATCCTTGGTGAATTCCCACCATTTCATTTCCTTTTCGGCCTTCCCATGCCACTTGTACTTGGTTGTCTCGATATATCTCCCTCAGCAGCTCCACGAAATCGTCATCTATGCCTTCGTATTGAACAATTTCAGACGCGTCGCGCCACCTTGTGGGATTGTATGAAAACGTCGGGATGGCAGCGTTTTTAAACTTTGGGATCGTAAAAAACTGCTTGCTTGCGTAGCTTGCTCTGGAGCTTGCTTGACCTGCGCACCATCAGAATTGTTGTGTGAGCATTGCTTGCTTACTCATAAAAGACGATGACGACGGCAACCTGCACACCATTAGAATTGTTGCGTGACCCAGTGCATATAGGCAAGACACAATGTCGGGTCGGTGTAGTAAGTGTATGATTTAGCTTCGACGACACGGTTTTCTCTCAAGGGCATTGAAAGTCGACTGAACGATGAGACATATACGGCTTTCGTCTTAATAAAATCACGTGTGGTGCATACCCACATTGGATATGCGGGTATTAACCAGGGATATGTGGGAAAGAAATAACGTGTGGCTCATACATATCTGCTGTGTGTTTTCAACCATTCAACATAACTGCCAAATTGATCATTTAAGATATAATGAAACAAAACCAACAGCTTCGCTGGTCTTCCATCTTCACATAGTGGAAGGGCTCTGAATTTTTTCCGTGTTGTATGTGGCTTCGTTATGAGGCTTGACTGTAAAATGGTGGTTAGCTGCTCTAACCATTGCACTTTAGAGAGTTAGAGGGACACTAAAGAAAAGAAATGCTAATTTGTGCTGTATTATTAAATTACCAATCTATATTATCAGAAAGATTCACTCCTATCATGCGGAGAGGCTTTGTAAGCCAGAAAAAAAGCAAAAATTAAAAGCGCGAAGCAACCTTGATGTTCCCACACTAGCTTGCCGTGTTATCGTAGACATCTAGTCAGACCTAGTTAGCTTTAATCGATGAACAGGGACTGCATTGTATTCTAAAAGAGCCGAATACTTAACTTGCAAGTTTCAAGGATTTTTGCTGAGCCACAGTGGCCAAAATAGTAAGAAAATATTTTTCGAAATCCATGATGTCAGACTGACATGTGTGTGCTGCGGTTTTTAATGCCAAATTCAAAAGTAGATCTCTGATCTTTTATTTCTCTTCAAATGATTGAACTATTACCACGAAATTGATGAAAGTGCATTTTTGGAAGAATACTTAATTCGGAATACTTAATACTAATTTTGGAATATGTACTACATTCGGTGCTCTTTACAATGGACCGTAATAATACTGCGAGAAAGGTTCGTAATATCTGAATTCTATCCAAAACTAGGACCACGGTACGGTGTGAAATGGTGGACCTTTGGATATACCGCTGTCTAGTGTTTCGCTATTCATATTGGAAACCCGGAGGCGATTGCAAAAACGATGGAGACTGTAAGTTATAATAAATAAACATAGTTATGCGGCAATCTTACAACCAAGCTGGCAGGACGGCACCTTGTGGAGGCCGGCTGCCGGTAAAATGGCAATTTGTCATTGTGCGAAACATATTTGTTGTCCTCCCTCACCCCCTTAATTTTTTTTCCTTTTACACACAGCACCAAGGAATCAGAAAACACCGGCTCAAGGCAAGAGAAAATTCCGGAAGAAAATATTGCCGCTCTCCGAGAGCAGTGAGGAGGATGAAGAGGAGCAGGCGTCGCCACCGCCGTCCACGCGAAAGGCGCTGCCGCGGCGGCAGTGCAAGGTGCAAATACAGTTCAGCGACAGCAGCGAAGCCGAGATGGGTGATGATGAATGAGTTCCGCGGGCTTGTGCAGGCATAGCCTAAGTAGCTGTGCTCAAGATCGAAAAAAAGATGTCGATGCTGCCACTCGCATGACAACGCCGCTCACTCATCGGCAGGTGCACTATTACATTAACACATGGTCGTCTTTCTCGGGAGTTGAGCGTATGTAAAGAAAAAAACGACACTGCCGCAGTATTTTCTACTTTTGCTTTTGTATACTCTATGTTTTGACTGTAAGCTATGTAGTTGTTGGTTCTCGTCCTCGTATTGTAACGCGATAACGAATAGCTGCATTTAGTGGGCAGCCTGCGTTGAAGCTAAGATGGGCACATTCCTGACAAAAGAAAAAGTGCTGCCTTGGTCATTGGACAATGAAGTGGGTTTTAGTTCTTGTTTTTTTTTTTCATTCTCTCTGATTTTACTTTACAGAAGCCTGTTTATATCTTTGTATTCCCTAATAAGCATGCAGGTGAACAAAAGTACGACCCTTTACAAGTTGTAACTATATTCTTAGTTTAGGAAATATTTTATTTTACAACTGTTTTTTGTTAGCACCAGTACTGACTGTCTGTAGAGGCATAGTACACTGTACCTTGTCTACACATTGACTGTGTTTTTAATTTTATTGTTTATTTTATTGTTATTTTACCCATTTATCCTACACTACTGTTTCAGTGCATTTAGGATGGACTGATTTCTGTCGTCTTACTGGATATTTTTCTATTATTATTATGGAATTGTATTAGGTGTACGAGGAAGACTGGATTTCAAGGGCTGTAACATGGTCGTCTTAGAGCTAGGCTTCACTAAGGTGAAATTAGGTCACATGCCGCCATTGAAATAATTTCCAGAGGACACTGATGTCATCGGGGCCAAGGAAGGTTCATAGTTTTATGTTTTAGTTTATGTTCATAATAAAAAAGAAACAAAAGTGAACGAAAAAGACCACACCAAGGAGCAGACCACCTGTGGTTTGAAAAATAAAACCAATGTTCTTCAGTCATCTTGCTGTGCGCTGAATACAACCGAGTATATATCTAATAACCACGGTAGGACACACCAGACAAAAACGATAGAGTGTGCTGTTTGTTGTTGCCTGATGTTATTAGTTATTCTACCCAGTCGTACTTGGCGCATTACGAGATCAGACAGAACACGAACTTGCCTAAAAATTTTTCAATGTGTTCTGCTTTTGCCACCATGGCCAAAGACAGAAAGTGGACTGGGATGGAGGATGCAAAGGTTGTGGCTTCGAACCCCCACAGGTTAGGCGAGTTCTCTTTGCCTGTTTTTCTGATTTGTCAAGAATGTGAATGGAAATATACTGCCACATAATCGGACAAAAAAAAAAAAAAGAAATGCTTCAGTCAGGGGTTTTTTATTCTTGAAACCAGAATGCAGGTCCTCTGCTTCCGCCTCATCTGGTATGCTATGCAATTTTTCTGTGCTTTTGTAGCTCAGTAACTGTTGACTACTTTGATAGTCACTTCACAGGCCCCTCCTTCTTTCAAATCTGGTTCTTCTCGCGTGAAGAACCATCATTGAAACATTGTCACTGAAACATTAATGCTCTTACGAGCTTACTTCTTCATTTCGGATTGTACATACCTTACTCGCTTATAGACGGGAGGCTAAAATTTTAGTGCTAGGGTATGGATGAATGGTGAAAGATAGTTACATTCATCTTTTGGGAACTTGGGACAAAACAGGCACAAGTCTAGACACACACAGGAGCTCGTACTAGAAGTGAACTTTGCAATGGATGAGAAAAAATGTATTAACACAGCTGAAACTAAACCCTTGCAAAGTTAATTTCTAGTTATATGAGCAAGCCGCATTGCGATGCTACCGAATAAAATGAGTCAGGTATGAGAGAGAACTGAAAAGAGCCACGACACAGAGGGAAAGAATCAAGATACTCGCAAGTCATTGCATTTTGTCTGCATTGTATGTTCTTCCTTCTCCTTCTCTTTGATTTTCCATATTAGAGAGTACGATAAGCAGGGTATATCAGCAAAAGGCCATATGCAATAAGCAGATTAGATATAGGGTACAGTCTTGCACTGTCTGACAAGCTCTACTGCGTAGAAAGTACACTGTGAAGATCTGCTGTGCGCATTATTTATTCATGCATACATTACATAGGCCCACTGCTTCTTTCTACAGTAAGTGGCAGTATAATGTTGAGAGCACTGTAAAAAAAATAAAAAATATTCCTGTGTAATATTACTGCACATCACTCATTTTTAGCCTCGACCTTGGTGCCAATATTTGTTCATTGACTGAGAAGAATGTCACTGTCTAAGCCTTGATCTATGTCAGTCAAGTTCCACAGGCCCACAATCTCAACTGCTGATGGCTGAAGGACAGGGCACTGCAGAATAGATGCGACTTAACGTTGGTCTGGACGTTGCTTATCTGAGAAACACAAGTGCGTGTTTTTGCATTTGTTTACGTTCCTCTTTCGCAACAGCAATTTCCTGTGGTCTTCCACTATCGTATTCTTATTTTTTTTTTCATTCATAGAAACCTAGTAAGCAATGACTTGCAAAAACAGCTTCCGTGTAGTGGAGCAGTGCTTTTAACCATTTTTGCCACTTGCCTTTCAAAATCACTGAGGTCAACCAACTACACGTCCATCTTTTTCATGCTCCCATTTATTTCGCCTATAGAACAAGCATGTGCCACCATTATTTCAGAATTCAGAATTTGTTTCATCTTTGCTTTCCCGGATGGGAAAGGACACTGCGAATTTCATGTGTTGTCATTGAATCTGTGGTCACAAATTCAGCCTCTCCGTTTTTCTTCCATGGCTGCTGCATACTATCATCATTGTACATGTTTCCTCATCTCTCATTATCACAGTAACATTGAGCTATTCTATAGCCACCATGAATGTGATGCATTTGCTGTGCTGTCTTATGTTAAAAACGCTGTCATTGGGCTGATTGCCTGAAGCAATATGTATATGCTGAAGAATAAAATACTGTGCCGTGAAAGTTTCTTTGTACTGTAAGTCCTAAAAAATATTTCGCCGCCATGAACTCAATGCAAGCGCAACTCTGCATGAATCACGGGATATATGTATATATAACTAAAGCGTTCTGAAATCTACGATTCACATCATGCTTTTTTTGTATGCGTGTAGTAGTTATGATGTGAACTAGAACCGTATTATACGATGTGAGCCATAGCCGTGGACTTCAAAATGCTTTAGTTTTGGTACAGGGGGACCCGTCCTTTCGTGTCAGTCGCATCGTTTAATCATTCGAACTATGTTCGAGTTCAAAGAAACTAATTTTAATGACCATACCTACGGACCTCCCGAAAAACTTGCGTGCAATCCCCCATCAATAAGTATTTTTTCGGGGATATCCCTACAAGGTGAATATCCATACGGATGTCTAGAAGTCCTGGGTAAGGAAGGGGGGGCGCGGCTTTAGCATTGCGAAATTTAACTGAAGAATCAATATTTTGAAAATTGCATTTTCAGTTTCTGACTCCTTTTCTATCTCATTTCAAAATTTCTTTACCGAAAACCGTGTAGAAATGGTGTCAAAATTTTTTATCTAAGCTAAGGTGGCGACTAATTTCTTGGAAATAGCAAAAAAAAAAACGGTATTTTTCAAGCCGCGATGTCTTCGCAACCGCATAAGCGCAGTCATCTTGGTCTCTGTGAATAGCATGATTCTCCGTCTTCAAATTTGGTGCCTAGGCCAGCTGAGCCCGGCAAGCGCACAGCAAGCAAAATTTTCAAGGTCACGCGATAGATTCTGATTGGCAGCGTGCGCCACCCGCGGTCCCGTAAGACTGCTCGAGTTGAGGCCACCGATCACTAAAAAAGTCTTAGTTTCGCTCGAAAGGAGAAGCATCAATCGCGATAGCAAATTAGTAGATAGCTATGCTAGTAAAGATAGTAGTTTTACTGGCTGTATAAACTTGGACACATTCACTGAATTAACAAGCATGGTGTTAGCGCGCACAAGCAAAAATGAATATATAACACTGGATGACCGCAGACAACCACTCAAAACGCTGGCGTGAGCAAGCGCGACAGCAGCAGCGAGCGAAGGTTCGTGCGGTCTATCGCTTCAACAGAAACTGAGCGGCGAAAGCACAGCGCATACAAAGGTAGGAGCTGTGTGCAGATCGCTTTGAAGATAGGTGCGCGTGACCACTCGCAGCAGCACAAAGTATAAGCGCGTAGTTTGTGGCAGAGTAGAAGCCGCACCCCCTCCCTCCCGCGCTGCCTTAATGCCCACTTTGCTCCTTTCACTCGCAGATCCGCTTGCGCCTGGTTGTTAAATGCGCAGTTGGTTTCGTAGCACAACATCGCACCCCCCGGCACAAGAAGGGGAAGGGGGGGGGGGTAACCCCCCCTTTTGTTTAACCCCTTTTCTTTCCTTGCGCATTTGAGTACTGCAACTAAGATGTAATACGCACAATCATCTGGACAGTTGCAAACTTGCACAAAAAGCGCATTTTTTGACAATTTCCCGTGAAGAAATTGAAATTAGTGCTGTTTAGATGGTATTGGCAAACTGTCAACCCCCCCCCCCCCCCCCTGGCAGAGATCCTGGGTGCGCTACTGGCTTTACAGTGGGTCGAGCGGAGTAACTGTAGCGGCGGTGCTGTCGTCGCCCGCACTTGAAGTGAGTGTGCGCCGCTTCTGTGTCTGCACGTTTTTCGATGTCCGTACGCGTCGTTGCGGAACGTCGCTTCTTTTTGCGCCTTTTTCTGCATCAGTGTTTATGACGCCGCCCAAGCGGTGGTTAAACCACTGTTACGCGCCAGGCTGCGCAACTGGCTATGCAAGAATAGCCCAGGAGCGCAAGTTATCGCTTTTTAAGGCTCCTAAAGATGAACACCAAAGGCTTCCTCATATTGGCAAAGCCTTTAGCGCAATTCAAAAAAGACAGGGACGTGACAGAGACACAGGATAGCGCTGTCCTGTTGGCAAAGCCTTTAGCGCAATTCAAAAAAGACTAGGGACGTGACAGAGACACAGGATAGCGCTGTCCTGTGTCTCTTGCAACAGCAATAACTGTTGGACAAATAAAGCTTATTCATATATCCTATCCTACACCAACATAGTTTGTGATGGCGACAGCCGCACTTTCCTGGCTTTGTGTCAAAACGAAACATATGGTTTCATGGAGCTTCTGAAAAAATCATAACGCTTATAAAGAAAGATTGCATCAACCATGTCAAAAAGAGAATGGAAACAGCTCTACGCACGCTCATCACTGAAAGTAAAAAAGACCAATAACCCATTGGAGGAAAAGGTGGCTTGACACAAAATCTAATTTAAAAAGTTGACAGACTATTATGCTCAGACTCTAAGAGAGAATGCTGATGTGGAAGAAATGCAGAGAGCCGTAATGGTTACATTTTACCACATCACTTCAACCGACGATGATCCGCACCACGCGACCTTTGTCCACCAGGTCCTGATAGCTGGTGCCCTGTTACCTGTGTATCAGCGATTTTCGAAACCACATCAATTCTCAGGGCAAAAAAACTCAAAATACCACTGAGGAGCCTACACTCGATCGTATGGTCCGTTCTGCCAAAAGAACAACACGCTTCATTGATAGCTGCGGAAACTGCCATCAATGAAGCGGTCTGCAGGTGTAATACTAGAAATCTCCGTGCATATGCAGAACATTGCTTAACTCTTGGTCGTTAGTCTGGAAAGCTCAGGCTAAAGATCAGATGGCCAAGCGATGCCGCATTGCAAAAAAAAATTGGCCGCATATCTGCTTGCTTTGCTGCGAAATGACGTCGAAAGACGATAGTCTTGTGCCGCCCCTGATATGTAACACCCTCTCTTCTCCCCCCTCCCACCCCTCACACTCTTACCTTCCCCTCTCACTCCTCCCATGATGGATGCTATGGAGGTTTTGCTGAATTCAATTCAAATTTCCCGCGTATGCCCTGCTGTCGTGCCATCTGTTGGGACCTTTTATTACTGTTGGCTTAAAGCCGGTTAGTTACAGTCTTGCAGAGCCGCGGTATTCTAGCCACTGTAGCCGCGACTTCAGTGTTCAGTCTCTTCGACACCATTTCTAGACTCGACCATTTCTAACACGTTGATGTTTCATTTACTAAGGTAAAACCAGTCCAATGTGTATTCTTAATTAAATGAACGCTGCGGATCACGGTTATGTACATATATTTTGCCTCAAATAGGCCTGAGGATTGCGCTGTATAATGTTTATGCGTATGACCCCATGCCACCAGTGCTAGTAGCTTGGTTGGTATTTTCTTTAAAACACAAAGGATGTAACCCTGGTGCCTATCAAATTAACAACTTCGAACTTCTTTTTCCCTAATGTTTTTCTGGCATGTTAATTGCTGAGCTCATGGAGCAGATATCTTGGTAACTACCTTACACATTTTGATTGCGTTTGTTTTGTAAGGCTCCGTTGACTGTACTTTAACGCTCTTCCTATTTCTTTTTTTTTTATCCTAGTGTCATAGAGTAACATACCTAGTGTTTCAAGAACTCTTAATATGGTTCCTTGTTTGCAATGCAAGTGTGCTCACTGCAGTGACACTGGAGAAAACGTAGACTACAAATTTTAGTGTTCCAAAAAAATTAATTTCCAGAACGCTGTCTCCTTCTGCATACATTTAACTGTGCATACAGTATTTAACAAACTTTTTACTTAATTTTGTAAATGCTCCAGTCCCTCCACGAGGTTCAATAAAGAAATAATATGTCTAGCAAAAGGTTTTGGTGGTATCGCTTTGAAATTCTTATGAAAGCATCATAGAGCCATTCTCAGTCTACGCCAATTTTCATCAACATCCACTAAGGAACAAGAAAATTGGTACCGAAAGCCACGCCCCCCTAAAAATTCTAAAAAAATACTAGATACTAGATCTGGGAGATGTGTGCAGCAAAACTCAACCAAACGCTTTGTCGGCACTTCGCAGGGTGAATGCCCTAAACCCAGATACTAAAAGGAAAGCACAGATGCTGCTACCCTATCAGGCAGTGGGAGGACTGTAAGGCATATCCACATGAAAAGGTTGTGTGGATGACACCATTTTCGAGATATGTGGCATCAAACTTGCAGTAAAAATGCGCTGTCATTCCAGTTTTAACAAAATGCCATTTCATGCTTTGAAGCACAACAGTAACTGGATAACCTAGCTGTGTATTTCGTCACAAAGTTTAGGAAGTAATATCCCGAAACTGGTGTCATCCTGGGAAGTTGTTTCAGTGAATCTGGCTTGCAAACTCCCAGACTACAATTTGTATATAAATTGCAATATGTGCCGTAAGGCAATTAGTTAGAAACTTAATTAGTAGATTTTTGTTAATTAGTCTGTTATGCATTTTCGATTTTTAAGCAAATAATGTACTAATAATATGTAAAGCTTTTAGGTGTACTCCTGAGATGGCAGAAGTTATGTTCCATAATGATCTGCATTCTCATTCTTGATTTTATACTTCGTGCGGACGCTCGCGCGGTTCTCACCTGCCTTCTGATGCTTTCCCTGCATGGCTCTCGCTTCTCCTGTAATCCGGCTACCCCGGGTAGCTGTGCGCTGCTAACGCCACCTTACGGCAGGGTTACTAGGGTACAGAAGGACCTTTTGCTCTTTAACTTGGGGTCAGTAATATGCAAGGACATCTCGCAAGGTGGCCTGCACGCTTTGCGGGACCGTCCCGAGAAAGGCTTCGAAGCGAGGCATCAGGATGGATGAACACGATAGTTCGACTGTACACGTGAACGATTAGGCGTTCGTGTCCGGCATGGGGCAAACATATGTATTCACTCGATATACTGTCGCGGTGAGTGGGACTTCCTCGATTTGTCAGCGCCCATCGACACGTTCCATTGATGTGATTCGGCTAGCTGGCATTGGTTAATAGAAGGCGCAATGCCATTTATTTGGTGCAAAAATTAATGAATTAGCTACTTTCCATTTCGGTTTTGGCTTTTTTTCATGAGTACCGTACGGCAGCAGTCGGTTTGTAGTGATGCAATTTGATAAACAATTCGAAGTGCCTAGAACATAAATGTGTGAAACAAGATAACATGCTCACCAATCTGCTGTGCAGTGAAGGCAAAATATAGGTTTGCACACCATTACTCTCTAAAACCTTGCTGGACAAGGTTATAACAAAGATTACTATAAAACTGATGCTGTAGCAAGTCAAAATGCTATTGTTACCAACATTTGTCACACTTATATCAGAATGTTAGGGTTTTATTCTTTCTCAAAGTGGTTATATAAACATGTGATATTCATGAAACAAATTTTCTTAAAAGTTATTAGCTACATTTTTTTTCTAGTGGCTGAAAATGAAAATTGCCATAAAAAGCATTGTTAGGCATGAAAGATACACACCATCACATTACAGTAAATAAGTTTTGCAGTGTTGGGTAGGAACAATTAATAATTTCGTACAAATTGTTCTGCACAGTGCAGTTTCACTTCTGTGTGCAAAGTTCCAACTACCCTCACGACATCAGAAAAATCTCCAGGTAGTACTTCCCACATTAAAAGGAATTGGAGAGAGTGCAATACCGGGCCAACCCGCGGCAGAGGTGAAGCAGGCTTCGAGCACTCCGCCAACTTCCAAAAATATCTTTAATACTTTGGAATTGGAGATGGTCAGCAAAACACTTAGTACACTTGAGCTGGAATGACCCATATATGGTATATACACACAGTAAAACCTTGCTAGTTCAAGGGGGAGCCAGAATTACTTCATTATACTCCTGTTTCATTAAAGTACGACTATATAGATATATAATTGAACTGGAGAATATCAAGCTCGGATATAAATTCTTGTGTATATGGAACAGCAGTAAAATCGCCTTGAAAATTTATAAAATTTTTACTTTATATATCGAATTGCCTATCGAACTATTTCTGATCTTTAGATTTGATATATAGTCAAACCTCGATATAACGAACCTCAATTTAATGAAATTCATGATGTAATGAACTATTTTTATCTCTTGATCTTAGTTCCATTGAACTAATGAAAATGAGGTATAACGAAGTTTTTCACTGCAAGTACAACTTCGTTGCATTGAGGTTCGACTGTACTATATATAATCCAGGACCTTCGTCCCATTGCGCTAAAAAAAAAATCCTAGCTATGCCACTGATTTCAGAAGTGCAGTGAACTGCCGTTATTAACAAAAGCTCCTCCAGTCTGCAACAAGAATACTTATCCTATGCACACACTTCTTAGTCAATTCCAGACACCATCCAGAAGCCCTCAATGTTTTGTTATCAAATACACAAAGCAAAAGCAACTTTTCTTGATCACCTTTATTCACACAACTCTCACAAATGGCTCCACAGCCCCAGGAGATTTTGTTCACTAAACATGACAGTGGCTGTGTTGTACACGCACACACAGATGCAGAAACAGGACACAGGGAAGGAAAATAAGACTTCCAGAACTCGTACCACACAGGAACTTCAAAATGCCTGCCAAGCAGTCGCACGCAGTGGTGCACAGTAGCACTTCACTGGATTTTAGCCTATGCCACCGCATAATTGCAATAGTATCATCCAAAGCTAGAGGCAGATGGCACCTGTCCCAACACTTTCGACCTCCGATGTATCAAAAGCCTCGTAATGACCAGGAAACATCGGCACTGCTGCAATTTTATTTTTGGTGACTAGCAGACTTTTGGACAGAAGGGGAAAAAAAAAAAGGAAGACTGGCTCGCACCGGGGCGGAGAAGAAATGAGGCAGTTACATACTGCCACCTCTACGATGTAAGTGCCTAGAAGGAAGGGTTAAAGGGTCAGCAACAGAGCTTCCTTGTCGGTTTGGCCTACTGGGGGTGGCGGAAGTTCTTGCCAGCGTAGACAGCATTGCCTCCAAGCTGCTCCTCAATACGCAGCAGCTGGTTGTACTTGCACAGACGCTCGGAACGGCAGGGGGCGCCAGTCTTGATCTGTCCCGTGCTCAGACCCACCACGATGTCTGCGATTGTCGAATCTTCGGTCTCGCCGCTGCGGTGGGACACCATGGTCCCCCAGCCGCTCTTGCGGGCCAGCTGATGACTGCATGTGCAGAGAGGAGTGGATACGGCCAACTCAGAAACACGATGAAAGACAATGACAAATGTTTATGTGGATCAGTGCCACAATGTTCCACGCAACAATTACTGTATTTACTAGTGTAGAGACTTGAACTCCCCTCTTTTCATGATCAAAATTGAGAAAATATTTGTAAAAAATATTACTGATACCGAATGCCATGCACTCGAAATATAGATACCATAACTAAATGTCTTAACAATCTCGCTCGTTACCACACTTGTCTGTGGGATTTTCCTGCAGAATGTGCATAACTGGTACTTCATCTCGCGCGGCTGCACTATCAGCATGGAATTCTATGGGAGGGTAAACAGGAGTCGGAAAAAGCCACGATATAGCCGGTTCTGCACTACTGTAAAACCTTGTTAATTTGGAAAATTGGACTCGTCCTCGGGTCCCAGCAGGTGTATGCATTATTAAGTGCAATCACTCTCGTTAATTTGGACGTATCTGGCAGCACATCAGTTCATCCGGACAACTTTCGGAGCTCGGCGAGCGCCGCAAATGTGCAATGCAAAAAAGCAAAAATGGTGCTACTGTCCAACTTAAACGAAGTGGTGGAGCCTGCATTGCCGTAATCAGGGGAAATCGTACGTGAATGACAGCATCAACAGAATGCTTCGTCCCTATTTGTACCTTTAAAGCCTGTATCCTTGCGTTTACCGCCGCACATAACACAGCGTCGGCCACATGCCTTCAAGACTCCAATTGCCATCCATGACAGTGGCGATAGCGACCGCGGTTTCATCTGCAGCTTTTGCAGTATTGTTGCAGCAAACGATAGTTTCGTTCCGACTCTCGGCTGTGTGCGTTCAGAACTGCAAGATCGCTATCTATGATCGTCTCGACAGCGGCCACTGTTTCATCTGCAGCGGTTGCTGCAAACAGTAGTTTCGAGCTAAGCTGTCGAACATGAAGAGCACAGGCTACATTGCGATGGATGGATGATCTGTTAGCAACAAGCTCACTGGCTAAAAAATAATTGGGCTGTGCGCACGGTAGTGAAAAGTGTTTCAGATGAAGATGCGCGGCGCGGCCGTGCTGTGAAGGAAGTCGCGAGGCCGTTGCCACTGCAAGCGCTAATCAGCCACGAGACGACGAGAATTGCTGCTTCTACACCGATTTTGTGAAAACAGAAACAGGACTTGTCGATTCATTTAGTAAATAGTGTTGATAAAGTAT
Source organism: Dermacentor silvarum (assembly GCF_013339745.2). Classification (NCBI taxonomy): domain Eukaryota; kingdom Metazoa; phylum Arthropoda; class Arachnida; order Ixodida; family Ixodidae; genus Dermacentor; species Dermacentor silvarum. The sequence goes on along the minus strand of NC_051156.1, from coordinate 191,977,532 downwards.
ATAGTGGAAAATAGTGTTGACGTAGCAAGCATTTGTTTTCTTGATACCCTCGATATTTTGATATTCGGTTAATTCAGACATTTTTTTCAGTCTCCTGAAATCCGAATTAACAAGGTTTTATTCTATGTATAAGCAGTTATGTTATAAGTGATCTAAGCTGTTAGTACATGAAAAATTCGGCACCAGAGTGCTTTTATTCAACTTACGCCCGGATCGATTCTGTGACGCTGCCAATCTGGTTGACCTTGAGGAGCAGGCAGTTGCAGGCATTCTTGTCCACGGCCGTCTGAATCCGCTTGGGATTAGTGACAGTCAGGTCATCTCTGAAAAGTTAAACATGTGGGGTTAACACTGACAGCACACGAGTTTAGCAGGTAGAAAAAGCCTGAAGAAAATAGCTTTCCAAAAACAAGAACACTTCGCCATTACCGCGTTTAGAACTGATACCAAGGGTTACACAAAATGCTGTCCTGGTCACTTATTTACACATTTGCAGAAGGTCGCAGGATTAAACAAAATCAGTATAGAATTCATTCCATGTTCTGGCCAACTAGGACTAATGCAAATGCAGCAAATTATTGATTCATTTAATGTCCCACGGATTTAAGGATGTTATTTATTGTTGCAAGACAATACAGGGGCTTCAGAGTTAACTTCGGCCAGTTGGGTTTCTTTACCGTGCACTCAAACCATGTCACAATGAATGCTTTTTGCATTTCTTCCAAGTGCATCCTCCTTTTACCACGATTGGGTTTGAAGTGTTTATATGTTTGAAGTGAAAAGAGCGATGAATGATGATAAGGAGGTGTCCATCACGTTGTGGTCATTCTAGAGTCGTGCATTGAGTCCAGTGCTTGAAGGAAGGCTATAGTTGCTCCGATGACCACAGCTGCGCTGTTGGCGTCAGGCCAACGACCTAATACACATTGTTAAAGCCAGAATGCAATGCAATATTTCTTTTCTAAATCGATAAATTGTGGAAGTTAATCGGGAAAAATGGAATGGGGTCTAATTTGTTCAAAGCGCTCAGAAGAACTTAAGATGCCATTCAGGGAATCCAGTTCGAGAACCCTTGGGACTCTTGAGTATAAATGTCGGCCAATGATGGGCAACCCTCAACTCTGACCAGCCAGCGAACACTTACCCAACAATCTGGATCTGGGTCGCTGTGTTAAGGGCAGTCCAGGCATCCCAGTCGTCCTGCTCAAAGGGGTCCTCAATGGAGACGATGGGGTAAGACCGGATGAAATCCTCATACATAGCCTTCAGCGCATCCCGGTCCAGGTAAGCATCAGGGTTGGAATTCGGGTTCTTGAAGTCAAGATCGTACTTGCCTGCAAGAAAGTGAATTAATTGGTCAATGCACCCACTACACGTCTTCAATAGCACTGCCAAATCAGTAAACAATTTGTTGTCATGTTGGACAGCAATGACATTGAAATCTAAGCGTTTTTTTTTTTTTTTTAACTCGAGGTACCATGGAAAATAACCCCTTTAGTGGCAGAGTCGGTCTTGGCAGAGCTTAGGTGACTGAATGATGACTGAACACACATAATCCCTTGCTGAAAACTCCTATTTTCACCCGGCCATACGAAGCACAACCAAGAACAGTAGCTCAAAATGAATGCAGTACTACGAATTTTACCACGAAGCCACACCTCAAGGAAAAATTTACATACAGGCAAACGCCTGTATAATGAAATGCTTGGGACCTCGAAAATACTTCTCTGTACAGGTCACTTCGTTGTAAAGGTCATGTACTAGTATATCGCTCAAAATAGAGTAGGCTAAGCACGCACATTCAATAAATGTAAACCTGTATCTAAAATGAATTCAAGAGAGACTTAGTGAAGTAAGTCGCTATTTCTATTTTTTCACAATTCGTCCGACAGAATGGGCAACTGCAGCCAACCTTATTGCATCGAGGTTCACAGAATGCTCAGTGACAAAATGCAAGAGCTATGCAAAGTAAAGCTGCGGATCATCGAATGGTGCAATCGCCTCCCTTGCTGTCAAAATTCATAGTTTGTTTACAGGGTTTTCATCCCTGTTGTTTTCGCAGACATTTGCGATGTTTCCACCCTAGATGGCTTGAAGATGTCGTCAGCTGTCAGTTACGATTACATTGTCAGTTTATGATTAAATGCAACGTGTTCGTCAGCTGTCACACCCACTGACATGTTAGAACAAGCAGTGTACGAGTTGAGAGATTCCTGAAGCAGTGTAGTAGCACTACTACTGAAACCAGCACGCTCGTGAAGTATGTAGCTAGCACTGCCGTTAGAACTAGTGCAGACTGCACCTCGGTGATGTCTGTGGAAAGCAGTGGCAGCACCGCTACATGCATTCGTTCCTTCGTTATATGGGTCATGTTGTTGTAAAAGCGTTCGACTGTATAACCAGACACCCGAATTATTCGACACTGCAAAGCCAAGGTTCCCCCCCTTCTGCCCCCCTTCCTTAGTGACCCCCCTTTTATTTATTTATTTTTTCCTTTATACTCCTGCTACCCTCTTCTTCACTTAGGCCAATGTGCCATTCTGCCATATAAATGGACTATTCATTCATATGGAAATAGTCATGCTTAAAATCATGCATGAAAAGCCAATTCCTCACCATCCTTGTAGAACTCCGAGGCAGCAACGTCCATTCCAATTTCAACTTGTCCCGTGTACCCAGCCAAATTGATGGCCTCCTGGATCAACTCGAGGGCCTCCTTGTTGTCCTGGATGTTTGGCGCAAAGCCACCCTCGTCACCGACAGAAGTGGCATCTAACCCGAACCTGTTGGAAAACAGACAACAAGAACGTTGAGCCTAGGGGTAGCACAAAGTGGGGGAAATGTAGGCAGGTTAACAATAAAGTAAAACCTCAGTCACATCGAACATGCAGAAAATACTCTTGATTTATCCAATACAGTGTAGACTGCTTATAACGTAAGTCACCGGAGTCGCGAATATCTGCACTATAAGCGGTATCGCACTATAACCAAAACAACTATTTTCAAGCCCTGCAAGTATACAAAACATGTAGACGAAGGATGTAGACACGCTTTGTAATATCGCATGCACATCGCGATTACGTTTTCGCCAGTGAGCTGGCGAAAACATAATCGCTGGCGAAAACGTAATCGCGATGTAGTCGGTGCTCTTCAAGCTCGACAGCTTTGCACCGAGTCAAAACGAAACAACTGTTTGCCGCAACCGCTGCAGAAAAAACCATGACCGCTATCAACGCGATTATGAACGGCGATTTTGCGGTGCTGAAGGCACGCGCCCGACGCACGCACCAAGTCGTCCAGTCGCTGCAACAACAAACCGCGGTCGCTATTCATGCATCATCGATGGCGACTACGCAGTTTAAGCACGCGGCCGACGCGCGTACCGAGTAAAAAGGAAACTACTGTTCGCCACAACCGCTGCGGAGAAAAATGCGGCCGCTATCGAAGCGATCGTGGATGACGACTACGCAGTTACGAAAGCACGCGGCCAACACAATGTTAAGCGCGGCGGTAAACGCAAGAATACAGGCTTTAGAGACACAAATAGGCTCGAAGCGTTCCGGCGTTGCTGTCATTCACGTATGATTTCAACTGATGACTGTGGCGATGCGGACTCCACTGCTTCGTTTTGGTTGGATGCTAGCGCCGTTCCTGCTCTTTTGTGTCGCACATTTACGGCGATCCTCGCTCACCTAGCTCCGAAAGTAGTCTGAATTAACCGGTGCGGGGCCAAATAAGTCCGATTTAACGAGAGTTTGATTGCCTTGAATAATGCATACGCCGGCCGGGAGCACGCACCTTGTTGAGAAGCGTGCTCGCTGCTGCCCTTGTCGGCGATATTTTACCGCGGAAGCCACATTATAACCAGTATTTCGTCTCGCGCGGCTGCACTGTAAGCGGTATGCGTATAGATGGAGTGCTATGGGAAAATTAACGAGTCTGAAAAGATCGTACTATATCCGGTCCTGCACTATAAGCGGTTACGTTATAAGTGGTCTATACTGTATTAGTTATTGGATAAATACACACAGGGGGGGGGGGGGGGGGGGGGGGGGTAACGTGATCGGGTGAAATGCAAGCAGGTGCCTCCAACAAGCCAGCAAAGGGTGTCCTGCAGATTTGGATTACCCACAGACATCTTGACGTACCGAATAAGGCTTGAGAACAATAAATTACATACATGCGCTCTGTACCACCACGAATACATAACTGCCCTAACTGGCGTTATCGCGCACTACTGGCACGTTTCCTGGCCAACTGTGGTCCAACCAAGCCACGTCAGCAGCCAGAACTTGCAGGCTGCTGACAGACTTTTCCAACATGGAGGGGACTACTTGCGGATCCACATTCCATTACTACAGCCGTCAGTCAAGCCCACTCATCTGATCTCAGAACTGATTTCTGATCAGGTATACGAGTGCTAACACATAAACGAGCACGCCGCCGGCAGTTTTTTCGGACACCAAGGGGACCGCACGAGTTTGTCACACGGCTGTCAGTCTACCCCTTGCATCTAATCTCACGCCTGATCCCCGATAAGGTCTAAGAGTGTAAACACAGGCAGCGAGCTTTCCACGGTGGCTTATCACCAGCCACATTGCTGGCCGCACTGCTAGGCCTAACTAAACCAGCGCCGCTTTGTCAGGGGTCTGCAACCAAAATTGCAGCTTCGATGGCGGCAACTTTGTTGATGCTGGAAACATTGGTACTAAGTGGCGGTGCCACAGGAATCACGCTGGCTCAAAAAAAATCAGGAGTCTGAAAAAATCAGTTGGCAACTATATTTGACATTTTTGCAACCAGAATATACATTTTGAGACATGCTTAAACAAAAATTTGCTTTACTATAATCGATACCATGTTGAAACCCACATTTTCAATTTTGCTATAGCAGCAGAATATTCAATTGAAATAAAGTATGGCCAACCAAATTTTATATTTACTTCCGTCACATCTGTGTGCATTATATATAGTAGACTTCCGTTAATTCGATCACACCAAATGTTCCAGCCAGTGCACCCCCACATTTCTATGGGCCTAAACTTTTATTTTGATCCTAAAACTGGTCTTCACCAGATAATTCAAATTTGACCTTGGCACCTTTATGGCACCTTTATTTTCCTACGAAAATTGCCTGCATGGTGCAAAACCACGTTCGCGGCGTTTGTACGCTTTACCGCATAACATGGCTGTACTGCGGCAAAGTTGACTTTAAAAACGGTGCAGCGAAACAGTGCATTAACTTTAGAAAACTGGGCGCTATTGAGCAACACATATTTAGACCCTTGCCCATTCTTCTTGCTAAATACTTGGGGGCACGTTAGATTTCTACTTTGGACACAAAGTGGACACGAGTTTGATTCAGGGGCGTGTTAGAATCGGACAATTACTTGCAAATGAATCAGCGGTGTGTTTTGGCATTTTTTCTGCATCTTGCTTAATTAGACGTGCCACATAATTTGATCAATTTTGTCAGTCTCGTCAGGGTTGAAATAACAGAAGTTGCCTGCATCGAGGTTCAACTTTAGATTATATAATGAATATGCAACAAAAAATGTTCGCTCTATTTCACACTTCAAGTGCAAGTAAACTTTGTGGGAAAACTGATCTGACTGCCTGTGCGGATTTCACTTTTGATTCATTAACAGGCCTATCTAATTAATGTTGTACGCATACTACAAAATAAAAATTAAGCTAAAAATCTGCGCACTGTATAGCATCAACTATTACTGAATAGGTTCGCATCTCATTCCACTGCTGCTTGCTTCGTAACTGCTATAAACATTGCTGCTCAGTTATTAAGCCAGCAATATGGTGGTGTCCATTTGCATTCTGTATATTCCATTAGATCAAGCATTCCAACTTTTCATATGCGACAGGTTTTTATGGCACTTGTAATCCTAAGCATAAACTTGGCATTGCTGATTGTAGGAAGGACCATAAGAAAGAGGTACAGCAAAATTTAAAGCAAGCAAGGCAGGGTGATAAAGGACAAAAGGCAGAGTGATCAAAATTAGAAGGAGGCCCTCCCTTGAGCATGAATAGAATTTTATTAAAACAATGCAATGAAGACGAGTGCCTGCGATCAAACAGTGACAATGCCAATGCGTTACACACATTTGCAATGCACTGGGGACAGATACAGACAGTGCACAGGCAAAGCTTCCAGGCTGCACTGTTCCAGGTATATCGCTTAGTCATCCGTTCTACATCTAACAAACAATTATATTTTGTGGAGGCACAATAAAAAGGAGCAGCAAACAATTCCGAGGTGCGTCAAAAATAATAAGGAAAGGGCGCACTTGCTCGAAATTCAATGGCAGCAAGCAAATAGGGTCTCTCAAATACTCTGGAGACGCACCTAAGTGAGGGTGTGGCATCAAATTAACAGAGAGGGTGATCCTCACTTTTTCTTGATAACACCCTTGAGGTTGTGGTAGACTTCGGAGCCCATGCGCATGGCCTCAGTGAAAGAGCTGGCGCCCGTTGGCAGGATCATGAACTCCTGCATGGCCAGCTTGTTGCCAGCGTGGCTGCCACCATTGATCACGTTGAAAGCGGGCACCGGCATAACCACCTTCGAGTTGCCCGCCAGATCGGCAATGTGGCGGTAGAGTGGTACTCCCTTCTGCGCTGCGCCTGCCTTGCACACCGCCAGCGACACACCGAGAATCGCGTTTGCGCCCAGGTTGCCTGCATGCAAACATTGCAAACATGAGGGCAATTAAAGACCAACTGCAAGAAAATTTCGCTTCGGCTAATTTTGTTATAAATGAGCATGGCATATAGCACTGAAGCAATTTTGGACGCAATTTCGGCAAATATAACGTGAGCAATGGAACAGCTCTATGCAAGTTCTTAACTTGCATTACTACATTTGTCCACTTCAGATGCTTTAGCAGCTGACAGAATTGAGAGATCAGTTTTTTGGGGGTGGAGTTAAGGAGTTGGAAACATATTGTGGAATCCTTGGGTCCCATGACCGCCGCACGCACAGCGAACGTCAGGCGCATGCGCGGTAAGGAGAGTTGGGAGAGGTGAAACTTTCCTTCCACGGGCGGCGCAAACTTTCCTTCCGCGGACGGTGCACGGGAATCTCAAGCGCTATCAGCGCCACCAGGTGGGTCACGTGAGATTCCCGCTGACATCGCCCGGGTCTCTTTGGTCCCCAGCAAGCGGCGATGGCAGAAGCCCCCCCCCCTTGTTCCCCAGTTGGTAAGTGGGAAGCCCTTCTGTACCTAGTGTATTATTCTCTTCGAGGGAACCCTCAGCGATGTCAACTATAGCTAGCTGGCCTGCTCGAAGTGTTAGTTGCAGTCGTAATAAATGCTTTCCCAGTGTACACGTGGTTGTCGTCTTTTGTTTCCTCGAGCTTGTGCCGGACCGCGGTTGATGCGCAGGCATGCGCCAACCGCGGGGCTCGGGGTGCCGAGGCAGAGGGCCGTTGGCTTAGCCCCCATATCCCGACATTTTGGCATTCCCAACATGGGGCAAACTCTTGGAAAACGGGACGACGATCAGTTCAGTGCGAGGAATACATGTACTTTGTCCGGACCAGCATTAGGCCTCAGCCGAAATTGCTAGCTAGATTGGGCATGTGCTTTCTTGAGTGTGAGTTAACGCTGCACCAGTGTCACCGAACTCACGTAGACGCCGAGATTTGCAGCAAGTTTTCTCCTAAGAGTACGCCCGAAGCGAGTGAGTGCAGCAGCCGACGCGGTGGTCGATTTTCCCTGAACATATGATATGTAAATAGCCTCCTATCTGTATCTTTGGCTCTGGGAGCCGGGCACCGGAAACATTGGCTAGGACGTCAGCGGGGCGCAGTCCCAGGTGCCGGCTCGAAAGCTGCGTGTTGAGCAGAGAGCGGGGACCACTTACTAGGCTTGCATCTCTTCGCGGCGGCTCATTGGAACCCTTTATGGGTCTTTTGTGGCATTGGTATTGGTATCTGTCATGGACGCGATTAGGCCTAAGGCTCTGCGGAGCTGCCGGTCACATGTTTGAAGACGATCATGCCGTGACATTTAGCGGGTGCAAAAGGATTCACTAGTTCTACTATATTCGCCCGAGCGGAGAAACCTCGTTCGAAATAGAAAGCTTATTTTGTTCAGATGGACTCAATATTTTGCGGGCGGATTAACGGAAATCTCGGGGGACCATAGAGCGCTTTGTTCATATGAGCATCGCCCACTTTCACGCTGGATCGGAGCGGCAAAATTTAGTCGAAGCGAATAACTTCATTCAAACGAACTGGATTGTTTTTGTTTTTTTCTCGTTGCCGCATAAAGCTATGCAGTAGACGGGTGGTACAGCATCATGTTAGACGGCTGACACTGCTCTACTGCCTTAATTCTAAGTGTTTGTGGAGTGCATTTGAGCGACTTTGCAGAACGAATGAAGCCGCCTGGCCTTGCTATTGCTGCCATCGTCCACGTACCTGCCTGCTGTCTCGGCCTCAAATCGCAGCGGAGGTCCCTCCTTGTTCCCGGCCCGATGCAGCAGCACATGCCAACCACGAGGAGGGAGGCCCACCATCATACTCCCACGAGGATGCATCGGTGTGAGGTTCATCGTGCCGTCGCGCGTGCCGCTTCACGAAAGTCCTCACCCGTTGTTCCCGGGTGGACATTGCGGCGCCCATCTTGAGGGCAAGCCATCTTCAGCCCCCGTCATCGTCAACCACTGTGACAGCTACCATATCTGGGTGGCCGCCACACAGGACTGTGCTGCCTATCAAAGTGGATTCTGCCATTTCCTGCTGGAGTTTACCATCGCATCTGCCCGGATAATTTGTCATAGCCGTCGTCCCAGCGATTTCTCCGCCAGAGGGCAACATTTAAGGGTGGAGGGATGTGGGAATCCTCGGGTCCCATGACCGCTGCACACGCAGCAAACGTCGCGTCAGGCGCATGCGCGCCAAGGAGAGTTGGGAGAGGGGAAACTTTCCTTCCGCGGGCGGCGCACGAGAATCGCAAGTGCTATCAGCGCCACCAGGTGCGTCACGTGAGATCCCGCTGACCTCGCCCGGGTCTCTTTGGTCCCCAGCAAGCGGCGATGGCAGAAGTCTCCGCCGCCACTCCCGTATTCCCACACGTGGTTAGTCAACCGCGTTCTTGCAGCGCGTTTGCCCCCCCCCCCCCCCCTCTTTCCCCAGTTGGTAAGTTGAAAGCCCTTCTGTACCTAGTGTATTATTCTCTTCGAGGGAACGCTCAGCGATGTCAACTATAGCTAGCTGGCCTGCTCGAAGTGTCAGTTGCAGTCGTAATAAATGCTTTCCGAGTGTACACGTGGTTGTCTATTGTTTCCTCGAGCTTGTAGCGGGACCGCGGTTGATGCGCAGGCATGCGCCAACCGCGGGGCTCGGGGTGCCGAGGCAGACGGCCGTTGGCATCCCCCCCCCCCCCCACCTATCCCGACCATAGTATATATAATAAAAAAGCTTTTAGCAGTTATAATATAGCTCTGCTTCAAGATACAAACTGGGACAGCTTCAGAATTTATGGATGAGAAAAAAAAATTTTTTTCACAGAATTTTGGTATTGAGTACGGAGTTTCTGGCATTAATGATAGGCGGCAAGCCTGAATGACAGGCACTGAATGACAAGCAGCAAGTGTAATTTCTTGGATTACAGCAGAAACACAGGACAAGGATGCAGTTTGCATCCTTGTCCTTGCATCGGACAAACCGATGCAAGGTTTCCAGGTGCAATGGTATCATGTAGGCATGTAAAGCAAATGCAATGTACACCTGTATTTCACATCCGACGAGAACTGTCTATACAAGTTCCAAATAAAGCCATCGGTGAATTGGGGTGAAGCGTGCTTGCAGCATTCTGTCTGGTGCTGCGCCCCTATTGCTGAAAATGTTTCTGCAAAATACTTTCTTTTCATTGAATGTGCTTATTTTTGGCTCTATTTTGCCCATTTAGATAAAAAATAAACACTTCCTTCGAGTATTTATGTCTCGACTTTAAAGACCTTGAGGAGGTATGCTATAAAGTATAAAAATTCTCGCTAGTCTGTCAATGTTTGTACATGCCACTGCTGCTTCACCTTGCGCACGCTCCCCACCAGCGCACTTCTGCAAATAACAAGAGCACAAACACTGACCTTTGTTCTCGGTGCCGTCCAGCTGAAGCATGAATTCGTCAATGCTCGTCTGGTCAGTGACATCGAAGTTCTTGCCAATGAGCTGAGGTGCAATCACTTGGTTCACATTGTTCACAGCCTTAGAAACACCCTTGCCCATGTACTTCGACTTGTCTCCATCACGCAGTTCGAGAGCCTCGTGGATTCCAGTCGATGCTCCCGATGGCACAGCAGCACGGAACAGTCCTGCAGGAGGTGCATTCACGCATTGCGAAAACCAGTTATAGCGAGACAGAAGGCAAATACTAAATCGGGCTTAACTGGCTCAGAACTCACTTGTCATTTCAGAGGGTAAAGAATATGCGAGCGATGTTATATTGTGAGTGGTGTTACTATAAATGGAGCCACACTGTACTTGCTACCTAAGAAATACAATACACTAATTTGTCCTTTCCCGTGTCATTTTAAAGCCCTGGCACCAACAGACATATGTGCGCACAACCAGAAAAACAATAGATGAATCTAAAGAACTGCAGTGTAAGTAGGCTTGAGATTTTACGCTGCTATTTATTTTTCAGTTATATTTATTGCATAGTTCACAGAAAAATTTCTTGTGAACGACAATTGCAAACAACTAAGTATACAACAAGATAAACAACAAAATATTGTCATATTGTATTGTCTCTCTTCAAAAGGAGAGTTGCCCCATTAAAACATCTTTTTTACATCATACATATAAAAATAGGATGACAACCGCAAACTTTGCAGTATAGACTAGTCAAAAGATTACATTACTGCCCTTAACAAGCTATGTATATTCCTTAGCTGTACTGTCGTGAGCAATATGAGCGGGAACACGCGAACGCGTGGCAAATAGCCTCGAAACCGAGTTGGAGCGATACGCGGATGGCGCTCTTCTGCTAACTGTTGGCACTCCCACTGCGTGTGCGTTTGTCGAAAACGGCAGCTTACGGTGTTTCACTGGCCGCCGACAGCCAATAAGACGGTAAAGTGTCGCAGTGACTTACAGCAAGTCATTTTTTTTTTCATGTTTTTTTTTAATTTTTGTTCTTTGTGCAACCGTATGAAGGAACTTTTAGATCTCGGCTCGTATTTTAAACCAATTTTTTTGTATATCAATCGACGCGACGAGTTGCTAACGCATTAAAACAGTGCTATATATATACTTTTCGCCACACTTCGGCGCACAAAGTTACCAGTAAACCACAATACCAAACAGTTATCACAGTGCGCTGGCGATGTGAAGTACCGCACTTTGTGTAAACAGACCCATGGTGGGAGTACCAACAGTCATTAGCACAGCGTCCCCTTTTCCACTTTGTTTCCGACGGCGGCTGCTGCGTATAGCCCATAGCAGGGTTCGAGGCTATCTAACACGCACTCCTGTGTTCCCGCTCATATTGCTCACGATAGTACACTCATGCACCAACTATACTGTTTGACCTACATAGACACTTCTTAAAGACAGGACTGTGGACGTGCTCAATCTCTGTGATGCATGTGAAATGTATCACGTTTGCTTGACAAACTCAAGCTATTTGACCAGGTCTACTAAACTAATGCTTGTTACGGATGAAATGGCTCCCGAGGACATTGCATTAATTTTCCTTAGTGATACAATTGCTGGCAATAGTCCCGTTTTGATGGGAGTGGAATGTAAAAATGCTCGTGCATTTAGATTTGGGTGTGCATTAAAGAACCACAGATCTGGAGTTCCTGAACAAGAAGAGGCATGAGCATAGAAAAGTTGTATTCACCACAAGAAATGAGGATACTTAGGTACAAGCAAACCAGCCATTCTTTTGCAGTTTGTGTCCAAGTTACCTTTTGCACGAAAATTCAGCAAATCAGATGCGGCGAGATGACTAGCAGTTTTACAACATTACCTCAGTTCCAACCCATAATTAGACATCATGCACCTTTCAAAGCCATCGTAAATTTGTGCACGATATTTATCATTGCATTCCTGAGAGTCGATGCACACAGCAGCTTGCTGCTTTTATGTATTCCCAGGTACAGCAGGAACAACCACCACTGATTCATGCCTGCAATGACAAAATCTTTGGGGCCCACCAAGAGTCTAAAATCTGGTGTTTTTAGCTCTACCTAATTTGAAAATTTTTACATTGCACATGCTTTTTAGTAAAAAGCATGAACTTGGAAGCCCAGAGAACATTGCATACTTTTATTGGATACACTGAATATACATATATTTTACTTGGATTAGTGGTTTTAAAGGCCTGTTCATTAGGCAGATGCCACTCTCTTTACTGCCAAACAATCATTCAAGATAAATTAAGAAGGTTCCGCGACCTAAAGGCTTTCCACAACTTCCTGTATTTATTTATTGATTTAATCAATACTGTCAGTGGCCTTTTGGCAGCCAAAGCAGCAATGGTACAGGAAAAAAATACGATAACAAATACATGGGTAAAATAATTCAGCAAAACATAGGAGCAACCCAGGCGCTGAGGGTACTATCAAAACAAAAACAAACTAAGAGGGCATTAAGTCACCACACAAACAGGAGTCAGTAAAAAAAAATTATTTCTCTCGTTTTTCGCTTTTATTTCTCCTTTCGTATCAAACAATGAACAAGGAACCTTACTTAACAATGTTAAACACAGCTGATAACAAAGATGCGGGTGACGTCTTTTGTGTCACCTCGTGTGGCAATGAATTCCATTCTGATTTCTTTCACAGAAACAAAGAATTAAAGATAAGTGGCGGTTCTCATTTGGGGCGTTAATTTTTTCTCGTGTTTGCCTCAAGTCGGTTGGGTGGTATTAACCTGCATATACGAATGAAAGTCTAGTTTTGTTCGGCTGGTGTCAATACTAAAGAGCATCTGCAGTCGGTGAATATAATAAAAGTAGTGAATATAATGTACCTAGTTCTGTTCTACACAGCTTTGGCAACATCTAAAATGAAAGTAAAAATACACTTGAGATATATCAAGGTCAACCAAGATAAAATCGAGCTCAAAAGCAACTCAAAATACACTACCTTCTGGGCCTTTGTGCCGTTATTATTTTTATCCAAGCGGTTTTGGATGCATTCCAACTCGGAGAATGCCAACAACCTCCCAAGCAGTGACAGCTGTCGCATTCTGACCCTGGGTAATCATTAGCAAACTCATTTATTGCAGCTCGTTCACATCCAGCACCTTATATTTACTTTTGAAGTTGCTACCGGTCTCCTTGGATGAGAAGAAAAAAAATTCGCTACAAGCCCTCGATGGCATTTCATGAACCACTCCCGCAGGCATTCCCTGCCACTACTATCCCTGGAAAAACAGGCCTACTGTATGTCGAGTAAGCTTACACGCTTTAAAAATTACCACCCAATGAACTATGCGGACTTAAGAACGGATCGTCCACCGGTCACAGGCAACTAAACGCAGTCTTGCAGCATCCACCAGTGCTACCGCGCAAGTACGTGACCTTCACCGCATCACCACCCCGCATCGACCTATGACCTATCGAAATACCACAACATCGTTCATACCTTTCTCAGTCAGCAAGTCGACTTCCACGGTCGGGTTTCCTCTGCTGTCGAAGATCTGGCGGGCGTATATCCTCTTGATCGGCATTATCACTCTGCGAGAAAATTAGCGATTAAAGCCAAATGACAACCGAAGTCCTGCTTCTAACCACAACAAACTGTCCGGCACAACGAATCCGCTAGTGAAGGTATGGAAGCACGCAGGGTAAGCAACAAATCTAATTACTTCGAAATGATGCAACAAATGAACTGTCAATACGACGAGCCAATACAATTTTACAGCGCGATTTTGATGCTCTAGATGTCGGGAGCTCACGGTTGATTGCCAATTTATCAGCGCCGGCGAAAATGTCAAGAAAAATCGGGCCGACGCATTAGCGGCAATCACATATGACAATATAGACGACGGGAAGCGCTACTCGATTCGTTAGCTGCGGAGTAGCCTTCTGTACCCGGCAGCAGTCCCTTTTCGAACCCAAGGTCGAACAATGTCACCCCAGGCAGGAAGGGTGAGCCGGCTTCGCTGGGAGGGCTACCGAAGGGACACCACTCGTCTCCTTGCCCTACGTGCAAAAGCGCGTTCACTTACGATTTAGGGAAGCTCCAAAGAAGGCGAAAGAGCAGGCTGCTTAGCCGCACACGTTTGACAGGGCTTCCCGGTCGAACTGACCCGTGCCGATCGACTGTCGTACGAAGAGAACGTTCAGACAGGCGCACGGGAGAACGACGAGGAGGAGGCGACGTGGGAGTGGGGGCAGTGAAAACTACCGCCAGGGGCGTTGAAGAAAACGACGCCTCCTACTTTTATTTCGCCTTGTTTCTTGCGCGCACTGCGCTATTTGTTGATCTTTTTCTTAATGCCGATTAGCGGGCGTGCACGGAAATAAATCCTATTTCGTGGCCGCATCGTCTCACGATTCTTGAACGCGTTTTTTTTTTTTTTTCTTTTTCTACGAGGACGAGTGAAAATTAGGTTGAGCGGTAACGCCGCCGCCGCGATGTTACGCCGCACGCGTTCAAGAGGGGGGGTGTCTGTAGTCGCATGATTCATATAGACGATGGTGTGTTGATCTGTGGCCCAGGTGGACTTCTCCGTAACAGCTTTTATACGGCACCAACAACACCGATCAAATGGACTGGCATCGAATCTAGAAGCGACACTTCATCATGAGGCCGATCATAGACCTCGACGAATGTATCCGGGACTCTCCGAAATTTCGGTGAGTTTCCTCGGTAGTTGCGTCGTGTATGGGTGGTTGCAGTTTATCGTTTCGGTCTACGCTGTACGAAAGTACTGCTATCTACTCGCCGTTTCTCAATGGTCAGGGCAGTTTCTGGACACTTAGTAGTATTTCTTGTATGTCGGAAAGTTTCGTTTGTCTCGATTAATAATATGCCTGTCGATAGACAGGATGCTCCGAAGGCGATATCCTTCAGATTAACGACTTCCCTCCGGACTCCCGTCGCTTGGCGGCGGATCTTGTTACACTAACCCGTTGATGTGCGAGCAAGAACGCTAACGCAGTGCAGTATGTGCTTGATGGAAGTAATATGCCCTATATTCTTTACTTAGGGAGGCACTAGAAGAAAATGAAGAGAGCATCGATCAACTAGAAATTAAGCTTGATAAAGTAAGTATGCGCCCGTGGATGAAGTCCGCTGCCAGAAACCATTCGTTTTCGTATTGGCTTCGTTACTATTCATTGCAATCTTGCCTTGCAGTTGGTAAAGCTGTGCACCAACATGGTTGAGACTGGGAAAAGCCATGTCACAGCGAAGAGGTACGCCCATTTGAGCTATCTGAAACGATTGGATTTAGTTATAACTCTTTTCACATCTCTCAGAACTCGTTAAGACGTCACTAATCTCAATGCAGATTTCCAATTATTACGAAAATGCTAGTGACTGTGGCTTGTGTGAGCATGTATATGCAAGGACATATACTGCGCTGATTTTCTGTTAGGATTATAGATTAGTACATTTGTTGTACACTGTAAACATTTTAGTTTTTCTTTCTGCTTTCATAGTGCATTTATCAACGGCATCTGGGATTTGGTTGGTTATTTCAAGGACGATGCATCCATTGTGGTTTGTACTATATTTTAGGTTTCTAGAGGGCACATATTCCTGTCATTTGACAGAGAAGTTATTTGCAATGTTTACTAATGTGAACTTCATTATTTCAGAATTCTCTAAATAGGTTTATACAGATTCTCACAGACGTGTTGAAATATCAATCGGTGAGTGCAACTGCGCACATTTTTAAGCAGCTGTGCACATACAGCACATCTGAATGTTTTTAGTTATTTGTTAAGGAAGAACAGAACTTACTATTTGTTTACTTACATTCTGTTTTTTTCTCAGATACTCCTCGAACATGCGCAGAAGTCTATAGTAAAAAATCTGAGCCATTTCATCAAGATGTAAGTTCGAAATGTTTACCCAGCTATATAATATGGGTGTCACAGGCTGCACTTTTGATCACGATTGAGCCTGATCCGGATCGAATTTCTTGGTCGCCATTTGCTTCTTTGCTCAATCTGCGGAAGGGAGCCAATCGCGTTTTAAAATTTCAATCCAGATCGGGCTCAATTGCGATCAAAAGTGGCCATGCGATAGCGATATAACACGTAAACACTGATTTCTTTAATTTTACACTTGTTGAAATTCATAATTTTTAAGACTGTCTCCAAGCTGATAACACAGTACGTACTTTTTTATGCTACAAGCTGCACAGGTTTAGTTACAACTACCGTTTAGCAGTTCTTTTGGAATCGCATGTTTATATGCAATAGTGTAATAAACAGCCACTTTTAACATTTCTGTCCTAATTCCAAATATCTTATTTATGTATCTGTTTTAGACTGTGTTAGCAGGCATTTTTATTATTAACTAACAGCATGAACAAGCATATTTCTGTATGAGACAATTATTAGTGTCTATTAACAGGCCATCTTATTTGAATCACAGAAGGTCGAACATTCATAACACCTGCGATGTGAGGTATAGAGTGTCTATAATTATGTATAGTATTGTAAAGTACATACAAAAAAGATCATTGGACCTTTCATAAGGTATGCACGGCCTGTTCAGTCATGCTTGTCATTGCTTGATTTATTTCAGAGATATCCGCCAGAGCAAGGAGACGCGACGGCACTTTGAGAAGATCAGTGACGACCTGGACAATGCGCTGTTCCGCAACTCGCAGGTGCAACGCGCCAAGGCCTCGGAGTGTGAGGATGCCCACAATGTGCTGATTGCCACTCGGTCTTGCTTTCAGCACTTGACACTTGATTATGTTCATCAAGTACGTTCACGTTGGTTTTACTCATTATTGGGGATATATACGTGCAACCTGTTCATTTTTTAGGGAAGCTTGAGCACTGAACACGCGGTCACAATCTGGTCTGTCTGAAAGAAATTCAAGCAAGTAGTAGCACAAAACATTTATTAAAAAGAGAACGATCATTGAAGCTGGTCGAGCTTCTTCAAGAAGACTACTGTCTATTTTGACAGCCTGTTTGCATCTTGCTGTGCTGATATGTGCCGTGTAAACAATGCAAATTACGAACACATGTTTTGCACCATTGCTAATACACAACTGTGCAATCAGTATGATCACACGAGATCAGCATGTTGTCAAGCCAAGCTGCTGGCCTGCACGCATATCTTGAATGCGCTCTTTGAAATTGCTCTTGCGGATTGTTGAAAATTTTGGTACCAGTGTATATGCCATATTTATTTGAATATAAGGCGAGGTTCTTTACCAGAATCCTTACCTTCAAATTAACTCCACATTTTATATGCGAGGCTGATAGTTTTAGTTACTATTTCAATATGGTGGTAGCAGTGCCACATTTCCGGCGATCCAGATTTTAAACAGATAGCAGCACAAATTGTACCAAATGATAACCTTTGGCAGGTGAGGCAGTACCGTATTTTTGCGTGTATAACCCGTACCGAGAATTAGAAAATTTTAACAGTAAAGGGTCTGACTTTACGGCAGCACAAATTTCGCCTTATGGTGTGGCTTTATGGCAGCGCGTAACCTGCACCAATTATTCTGGGGGCTTCCGATTAATCAGTATTTGGGGAAATACCTGCAGAGTCGGAATAATCTGTCGGCTCCCCTATATATTGCCTCATACTAGTGCGCATGCTTAATTTCTTTTTCTCGGATCCCCCAAGTAGGTGTATCCTCGCCTTATCGACCTTATTATCGAATAAATATGGTACTGCAAAATAACAAATATTTGCTTTTCTCTAATCGATATTGTCTTGGCTTGTGCAGTTTCATTATAGCAGTAGAATACTCATTGAAATAAAGCATGGCCAACCAATTTTTACGTTTACTTCATTATATTTGACAATTATTTATGTCCGTGCTCATTATATCAAGGTTCAACTGTATCTGCTTAAATGTTGGAAGCTATATTCAGATCACTGCTACAAAGCTGCAAAGTTACATTGACGAACCTAAATATCTCTTCTCGAATCTGCCGCCACCTTCCAGGTTTCCACAGAATTTCATTTGCTTAGTCAACCTTCTGGAGGTTGAAGTTGTCGAATAATTCATCCTCTTGCTGCCACCCGCTATTCTCTTACTTACCTCTGTTGGTAACTGTGAGGCTTCAAGTGCTGCAGCATTCTACTGCTGAGCACAACATAATCACGAGTTCAATGCCCAGCCATGACAGCCGCATTCTAGTGGAGGCAGAATGCAGAAACACTCGTGCATCTTGCTTTGCCAACATGCGAAGAACCCCAGATGGTCAATATCAATCTGGAGCCCCCTGTTACAGTGTTCATGACACCCCATTATGAAGTTTCAAGGCGTTAAACCACAAAATGTATTTGACTTCAGTTTGGTGGAGCATCAGCCCCTAAAAGGCAGTGGTATAGGATTTGGGTCCCGGACCAAAATGCATTTTTCTTCAGGAGTAAAGCTTTCTTATTGAGGATACTGTGTCAGTTTTCTTTGTTGCTATTTTTCTTTTCACAATTTTACATCCGTCTTACAGGTTTCCTTGCGACTCATTTGGTTAACTAAAGTAAGCGTGGTAACATTATAAGCTTCAGATAATTGCTTACTTGCGATGCCCATACAGAATACACTGTTGAGACCCACAGCTAAGGCCAGTTAATGGGAACTGAAATAAATTTTGCATATAAGCACACTCAAAGCTCGCAGGAAGCTAGCTTTAATGTGTTTGACTCCTATTGCATTGTAGTTGGTGTACTTGTTGATACGTCATTTGTATTGATGCAGTCTTTAGAACAAAACCTTATCACAATATGCATTCTTTTTTTCTTTATATACAGCTCAGCTGCTTGCAGTCTAAGAAGAGGCATGAGGTGTTGCAAACTGTGAGTTGCTTATAATAATCCATAGCTGATGCATAGCTGTGCCAGTCTGAAATGGTTGTAACCCACTTTATTTTGGTTTCGTGTTACAGCTGTTATCTCTCATGGGTGCCTACAGTACTTACTTTCACCAAGGCTCAGACCTGTTTGAGGACTCTGAGCCCTTTTTAAAGCAGTTAGGAGCCACTGTGAGTACCCCTTTCATTGCTTGGTGTGTTTGAAAATGGCGTGACTGTGTTATTCTTTTTAAGAATGCTCATACAGCAGTCGTAGATGAATGCCTGATGATTTCATTTTTTTGCTGCCTTTTAGCTTGAAAAGCTCAGCAAAGAGTCTGCTGACCTTTCAAAGCAACTTGACTCAAGGCACACTCTCGTGACTTCAAAGGTAAGTCCTGCCCAAGTCTTTTTTTTTTTTTTTTTTGCCTTCAGTTTCATGAAGATGAAGCTTTCACATACTTTAGTCGCTATCATTGATGCGAGGCGAAAGGCTACAATTGAACACATAATGTCGGCTCAAGGGTGCCTCTAAAGCACACCCAACCTTTTAATTGACTAGCGCATTATATTCAGTGGCTTCTGATTTACTTGAGTTTCTATGATTTAGCCAATTGGTATATGCCACTGGGACGTCGGAATATGGAAGCCTAAATATATTCACATCTATGTGTCAATGTGATACAAGGGATATAAATGTTTGTGACTTTTGCAGTGCATAAACATAACGGTTGCAGGAAATTATATGTTGCATAGGTGGAAAGTAAGCACAATTGTACGCATTGCTGTTAGTTGTATAGTACTTACTTTACCGCTTCACTAAATCTTCAGGTTTAGCTGCATTGGCAGAGAGCACAAACACATTTTTTTTAATATATATATATATATATCTAGACCACTGTCTTATGTCTCGCACCAAGATGGTCCTTGATATGAGGTGTTCAGTGCTTCCTGGAACATGAGCATAAGGAGTGAACTAGTTCTGAAGTGATATTGACAGTCGAGTGAGTTGGTATATAGTAACATTTCATAGCATGAAATGATGGCAGACACACGAAGCATGACACGACATATTTGAAGATAAGTGCTGCTGTTGTGTCCGACACCCTGTGTCTTTCATATTTTCATGCAAAGAGATGCTAACACAATGTGACTCAACTCCAGACTAGTATGTGCATAGTAAAGTCGCTGCAGCATTTTCGGCAATGTTGGAGAAATGCAGCTGGTAGATAAATGTTTTAGTGGATTAGCAGGACAGAAATGTCAACAGGCAGCACTGGTGGCAGCAGCTGGTGACATTGTTTTCAAACTTTAATGTTCTGTAACATTCTTCCATTGCTTAGAACTTCTTGGCGGTGAAATGTCTTGCTTTAGAAAGTTTGTCATTGCAAAAATGTTTGTGCCAGTCAATGAGTTCATAGCCAAGGGTGGCAAGCCATTGCGGAGGGTTCGTCCGTATTGTCGATCGGTTCAGCAGTCTGAGCACAGTTTGTGGCTTCATTAATTAGACATAAATCTGCCTCGTGTAAGGCCCCGCACCCAGTGAAAAATTCGGAAAAAAAGTGCGAGCCTTACAAAAGGTTGCGATGCCAAAACTTAAACATACCTTTACAGCCTAAGCACACTTATGATATGTTGGAGAGGAGTTGAAAGCAGAATACCCTTCTGTTATTCCAGGAGAATGTTACCATTTTACTGTTTACTGGAATACCGGGTGGGTAAGCTGATACAGTGTTAAAGCTACACTCTTCTATTAAACATTTTCTGTTGCCAGGATGTGATCCCAGTAGTCCACAAGGACCCTTCGGCCAACAACGGCATCAGCTTGGAAGGATACCTGTTCAAGCGCACCTCCAATGCCTTCAAGACCTGGAATAGGCGGTGGTTCATCATCCAGAATGGCCAGCTAGTGTACCGCAAGCGCTCCAAAGATGAGCAGCGCACAATCATGGAGGAAGACTTGCGCCTGTGCACCGTTAAACCCGCACTGGATTTTGAGCGACGGTTCTGCTTTGAGGTCCTCTCGCCTTCAAAGTAGGTCCACGCTTCTGCGAAAATACTGTAATTTTACCAGCTGTAGTTATGATCAGTTCATTAAGTGTTTCCAAGTTGTGTGGCTACGGGGTGTGTTTCCTGCATTGCTCCTGCTTCATGTCTGCTGGAAATGTTGCTTATTGCCATCTTGATGAATTCTTCATAATGAGGGCTTATCTAGCCGCGATTAGTGGAAGGCTGCTTTTGGAGAAGTTAAGTGTGCACCAAGCAGTATAAGGGGAACCAGCTAATTGGCTACAAAGGAATAGGTTATTTTGCCTACAGTCAGCCTCTTGGAGTCAAAAACATTGCCGCATGAATCCATCAGAGCAGTTATTGCTCAATGTGACATCTTTCTTCTTCATTCGTGGTGTCCAGTGGAGTTTGATCACATTTTTCAGGTGAGGTGTAGTCGAGTGTGTGTGGTGCTGGGGAATGTCTACTGGGAAAATGTGTCGTGCCAAGTTACATGCATCTTGTTTTCCACCATGTGCACCACCTATTGTCAAGTTCACCGTCCATGGGTGGTCAAGATGTGTTCTTTGTGCAAAAGGCTTCATGGAAGTGCAATTTGCATCCTTGAAAAAGGCCATTGAAGTGGTAAAATTGACTTCAGCTATATGTCTTTAATTGGCTGGCCCAGAAATCACATTTCAGGGTCATGTTTCTTTTCTTTCATGTTTTATTGCTGCATTGGTTATATATCTTTCTGCATTCACTGTAGATCAGCTGTTCAGGGCTGATTTTATCCTGTGTGTGTCATTAGTCTAGAGGAGATTCCAGAACATGGAGTCTTATATACAGAACGCTAATTCAATTGTACTTTCTTTATGCAGGACTCACATGCTACAAGCTGATTCTCAAGAGTCGTATGACTGCTGGATCACTGCTTTGCAGTCAGGAATCTCACACGCGTTAGACCAGCCTGCACGAGATGACGAGGATGAGAAGCTTTCAACGAACGTGAGTTGATTTGACATCGTTTGCAAACTGGTTACACTTGGTATCAACTTTATCAATACCTTCCCACCTTTCTCATATATCTGTCCGTTCTATGACCAGTTAGCAGTAGGCGTCTGTGTTGTTCGTGTTCCTGTGATCCTGTAGATAGCACCGCTTTTCAGGATGTTGGTACTTATCCAGCTAGGCCAGTTGTGCACTCATCGCTCAGTCATGAGAGAATAGTTGTAATGCCTCACTTGAAGATGAAGTAACACATATAATGGCACGGAAATACTTGTTCTGCTAGGCATTTTGGCAGATTTTGTAAATGCGGAAATGTACATGCATGAAGAACGTGTGTATGCCTTCTTTTGTGTGTTTATTTTTTCCCAGTATGCCTATGGCAGATGTTGCCTTAATTGAAAGCTTAGCAATGAGTGTGTGCTTTTTGTCATGACTAAAATCTGTGCTTAAGACACCTGGTATGCTTGTATTAGAAAATAAAGCTTCGAGGCCGCCACCTGTGACATACCTTTTATGCATGAAATGCAGGAATGGAAAGCATCATCAGATTCTTCATTGTCAACGACGTCAAGGCAGAGTGCAAACCCAGTGCCGAAACCTCCAAGGGCTCACATGTACGTATTCCGCCACTCCTCACAATGGCCTCGCAGAAGAACTATGCCGTCATGTAGATTATCATACAAATATGCATTGTTCAAGTTCCCCCTCCTCTCCCCCCCCCCCCCCCCAAAAAAAAAAAGTACACTGTCTAAGCAGAAAGAATGTTGAGACCATTCATAGAATATGTGTTAGTCTGATGTGAGTAGGTAATATGTGGTTTAGTATTACCAGCGGATCAATGCGGATGTGTATCATTCCAAAACTTGTAACGACTGGTTCCTATGTGACATTTAAAGACCAAGAGGGGTGCAATCCTGTCTCTTGTCTGCCTTTTTTCCCTTCTGCCTTTCCCTCTGAGAAGCAGAACCAGCCAGTGTAGCCTTTCATGCTGCATGTATTAATTTGTGTTCTGTGGGAATGTGAGCTGAAAAAAATCAGGCAAGTTTGCACTCGGTCGCGCAAAGCTTAGGCACAGCGAAGCTTACTGGCTGCTACTGCTAGGTATGAACTTGGTTTAACTTAACTATGCATGTAGGAAGGTATTCTTGAGCGATCATTTTTGGAGGTACCTTCCCTTTCGCGACATTTCGCGTGACTAGTGCTGGACGCGTCTGCGCCTACGAGCGACAGCGTTCCTGGCATGCCACAAACACAGGCAGGCTAACCCAGGTTGGCAGCAGTGCCAAGAACACTGCTGCTTGCCAATGCCTAACACGTTGGAGGCTAGCCGCTCGATATCAGTCGGCCAGCTTCGCTGTGTCTTGAGCTTTGCGTGGCCTAGTGCAAGCTTTCGCCTTTTTTTTTTTCTCTCTTAGCTAAGCGCCGCGGAGAGAAGAGAGGCAGGGGTCGGGAAGGCAGGGAGCTGGCGAGGAGGAGACGCACGCGGTCTCTTCCTCTTCCTCCTCCGGGTTGCCATGGCTACGGCTACGCACCACGGCTACGCACCACAAATTACGGGTGGCTTAAACAGCTTCGCTGTTAAAATGCTCCCATGCCCCGCCTTTGCCTGAATTGCTTAGCTCAGCAAGCGCAGAATTTTTAGCCTGCACTAGTCTGTGCAATATTTATATTAATTTAACAGCTAGCTCAAGACAGGGGTAACTTGAGATTGCTGGAACAGGCCTTCATCCTACAGTCGACATAAAAGTAGGCTTTTGATGATGATGGTGATGATGAAATGAGATAAAAGAGGGGGGAAAAGGGGGGGGGGGGGAGAGAATTCAAGGTCAGCGGAGATTGCAAAGTGCAGATTTTTTATGACAGATTTGAATCTTGCTGTCGTAATGTTTACTTTGCAGTCATTCATTGCTAGACACATTAGCAGCCTGCTGAAAGTAATTCTATGGCGTAGTTAGGCCATTGATAGAGAGAGATACGTAGTGTTCTGTCGTTTTCGTCAGTACTCATTGAAGCTTGAATTGCTTTTCTGTGTGACTGCAGCCAACTCACCAGCATCCCCGGGAATGAAATGTGCTGCGACTGCCGCTCACCTGGTCCTTGTTGGGCCAGCATCAACCTGGGGATCACTCTGTGCATCGAATGCTCTGGGATACACAGGTGAATTTGCCACACTAAGTTTGGCAATTATTTGGACTGTTGTACTAGTACTTTTCCTTTGGTTAAGTGAAAGAGCATTATCTGGTGTCCAGGTGGTTGAAGGCAGGCTTGCATGCTGACTTGCTGCGGTGTCCCAATGGATTTGGCAGTCTGCTGCTGAGCATGAGTTGGTGATGTCAATTACCGACTGGAGGTGGAATGCAAAAATATTTGGGTACCTAAATTTAAGGGCACATTAAGAAACCTCAGGGAGCTGAAATTATTCTAAAGCCCCCCACTGCTCTGTCCCTCGTTACCCCTGGGTTGATTTTAGACAATAAAACCCATAATGCAATTCAGATCAGTTGTTCGTAGGATCTTGCATAGCATTAGTAGAATTGTGCATAAGAGTCGTGATAACGTAAAATTATTCCACTCCGTTTTCGTTCCAAATCCTCCGTTAGCCCTCCATAATTGGTAGAAATTGTTACTCCATAATTGGTCAAAATTTAAACATTTTCACCAATTACAGAGGGCTAATAGTGTATTTGGAATAAAAACAGAGTGGAGTAGTTATGCGTTATCACGACCGAGATCTCGTGTTATCTCGGTCGTGATGATTGCTCTGTCAGCCTCGGCAGGCTGACGGAGCAATAGCTCTGTCAATATGCTAAGCGAGTGCCTCTTTAATGCTGCTGATAGCTTACCATGATAAATGAGCACAGAAGCATTTGAGCATGCTCTTGATTGATGCACCATCGTTAAAGGCATCCCTTGATTATGTTTCCAGGAGCATGGGTGTGCACGTGTCCAAAGTGCGCTCCCTGACACTCGACACCTGGGAACCGGAAATACTCAAGGTGATGGCTGAACTGGGAAACACGGTCATCAACAGCGTCTACGAGGCTCGTGTGGACGAAAACATTGCTGTCAGGGCCACGCCAGACTGCAGCAGGTCTTTCTCTTTTTGTTTATTTTCTTTCTTTTTTTTTTTTTCACATTTGTAAATGCGGCTTTTGTAGATGAAGCAGCTGTTGAAATGCCATGTCTGTGCAATGCATTAATGCTAGAAACCTTCTCATTCTTGTGCATGCAGTTTCTTAGTTTAGGCCCTGCACGCTTACTTAAAGCTGCGTACATGTTTTGCAGGAGTGTCCGTGAGGCCTGGATTAAGGCTAAGTACTTGCAGAAGGTTTTTCACATTTGTAAATGCGGCTTTTGTAGATGAAGCAGCTGTTGAAATGCCATGTCTGTGCAATGCATTAATGCTAGAAACCTTCTCATTCTTGTGCATGCAGTTTCTTAGTTTAGGCCCTGCACGCTTACTTAAAGCTGCGTACATGTTTTGCAGGAGTGTCCGTGAGGCCTGGATTAAGGCTAAGTACTTGCAGAAGGCATTTGTGAAGCCACTTCTTGGATCAGTGGCCTGCCTGTCCCCACCACGCGATGCGTCACGCGCATCACCAGTAGCAACACCGGTTTTGCGAAAAGCCACGCTGCCTCAGCGCTGGAGCGTTCGCAAAATGCATCGTCGCAGGAGGACCGTTCATGTCCAAGACCAGCGTCATGCGGATGCAGGTATGTTGCCCTGTCGCCTCAAGCATGGTTTTACCTAGCAACCTGTGTTGAATGTTCTGTTCACATGCATCTGAAGAGCAGAAGTGCTTTATTATGCATTGCTGTACCAATCCAGGTAAAACTTGCGTGCTGCGTTTAAATGGAAGTGGAAAGTTTTTCCTGCATAATAAAAAGTGAAGTTTTGTTTAGGCCTTCAAATATGTTAAAGAAATTGTGAAGGTGTGCAAAACTTTAAAGTTCTGAAATGGAGCTCACAAGTTTGCAGCTGTGCAGCAAAACATATCAGAATTGTTGGCACCTCTAAAGCAGAATAAATTTTAACGTTTTCCCACGCACTGCCGGGTGTTATTAACTGAAACTTTCTTGGCAATTGCTCCTGTCAGGTGACACTGCCCTTGGGGTCGCCCGGCGTCACAGCAGCGCCGTCGCATTGCCAGCCGACAAGTCCCCCGTCAGCATCGATGCCTTGTCTGTGAGCTCTGTAGGCTCGGAGACCCGCTTCAGCATGGCCTCGCAGGAGAGTGGGGTTGTCATGAAGGAAGGCACCTCTCTGCCCCCTTCGGACAATGAAGGAAAGGCTGCGGTTGAGATGTCCTCGAACCAATCCGAGGACGATGTGCTCGTCTTTGGGGAGTCCCTCGTCCAGGTCATGCCGCCGCCTTCAGGCAAGTATTCATCATGTGCATACATTTATGCTTCGTCGTGGTACTGTGAAATGGCACATCAAGAGGCTTGATCCGCACACGGTGGCTTAGTGGTTATTGATGTTATGCTGCTCAACAAAGGCTACGGGTTGGACTCCCAGCACTAGTGGCCGCATTGCGATTGGAGCGGAGTGCAAAAATGCTTGTACTACACATTTTAGATTTTGGTGTGCGTTAAAGAATTGCGTCGGTTGGCATTATTCTGGAGTTCCCCACTATAGCATCTCTCACAGTCCATTATTTGATTTTGATTAGTAGGTGCAACTTGGTTGCTTCAAACTTTTGAATGGAAATAAATAGGTGCCATGTTCGTAAGCCTAAAGTGCCTCTGTCTGCCAGGCTCAGCAAAACAGGGTGCATCATTTGTCATCTAATTATGTAAAAATGCAAAAATAATAACAATTAGAAATGAATTGCAGACGGCCACACAGTGCAAAGTGTTGAGTGCCACCAAAACAGTAGTACCTGTTTGAATGTGCGCATTTAATCTCACTTGCAGCCAAAGGTTTACTGCTTGTTTGAGCTGTTGTTTTAGTGTTTCAGGAGTTTTCTGAATGAATGCACTAAGAGCTGAATAAGACTCGCAACAGCCAATGTTGAGGTTTGGCGGGGAGATTGTGCAATTCTGTACTGCCCTACCAATATAGTACTATGGGCCAGGGTACAAGCCAGCCACTACTTCCTATGAAGCTTAGAACAAACGTAAGCATTTCTTTGTGTTGAACATTGTTGTCCTCATCTCAACAATCAGGTTGGCAAGGTGGATGTATGACTTAAAAAGGAGGCTGAAAGTAGTGCGTAGAGTAGTGCTAGTCGACTGTTAATTACTTGCCTGAAAGCCAACCACAGTGAAATGTTAGCCTTTCTAACATGGCCGTTGCTGTAACAGGTTAAATTGCTCCTTGAGTGCCTGCTTTGAGACATTCTTACTCTCGCTGTGAGGCAAAAATGTAGCAAAGCCACCAGAGTTCTTTGTTTATGTTGGTACTCATTTTTCTGTTTAAAGGCGGGCACCTCTCTGTGATACAACAAAAAAAAAAAAAAAAAGAAAAAACCCCCTTAGTTCCACTGCAATGTTGATTGCACAACAGCTAAATATGAAGATACTGCACTCCTCTTAATTTATGGCTTGTGCATGATTACTCGTCTTTTGCCTTAGTGATTAATTGCAAAATTTATTTTTTCTTCTCTCTTAGACTAGCATAAGCTCTTTGGCTTTGCTCTACTATTGTAACCCAAAGATATCTGAGGATATTTAGAGAATTTTACCGGGACTGATGAAACACTGCAATGTGTGGCATGTAAAGTGCAGTGTTGCCACACCACCAACATGCAGTGTTTGTGAAAAGTGGCGTAGCCACACATATTATGTTAGTGTTATACACTGGATGTAAACTTAGCACTGCCATATGACATGCATCTATGAGAATATGCTTTTCACAGCTGAGCGTTTCCAGTACTGCTATGGCCAGTGGCCGAAACAATGGTGTAAGTGCAAGGTTCATGGGTATACATGGTCTATACGGCCTGTAGTCTGAGTCATACAGAATCTGTCGTGTTACGAGAATGTGATGTGTTGAAATGTAGTCTACCACTTGCCTGAACTGCACATACAGAGCTGGAGCTGGACAGCGCAGATGAGTCGCCGACGCAAGATGAAGAGGACACAACCCAGGAAGAAGACATGTCCAACCTGAGTCCCAGCTTGCTCCTGTACAGGTATAGCTTCCATCTGTGCTCTATTGGCTTCATGTTGTTCACTTAGGCATACACTAACATTTGGACATTACGGTCGATATCCGTTGATTTCACCACACAATTTCAGGTTCATGCGCTTGTGTAACAAATATCAGCATTTCCAGGATAAGCCTTGTGCGCTGCCGGAAGGAGTGCTCAAGTATGAAAATGATGTTAATGATTACAGGCATGTCCTGCTAGTGAAACTGCCAAAATTTCTTTCACTTCAAGCTGCTCATAGGTATTTGGAAAATGTTGCATCAAGATCCAGGTGTTCACCTCACTCTTAGAGAACCGAGAGAGAAGCTGCAGTTGAACAGTAGTCATTTAAGTTTTACACCTTGTCTGACAGTTCACTGTACCACACAATCATCTCAAAGAAATATAAGAGCGTTACTAATGAAAAGGCATCTTTCGCTGTGTTTGACAGGAGATTGTAAATTCCCTACTGCGTGCAGTGCAGTATTATGCTCAAATGTTCACAGCAGCCTCTACGACAGATAGGCAACATTTTCTTACTATGTTTAAAAAGTATTTCAGGCCCCTTTAAGGCTTGCATATGTATTATCATACCAAGCAGCCCTTGATGTTTTTGTGAGTGGCCCCACCGTGCTATGGACTTTGATATCACTTGTTCGTATTACTATATATGATGCATGAAGTATCAGCGGACTTATTTGGCGTGATACAACTTGTTTCGTAGTGTGTGTACAGAGCCTGTGTAAACATTCTGGCAACAATATTTTCGTTGTGGTTACAGGGCAGCGGCTGCCCACAACTTGCCGGTGATGTGTCTTGCCCTGGCGAATGGAGCCGACCCAAACTGGCCCAATCCGGATGAAGGGGGTCGATACCCTCTCCACCAGGCTATACAGAGTGTGAGTTTCAGGTAGCTTCTGGACAGCTTGGATAGATGCATGCAATTAAAGGTAGTGTATCACAAAGTGCAAATCTATTGGCTACCAAGTGCACAACATTTAAGTTGTAGCTGAACCGTCTGGTGTTCCCATACGTAGTCAGATTGTGCACATTACAATTTAACTCCTTACCGCAAGTGATGAAAATTGTCAATATTTTTGTGTTTCTTCTCGTGCGGAACATAATGCCATCATGGAGCGAAATAATTAACCACAGTGCCCTAGAAATTTGTAACTAAAATATTCCTATCGTGAAATTCACAAGTTCGTGCAGTTCAGTCATATTTGCACCATTTAGCTGTAGTTTCTAGCAGTTTAATTTACACTGCCAAAGTGTTGAATTTTTTCAACAGTTTCTCCTTTTTTCAACCTTCCCTTACTTGCCCAGGAAAAACTTTCTCAGTTACAGCATCAGCTGAGAACAGATTCCTCACATCCATTTAATACTCGCTATAAAGAGACTGTAGTTGTTAAACGTGTATACCAGGTTGGCATGCTGAAAATGTGTGCGGTTATTTTTTTTTTTTTTTCTTTTCTAGAAATTTGTTTTTAATGTGAACCGGAAGAGATCCAGTGAACCTAACCATTTCTTGTCTAAAGCGCCAAGGTGTGTGCAGCTATAGTGCACCAATGCTCGCTCTTGTTACTCCGCACACAGGGCTCTATCATGGCCTGCGAGTTCCTGCTCCTGAATGGTGCCAAATCAAACAGCGCCGACGACAATGGCCGCACGTCCCTCCACATCTCTACCCTGCTGGGGAACACAGGGTGCCGTGCAGTTCACTTGCTCTTGAAATTGCACGTTTGTAGCAGTCGTGCGACAACTATGGCATGCATTTACCTTGAGTGCGTTCACAGTGTTTCCTACTTAAGCCTCATTTTACATTATTGGTGTAGAGTGGACCACCGAACACATACAATGTTTCTGCATAAAGAACTCTGGGTGCTTTCTGCTAGCAGCTTTGTAAGCTCTTGAAGGACACTCTGAATAAAACACAAATGTAATTTTTTTTTACAGACATACACGTACTGCAAATAGATTTTAATTGTGCATGTGGCGGTTGTTGCAAAAATAATAAAGCCAAGTATAAATAACTCTCCTGGTTCTGCTGAACTGGGTTATTCACATTTTACGAGAGGGTGCTATTTCGCGGTGAATTTCGTTTAGCACAATCTTCGAATGCTGTGCTGGCCTGTTCTCTCTATAATAAGTTTATATCAACTGCATATATTTTCTATATTTTGATGGCTGCAATTTCTTTATTTGTGCCACTACGAAAGCTTACTAGCTGCTTTGAAAAAGTGCAAGCACTACATACCTGATGCTGAACAAATATGGCAAAGGCATGAAGGGACAGTAATGTCCGTGGCATTTTTTTCTTTATTTTTTCCTGATGCATTGTATTCCTTTGCAGGCAAGTGTGCCTTTTGCTGAAGCATGGAGCTGATCAGCACTCTCAGGACAAGGATGGCGCAACAGCACTCAAGATGGCTGTGGATAATGCCAACCCCGATATCGTCACCATGCTCAGGCTCGCCAAGCTCAATGAGGAGATTCGCCGGGATGAGTTTGGCAACCCAGGTCTGCTATCTTGGCACAAAGGGCTTATCGTCTTTTCCTTACATTATTTTATCGAGCTCACATTCTTATGCTTGCTGGCTTTTGCAAGTGTTGATTTTTGTTCAAGTGTGAGGAAGGAACAGTGGTGCTTGCCTTATGTAGCATGAAGCTGCAGTATTCAAGGCAGATTGATTTTCAGGAAAACTACTGCTTGTGTAGAGGAAAGTCATGGTTGCGCATGCGAGTCTTGGAGTGATAGCCGCGTTGCATTGTGCCTGCATCATCAGCAAGCCAACTTGCTTCGTCACAAAGGAGCCAGATGTACCGTAAAATTCCAAGCAAGCGCCTCTAACTTCACTGCAAATTTTAGATTTCCTCGCCGTTCCAGGAAAGCCCGTGTCATTGGTTCATCATGTCATTGGTTTTACTTCATCATAGTTGTTGCTCCTGCAGGCTACTGCACCATCTACATCACTTTGAGTCATCGTTAAGAACTCCCCAGTCAGGATCTCTATGTTATGCTGCTAAAGACAGCCTGCCATCAGCCGTTTCGTTTGGTGCGTTACCATCTATTCTTGTGCGTTACAAATACAACTATAAGTTGTCCTAAGCGCTAGTGTTTGTTTTGGACACGAAACAGTGCTTTCCATAACTAAGTGCTTGGAGTGTGGCATGCCCTGACTCACTTTGTGAGCCGACACATGCAGATGACTCTGGCCATTGACGAACATTATTGCTGGTGCAACAGATGTTTTGATCTCACCTCTGCATGTTGCCTACTTGTGATTTTTGCCAAGAACTCCTTTGTGTCATTAGTATTACACACATAGCCGCTGTGAGGTGCTGGCTACTGGTAAAAGTGGAAAGAAGAAAGGAGTAGAAGGAACGGCAGCGCGTTTCGGGCCCATATTCCATGCATCTAGTAGCAGAGCGCTGGACAAACACACTGTACTTCATGTCATCAACTCCGAGTAGTGTAGCGAAAGCTATCGGTTCCGTAAGCCAACCGGAAAAGAGAACCCCCCCCCAAAAAAAAAAAAAAAAAATTTCTCCGTTGTCTGCCTCTAGTCATCCTCCGTGCAACGCTGACTGAATGGAAGTGTCACGGAAATATTAGTAGTGTGCAGTGTGTGAGCCGTCCTTCCTTCTCTGCAACACACAGCTAGCTATCGTTTATGACTGGATGACGCGAGCTATAGCCTATGCTGTACTGCACGAAGTTGGTGAGAGGGTATAGTGTTGTATGTAGCCAAAGTGTAAAGCATGCGCTTACTTGTTTTAGCATAGGTTGTTTCGGCCAAGTTGTGTGTTCCTCCACCCATGTGTGCAGTGCTCACTGCCATTGGAAGCTGCTGTTTTTCAGACCTCTGTGTCAGGACATAAAAAAAACGCAAACCATGTGTTTTCAAAGAACAGCCTGCAGTTGCGAGCGCTGTGCTAATGACCTTGTCTTTTTTATTTTTGTAATGTCAACACCCAACTTGCATTTATATTTTGTTTGCTATTACTTGTTCTGTGTGTTTGAACACATCTTCATCTGATTCATGTCATCATGGCTGACTTATTTACCTGCCTGCCTTAATAACGACAACCTTTTCATTGACTCATCCTAGGATGAAAGTCAGGGTCTCATAACTCTTTGAAGTGACAGGTTAAAATTCTGGTTTCTACTGCTGTCTGGTACATTCAGTGGTCTTCAGGCACTTGCAAGAAAAGGTTTACTTGTTTCATTCGCTTCATGTAGTTTGTATGCTGGCACATTTTTTTTCTTTCTTTCATCCGCTGCGTCTCCTTGTAAGGGATTTACAACACATACACTAAGTGCGTTTTTCCGTCTGTTCAGGTTTCTTTTGGATTAAACTGTAGTGAAGACATTTTGTTTTGTGGGACCTACAGAAATTAACAGAAATGTTGCATTTAAGTGCCTCACAGGAAATAAAAAAAGTAATTTTAATCTTCAGAACGTATAGTGACTACAAGGTTCTTCCTGAAACTTGCACTAAGCTTTAGCACTACCTTTCTGCTCAGAAAAGTTACAATTATAGCCTTACTTCACATATTATTCAATGCAGCCCTGTGGCATGTGTCTGAATGTTAGTCACTGCACTTCTCTGGAGCTTTTACCATTTACCTACTCGCTACATCAAATTTTCCAGCATGGCCAGCCTGATGCTCGAGTCGTTTTGGAAATGCTTAGAAGTTTGTGACAGCTTACTGAAAATGCTAGTGCGCTTGATGCGAGTATACGCTTGGCTTCGTACCATTTCCTGTCTCTCGACCTCATCAGTGCCTTGACAACGGTAACCCAGCTCTCGTACGGTCAACGGCTCAGGTTTCACACTCGGCATTTTGGGCTTGGCGGCAGCCCTGCCTTCACATCTCTTTCATCCGGCCTTTCCTCTGCTCAGCCTTGTCATCTTAACCTCCCCATCATCTCAAGGCCAGCCCCAGTTGGCAGTTCTCCTCCGAATCCTCCCTCCTGAAGTTGTACGTTGTTGCCGTCTCCATTGCAGCAGCAGCCATCGGACACGCATCAGCTCCTCCGTCGGGTCGCCGTGGAAAAAGTCGGAAGGGGAAGCGCCTTGTCACTACTTGCCTCTCTAGCTTGCACCCGTCGCTCGAAAAGGCTATGGGACCTCGGCTTAAGTCGCAGCACAGGATGAGCGATGGACAATATTGAAGTAATGTGACACATGCACCGAAAGTTTTAAGCCTTCATGTCTGCTTTGGGGATTCGGGCACTGCTCGCCGATTGATTGTGCAGCCAGTCTGTAATAAAATGACATCAGTTTCCTTCTGAGCATGGTGTGTTTACCGTGAACTTGATTGCCAGAGCTCTGGGACACATTCATTTTCTCCTGCTGAGAGTGCCTTAGACCAGCTGCTTTATTTATTTGTTTTTTTTTTTCACAGTATGGAAAGAAGGTTTATTGAAAATTCTGTTAACAATCGACAAGAGGCATCAACAGACTCAAGCTGTTGTCAACCTTGTTCATATAAGGAACACATACTGTATTTGCACGAGTATAACGCGACCATGAATGACGATTCATAAAAAAAATGTTTAAACTTTGTAATTATAATGTGAATGCAAGCTAACGATGCATAATGTAGCTGTATCCATGGGCTTATAATAGTTCCTCTTAGCGTGGCGTGATGATAGGCGATTCGTAACCTATATGCGCACTAGCATGGGACCAACTGCGTATGCACCAGAGCCTACTGCAGGCATGCATTGTGATAACTGATCACTCACTGTGTCACGGTAAAACGTTCCAACGGGATTGCGAGGCTCTGCATCGTGCATGTCAGGCAGATACTCTTGGGCAGTGAGGCCGCGTGGGTGCACATTCCTGGAGTGGATGGAGGCATTGGTCCTGAAGTCACAAAATAAGCTTTCTTACTCTAAATTGGACCCCTACGTGCCACCGCCCCCTACCATCGAGAGGTTGGCTCTCCCACATGGCATGGTCTGGTAAATGAGATTGCTGCATTTTAGAGCGCAGCTCTTAAGCGGCCATTCCCGCAGCGAGGGTCAGCGTTATCCCTCGTAACCGAGCGAAGGATGAAAGCGAACGCAGAGCGCAGAAGGAGGTGGAAAGACGGCGATAGCAAAGATAGAATGAGGAGCAAAGTGGAGGAGAAGGGTGCAGCAGAAAACCATGAGGCGGAAATGCAGAGGAGGAGAGTATGGCAAAAGGGTGAGGAGGAAAGTGGAGTGCCGGCGGCGACCAGGCATGCGGCGAGTGTGGAAAGAAAACGCTGGCATGGGCTTTGAACCCACTCCACATGCTCTACTTAACCTGTGCCGCCGATGCTAGAGAATGCGCTCTGTGCGAATCACGCGTTCCTGTCTTCACGCTTTCTTTCTGAACAGTGAGCGACTCACTCGGTTGAAATGCTTCGTCTGCCGTCGCCAAGAGGACCGTGTCTTTTAGAATCATATTCTTTGCCTATCCCGAATTCAAAACACCTAAACAGCTGCGCTCAAAATTCGCATTAGGGAGTTTCGTAGTTGTCGGCAAATTTTTTTTTAACAAGAATTTCGGGGACCGGGTGCCAGAGGCGTTGGTAAGAAATATCTTGCACTCTGTTTGAGGGATTATTTCGAATAAAGTGCGATATGCTTTTCAAGGCTGGGAATAAAAAATAATAATTTAACTAAAGTTGCATTATATTTGTGCTAATTAGAGTGTATGTGAAGTTCGAGTGTGCGTGCCAATTCCTGTATTTGTCTACAGGGACACAACCTTTTACCTAATGCATGGGCACGGTACAGTCCAATCATTCCAGCAGCATTTAGTCACATGACAGCTCGTTACCCAAAGACTGCAATATAGGCATTCACTATTGTTGTGCTTGCAAGTTAAATTCTTTGCATTTCAAAATCTATGCCTTGTAGTACATCATCATGCAATATCATAATCGCTGCTGGCTACGTTATTGCACTTAGGATCTCCATATTTCTCGAGGATTCTTAGCTGCCTCATTGGGGCTCAGTGGTCGAAACAGTATCACTTCTGAATTGCCACTGCTAATGAAGCTCTTCGTTTTAAGCTGTACCATATGTCATCCCTCTTTTAGAACTTAGTTGGGCTGACCTATCTCTTCCTGTTTTTGACCGACTTGTGAGCAGTTCACAAAAGCTGGTGAAAAACACAAAACATTTTAAAATTGCACACAAACACATAAAATAATATTAACAGCAGCGTCAATTTTCTTGGCAAGGGTGCTAGCTATTATGGAATGGTGCCCGTGCATTAAGGGAATCGGATACCTCAAGATAATGGCTAGTCATATGCAGTCTTAGATCGGTCTTAGTCTTAGAGCTGTTGTTTAGAATACTCAACTTGCGAAGCTCATCCTAGTGAGCTTAGCATTATTCATAACTGTGCCACGCACACAATTATCTTTGCCTGCACGGCTGCTAAGTCGCGCGTCACAGGATTCTTGCAATGTCTGCCTTGCAGGTGACGACACCTTCATCGACGTTGTCCGAGACTTCTCGCACATGGCCTCCAACAATCCGGAGAAGCTGCGTCGCCAGCCAAGCAAGCATGCGGAGTGAGAAAATGCGCCCATATTTGTTGTTGTTTAGGTGCAACTTTTCTTTTTATTGCTGTTGTTGTTGACAAAAAGGAAAAGACTGATATTTACTGTCTGTTATCGCAGCCCTTCAAAACATTTGTCAAACTGCTCAAAAGACGTGAAGCCTAACTGACACGGGTCACTAGTATGCGTTTTTCTTAATCTTTTTTTTTTTTTCTAACTTGTATGTGATGCTTGTCAGTAGCGGTGAAGATTACGGGGCCATGTTTTGCGAGGCAAAACTTGGAATGCTCCAGCAAATTGCGACCTAAGCTGGTACATATATCGCAATTTCTTTCGTTTGATTCTATTCCATTCTTATCATCCACCCTCTAAGACTGGCCAGTTCTGTTTGAGCACTGCCCAAGTTGTGATCAAAGGGTGAGAATGAATAGGTTTGGAATGCTATTGGTCGACCTTAGCCCAGTTGCCGCTGCTTCTGTTAGCGATGTTTTCTTTATTATTGTTATTTTTCGAAAGTTGCTGCAACAGCACTGCCTTTTGACCGCTACACAGAGGCGCTTGTTACGATGACCGATTTGCAAATTGATCTATGTATAAACAGCTGTTGGCCCCAGGCCATGTTCCCACTTATTTACGAGATACTACGGTCGTGTTGGACCGTGCAGTTTTTTATGTGTTTGTTGAGCATGCCACTGTTGAGGACTGACACCGGGCAACTCGCAAGTTGGGAGACTGCGGTGCCCGATGCGTTTCCATGATCGGCTAGTGAATGAAGTGTTATCTGCTTGCTTTTTCAGTGACAATATTGGGCACAAAATGCTTTACTGCCACCAAACAGCTTGTGTAATGGTTCATGTTTGTTTTACTTTGTCTGTGGTGTTTATTTGTAAAGCCAAACGACAGGCTTTGTTGGAGCAGTGCACACTGGTTGTGTGTGCAGTGTATCAGCTGTGTGCATTGTTGGGAGTTGTATTTACGAGCTTTGTTTCCGTGCCCGTGCTTATGCAATTTCTTTTACGCGAATGTGTTTCCTTTGTCTCTTAACACATCAGGCCTGCAATGCGTCACTTGACTTTTTTTTTATGATTGTTGTTATTAGCATGATAGTCAAGATCATTGTTGTAAGTCTTTCAGAGGCATGTTCCTAGGTGTGCATTTAAACTGCGCAATTGAAAATGTCTTTCTTCTTTTTCTTTCTCTTAAAAAGTGAACAGACCCCTTTGTTTAGAACAGAGGCCAAGTAACACTTCCATTGTTTGCACGAGGTGTCACCTTTATAACTACAGTCGTTAATTACTCAGCTAATTAATGCTACGAGCTTCGAAGGTTTGAGATGCATGCTTGAAGACTCACTATTTGAGATTGTGGACAGAAGAGATGTTTTATTATTCAGCCGAGGCCAAGGAATCATGTTTGTGCAAGTGCAGTTGTAATTGCGAGCTTCGGCTTGCATCTTTTTGGTGCCAGAGGACTGAAGAGATGTTCTAGCATTCATGAGGGCCGAGGATTTGCATTTGTGTGAAATACAGTTGGCATTGCAAGCTTTAGCTTTAGAAGTAGGTGCCACTGTGAATGCTTTTTCTAGTATCAAAAACTGTATTCATATAGTTGCCGAATGTTTTCTTGCCTGCTTGTAGATCGTTGTTTCATGTAGATATTTAAGGTTTGTGATTACTGCGGAATATGTTTACTCCTAATTATTACTTTTACAGCTATCATTGAGGTATAGCAGTTTGTATACAGATGCATAAAGGCGTATAGTACTTTGTGAAAGAGGTGTCTAAAAAAAAAAATGTGATTGTACTGTTTTTTAAGGATGCATTGCCAATTTTTTTCTAATGGCGGTGGTGTAAGACATGTTATAGGAGCACGTAAGCATAATACACGATGTGTCAACGTCATAAAAATCCTTTTAACCCTTTCACTTCCATATCCTTTTGAGAATAATTTAAAGTTTATAGCATTCCTTAAATTTGTTTTCTTTAGCAGCATATCCTAATTTGAAAAACATGTGTGGTTTATGCCTTACATAGTCATATTAAAAAAAAAAAGACTTTCCCTCAACATCAGCACAGCTTTTGTACTGCAGTTGACTCATGATCATAGCTAAAGTTCAGGTTAATTCAAACAAATTCTCAAGTCTTATCTGGCGTGATGTGTCGTCATTGCAATCTTGAACCCACATAATTCAAACAAGGCCTTCAGTTCTAGCTTTCTGGCTTCCCAAAGTAAGCAGAATAACACAGCTAAGAACATCTGTTGAGAGGACACTCACAAACCACGAGTAGTCAAAAGAACGTTCACATTATACATTTGGGATGTGCGTGCTTACAGGCAACACTACGAAATGCTGCCACTAACTCTCAAATGCAACTACCGATTCATGCGTATCTCTTCACAGACTCGTTATGATTCTGTTTTGACATGACTGAGCATGTACATTATTTCCCTGATAACAGACAATTATGCTTTAAACTGTAGAATATATTATTAATGAATTCAGACAAACACCATTGTTCCTAGGAGTTTGGATTAATAAGAGTCAATTGCAATTGTGTGCTCACATGATCACATCATGAGAGGAGTGCGAGGCATCAAAATGTGTATAACTAGGTGTCCTGTACTAAATTTGATCAGTGTAGTTCTCTTGTAACAAGCTAGGCCATAGAGCCTGCGGCCTAGACAAGTGGGAAAAGTGAAAGGGTTAAAAGTGTTACAGCATCACGTACAATGTGTGCCGTGGTCACCACCTCGTGACAATGACTTGTCATTTACCAGTTGTTTGGTTTCTGTGTTTAATGTGAACGATTACTTTTAGTCTACGTAATGTAATGGCATGCTGGAGATGCAAAATGCTGCTCTCTTGTTTAGAAGGTGCTCCTGCGGTTAGACACATTCCCAAACAATTCCTGCGATGTTAATAGAGATGTCATGAACTTGCATAATGTGACCGGGACTTATGTGAAAGACTACCAACACCAGCAGTCTACCACAAATCTGTAAATGAGCTTGCTGGCATGGGATGCGATTTCTTAGTTTCTTTTTAAGCAAGTCCAGATCTGCTTGCTACATTAACTAAAGTAGACTCTCGATAATACAAACTTTGGTAATAAGTGAGCCATTTGGTTTGATGAAAAAATTACAATTTTTGGTTGGCCCGCTCTGTTATACATGAATTGAAAGCCTTAATTTATAAAAGTTGAACAAGGATTTCGAGTTATTCAAACTTTTTGGTCTTGAAGGGCAGTGTAGCCTAGGAAAAGCTCTTGAATAGCCAAAAACATGCCCATGTTTGGTATTCAAGCTGCCATATACGTTGACAGGCACCAATCCTGTCACACGTGTCTGTTTTGACATGACTGGGTGTGTGTTCAGCTGCTCACGTGGTAAGCTATATTTGTTTTGGGCCACATTTTAGTTACGGTCTGATAATATATACGAAAAATCATGGGTGATAGGAGCTTGGATTAACAAGCTTTTACTTACTAGTTGGTCGGAGAGGGAAGAATTTCAGGAAAAGTGTCGGCAGCCATAGTCAAGAAAATTAATGTTGAAGAAAAAAAAAAGGATGATTCAGGATCTCAAGGGCTCCGTGTGACCGAGCACAGCCAAAGAATTTGTCCCCAGTGGCAAAGACATTGCTGTGATAACATTTAAAAAAATGTGGGAACAAATGTTTCTTTTAATGTCACAAGTTTATATAATACATGGAGACCGTATAGGAAGCACCATGTGCGTGAGGATGTCATTAGTGCTACTGTGAAAGGAAGTGTTGAAAAAAAATATATTTGGGGAAGCCGAAGTACAATAAAGGCATTTTAAATGATGCAATTCCATGTAGATCACTTTGCTTGTTTCTTTTTTTTTTTCCATTATGGCTGCAATAGCATGGCTTCATTTGAAGGGCAAGTACACAAGGCAAAGCAAGGAAGACGCATACAAAGAGGAACCTTTCATGCTTTAAATAACACATTTTTTGGGCTATAATACTCTTTAACTTGGATCAATGCTCTGTTTCAAGGCAGTTTAAAGTATAATATATACAGTATTTCAGGTTTGAAATTAGAAATAAAGGCTTATCTGTACATTGTATCTGTGGTTAGAAACATTGTGATTTGTAGAATACTATTGTGGTGCTAACTTGCAGAACCGTAAACGTACACAGCAAGTTTTTCATTTCTTATGCCTGTGTCATACAGGCAACGATATGGGCATTAAATGTCTAGAGCCAGATGTTGCTCAATTAGTGCTTCTGTGCATATTTAAATGTAATTAAACGGTGTGACAAAGTCTGCAATCACCACTTTCAAAGCGCAACGCTCTGTTTTAGTTAAATGTGCATCACTAAATCTATCAACAGGCATGCTTCAAGCAGAGCTTCCTTTTTTTTTTATGCCTGTCTAGAAAAATACCTACGAATAGCTTCAATGATACTGCTACACATTTGTTTTCTGTCATTTGAGCAATTTGCTCAGCACATGTTCGGTGATGTGCAGAGATGTCTTAATTCAGTACACCACCAATGACATTTGCAGTTGAGTCATTAGGCACTTAATGCCATTGAATTCGCCTTTGTGACAGGTATTATGTCTCTCCAACACACGCTGCCTCGGGCACATGACTTATCTGAAACCGAAACCCACATCAGTATATGTATATGCTTTGCCATGTTAGACAAAATGTGCTAAAACTTCCTGCAAACACAGTCTTTAGTGCACACGCATGCTTCCGCACAAACAACGAATAACTTAAACAAAACACATCAAAACAATGCACTACACCACAAGCCAGCACGTGGAACCTTCTCTGTGCTGTAACAGCAGCTTGGCCATTAAAGTTTTTCACACACACACACACACACATTCACAAAAGGAAGGTCATTCCATTGCCTAATGTGCCACCAAGCAGCTACTTCCAGACTTTGACAACACCGTTCTTGGACGTGGATATTATGAAAGTTTGGCTGGTCTGTACAATGCCAATGTCACTGATGCAATCGTTGTGGCCAGTCGGTGGCTGTTCAGGGTAGCGCTTCGGTTGCTCCGAGCTGGGTTGATCCTTTCTCGGACGGCTGCTGTACACCTCCTGGATCACCTTCGTCCCATCTATGAGACTCGACCTGGGAAGCCAGATTTGACACATTCTGTCAGCGAATCTCCTTTGTGGGGGGCACTCGTGCCATCTCTCGTCCGTAGCTACGTAACTGTGACACAAAATTCCAACCGCGGGATGTGTGCGGGGAAGCTGAATGTCGAGAGTAATGCAGGGACGCAAGAAAGTCCAGTACCTCCACACGGCTTGCGTCATTTATTACCGTATTTATTCGAATACAATGCGAGGTTTTTCTTTAGAATCCTTAACGTCAGTCACCCCCCACCTTATACGCAAATTTTGCCTTTAGGTGTGGCTTTATGGCAGCGCCCGCCAGTATGCCACGAAGCCACACCTAAAGGCAAAATTTGCAGATCACTTGCACTCCGCGTGGTGAAGCTCTCTCTCCCCCCCCTATATTACGGTCACCATTTTGCGTTCTCACTATAATAATCTGCTGGCTACTCTATGTCGCCTCATATTAGTGTGCATACCTAAGTTTTTTCTTGGGTTCCGGAACTGCACCCTTGCCTTATAATCGTGACCGCCTTATAATCGAATAAATACGATATTGTACACATCACGATGCAAACAGAAGAGCTCTGATAGACATCAACATGCAGTTCAATGAAAAGTGATAGGCATCATTTTAAGAGACAGGAGGACGGCATCATATATTAGAGAGAATGTGTGTAGTTAATATTTAGGGTTAGGCAGGTCATTAGTGCACAGAGCTGGCAACTAGTGGTTCATTTAACAGGATATGTGCCAAAGGAAGTTGAACTAATGTTTGGCCTAGTAGAACGTTAGATGCAATGGAGAGATTAGGAAATTTGCACGCATAGGAAAGAGTAAGGGAAGGGGGGGGGGGAAGAGGTTTTGTCTTGCAGTGATACCAAGACAGAGGCCTCTCATGAATCAACATGATCCAGTGGCACACCGACAGGGGGTGTTTTGGGGTTTGTAACCCCCCCCCCCCCCCATTTTGTTTAACCCTTTTTCTTTCCTTGCGCATTTGAGTACTGCAACTAAGATGTAGGACGCGCAATCGTCTGCACACTCGCAAAAAGCGCATTTTTTGACAATTTCCCGTGACGAAATTGAAATTAGTGCTGTTTAGATGGTGTTGGCAAACTGTCAACCCCCCCCTGGCAGAGATCCTGGGTGCGCTACTGACATGATCGCAGACAAAAGTCAATCGGCTCCAATACTGATTTTCGAATATACGTGGCCGAGAGTTTGTAATTAGTGGAAGCAGATGTGGCAAACTCAATAAGTGAGAAACTGAACTTTCCAAATGTGCTATTTTCACATTGCTCAGTTCTTGAATGGCTGTATGCAAGTATCGTCACGCATAAGCGGCGAGTTGCAATTGGGACACCACAACACACTGAAAATTGTACTTACAAGATGCAACCCTTGAGTATGATGATGTTACACAAAAAATCTCGCTTAAATATTCTGCATTATACATCAAATAGTAGTACATTGCAGGCTTTTACCACTCTCGCACACTGTGACAAAGACCCAGCGATACGAGTATACTGTATTTCAACAAAAATAGTAATGTGCTCCCTTTTTTTTTTTTTTTCTTCCAGAATTACTTGCCGTCTGAGAAAACATGTCGTTTTATTCAGAACCATGGCTTGGAATAAAACTATCCCCAATTTTGCACTTTGTTACGTTATCTGATAAGCCTAGCCACCATACGTCTAAGCAGTGTGGGGAAGCCAACCTTCAGTAAGCCGGAGGCACGTAGTCGCAAATATCGAGAGGGCGCAACTCGGTTCAATTAATCAGGAACACGAGAAATGGCACAAAGGCGTCCAAGAGCAGTAAGAAAGTTCCAGACATACTT
Organism: Dermacentor silvarum; assembly: GCF_013339745.2. Lineage (NCBI taxonomy): Eukaryota > Metazoa > Arthropoda > Arachnida > Ixodida > Ixodidae > Dermacentor > Dermacentor silvarum. The sequence goes on along the minus strand of NC_051156.1, from coordinate 191,934,921 downwards.
GTAGCTGAAAGATGGCGTCAGGGTGTCTGTGGCCGAACCAGCCACAACGTGCGACGCCAGCGGGTTGTTGATGTCCCACAGGCGGATGCGCATGTCAGAGCCGGCCGTGAGCATAAATGGCCCACATTCCAAGGGGCTGATGTACATGCTGTACACCGAGTGCACGGGCGCAGACGAAGGTGCCTGGACGATAAAAGACGAGCACATGATGCGTAATTGGCATGTTCAATATTTCTGCACAACATGGTACACACCGCACTGACTCCGTGGCTATGGCATTTTGCTGCTGGACATGGACAGAGCAAAGACTTAAGTGAACATTTGAATTAAAATTTCTATCTCTGCGCTGAGCACACGTCATTTCAACAACATGGTGCTCATATCATGGATGTAGGTTCTTAAATTTATAGGGTATAGCAACCTGCAGACTGAGAAGTGTGACGGCGAGCTCCAGGTTATGTCCGAAAACCTAGAATTCTTAATGTACAAGTAAATCCAAGTACACAGGCGTTTTCGCGTGCCACACCCATCGGAATGCGGCAGGCCATGGTCAAGAATATACGTCGCGACCTCCAGTGCCACTAAATCACCACAACAGGTACACATTTTCAAAACAGCCTTTGTGTTTTTTATCTGTTTTCTCTTGAACACACCTGTTTTTCACTGAGGGGTGGAGAGGTGCTTGCCCAGAGCGTGCGCAGCCGAGCTTGTGTCTCCAGGTCCCATAGCGAGACTTCATTGTTTCCCTCGACGGCAGCCCAGACACAAGACTGGTGCAGTGGGTCAATGCTCACTCGACGGACACGAGCACCTGTGAACGTCCCATGGACATTTGTTCGATGAAATCGCACAAAATACACTGCAAACACACAGACAAGCACAAACACACTTTAAAAGACAGCAGGAAAATTAAAGGATTGCCTGCACATTTGATAAGCGTGCTAAGGCTTTCATAACAAAGAATTTGAAAGAGGTGGTGCAAACGTTCTTAAAGTGCTTGTGCAATTGAGGCACTCTAACACAAGTTCTTAAACTACTTAAGTGTAGTACTTGAAGTATTCTTGGAAGAAAGCTTCACCTTGTGCATTCCCAATTCAAGTACATCTAAAATGCAGAACTGGTTTAATTTTGCAACCATTAAATTCAATTAAACTTGCTGCCATTTGAACTACTTAAACTACTTAAGTGTAGTACTTGAAGTATAGTTAGAAGAAAGCTTCACCTTGTGCATTCCCGATTCGAGTACATCTAAAATGCAGAACTGGTTTAATTTTGAAACCATTATGCTGCAATGTAGACACTGCTGCCATTGCATGAAAGGTGTTTGTTATAACATTTAACAGACATCACTATTACTTTTTGATTCAATCTTTCCTGGAAATTTTCTGAAAGTTACTGCACTTTGCTGTGCAAAACATGCCTGCACATCTACTTTGTTAATTGCAGAATGGCCTGAAAGAGTGGAATTTGGAGATACTATCATAGCAGTTCTGTATTACTAGCACAGAACTAGGCTTTTTCTCACACTTCTGGCACAATGATCATCCGCTGCAATAAGAGTTCAAACTTGCCGGCAGGGTGGCTGACAGTGGTACTGGGCAGCTGGAATCGCATGTCCCAGCAAATGAGCTTTCCCTCGGAGGTACCGCACACGAGCCAGTTGTGCTGAGGGTCAATGCAGAATGACGTAATCACACCTATGAGGGGGGGGGGGGGAAAAAGCAAGGGAAAACGGTGGTTATTGTTTTCTCGTCACTTGCTTGGAGTGGTCCCAGCTCTTGTAGAAACTTTTTAAAAGTAATAGCATTAAAGGAAAACACTCTCACAGCATGTACATTTACCCCAAATACTACCAGTAGTTATGTAAGCACGCTAACTGTAGCTTAGTTGAATCTCAGTTGCAGGCTATCCTAGCTGTACACAGTTATATAGGGTGTCCCGGCTAACTTTAGCCAAGCTGTTCAAAGAAAAAAAATAATATGAAAAAATATGTTCCAAGATACAATTTGTGGAGTCTCGCATGTCCTCTTGGGACAAAGGAACGATAACACAGTAGTACAAACAATCAAAAGGGCATTTATTGCACCTTTCATACACTAATGCCTGCCAGCCGAATTGCTACCCAAAGAATATTCCGATGGGCACACGACCAATTGAGCAAGTCCGACTCAATGCGACCGGAAAGCGAGCAAATATGCCCCGATGCTGTACACCAACGCCTAGTCGTTCATGTGTAAGGTCACACGAACGGTGGCACATTCGAACGATCGTGTTCGCCCATTCTGGTGCCCCGCACCCAAGCCATGCGAGATGGTCTCTCAGAGAGCGTGTTGGCGTACGCGCGAAACTCGCCGATCCTAAGCCAAAGAGGAACCTCGCTTTTGCACCTGAGTAACCCTGCGGTTAGGTGGCATTAGCAGTGCAACACTCGCAGCCATCTCTTGTACTAGCCTGCAAACACACCGACCGCCGCCGATGTAAAGCCACGCGGAGAAGCCGGATTATAGGAGACGGGAGCCATGCGGGAAAAACAACATCAGGGGACGCGTGAGATTCTCGCATCCCCACAAATTATAAGAACGACGGTGTTCTATAGTCAGACCTCTGATGACCTAGCACTGTAAGTCTCATAATCGTATCTTGCACAGCATGTTTACCATAATTTTTTTCTTTAACCTGCTTGGCTAACGTTAGCTGGGACACAAGGTATAAAACATTTAACCACATTTATTCCATTAACTAGGGTCACTGCATACATTAATGTTGTTTTGCTTTTCTTGTAACTGATCATAACTGTGGTGGGCCATAACTGAGGTTAATGTGCCCACGTAATTATAACAGAAAAAATATTGTTATGATTAAAACCTGCTCGTAGTAAAAAGTCAGAAAACCTCTAGATCTCGTGTAGAGTTTTCTATATCATGTGTGAGCTGCCACTAGAGAGTGGCAGCTCATACACGATATGAAGGAGCTACACCACTGATTCAACAGAGAGCAGATGCAATTTTGGTGATGGGAGATTGTGCACTCAGAGCTTACAACACTTTTTTCACTTGCACATATAAGTGCAGGGGATAAGGACCAAGCAGATAAATACTCAAGCCTACATACCGTGCCTGGGGTTATTCTCAAAGCACCATGCAGTGCTAGGTGACCGGAGATCCCAACCTATGATTGAGCCATACACAGTGGCATAGACAAGCACAGATTGCAATCCTGCAAGAAATGTGTGAAAAATGTTCAGCTACAGCTTACATCAGGTCAAGATAGACAATTGCACCGTGTTACAATACAGTTCTGCCAATGACAAACACTCGCTTTCTCTAAAATGTACAAACCTGTGTCAAAATGCTGAAGGTCCACGACACAGCCGTCCTCGTGTGGGTCTAAAGAACGGGTCTTCAGTGGGCTTGTCTTATTGCTGTTGACCTCCACTCTGCAATGTAGACACATGTATGCTGGGTCGCTCGCCACTTCAAGTTAACCTTCACTTGCGAGGACACTCACTTTTCTCACATTCCTTGAAGTATTAGAGAACTTAATCGTGTCCGGTATTCCGGTAAATGCTAGCGGACCCAGCAGTTTTGCCAGATGAGCGGAGGTGCCAACGTGAACCTCCTGCACGTTACAGCCACTGGGTGGCGCAGAGCTCAACCAGACAACACGGCGTTAATATTGCAGTAACCAAGTGTATTCTACTTCACTGCTGGTGTGAATTTTCGGCAGCAACACGATTACACTGCTGCTGAAAATTTACACCAGCAGCAAGTAAGATACGCTTGGTTGCTGCAATATTAGCTCTGTGTTTGTCTGGTTGGTCTTTCCGCCACCAGGTGGCTGCACTGTGCAGGCCGTTCACATTTGTGCCTATGCGCATCCAGTAAAACGCCCAGTCCGCTAGCCTTTACTGGATACCAGAGACATTAAACGCTGTTCTTCACACAGACAAGAGCCTTAGGAACTGGGTTCCTGTTTTTTTTTGTTTTGGGGGGGGGGGGGGGGGATTTTATCATGTGTACTCTGGTTAATTTTGTGGGACAGTCCAGTGAAAGTATTGCTGTTAGGCCTCAAAGCATGGTATTGGCATGGGTGAACACTTTTTCACGTCCTAAAGCACACCTGGTGTTCTTTGGTTGGTGGCACTGTGCCTGTGAATCATGCCCCAGTTCAGGCCTCGGAGCGTGGCACCCCTAGGTGGCAAGTCAAAACAGCCTTTTTTGTTAGCACAGTCTTCAGAAGGAAACTGGCAGTAATTGTTTCTTGTTACCTAGAATTTCATATGCAAGAGTAATAAATGTATTTTTGTGTGAACACACGCCATGGTCAGTTTGGCGCCACAGGTATGCTCACAAACACTGGGTGGACTCCAGACTGTGAGGTTTTTTGACACCATTTGTGGACAGAAAAGCTCTGTCTCATGGATTGCACTGCTCAAAATAATGAAACATCCTAATTGGGTTGAAACTCTCCATGATAACCCAAGCATAGATAAACTTTCTATGAAAACCCAAGTGTAGACTACATGTGTGACCACGAAATCATAAAATTCATATAGTACAAAGGGTAGAGGACCGAAATCAGTGAACACTGAATTTAGCAAGCTGAGTAGCTAGAATTTAGCAGAATTTAGCAAGCTGAGCTGAGCCTTGAAGCTGAGTAGGTGAGTAGGTGGTCAAACAGGCGAACGCTGCAGTGCTCCAACAGTTTGACGCCGCACTGACCTGAACACTTGTATGGTTCCCGCATCCGAAGCAACAGCCAAGGACTGCATGCTCTGACACACTGTCATGCATGTGACTTGTCCATCTGAAAGTAAATGTGCGTAATACTGTTGCAGTTCTGCAAAATAGAGGTACATAAAGTATCCTGGCACATAATTCAGGACGCTTGAATGTATAGTCATTCCCCTCTTTGCGAGTTGTGGCAAAACTGTTACTGAGTTGTATAGAGCTACGGCCGCTTTAGTGTGCAAGTAAATTATGCTGACGCCGTGGATACGTCTTGCAAACTCACCAGCTACAATTTTTAAATTACAATATGTACTGTAAAGTAATTACTTAAAGTTAATTAGTGACTTTTTGTTAATTAGTTGAATATGTGTTATGATTTCTTGTGCTAGTAAGTCCCTCTTCGAATAATCCAGCTCGAGGACGAGGATTATGACATCTGCTACAGGCAATATTTAAATATTCGTGACAACTTAAAAATGATCACCCCGTACATTGCATGCAGTCTGTCAATGTAGTCTGCCAATACTAATACGTTCCTTTAATGTCCTTCTGACATGAAATTAAAGCTACATGACAAACAGTGCTCTCTCACATCAGTGCCTTCCTGCCTGCTTGCACAGCTCCTTTTTCCCAAACCTGCTCAACTGTAAATTTTTTAATACGGTGTTTGCCGCCCATGCAGAGTGCCCGAAACGGCAGAAGCAGCACTCACCCATCCTGGCATAGGTCTGGCGAGACCGGTTGGCGATGGCCTTCTTCTCCATGCGGCCCCAGTCCCAGATTTTGACCAGACCGTCGGCCGAGCATGTGGCAAACAGGCTCGTGTTTGGAATCACCTGCAGCCTGTGTTCAGGCGGATGTGGAACCGCAACGTCAGTAACTGAGGCAACCGAGCACCACTGTCACCACTGCCATAGTCAACAAGTTACGGGAATGAGCACTACCTCACGGCACCTCTTGCGCCGTTTTCTACCTCTGTCACCTTCGCATCATTTTTAGTGTAACTATTTTCAGTTACACTGACTGCTGTTCGAGTGAAATCTTTGTTTGCAGGAACCCATTAGATAGATATGTGCTCTCCACTTCGTTAACCTCTCAATTGGAATCGCAAGCATCCCTGAGCAGGAACGGCCTACATGCTATATGATGCAGGCTGTCAACACATCCGCAATAAACTGAAAAGGCGATGTGGTTACGTGCAGCACTTGTGTAATGAAACGTGCAGCACTTGTCTATCTTACCACCCACTCGTTTCCAAGCAGAGACCACTACAGACGCACACTTTCCTGATGAAATCCGCGATGGTTACCAAATAGGATAGGAAATGGCTGTGTCAATAAGGCATTGCAGACTTATCAGTACCAACAAGTAAGAAGTTAGTGATTAGGGGCAAACGAACCTTATTTTCAACCATAAAATTTTCAAAATTCTAGAATCAAAGCTGAGATTTACAAAAAGGACCAGAGCTTGCCTTTCTTTACTCCAGGTGTTGCTTGTCTGCCAAAATATTCCCCAACTTTGTCCAGTAAGGAACAACGCAGATAAGAACTTGGCTCTAGTTGGCAATACTGCATAACAGATGAACTGAACAACTCATGAAGCTTCTCACTGCTGTCAGCAATGATGACCCAAACACTTGAATTTTCTACGTTTCTTGGGATCACTTCACTGCAACATGGCAACAACACACTTAGTGGAAAGGCGGCCAACATAAAAATGCTACCGTGCGACGATAAGCCCCCCACAAGGCTCATTTTTCTGTTCTTTTGAAATCAGCTGTGTCCTAAATGAAAGGCAAATTAAAAACTAAACGAATTTTCGCTGCCTTTACAACAATCACAGGCAAGTAAACATCAGGCATCTTTAAGTGCATTATAAGAATTTCCAGCGAAAAGAAAACACTACAAAAGGAAGCAAGTAGACAGAAAGACGCTGGACCAGCATCCTTCTGTCCACCTGCTTCCCTTTCCTAGTCTTTTCTTTTCGCTGGAAATTCATATAGTGCACTTAACACAGAACCAATTAGCCCAACTTTCAGCTCTAAATTAAGCATCTTATGACAGAATTGTTAAAGCTGGCAGGTATGGTCTGAAGGCCTGACCTGTGAATGGCTCCCTTGTGTTCGTGCATGTGGGCCACCAGGGTGCCGCGGGGCCTCCACTTTGGTGGCAAGGGTCGCTCCTCTCGTGACGGGTCGTCGATGGCCTCCCTCACCGTCTGCTCCCGAGCAAACTCTGTTCGCTTCTTGTTCAGCAGGAGCTGCAACTCCGCGTGGCACGACAGGCAGTGAACTGTGGCTACAAACAACAAGTTTTTATAAAAAATGTGGAACCCAGCACAAAAATACCTTCATTATACTTAATTTTCATTGTAAGCAGGTATTTGTTACATGCCAATATTGGCAAGAAACATTTTAGATTTACCTGAGTACATCCGATAATTCGAAATGTTGAGACTCAACTGTATTTTGCATTAAGGCATTAAGGCAGTAAACATTAAAAAAAAAAAAAGGAAATCTAGGCAAGTCAGGGCCGTATTATGTAAGTACTATATTTCTTCTCTAGGGATTCTGTTCACATTAACATTTTTGCCACTTGTAGAAGCAAGCACCTGATACCACTGGTAACGATAATGTTGGATCATGCCAGCCAGTGACGAAAAAAAAAAAAAAGAATGGAGGATGAAAAGAATCAATACATAATACAGCCCTTGGTATCTGGCCATCTCGGGCTAAGACTGAGAAGAAAGCAGAAGGTGCCTGTGGGAATCCGCCTTCTCCTGTTGTCAAGATAGACAGGAAAGGCTTTCTTTTCAAGGGGCTGATGTTGTTTGCAACTTTGGCTGCATGTAAATACTAAGCTAATTCATGAAGAAGTGGTGAATCTTTACACAAGTTGTTTTTTTGTTAGTGATGTTGGAGCAAGAAAGAAATGCAAGCAAACAACATTTACCAGCCGTGACGTTGTAAACTGCGTATGTAGCCTTGCAGTGCTATAGGCAACAGCTCAGTACTACAGTACACTCCAATCACAACAGTGGCAATCATGTTGATCGCTCGAACTGTGCACTGTTGCACACAGGCCAGTTTGATCTTACTATTCATTATTCTACAATTTCATACACTCATTCTAGATATATACAGCATGGCAGACAGCGACTGCTGCTGTAACCCGTACCGATATAAACAAGCTGCACAGCATTGAGGTGAAACATTTCGAGATGTCACTAGTATACCGAAAATGTCACAATTATTGCGACCATGAAGGTTCGTGCACTTGAACCATCATCACAAGAAGATTAAATGAATTTGGCTTACTGCTTGACGACATGATGAAAATGAAATTTTAAAATGAAGACGTGTAATCAGCAATAATGCAATGGTAGCCAAGTTAAGAGCTAAAGAAATGTTGCTATAACTGAGGCCAGGCAAATTCCACATGCTGGTAAGCTTATGTCAAGAAAATACGAAGATTCAGGGCACGTTGGTTGACATTTAAAATTTCAAAGCAGGGCAATGCTTCCCCTGGGAATGCACTTCCTTCATGCATTGTTTGTTCTTCGTTTAATCTTTTTTGCACTGCTTTATAATCGCGTAATTAATGCAGATGCTAACCTGTGTCTATGGTGATTCCAGTGAAGTTTTTTTGTGGCTGCTTAGGAGAGGCGTTCGCAGACGGGGCTGCAGACTCGGCCGACTCAGCTCCGGAAATGTGCAGCTCCATGTTTGGGTCGCCGTCTCCAGCTGGAGAATGCTGCTGCGGTGGTGGTGGCTGCGGCTGCTTCGGGGGGGACTGTTCCCGCAGTTCAATCTTGCCAAACATCCGTTGCCAGTCTTCGTTCTGGAATTTGTGAAGAATGCTCAACACTATTACCTTATGCAGCTTAGAATACATTCACTCGTTGCACACTCTATCCTTGCCACCATATTTGCTATCTCCTTCCCTATTTTTATGTTTAGGTGCAAAGAGGCACAGCGTCATGCGCATGCCTAATTAATGCCTGCATAATTTCATCGCCAGGCGTCAGTGAAGAAGAATTGGGATGACAACGAGCATCCTAAAAAAGTTGAGCCCGTCTCCCTTGGGACACAATCGATATGCAAGATGACTGGAGCCGCTGTCCAAGCATGTCCTCACGTGTAGCAAGTCATTATGTGCAATGAATAATAATAATAATAATAGCAAAGAAAATCAAAGTTTGCAAATCTGCCATGTGTGTGTTTGTTTAGAAAAAAAAAAATTATCCACTTGGCACTACTATAGTTTACGATACTGCAGCACATACAGCAACAAGAACACAAAATAAATGTTGTGAGCTCATGCCAGCAAACTCTACAGAGCTCAAATATGCAAGCACTTCATATATGCGTAGCACTTCAAATCAGGATCTAAATATGAAACACAAAGTTTTGGCACATTGGACCACTGAATATTACTGATGTTCTTCGTGGCAAAGCACCATCCTTTGACACTCTTTCACTTTCAATACGTAGAAGAGAGATCAATAAAAAAAACTGTTGCATTGGTGGCAGGTAAACAAAAATGCATGACAAGTCGACACATAAGCTACTACTTGGCACAGAGAATGGTGACATCTACTTACCATGGTGACCTGGGGAGATTCAGCCGGTGGTCCCTTCTTTCTGTACGATCTGACAAGGTAAGAGCAACAACTTAATAAAAGGTAGTGTACAAGTTCAGAAGCACATAAAATTTGAATGTTCTGTATGCCCCAAACAACAGACCCTCTGCTTTGAATGTATGTAATCCAGCAGTTCTCTTTTTCATTCATTACAATGACTCTCTCTTCATCTCTAAAAAAGATCACTCTTTTTTTTTTTTGTTGCTGTTGCTGACACCCTGGCTTACCTGCTATGCAAGAGAGCCTGTGAAGACTCATCACCAATTTTGAGCGTGAGCAGGTCTGTGCTACGGCATCTGTTCGACATGTAGAGTTTGTCCAGGTCGATCTCACCGCCTCGAAGCTTTGCGTCCACATTTTCAGACTCTGAAGCGCTGCACAACAATTGTTCCATCAGCACACTGTTGCCCACGCATCTCCAACGATGTTCTCACGGTGGACAAACAGCGCGATAAATGGGACAAGAAAGAAACCATACACTGCAAAGGGCTTCTATGTGTCAGCTCAGGTATCAGTCGTCTTAATGACAGAGAGATTAGCTATCTCCTTGACTGAGTGACTTGAACACTTTCGTTTTGTTTTTCCCTTAAGGAAGCCATTCACTGTTTGCGGTTGGCTTTTAGCACCTTCTTTCTGTGGCATATATACAGTGGAATCTCGATGATACGATCACGGCTAATACGAATTTTTCTGTGGTCCTGGCCGAGCCCCATTATTTTGCAACGTGCTAGAGAACTGGTTGTTACGAATCGATTTTCGACCCGCGTCGGTTGATACGAATAAACGCCGCACCACCGACGGCCGCGAACGAGAACAGCGCGCAGTCACGCGCTTTCTCCCTTTCTCTTTTGGTGCGGAGGCGCGGACGCGGTGCCACGCGGAGGCCGCGAGTGGGCACGAAGAGTTTGAAGCGGTGGCGCTTTTGTTGCTTTTCCCCACGCAGGCGTGGGGAAGCGCGGTCGCCGCAGCGAGCGAAGGTTCGTGCGGTCTATCACTTCAACGGAAACTGAGCGGAAACTCGCACATACGGCGCGCAGCGACGATTTTATCGCCCTTGGACTCATGCTCCACGTCTCATGCTCCTCCTCTGCATCGCCCTCGTTAATCTCCACTCCCATCGATGGGCGCACCTCGTTGAGAAGCGTGCTCGCCCTCGTCGGGCGAGATTCTCCCGCAGAAGCCGCATTATAACCGGTATTTCATCTCACGCTGCGCGCTGAGTCGCGTACCTCAGGACGTTCATTAAAGTTTTACATCCATCATCCATCCATCTCACGCGGCTGCACTGTAAGCGGTATGCGTATACATGGAGTTCTATGGGAGGGCTAAACAGGAGTCGGAAAAGGCCGCGTTGTAGCCAGTTCTGCACGTTATAAGTGGTCTATACTGTAAATGCTTTTTACATGCGTGTGCCTAAGTGAGTTCACCTCCGACTTTAATTTATCTAGTTTTAATTGTGTTTCGATGATACGAATATTGGCTAATACGAATATTTTTCGTGACCCCGTGTGATTCGTATCATCGAGATTCCACTGTATTGCGGTTGCAAAATAAACGTACTTGTTGACAGTCAGCGCCTAGTCCTTCCTGTCCTCCCTTTCTTGTCCAGGGTTTAGTGCTATTTTTCTGCTGTGAAGCAGTGCCAACAAGCTCAAGTTCAAATACTTTGCATGCTAATGTTGTCAGTGCACTGTAGTACTATATGGAAAAGGTGTTAAGAAAAGCTCTTGTTCGCTACTGCATGGCCAAAAGTGCCTCCTAACCGTGCACACTTCGACAACAAAATTTTCACCTACGAAGGCATAAGTAAAAGACAAAACTGCAACAGCTCATGCCCGTCAGTAGCATTGTGCGTCAAAATACTTCACATAGTTTTGCTAGCCTTCAGTCGTGAGATCCTGCAAGATTCAAGAACTGCCTGTCTAGTTCATACATAACCACAACTGATGCTGGGCCTACTAGTGCACCTTCTGCAGCACTGGAGGTTTTCCAAATCTCTGGAGACTAAGAAGATTTATTCTCCTCATATTCAACACCTTTTTAGGATCAGCAGCACTACTTTTAAACTTTACAAATGGAGGTTGCTTTGGCGTTGCATGTACCACATTTGCGAGAATTCAACGGAAGTTTTTTTTTCTTTCGCTAGAATTACAAGCCAAAGATAACATCTTGCGTAATAGATGAAACAAGGTTCTTGAATATAGCACGAGATTTCTTCCCTGCCCATTACCCTTCAAAATGTGACAAGCTCAGCCACCTGATGACGAAGCTTTGTGGGAAAGCCAACCTATCAATCGCAGGCATCAGGTCAGCAAATGTCAAGAGCGCAAAGACGGGAAATAGAAGGGGGCTGGGAGTGACAACACAAGAGAACTTTGTTTAATGATAACTGTATTCTGAGTCATTCTTTATTGTAGCGGTAGCATTTTCCGGTGGTGGAAAAGTGGCAAACGTTGCCATCAGCCCCTTCTACATGAACACAAAGTACTATTTGTCACCAGTTCAGTAATGTCTTTTTTCCATTTCCATGACCTCAAAAGTGCCCTTCACATCATATTTGTGCAAATGCGGTATTACTGCATGCATCCTTACAGAAATGAAATATGAAAGCGACAGTACCTTCTCTTATATTTGTGTATCTTGGTCAGGTGCTCTTTCATTGCCTAGAAACAGAAAGAATGCACCTGTTAGAAAAAAGGGCACCGTCTCAGAAAAATAAAAGGTCCACCTTCTAGTTAACATTGTATAACACGTAACAAACAGGCATATTGTTTGAGCTTGAGCATACCACAATCTTGTCTTCCATGGCCTCCGTCACACCATCTGACTGGAGTCTCCTGTAAACCTGCAATGTACGAAGCTGTATCACGTACTGGACGTAAAATCGTTCACGCTCTCAATTTTCTTGCCTGCTTGCTCGTGGCAACAGATATGGTGCACGAAAACAGTAGTTGTACCAGTGGAAAGAAACTGTTATCACTCTTGGTTGGCGTTCGTAAGAACATGCTTCTAGTTTGGTGCCAGCAAAAAACACGTGAACATTGCTTACCGACTTGAGCTGGTGGTCCACATCAGTATAGGGCGGCTGGTGCTTCGCCCGCACTATGGATCGCATGACTTGCCTACGGCGCAAGTCTTCCAAGAGATAAGGCAGAGCATCTAACTTCACCACATAGTCGTAAAGGCTCCGTGGGAGCGGATCTTGCAAAGCATTTAACATGGCCACCTACAACAGACATAACAAAATGGGCAGCCAGCAGTAAATCACAGGTACGTCCCCTAAATCCAAGAACCTGCAGCAAATCTAAAGCTTCCTTTAATAGTAACTTTTACAATTAAAACTTTAGGCAAATCCGAAGTGAAAAGTCATCTAGTGTTCGAATGCTGACCGAATTCATTGCAAGTTTAAAATTTTAGATACATGCTATAAAAATCTTAGGTGCTACTTTGCCTTTCTCCATTTTTGCATTGCAAAATGGAAAAAAAAATTTTTTTTTGACTCAGCATCCAAGAAGCAAATGTGTACAGTGCACTTACATAATTATGTTACCTGCAAAAATTATGGCTGCCTTCAAATGACTGGTGAAAAAAAAATCAGTGTGACATCAGATGGATGCTTCAATGATGCAGAATATGCACACATGGTATAATGTCAAATTTATGTGTGTGGAGCATTTTGCGGGTTTCATCAACTGCCTGCATGTGCACACGAAATGTATGAAAGCCTGAATAATGTAGCACTGTTTTCGAAGCTACTGTGGGCCATCATGTTTCTACGTGTGTCTTTATTGAAGCTGGCCAGTTACACAGTCCTCAAAGTCTTGATATGTGGACAAGAACATTGAGATGTGCGTGGAAGCTGGTTAGTAAGAACACATCTAGTTTAATTTAGATACAGATTGAAGTTTCATCAGTGCAATGAACCTGAAACATGGTTCAAATTCAGCATGACAGTCAAAGCTTTCATTCCCTGTTCACGTAGTATGCAAAGCGGATAAATCAATATATTTTGCCATCACATTAGGTCCAGAGAGATGCAAAGAATGCACATCACATACTGCAACTAAACACAGTAAGTTCTACGCCTTGTCCAGTTCTGTAATCTTACAGCCAAATACAGCTGAATAACATAATAATGAAGTTGCATCCAACATGAAAATACTTTTGTTATATCCAATATTTGTTATATGTATTCGTTACATGCTGGTATCAGTGAGAAAAATTCTACATTTACTTAGTGATATCCGCGTTCGTTGCAGTCAAGGTTTGACTGTACTATATTCACTGAAACTCTTTCCAGCAACTTCATCATGGCAACAACTGCAGATGCGAACGAAATAGTGATAACAGGATGCCTCGGATAACTTAGTACTTAGCTCAGTCTTCTTTTTGGAAAACAGCTACCAGTTATGACGTTAGCTGTCCTGCATTTTTAAAGTGAGCAAACATGACCTCACAGCAGCACCAACCTCTTTATCCATTTCAACGACTGAACGCTTGAGGTATGGCTGAAGCATGGGCCTCAGCTTGCATTGGGTGTCAGCAAGTGACAAGGTCTTGGTGACCGCACACACAAAGCCAACCGTGTTCTGCCGGATCCAGAGGTTCTGAAAAAAAGACAATGATGGGAGAGCTGTTAAAATTAGTTACAGTACACTCTCTACCAATATGAAAAAGAACATTTCATCTGTGTTCAAACAGCAATTCTTGTACATGGGCAAGTCAGAACCTCACTCACTGCTATTCGTTATGTTGTGTGTTACGTATAACTTTTCGTCATTACAAGCACACATAATGAAGATTACTGGCCTTGAACACAAATTCGGTGTTCCCTTTTATAATGGTGAAGAGTGTACACGCCTCCAGCAACTTTTGTGCCACCATGACAAAACATTTTAATATTTTAATGCAAGCAGCCAGGGCAACAAAAATGGTGTCTGGAGATCACACAGTTTGGTATACCTGTAGAAATATTGACAAAGTAAGAAAACCTGATCACTCTTGCTGTGCACTCCTGTGTCTGCACTGACTTTGCGGACAATTGGTAAAAGGTGTTGCTGGCTGATTTTGGTAGTACTGTTAAAATCAGCTAATTATTACAAACACTCCGGAAGTGCCCAATGCAAACAATTTCCCTGTAAAAAAAAATGTTTGTGTGGGCTTTTTAGCAGACTCATGATAATGGCATGTGACAGACATAATGTTTGGCTGTTGCTAATATTAAAGAGAAAGAAGTGATGCAGGACATAGTGAAAGCACAAATGTTTCTGCTAACTCACAGGATGGTAGAGAAGGGGAATGGTCTCAGGCCGTGAGCTCGTAAAGCATTTGCTTCCTGAAGAGTCCCATTTCAGCAAGCTCAGTGAGAGCCTTGAGTGCTTTGCTGATGATAAACTCCTCTGTGTCTGCAAGGCCCTGAAAAAGGCAAAGCACACAAAAAACGAGCATTTTCCTCTTGTCCTAGAGTTAAATGTTCAAAGAATAGCAGTCTTGAACCAAAGCTACACTTTCAGGGTAGAAAGCCCTTTCCTAATTCTGAATAACAAACCTTATAGATGTAGATTCTAAAAGCAGCCAATAGATGTTTCATTACTAGGATTGACTTGCCAACTTAGACAAAACTGCACCATTTGGACCAGTGGCAACAATGTTTACACAGTAGCAACAGTTGTCATTATGTAAAAAAAAAAAAAAAAACCTCTTACATCACGTTGTTATCGTCATCCAAAACCACTAAGTTACACCAGTGTGCCCATGACATAATCAGTGGCGCTGGATACTGTATCGAAAAGTTACATGGCATTAATTGCACCAATTTGTAGCTCAAAAAGAAACAGTGAATGCTACTTGGGACACAACACAAGGTGCTGTGAGCACAAGCACATGCTCTCTGTTCACTGTTGTGTCTTGTCTGAACTTCTTGCTGATCATTCTGGTCAACAGTGCATTTAACACATGAATCAGTCCAAAACGCAATCTTGCCTTTTAAGGAGTATTATATACAAGAGAATAGCAAACCTGTTGCAAGAGAGGTTTCAAAATAGGCGAGCACTGCCATCCAACATAAGCTGCAACGCCAACAATACTGTCGAAGAATGAAGCTCTTAGATGTCGATCCTCCTGAAAATGAGAAAAAGTGTCATCAGACATTAGGCATACTAATAACCGCATTCACTATATGGGAGTGCAGTTGTGTGCCCACAGATGGATCTGTGTAATATGGGTGAAACATACCTTGTCATTCAAAAATGTGATCATGTGAGACAGCAGGACATCATTCGCTGTAACAGACAACAGGAAAGGTGTCTCACAATTCAAATGATGCACTCACGATTGCCATCGAGTCGTCGTGATAGAACAAAAACTCTGACTGACTGCACGAAAACACACATAAGGAAGACAGAACATCAGAACTATTGCGAACGTGCCAACCTTTTTGCCGGCCAAAGAACAAGCACAGCCGTGTAATGCCTTTTTCCAGTAGCATCTGCTTGACTATGTTGTTGGAGTCACTCAGCAGAGTTGACACCATTTGCTGAACCATTTGTTGAAGGGCCTGGAGCTCAGAATCATACGAACCCTGGCAAAGTAACAAACCATCAGTGAATAACACTGCAACGTAACTTCACAACAATTACAACCACCGATTTACAAGAGTACCGGCACCAAGACTTGCATTTGAGCCTCTCCAGCCTTTTTTTTGCTTTCTTAATTGCAGACATTTTTCTGCTAAGCGGCTTTGGTATCCAAGTGCCAGGCACTCAATTTGACATCACAAGTCCTGAACAAGTGACGACAGGGCCTGTGATTTTGGAGTGATGTGCTTCCGCTCAATTCTGTGCCACTCTTATCATCTACTGTTCACGAACAGCTCATCCCACTGATAACGCAGGCCGGAGCGTCACTCTGACCATTGATGAATTCGGAAAAGGAAGAACACTGGAAAAGGCATGTTTGGTCTGCTTTGATTATGTCACTGTCAAAAACAAAAATACACGAATGCGTGTTTTCCAAACGTCCCCGTAGGTCACACTGCCTGCATTTTTTGTGTCCAGTACAAATCTCAACAGCCAATTTCATGTGACTTGCACATTTTTCTGCATCTGCCTTGAGAAGTCACATTGCTGATGAAGATACACACACAAATACATTAAAATACCAGACTGTAATTAATTACAGCACATTTGTCATTTCTGCATAGTATAATACATAAACAGTGACTGCACATACAGTAAATAAGAAAAAAATGCAATTGCAAATTTTCATGCTGCTACTTTTTAACCTGCAATGTTTCTTTTCCTTTCTCTCTTTCTTTTACATCAAAGAAACACAATTTACTGTTTACCTGGTGGTGATGTTGAGCCTGCACAGTTGGCTCGACATTTGTGCCATCCGGAGAAGACACCTCGTGCTGCGTACTCATGTCCAGAAATCTGTTTTGTTTTTACATGTAGACAGAACCATATTATGATTAACACTACAGTAGCACAAAGGCAAAAAGAAAAGATGCTAGGAGAGCGGTAACTCGAGACTAAAAAACTGTGAGACAGTGTGACAAGTGAGACAATTTATTTCACTGCACAGTTAGAGCGAGAAAAACATACTTTCCTCTCGCTGTTAATCTGGCATTTACTTTCCATAACTTTCAGGCCAGCAAGCTGGTTCAGGATGGATCAGAACCTGCTGTAGGATCCTTCTTTCGCTGTTATTTCTAATCTTTCCCTCACAACCTGAGGAATCACTGCTAGGCATTGTTCTTGCGTCATGGCTAAAGATGTAGTAGTTATGACAATTCTGATACATTACTCAAACACTGCTACTGTTAACACAACACCTAAAGTTCTACAAAGACAGCTAATCATTGAGAACTCAATGACCAATGACAGAAGGAACAGTCCTTAAAATCTAATTTCTCTCAAATGTCACATATCGATGAATCACATTTAGATGACCACGGGAAATGCTTCTTTAAATCAGTACGTACTAAACTGATAAAGCCCCACCAAACAGACAGCAGCTGGTACATATACAATACAAGGAGTGTAGCACAAACCTGAGTGCAGTCTCAGCCAAGAGCGCAATGTTTTCTGCAAGTGCCATCCGCACAATGACAGCGCTGTCCAATGTGACATGCATCTGCAAGAAAACAGCACGACATTACTGCAACAGCAGAGAGCTGTCTCAATATAGGAGGTTGTGGTAAGTGTATGAAGTGGAGTTGTAATCAACATGGAAAGCAGCAAACACGACAGGGCAAGAAAGACACATGGGACACGGGTACTGGTGTTTCGTCTTTCTTTGGTTGCCATGCTGGTAAGAGAACACTTACCAAGTTTGGCAGGATGTACTCTGGAAACACATTCGCATCACTGAAAGCAAAAAAAAAAAAAAAAACGTCAGTTAGTATCGTCATGGTGATTCTGCCGCAGCGGCAGCATTACCTCCTTGGCAGGGTGTCAATCGGTGTCAGGCAGGTTGTGAGCGTTTCCACAGCTGCAGCCCGCACTCGCGGGTACTTGTCATTGATGAGGTACAGCTGAAATGTGGAAGGGAAACTTGCACAACTGCATTGTGCTATGTTCTAAACGCAACAGTATCACCCCCTCCTGCCCCCCACTTGCCTCACATACCAAACACATTTTTGCTCAAGCAGTCGCATTACTACTTCTCTTCAATGACGTTGTATGGGAAAGAATCCCATTACAAGCAACAGACAACAACTGTAGTGTCATAACGAAAGAGGAGCAGGTGCTCTCTTATTGTTTAGATTGGCACCACAGACATGTTTCCTACAGAAACAATGAAAGTTGGACTACAACACATTCAGGAAATAGTGCAGCGCCAACCAACACTTTCATACTGCAAATATAATGCTTCCCCAAATCCAAGTAAGCTATCTAATTTGCTTTTGCATTAAGTAAGTGATGGCAAATCCTATGAGAAAATAAGTCATCACCGCGTTTTTGTTGCCAAAACAATAACGTCACCTTTTAAGTCACACCTGATGGGACCCCAAACATATATTCGTTAAATCTTAAGTTCGGCACATAAGTGCACTGAATATATGGGAAGCTAACAAGGGCACTCGAACTGTTCCACTTATCAGACAAATTATTTTAGGAGGTTTGAAGGGCGATGGTAAGAGGTGGTAAGAGGTCAGAAAAAATGAAGCCCCCAAGGATAGGCCCGACACAAATTTCTCTAGTTAAAGTTATGAGCCGGAATGTGACCCTAGGAATTTTTAGACCGCACATCGCACACTTAATCGTTTATCTGTTATATGAAAGGTCGAACACCCTACCATGTATGGAAGCAGCCGGTCAAGGATTATGTCACTGCTCAGTCTCGGGCAGAGCTCGCGGATGAGCTCGAGCGCCTGGAGCTTGGCTGAGCAGTGCTTGAGGCTACGTAGGCAGGAAGTGAGAACGGCCACGACAATGCAGAGACCGTCGGATCCCGCCGGAAGCGGAGACAATGTGGATGGTGGAACGTGGTCGCCCTCGCAGCCGACCGAAGTTCCACTGGACTGTGCCCCTTTTGACAGCACAAGCGAGTACAGGATGGCATGGATGTCTTGCCGGAGCCTGCGCAGTACAATATTCCCCATCCCTCTATGCAATTTAATCCAATTTAAACAAAGCAATGCACCAATAAATGCCTATATCCAAGTGACGTATATGACCAGTGCAGTGTCATGGGCTGAAACAGCATCACATTTTAGTTGGCTCACAAGCTACCAGATCTGGCGGCTTGTCTTGCTACACCAGTAGAGATCTAGTTTGCCTGCTTGAATTGCACTTTTAATGATAACACAACACACGACATGCCTATATGTTTTTGGGTATCTTACACCTTTAACTGCCGATGACAAGTTAATACATCATGATAAAAGTTGTACTACCTAGAAATTTTGACACAAATAAATACACGTCGCTTGCTATTTTTTCCAACAAGAGCAATAAAGCCGCTATAAGCATACCTGGTATCATATTTTACAGAAAAAAAATGGCACATACAAGTAGGCTTTAAAAGAAATTCACAAATTTAAAAAAAAGTTCTGAAATTTCTCATGGCAGTTACGGGATTAAACTTTGCCGAAAGGTGGCACCTCTGGTGGAGCAACTATTCACGTTTCCTGCCTAGAGCCAACAACATTCTCCTGTTTTGTTCCATTGAAAATTTAGTTTCACTACGTTTCTTTCACCTTCAGCAACATCACAAATGCTGCTGCAGAACAGATGTAAGAACTTCAGTCATTACAATTGTCTGAATGCCAGCACTCTCGTATGCCACTTATGAAAACATCCAGCTATTTCATGTGCAGTGTGTTCAAAAAAACACCCACTCAACTACCTTTGAAATTTTCCCAATGCAAAATATTGTGAGAAACAATGAAAATAGTTAACTCACCACCTTGACAAAGATAAAGGCACCAAGAGCAAATACATGAATGACCTACCATCCAACTCCTTTCTACAAAACACTTTGCGCATACTGTATTCATTAATTTTGCAGCAAAGGCCCAATTAGAGTATCTCATTATGTATTCAACAAATTTCAAATATCATAATTTTCATCAGTGCTTTTGTTATTGCGAAGCTATATCGGCATATGTACACACAGTGTCTGAATGGGACATCAAAAGAATTGCAGACTTGTGCAATGCGCAGCAATCTCTCACAGCGAAAGCCAAACATGTGCTTCTCATAAATTGCCTTTATGCACCTTTTATGACCATCACTCAACTCTAAGCATCTTTGATGTTGGGGATATCAAGGAACATAATGCTACAATCGACTGATTCCCACAGCACTACGACTCAGTCTGCAGCGATGTGAACCTTTCTCGAGTCTGCAGCCAGGAAAAGCCCTGCCCCAAGTCGAATGTTCAGCTGCTCTCAGAGCAATCCGAGGAGTCATGTGATTGGCATTCTGTTGGATTTCGATCGCCCTCCAAGCTTTAAAGTGAAAGTGTCACCGAGAGCTCTCAGCTGGAGCACGGTGCTTTGAATGGAGCAAGCGTTTTCTGAGCTCTAGATTTTGACCAGCCAAAAATGTAAGGCGCACCACCAGAGTGCTCGAAAGTGACCAGTCGAATGCACTGTAAGAAAGCCTCACACACCTGGCAACTTTCTCATCTGGCGAAAGGGCAAGCGTGGCAAACTCCTTGATGTAGTCCCCTAGGAATGTGTAGAAATACTGCGGGAACACTCGGTCCCTCTGCTGGTCCAAGTACTGCTCGGCCGATAACCGTAAGGTTGGATCCTTCTGCAGCATGTGCTGGATCATGTCCTGTCATGAGAATAGGAAGAAAGACTTTCAAGGCCGTGTTCATGGGCAACGTTTGGTATCTGCGAACCGTAATGTGCAAAGCTAACGACACAGAAATCTAAACGTGCACTTATGGCAGGCCAACTCTCAATTGGCGACCGCAATTGTTCTTGAACAAGGAGGAAACTTAGTTCATCATTACAATATTGACTAAAGATCCTCGCGCTTGTTGAACACAGGCACTGTGTTCTACCTTTAAAATTTTCTCAATGTAAAACATCATGAGAAACAATGAAAATGGTGAACTCGCTACAGGATCACACAAGGCACCAAGAGCAAATACATGAACGCCCTACCATCCAGCTCCTTATTACAAAACGCTTTGCACATACTATTTATTCATTTTGCCACATTTGTAGAACATGGTGATGAATCTCACAGCTTTCGGTGTGAATGTTCCTGCGAGTATATAATGCAGCACTGGAGCGGAAGCTACATCTGGCACCAGCCAATTATGAGCGTGATAATGTGCATTATCGTGGATGTGATTATGCTGCATTAGGGACATGAACCTGGACCACATGCCCTTAGACATCAGAGTGTCGTCTGCAATGAAGCACGTATTGCGTAGCCTCCACTCCGCTTCAGTGCCAGATAAGTCTGAAATGAGGCTTAAGAGTTATTCCAATGAGGTAAGCCACAGGTGTCAAGTGTCAATTGATGGCAAGTATCACGTGACACCAATGTGACCTATCAAAGGAGGCTTTATTGAAAAAAAAAAACACTGACGAAAATGTACACTTGCCCGAAGATCGACGTCATCAATCTTCTCGAGTATTTTTGCTGGGCTGTACTCCCCGCTTCGATATGAAAGCAGCTGGGAGAAGTAGAACGGAGGATGTCCCTCAGTGAACAGCTCAGTGAGGACACAACTGTAACGAAAAGGTGGGAAATTCACATGGCGCCTTCATGAAAAAAGAACGCATAGACACAAAAATGGAATGGACACCGAACTGCGATACTTTTACAGCAAATCGATGCTGTTACAAAAAATTATTATTTATGAAGTGGCCAGAGGAGTGAAAATTGGCAAGCGTAGAATGCGCGGCATCAACAGCAGCACTGCCGTATAATGAATTCATCTTAACCTCCATATACATTAATGCAACTTTTGGGTTTTCACAACTAAATTATCTGCAAACAGCAAAAGATTTAGAAGGCGCACTCAAAATGTAGGCACGAGACGAGCATTTCCAAAACATTTTCAAAGTCTTATTCAGTGAAAAAGACTCTCAATCTAAACAACACGGTGAAGACTGTGCAGATGCCTCCAAGAATGGAGCAGCACATTTGCATGAGCACATACCCAGCAAAAGTATGTATATACACCCTGGAACTTACAAACGCACGCTTGACATGTATGTGTTCCACCATCACAGTACACCTTTCTATCCCACATTGCATGTGAACTAGAAAGGTGTCGAGAATAGAAATTCAGTTTCTTTATAATGACATGTTTTGAAAAATGCTTCTGTGTGGCACTGTCCACGTACAAAGCAACATATTTCTTCATCGTCCTCGCTTGTGGAAGAAAAAAGCTTACAATATGCAAGATTGGAAATTGATTGAGTTTCATATTGCAAAGCTGCACAGCAAACTGTGAGGGATGCCATAGCAAACAGCTCCAAAACAAAATCAAGATCAAGTTATGAGAACGTCCCAAAGTACTCACAGGCCACGAGAGGCCGTAATTAATGGGTGACTTCAAATTATTCATGTAGACGACATATGATTATGAAAATGGTATCAAATGATTCCTAATCCATGCCGAGAACACATATCAATAGTCAGCAACTAAGAACATAATCAAGAATGAGTATAATTAGTCATAAACACACAGGTGGGGTGGGTGCCCGAGTCACCGTCACCCTCTGCCTTGCCGCCATCAAAAGTAGTCATACCCGAGTGAGAAGATGTCCATGGCTGGAGTCAGTTCGCCAGTACCAATGCCTTCCTCAGGCAAGTAGTGGCTCGAGTCAGGGTTGAGGGTCTTTACAAAGCGCTCGGGTGCAATGTTGCATGTCCTTCTTCGAGATGTGTCAAAGAAGTACGAGAAATCCGCTGGATTGTCCTGCAGTTAGGGCAAGCACAATTAAATCACCACACGTTTTTGGTATTCAGAGACAAAAACATTTGTGAGTGCTGCCAGTATTCTCAGAACAAAATAGAGCACTTTGAAAAGATCCTTTTACTTTTACCCTGGTAGGCTCAACAGTAAAGGCATAACACATGCATGTAGAACCATCTGATTGGTTGTGCAATTAGTCGCAACAACAAAACATCCAGCAACAGAGGATCAACCTTCCAAGCAGCCATCTTTCCGAGATGTCATCTGCAGATCGAATGGTTTTGACACATGTGTTTACCACTTAATACTGGCCTTTCATTAACAGGAACCACCCACTCGGAAGTTCTAGTTTGACAACTTGAATTTGTCTATTTAGAACAGTCACACACGGAGTACACAAAAGGGACGCTTTCTTTCTGAGAGCCCTGTATCGGTTTCCATTGTAACTTCGTGCAACAGTCATGGGGATGAGAGTTTATCCCTTTCACGAATTGGGAAGATGGTGAAATCTTTCGAGATCAAATTTAAGGTTATGCACCTTTCTTTATGCACTTGCCCACGAGTCTTTCCTTTTGCAAGAATAATCAGTGCATCAAGCACAGTAAGGTTGACACAATGCAAATTCATTCCATTCATTGGCACCTGGATATGATGTAGATTTGTGCAGCCAAAGAAAATACAGGCAGTTCTGGTGCCTGATGTATGAAACCACCACACACTGTTTCATGAAGCTTACCACATTTAGTAGGAAGAACTGTGATAGTAAAACTGCCAGATATGGCAGAATGGTGCACATATAATCATTTATTTTTAACAACAAAGGAAAACAGCATTCTTACTTCTGGCAAGTAGGTAGGCTTGAAGCTGGCAAAGTCTGTCAGAAGGACCCAATACCAGCCAGTTACCATGATGTTTTCCAGCTTTATGTCCCCGTGGCATATCTGAGAAACAAAGACACAGTTACATCAGCCCGCAGGGATCAAGATGCAAGTATTTGTCGTAACAAGTCAGCCCAACAATATCGTAACACCAATCTGCTTACCCCACGTTTGTGAGCTTCAGCTAGAGCATGGAGAAGTTGGAATGCAATCCAACGCTTCTCAATGGAATTCAGGAATGGACGCGTGCTGATGCGATCATAGAGGTTATCTTTGATAAACTGACGAACCAGTAAGCCAGCCTTGTCTGTTTCCTAGAAAACGATGTACACAGAATGGGGAAAGTCAGCAGAAGAGACTTAGCAAAAACAAATAATCTTGGACAGTAAACATTGCATCAGAATACACCAGTCCCATTAGTTACATGAGCATTTGCAACACCTACCAATACAATTTCAACAAGAACAGTCGGTCAAAAGGCACTGTCTTAAGAACATGCAACTGATCACTGATAATCTATGGCAAAAAGTTATAGTTACATTGGCTCAAGTTGACTCGCACATTTGAGGAGGACTAAATTATTTCTTCACATCAACGTAAACGTTTGTCACAACACTACATCGTGCAAAATAGCTCGCAACGTCTAGAACTAGCAGCAGAAATGACTGCTAAATGGGTGGCACTTACAACAACTTTTTGAAAAGGGAGTGTATTTGGAACATCTGACAAAACTCGCCGTATCCCTGGAAAAGAGAAAAGTGTGAGAATTAATGTCAACCTGCAGTACAGGTGCATGTCGATATAGTGCACCAGACTATCCACGAAAGTGCAAGAAACTCACTTTCAAGTGTCTCTTTGTGGGGAGCTAGTGGCAGAGAAGGGTCATGAATCGCAAAGACCTTCACAATGGCAAGGCCCTCTCTGCAAAAAAACATTGTGGTTTTGTACGACTTAGTACTGTAGGTGCGCAGCCCTTCCAATTACGCAGAGCACGTGTATCAGCACTTACTTGCTTTTCACACGGGCGACTTTGAAGAACCTTGTGCTACCCAAACTGAAAGAAGTGTGAGAATACAATCACAACGATGCCGGTAATTCAATTAACATTCCACGCACAGCCTGCAGCAACCCGCCGCGCCAATAATGTGGTGAAGTGTGAGCCTATACTCCATTTAAATATAGCAGATAATGCTGCACACGAAGTGCGGCCATAGAGATCTCGGCTCCACCACTTTTGCAGGGCAGTTGTTTTTTACGGAAGATGTACTACAGATATCACTACTACAACTTGTGGACGCAAGTTAACATCAAATTAAGCATTATTTGTGCACATTTGTGCTTCCAGTATGGGCGACATACTATGTTTTTGGTCGTGAACGCAGCTAGGTGATGCGCTGTGGCCATTGGGCGAAGAAATGTGTCACTCTGCTCCTTTGGTGGTAAATAGGCTCAGGTCTACGACACCTCTCATGTAATAAATACGTCATATTTTGCTACATAAAGGTATGAAACTTAATTTTACATTGAATTACATGGCACATACCTATGTTTACTTTCATATGTATGTATCATACTTTCAATATGTATGTATGAAACGGGGTATGGGGTTTAGTGTTTTTGGAATTTCTATTTCTTGCTTTTCAATGTGCTTTTTTTCGTATCTTAAGAGATTATTTTTGCTGTTTTATGGCAGCCACATACATGTGTGAGAGCTTGCCAGTGTTTTCCATTAACTTTTCCTTTTTAATTACAGGCATACCACTTCTTTTGTTGGCAATAGTTTACATAAAATGTTCACAACTTCAACAGTTTGTGATATGTCCAGAACATTTCATGCATTGGCGTACAGAGCGCAGTATACGTAAATAATACAGCAGGAATAATATCGGGTTGAAATGCTTTCCTCACGAAGCATCTGCCATCGTCATACATACCAGTCACGCAACTTAGTTAATGTTCTATAAATTCATGACAAGTGCTGGCACGTAGCAACAACATGATTACGGGAAGGAGTGTGCTTAACTGCCGCATCATATTTTTACTAAACATATGAGCAGCGTAAATGAAGTGTTTTGTTTAGCCCATTAGAAGGTGAAATCAATAATTTCGCCTCACCTTGCGACTTGACTGCAACCTTTTTAGATATGTAGAGAGCATAAATGTAAGCTTTATATGCTTTACTCGTAGAAATGAATACCAATTAAGCGCCTCTCCAGCCAAATTCTACTGAAATATCGACCTTGTTACGGTTCGAACTGATTTCGCTTTCAAATTTTTTTTCCGGCGCGAACGCGGTGCTTCCGTTTCTGCTGTTTTAACTGGAAACGCCGAACCCTAGATATATGGTGTGGCGCGCAAATGTGCTTCGCGATAACACAACAAAAAATCTCACGCCCGAGAATCGTGACAGCTCGAACACAGTCACAAGCAGATGCTCACAAGGTGCTCACTTTTTCTCGAAAGTGAAGTCCGGTAACTCGGTCAGGTAGTGTTCTACGGGGTAGATCTGCGACGGGGCGATGCCCGCAAGTTGATTGCCCATCGCGCATCTGCAAACATGCAGTGGTCACGTCAAGCTTTGACCACTCCAACTTGCGGGACACAATGGTCAACGCAATCGAAAAACACCTACGTGCGCGCGAAAGACCTTTGGAGCCTTGTGTCCACTCAGGCGGCGTGCCCAGTCAAGTCTTATTTCTCCATCCTACGATTTCTAGTTGGTCATAGACCACCCATCGCATCAGTTGCAATCACGGTAAACGATCAAACTAGCAAAAACAACGAGAAGCATCACAGAAAGTCAACACAGCTGATGAAGTGACCGAGCACAGGCGCGCAGGCGAAACAACAGGTAGTTAAAAGTGAACCGCAGTTTCACTCCTTCAGACTATCGTATTATGAGCTGAGAAATCCGCATAAGAATGAATATATAATAAAATAATTGTTTAATATTTTATTCTTCAGTTTAGTTTGTCGTTTTTATAATTTTGCAGAATAATTTAGTTACGAAACTTGCCACCTGCTATCGTTTCAAGAATGGCGGAATACGTAGCAGTCGGTGACAAGTTTACGTCGCCGGGTTTTAGTCCAACAAATTGTACGTTTTATTGCGTACTTCAAAGCACACTTGTATTCATTGATTAACTTAATTGCCACGCTGACCACTGAACAGAAAACAATTTGTTGTGTGGCGATCGAGAACTTTCTGTTTTGGGGGCGTGTTCTTCTGCTCTCTGTTCCGCAACGCAAAGTTTTGCGAGGATGAAATTACAGAGTGTCAGCGGACGTTTCTTTTGCCACTGTCGTTTACGTATTGTCCCGTTACAGTAAACGCTGTCCGCAGCTTTCACACAGATGTCTTCTCTAAAAGTCAGAGCACGGCGTTGTCGCTCACTTTGTGCCGAAACTAGGGCGTGTTCTTTCGCTTCCTCAAAGTTTGCGACCATCAAGTTCCGTGTGTTGGTAGTTGTGTTATTGATGTGCTACATCTTTATTGTCACGTTATAGCAAATACTGCACGAAGCGCGCTTGCCAGTGCCTTCTGAGGTGGCCTCTGTGTCACCTTATTTTTGGTTGAATGACCTGTAGGGCTTTTTTTTTTTTTTTCTCATCTTTTTTTCATCATCCTTCCAGATGTGAAGAATTTGGTTGAGAGCTCCGTCAGGATAGATGCCATACTGAACGAGAGGCAGCAGATTGCAAACCTCGCTGACGAAACTAACAACTTGTTGAAGAAAAATGTCTACAAGAACTACATGCAGTTCATTGAGACTGCGAAGGAGATCTCCTGTATCCTTTTAATTACATTCTTTTTTCTCCCTATGCGTGCTTCGTAGGACACATCTACTAGCGTGTCAACGATATCACATAGTCTACAGAAAGTTTCCCTTACAGATGCATCAGGCATTTTGACCGTTTCAGCTATATTAATGAAGAAGCTGTTCTGCTTACACGCACTGGGATGCTTGTCTCTTGCTGTGATCCGAAAAGTATGCTAAAGGCCAAGAAAATAATGATTTCTACCGCTCGTTGACTCATTGGCTGTCCCTCTTAATGTTCTTCGTAATAATGATCTTGATCGATGTTGCTAGATGAAACAATTGCCCGTGCAGTGTTTGTGCATGTTCATTGAGCCTGCACCATTGAGCTCACACGGCTATCTTTAACGAATAACTCCATGCGTCCAGATCTGGAGAGTGAAATGTACCAACTCAGCCACATGCTTACTGAGCAGCAGAACGTCATGCAGTCTCTGCAAGAAATTTCCATCACAGACAGCAAAGGTGGTGTCCTAATTCTTTGAAAGCATGTCTGTTTTGGATTATGAACTGTATTGCTGCTTGGCCTGTCGTGCTGTAGTACACTCATGCACTCTGTCTTTTCCCTTTGGTGCAGAAAACTTAAATGCATGTCACTAAAGAGAAACACTAAATCAGTCTATGGTCGGGTACAACTTAAGAAGGCAGGAGAGGGCCCCACCCAGATGACCAAAGTGCGGCAGCTGATTGCCTCCGGGACTAAAGAAATAGTCCTGCTGACATGACTTGACCCAGTTTCAAGCGCTGGCTGCCATGTTCTTCGTTGCCGGTGTCACTGACATCAGTTTCAATGACATGCAGGCTCAATGACATCAGTTTAGAGTGCATGCCTATTGGGGGAGGCTCGTGTGCATCCGCGTTTGAAGGGCAAATGCCGCTGCTTTCTAAAGTTGTACCCAACTATAGACTGGTGAAGTATTGTTTACAAATGCCACTTTCGTTAATTTTGTGGTAGGACGTTGCTTATTCGAAGAAAAAAGTAAAGGTCAAAGTTTCTTGCTTTTGACTGAACGTAGAAGGTTCAGTCAAAACTTCCAACGATGATGCTCTACGCTACGCAATATCTTTCATTTGCCCGTCAGAAAGGACATTAGGTTTAGTGAGTTTCTTGAATTTTGTGCTGAAGCCCCTCCACCAGCACTTCAGTGTGACATTGTAGATTTCAAGCTACATCTTCATATGTGGGCCTTGTGACTGAGAAAATTTTTGAAACTTGTAGTGTACAACATAGTAAAGCTTTACCAATGAAAAAATTAGCTAGGCCTGAGCTGATGTCATCAAAGTCCATGACATGCACGAACTTCAAGAAAGCAGTGCCACTTGTTTTTTGCCTTTCCATCTTTTCTGGCTAACCAAGCCACTTCTGATGATAGAGTGACTTTTTTGGTATTGTAGAAGGGTAATTTATTTTATTCAAATTATTTTTCCCTTTAATGTATTTTTAAATGGAGTATGCTGTACGTAGAAGGTTCAGTCAAAACTTCCAACGATGATGCTCTACGCTACGCAATATCTTTCATTTGCCCGTCAGAAAGGTCGTTAGGTTTAGTGAGTTTTCTGCGTATGTGTTTGTTATTCGGAATTGACAGTCATTCACTGAGATCAGTATCTGATTTTCTTTACTCAGTTTTCGTTTCTAATTATATTCTTAACTTTGTTCGTATAGCATCAATCGAAGCAATGACTCGTGAAAAAAATTCCAGCAGTGCAGTGACGCAATGCAGTGACGCAATGCAGTGACGCACCGTAAAGCCCACACCAAAGAATGTCATGTACCGAATTGTGTATGCAACCGGGCTCCTCTAGCAGTGCCGCAAATTGACGTAAATTATTATTATTTTTTTTTTGTCATTGAAAAGTGGTGCATACTCAGTGACTCAAGTTGGTCCAACGGTTGGTTTTGAACACGGTTCCCTTCAGCGCAGCAGCCCTGTGCTCTGCCCAATAAACAGTGGACTATCCAGCGTCCCAAGTTGGCAGGGAAAGAGGTTAGGCGCGAACAAATGGACAGACAGACATACCGCTAACTGGGCAAAATTGCTAATCAAAGAATGCTAATCGCGTGAGTGCTTACAGTACGAATGAATAAATCCAGCATGTGTGTATGTATAAGTGTTTCGTGATCCATTTTAACACTGGTTGACTTCCTAGGGTCCACGAATAATGTGTCCACTTCCGAGAAGAAAGAGGAGGACCCACGACGTAGCCTCTCTACACTTTTGGAAAAGGTCGAAGGTTGCACTGTACGTAGCACTTGTAAGCAGATGACATTTTAGTGCAAGTAAAAGAAAACCTTGGTGAGCTTGAAAATGTCTGTTACAGCTCTTGCTCCATTTTGTCTCTCCCTGTTCAGCGGCTCCTTGACGTGAAGGACAGGCACATCGTCCGTGCTGGTGAGATGATGGAGATAAGAGCGGACGGCACCGAGTGCAAGATCTACGTGGTGCTCCTGTCGGACGGGCTGCTGCTTGCTGACTGGCTGCCTCATAGGTAAAGGTCGTGTACAGTTTATCTTGGTCGTGGTGTCATGCACGTGCCTTCGTTTCGATTGAGAAATAGTAACTAAGTCCATTCCTAAAGGAGTATTGGCATGTATTTTCGAAGTTGGAGGAACTCTACCACAGGCTTCTTGCACTAAAAGGATGAAACTTAGCAAAGTATGAATGCTGGCAAACACTCGCAAGATACCGTATTTGCACGCAAATAACACAACCACAAATATAATTGGAGGGAGGACTTTTGGTTGCTCAAAAAAAAAAATATATATATATATATATATATATATCATGCCCTGAACCCGAAAATAATGCAAGGCATGTTCTCGGCTGGAAATGTCTAACAAAAAACTCGCATTATGTTCATGCGAATACGATACTATAATTTGATACTAAAATTGGTTTTGAAGTACCATCACTGACAATAATTGTAACTAAATTCTCAGGTTTCTCACACCAAAGCCATGATATTGTCACGAGACTGCGCGCAATTATGAAGCACACCGGCAGTGGGGGACTGCAGATTAGTTTTCACTACCTGTGGTTCTTTAACGACCACCTAAGTGGACGTTAAAGATGACGTTGGTCATAAAAATAAAAGCAAGAATGCCGCTTGTGTTTCTCGCTGTGCTCGTGTGTGGCAGCCACAGTGAATGCAGGAACAGAGCAAGCCCACTCTATAACGAGCCCACTGTATGACGCATCCACATCCCGGACACCGAAACCAAAACGGGCTCATAGAAACAAGTGTTATAGTAAATGATTTAGGGTTCGGATCGTAATTTACGACACAGACAAAGATTGTGACAAGTAAAAAATTTAATGCAAGTCTCTCCTTTAATGACAAATTATAGCCATGATGTTAAGAGACAGGAAGACAACAGTATGGATTAGGGAGTAAACGAGCGTAGCCAATATTCTAGCTGAAAGCTGAGCTTAAGAAGAAAAAATGGAGTTGCACAGACAATGTAAGGCATAGAGCAAATAACCGATGGTCCATAAGAGCAACAGAATGAGTCCCAAGGGAAATTAAGCGCAGTTGAGTGGCGGCATAGTGGTGTGATGAGACTACGTAATTTACGGACATATGACAAAGTCAGCTTACGGAAGACAGGGGCAATTGGAGATCATTGGGAGATGCCTTCATCCTGCAGTGGACCTAAAATAGGATGATGATGATGATGATAAAGGCATGGCTGTCCTCTGTTTATGATTAGCTGGTCCATAAGGGCACCCTTGTGTTCCGTCTGATGTTCATCGTTGGAGAAACAAGATGCCTGTCCTTAGTCAAAAGTGTAGGCTTGCAGACAGGGGAGACAAGGGGCAGTGGTCCTTCTAGCTAGGCCTGCTTAAGTTGGTGCAGATTTGTCTCGCAGTGCCTGGTCTCGCGTCCCTGTAGTACTAACAGACAAAATTGGTGACGACTGAAGAATGTTGCCATGTGCGTTGGTGAAATTGGGGCCGCCGAATATTGAGCACTGCTTTCATATTCCCTGATTTCTTTGGAAAAATTCTTGCTTGGTATCAATTGAAACACTTGGAAACTTTGTGACTAGCTAGTATGTAGCCAAATTGAGCTGGTGAAGGCGCCGGGGGAGCATGGTGCTCTGCAGGCAGTTTAGGCACCAGCTATTGGTCACCTGTTCAGGCGTCTATGACCTATAGTGTGCAGGTCAAATTGCCTGCTCAGAAAAGAAAAGAAAGAAGGAAACAGTGAAAAGATATGACTAACGAGGGTAGTCACTGGAAATTGAGGTGTTACTGCTTGATCTATGAAATACGAGTGAAAGAAGAAAAGACGTGAAGAAAAAGTCAAAGAAAGAATAAAGAAGGAAAACATGTCTTTATATACAGGGTGTTTCAGCGAACACTTTCAAAAATTCTTAAAGGTTGCCTGTGGCAGATAGGACAATGCTAGTTAATGAGGTGGTCTACTCGAAGAGGCGGACATTACTTGGACAAAAAATTGAAATGCATAATAGAATAATTAACAAAAATTCACTAATTAAGTTTTTAAATAATTACCTGGGCCCATATTGCAATTTACAAAGTGTAGCCATGGAGTTCGCAAGGTGGATCCACTTGGAACGAATTCTCGGGATGACACCAGTTTCGAGATATTAATTCCCGAACTTTGCGGAGAAATGCATTGGCGTTCCAATTAAGTTCTTAACAAAACGTCGCTTTATGCATTGAAGCACAAAATTAACTGGAACGCCAATGCATTTCTCCGCAAAGTTATATCTCGAAATATGTGTCATCTCGAAACTGGTGTCATCCCGAGAATTCGTTCCAAGTGGATACGTCTTGCGAACTCCGCGGCTACAATTTGTAAATTGCAATATGGGCCATCGGGTCATTAGTTAAAAACTTAATTAGTGAATTTTTGTTAATTAGTCGATAATGCATCTCAATTTTTTGTCCAAGTAATGTCCGCTTCTTCGAGTAGACCAGTTCATTAACTAGGATTGGGCTATCTGCCACAGGCAGCCTTAAATAAATTTTGAAAGTGTTCTCTGAAACACCCTGTATATTTTGGTTCCTTGCCATTCTCCCGTTTCTTGTCTTATTATTATTATTTTTTTTACTTCTATTCCCCAGCCCATCCAATGAAACCTTTGTCATTGTGTTGCTTTACACATTTTGTGTGATTGTTTTACCCAGGAAAGGCATCACAGCATACAGTAGACAAGCACAAAGTGCAGAAGATAGGACAGCATGGACACTACTCTTGCTGCTGATTTTATTACATTCACTGGAACACTTCTGCAGAATACCTCTATATATCTGTTTTTCTGCCATAATGAACTATATGCTGCATGCATACACATTATTTCGTATATTTTTTATTGTCTTTCAGCGATTGTTGTAAATTGGTTGCTTGTGCAGCATCTGTGCTGTCCCCTCTGTAATGTGTTTTCATCTGCCTATCCAAAGTATCAACCAGCTTGCCCATGCAGCAACAAATTGTATTGCCTTACTCTGCCTACAGCCATAATTCAGTGATGAACATTGTCCTTCTTTCAATGCAATTTTTTTTCACTCACAGCCATTCGAAATGTCACGTATGTAACCCTGCTTTCCTTTTGCTCTTTTTCTATCAGGAGGGGCACAGTCCAGTACCGGTTCCAAATGCTTTACGAGCTGGATAATCTAGCAGTAGTCAACGTGAAAGAGGACCAAAGTAAGTTGCTTCTTTTTAGCTTGTGTATCCACGCTTGAGCGATTAAATTTACTGGATTGTAGCAATCCAAGCATGTGACTTTATGATTATAAAATAATTTTTTTGCTCAATCCTTCCTATCCCTTTTCTTTTGAGGCTAGCGAAGGTTGCACGTAGAAGTACACATTGTACTAAGCAATAAGTCGACATGACATACATTGAATTGGAGTGATTACGATCCTCTGAAGGTGGCAAATGTGCCTTGCCAGTGTGTATCCTCACTGCCTAGACTCTAGAGTGGGGTGTAAACACTGGTATAAAAGCTGCATCTCAAAGTAAACTATTGTACCTGTTTGTACATGAAGAGATTATATTTATGCTGATGAAACTTGTGCCCAAGCTGACCACCAAGTGCGCTGATTTACTTTCAGAATCGAAGAACTGCTTCAGGATATTGACATTTCCACATGCGCGGCAATTTCAGTGTGAAACTGCTGCTGAAAAGGTAAATTATGTCAGAGCTTGTGTCCTGGTCCTTACATGTATCGAAAAACTGTTTGATGCGCAAGCTGAAGCTCATCGCTCAATTGAAATGTCTGAAAGAAATTTGCGAGCTCTTTCTGTGTCTGTCTGTTTTGCATCTGCAGAGAGTCTGGATGGAAGCAATAGAGCAGACGAAACAGGCCAAGATGGCAGCTGTTTCCCTCAAGAGAGAATCAGCTTTGCTTGACCCAAAGGGCAGCCTGCTGAGCATTGACAACAACCGTAAGTTTCACTCCGATAGCCCTTATGGGGGCGTAATTGTGCTGCGCTTGTGGCGTAATGGCCAGTATTACGATCCTCTGTTTTGGTCACAAAAAGGCAATCCATCACGGAAAGTTTCTTTGTATTAACAAGACTGCATTCCATCTCACTTGCACCGCACAATGCAGTGAAAACGAGAGGTCATGTCAGCCAACCAGAAAAGGAAAAGCACTAGAAGAAGAGCTCCTCCATTGTCCATCTCTGATCGCCCTCCATGCAATGCCAACTAAGTGGAAGCTGCACGGACGCATTAGTATTGCACGATGGCCCATCCCTCTTTCCTTCTCTGGAACATGTGGCCGGGTGGGTCTCTTTACTGATTGGCTGACAGATGTCCTAGCCTTCACTGCGCTGCATAAAGTTGATGAGACAGAGTGTAGGCGAAAAGGCACATTCTAGAGAGGATGTGCTTTGCCAGCACTGCAAGTTTCCCGCATTTTTCCTGGAGGAACGTTTTGACAAAAAGTGCTGAGAAGCTCGAACAACGACGATTGGCTATTCAAAATATTGTGTAAGAAGCATGCCGCCGTCTGGTCAGTTTGTGATCATGATTCAGCATACATGCTGAGCCTGTGGGCACCTCCACACTAGCTCAGGCTGATGTGAAAGTCCATACCAGACCCATTGCAAGAACCTGGCTTGAACCACCAAATTAACCTATTTCTTGGGCTTGGGCAAGGCCCAGACCAAAGTGCGTTAATGTCAGATGGGCCAGCTACATGCAATGCACAACTTCAACCTGACAGGATTGTCGAGATTGTTTTCACCCATCTACAAATGTTATGTGAAACATCTGCATGTTTTACATAATACCTACATGCTGTGTGAAAAACGTGTAGATCTTAATGTCATGTAGACGTTACGTAGCATGACATGTGATACTATGGGAAGAACTGTGTGGTCCAACCTTCGGGATATATTTATTTGGACGAACAGTTATTCGTGTTATCCATACGTGTTCAACAGCACATAAACAAACAAGGACAAAGATATGTGATCACCAAAGTGATACTACAGGTCTGGCAGGGATACTGCAGCTTTTCTCTCATTTTTTTCTGTGTGTAGTTACAGTGTCACTGTGGTGTGGTGCTAGACTATGCAGCACTGCTTGTTCTGTGAGGTACAGAACTTGTGTTGATTGGTGCAGCTTTTGATGAAGAGGAGGCCGAGGAATTGTACGAGTGCGAGAGTGGATCTGTCCTGCCCGAATGGCTGTCCGAACTTCCTGAAGACCTTGATGTGTGCGTGGCCGAGAGAGATTTCGAGGGGGCTGTCAACCTGGTGCTGAAGACTGAGGAGCACTTTGCACTGTACCCGAATGCCAAGCCGCTGGAAGAGATGAAGTGAGCTCGCACTTCATTCTGCACTTGAAATGAGTGCTTAGTTATTAAACGCAGTGAGCTCTTCTCTACTCTAAATGGAAAATTTTGCATCCAGCAAGTGAGCTTGTCCTTTCCGATCTCTACATCTACTAAGTGACATCCTTTATTTCACGTGTCTTTATGCATTCGTGCCAATTTTACCTAAGGCACTGATTAGATTCCTTTTGTATTCAGTGAGATCAATTGGTATTTTTTTTTTAGCAACCTGGTGTAAAAGCTAAATAACAAAGCACTATTCGTGAGAGAGTTTTGGAAATGGCTGATGCAAGTGGCTTAGATGCTAAAAAAAAATAGTCAGCAGCGCTGCACATGCACAAAATTAAAATAGTTTTCTTCTTCTAATTTCCCTATTGTGTATGCTTTGTATGCACAGGTGCTGCGTGGCCAAAGCCCAAGCCAGTTCTGAAATTGGTGTGCACAGCCACTTCACAATTTAACAATGTCTAGCACATTGTATGAATTATGGGGCTTGAAAAATGTGCATGGGCATTGTGCAGTGATGTTTACGCATTCTTTTTTGTCTCGTCTGAAACAGATTTCTGAGAACCTTCCTCTTTTCTTGCTTCTAGCTCAATTTGACAGAATTTTGTGTGGGTGGCTTGCTTTCCAGGAAAGCTGTTTATGCAAGTCACACTGACATTGACAACTCTTTCAAACCTTGAGCAAAATAGTTTAGTAAAATACATACAAAACAATCCCGTGTTTGTCTTCAGCATTAAAAAAAAAGATACCCTGCCTCATTCTACGTTTTACGGAAACTGAATCATTTTGCTAGCTGTTAGACTTTGATTTAATGCACTGCCTAAATTGTACACTTTCAAAATCTTAAACTCAGTGCCATTGCTTACGTTGCAGGCCACGCATCGACTACCGTGTCAAACATTTGGTTGACGTTTTGACCAATGAGCTGCACGTCTCGCCGGGCCGTTCTCTTCAGGGCGGACCACGGGCAGCGCGCCGTGCTGTCAGCTTGCTCATAAAGCTTGGTAAATCGTCACAGGTCAGACGCAGTTGTATTGTTTTGACCATTCATTACACATATCCGCCACAGTAGCTTAATAGCTATTGCACTGCGCTACTAAGCTCAAGGGCACGGGTTCGTTCCCAGCCACAGTGGCTGCATTTCGATGCAGGCGAAATGCAAGAACGCCTGTGTACTTACATTTAGGTGCCCGTTAAGAAACCCCAGGTGGTCAAAATTAATCTGGAATTCCCCTCCACTACTGT
The DNA here is from genome assembly GCF_013339745.2 of Dermacentor silvarum. Taxonomy (NCBI): domain Eukaryota; kingdom Metazoa; phylum Arthropoda; class Arachnida; order Ixodida; family Ixodidae; genus Dermacentor; species Dermacentor silvarum. The sequence goes on along the minus strand of NC_051156.1, from coordinate 191,898,385 downwards.
GTGCCGTATAATCATATTGTGGTTTTGGTACGTAAAGTCCCAGAATTTGTTTATTTTTAAAATTTAATTCATTACACATTCTCTAATCCCATCACATGGTCATTGGTAGCTGACAGAAGCAATATAATTTCATTTATGCACCACTAAGTTATGTTTGACTTCTGTTGGCTTCATGGATAACCGACTTGCAGTGGAAGTTGTGAAGCAGAAGTTAACACAAGCTCGCTTGGACATGTGCCTGTAGGTGGGAAAATTCAGTGCAATGTTCTTTTTCTGTGGGAAACCCTTTTTTTTTTTCCTTTCTTTTTTTTTTCCATTTGACTTCAGCTTTAGTAGCCATTAATTTCTTTTTTATTGAATATTTCATTTGAAATAATGCTAGTACATTTTTTCCCCAGAATCAAAGTTTCTTTTTTTTTTTAACTGCAAGATTTGCTGTAAAGTTTCCTTTGTATGCTTATTGTTGCTTTTAAATGGGAGGCAGATATATATTTTTCCTTTTCACTTCTTGAGCGAAGTGCAGTTTAACGGAGATAAATAATAAAGCTGCAACTATTAATTAAATCATGAAAGGTAACCTAGGCTGGGTTAATGTAATAATTCTCTTCCTATGCTACTCCTTTTCGCTCATTGTCATTGTACCAAGCGGCGCTCCACCTACATTGTCACCATGATCAGCAAGTCGTGAGTGGTGGATGGTAATAAATAAATAAATCGAGCAAAAGAAATCCTTACATTACACTGGCCATCTTTTTGCCTGCTTTTGTGGTAAAGTAAGAGTTCTTGAGAGTCACTGTACTGGAGGGTAGCCTGATTTGCTAAATTCTGAGCTTTTGTTTGTTACCTCGGTGACCCTGCGATTTGACTGACCTTTTGTCTTTGTGCATCTGTGCATTTGCTCCCAAAGGCTTGTGACCTGTTCCTGAAACACCGCAGCGCCATCTTGAAATACTCGATGCGACAGCAGAAGATGGAAGGTGCCACTTCACCGTACATCAAGAAGCTGTGCGAGCTCTTCTTCAGCATCATGGTCGAGACAGGACAAGAGTTCAGTCAGGCGTTCAGCAGCAACAATAGCTGCGCTTCTTGTGAGTCCTAGGCATGCATTATACGAGGGGAGACCTAAAAGTAGTGAGAATTTTTTTTACAGAGGTGGAAAGGTACTTACTGCAGATGCGTGCAGCTAGCCACACATACTAACCCAGTGTCCCCATCAGTTGACCAAGTAGTGCCCACGTGTGAAGTTTTGTCTGCTCACTGTGTTGCTTTCTTTAGAGCCTCCGTCACCGTCTCTGATGATTTCACAATGGCAGACGTCAAAGAACAACGTGTGTGCATCAAGTTCTGTTCTCCATTATGAAATCTTCTTATATCAAAGACCTTGCTTCTTTTAAATTCGTACCGCAAGGTCAGACAGTCAGCCGGCATTTTTACATTGAAGTGCCTAGGCGATTGTGCGATACAGTTCAAAGAAAACTATGGAATCCGTGGAACTCAGGCGAACGGCATTTGCATCACAGTGCTCTTGCCCACACAGAACTGAGTGTGCAGCACTTCCTAGCAAAAATGGAATGATAACACTACATTAACTCACTCTCAGCTCTCCGGAGGTACATTGCCCCTCGTGACTCCTTATCTCCAAAACTCCGTAGGGTTTAGGTTCCTTGACAAATGTGACTTTCTGCTTTTTTAAGGCATGGTGCTTATAATTCAGTGGGTCACTGCATGGGCCACAACAACTACTACAGCTTGAAATTTATGATTTCATGTCAATTTTTGCTTCACATCAGTGTCTTTTTCGGGGAGTTACCCCCACTTTTAGCAGCGAAGCTGTTCTAGCTAACCATAAAAAGTGGTGCCTGCTGTCGCAAAACCTCGGCGAGCTATGACGTTACTGCGTTGCCTAGCAACCACCTCGCGAAGTGGCCTGTGCCTTGCCTCCTCTCCGTGCCGTGCACATGTTGCCTTGACATGGGACGTTAAGGAGAGGGAAGGAGAGCATGAATGCTTGCGACAGGGAAAGAGAAAATGAGAGCGAGATAAAGAGAGAAACAAATTGCAGCAGCACCAACCAGGCAACACACAGAGCTGCTGCCGACACCGTCTGCGTCGCCTCTCCGCGCAAGCGCCGAAGCAGTAGCGATGACGTCACCTCGCATTGCCTAGTAATTGCCGGCGCAGGAGCGCCCGACAGAGACATGGCTCCTGCCTGCCTACCTGCGTTTGTGGCATGCCAGGAACAGTGTCACTCGTAGTCGCCAACACGTCCAGTGCTAGTCACGCAAAATTTCGCGAAAGGGAACGTACCTCCGAAAATGATCGCTCGAGAATACCTTCCCTACATGCTTAGTTAAGTTAAACTAAGTTAAAGCCTAGCAGCAGCCTAGTTAATACCTAGCAGTAGCAGCCAGTAAGACTTGAGGATTGACACTTTTGCTGTGCCTAAGCTTTGCACGACCGAGTGCAAACTTGCCCGCTTCTTTTTTTTTTTTTTTTTTTTCATATCAGATATGTTTGTAGCCTCTTTCGTGGGCCGATACTGGAGATACTGCAGTCTAAAATGTGCACCAGTCGCAAAGGTATATCTGGTACCAGTGCTCCCAGTGGTACCTGAGTGCCATACCATCTTGTGTACTGCTGGTCACAAGGGATTTAATAGCTGGTACCGTACCAGTAGTATCGGTACCGATGATACTGCTGTGTGGTAACGGTGGTATTAGTACTACCAATGATAAGTGGAGCATTCTCACATTCTTCTTTCGTCACAGCTGGTGTTTTGAGACACTGTCGTTTAATTGACATGCCTGCGGTCCTCAGAATAAATTCTGTGGTTCATACACCCCATCCTCACCCCCAAGTCACTCATGAAAACATTGTCTTTCATTGACGTCAACTAGAGGTTGAATTGCGTTCCAACTTTTTAAAAAATTTGTCCTGTAGACTGCTGTGGCCGTCTGTGCCTACTGTGACCACTTGTGTTTTAAATATGTCCATGATTTTGTTTTTTGCATTTTGCTTTGTTTCATACTAGTATTAGCAAAAGAGGGCCTTGTTTTGTGCTTAGAGATCCTTCATTGTCATGAAATATTGCAAGAAATGTAATTCTAGAGCTTGTTGTGGAGAGTGTTATACTTTACTCATTGTTTATTGAGCACTTCCATTCATTTTTTCTTTTCACCGGCAGCTTTCGTTGTGTGGGCCAAGGACCAACTTCAAAACTTTGTCAAGCTCTTCTCGAACCACGTGTTCACCACGCAAGTCTCCCTTTCAGTGGCAACCGAGTGCATCCTGGCTGTCCGCACCCACTGTGAACGGGTGAGCTACAAGGCTAAGCATTAATTTGCGGCTCTTATGACTTGTACCAGTTGCGATGGCCACCTGCCATAGCAGTTGACACAGCACTCGAGTCCAGTGTGCACTGTTCTTCTTGGAGCAAATTTTCATTTTCTGTCCTTGTTTTAAAGGACAGTTGGCAGTGACAAAATCATTTAAAAAGTAAACTGCGCAGTGCAATTGTTAGATGAAGTGGCTTATGTAAAACACTAGTGATACATTGGGAGTGAGTGCTAATTCCAAGCTTTTAGCTAGGATGAGTAGTGGCGCTGGTGTAGCCATAGAAGTATTCACCTGGCATTGATATTTGCTGTATCTGCTGCATCCTGATGAATTTGGCTTTGACACCTAAATTATGTTCTCTGGAAGCATTGTAAATCATTGTATAGATAGCTTTGCTAGTTTAAAGCAGGTACCATATGCTGAACGGAAAGAACATATTTGTGGACCTGCGCATTCCAGTTTTGACCGTGCCGGTATGCACCAGCTTTGCTGTTAGTATACCACTCAATTAAGGCTTTACCAGAAGTGCACGAGTCCATTGTTGACACTGCTGTTGCTCTAGGCTATTTTTTTTCACGGTGGAGCAGATCTGTCTAAGTGGCATCACTGTAGGTAGTTTTGGGTATCATTCGCGCGTGCGTCGTTCAGAGCGACATCTCTCTTAGGTTCTTGCGTCACCAAGTAGACGCGATGATGATGGCAAAGTGTGGAAAGTGAACCTTCGCTCTTGTGTGTGCAGGCAGTTTACAGGCTGATTGAATTGTATGAAACAGTGAATTGGATTCGCTGGTGTACTTCAGTGATTTGAAATGCGAGTTGATTCTGTACCAGCTGAGTCATTTTCTGTTACCTTTTGCCAGCTGTGGGAGATAGGCCTGGACTTGTCGTTCTTCCTGGAGAAGCTTCTCAAGAATGATGTCGAGCGAATTATAACGGATTCGAGGGACAAGGCACTGGAAGCTATCAAACTGAGAGCTGCGGAGGATCGATGGCGGCCGCAGAACCTGTACAACAAGTGAGCTTTTCTTTATGCTGTTCACAACCGCAGCAATTTTGGCCTGTTGGTATCCCATGTAACAGATTTTTGTTACAATGAAAAAATGATGTAACAATGAAAGAGTGCTCTCTCTTTTGTTGTTTTTCTTCCCTCGTCCTTGCACTATTCAAAATCTTTTTTTTTTTTGCCAAGAAACTGGGTTAACTGCGTTGATTTAAAGTACTCGACACAGTATGGTATATATGCCTGTGCATGCAACGCACTTGGTTATAGAGCTTCTACTGGCCTATGTATCTTAGAAGCCATCTGTGAAATGAGCCAGCATCACAACTCGGCAAGCATCGACGTACCTTGTGGATTTTCGGGGTGGTGTGGTGGGTGCTTTGTGAGCCGCACTCCTGTTGTAAAATCTTTATTCTCACCTACCTGCGATGTCAAACTGGTTTGTCTTGACACAAATTCATGCTGCTTACCATGGTCACATTAGCATAGTAGCCATAGTTACCATAGTACCATTACTATAGTAGCCCACTAAGGACTACTATACAACTGCCAACATCTTTTGGGCACTAATGGGGGGGGGGGGGGGGGTAGTGAAACTGCAAGCTCAGTCTACTGGTATCACAAATAATGGTAACATGCAAATCGCAAGAACCCCCCCCCCCCCCCCTTCCCTAAGAAAAGAATAAAAAAGAAAACAGGAACAACTACTTCACGTATAAATGGTGCTTGTGTGACACTGAGTAACATTACATAATGGCACTCACAGGTATAGAACTGCAATATGTAACGCGATGGCTGTTCAGTTGGAGCTAACGAGATGACCTTGTGGTGCATGTTTGTCTTTGTAGGGCTGGGTTGCAGAAGCTGCTTGACGACATGAGCAACCTTGGAATCTCAAATATTTCTGCATATGTATATGGTAGGTCTCCTTGGCTAGCGTTATCCCTAGTATGCATATTGTCATGTCATTTTTCACATTTATTTATGCATTTAAATCTTACAGGGCCTCTTTATGGGGCCTTGAGTACGGGAGTAATTCTCTATAATTGGGTCTTTGAAGTTTTATTTTAAACAAAAAAAAAATTGATCATTTATAGGGTTTTTTTTTTTCTCATTTTTTTTCAGGGCAATTAGTGGCATTTGAGTATAGGAAACAAAAGTACTTTTCGGAAATTGTTCGTTGAAATACTAAGACATTTAGCATAGTGCAGAACAAGAATACCCTGTCAGCTTTTGCAGATGTTAACACGATGGTACCAACATTATCATTATGAAGGTATTTTTGCTTCTCTTGAGGTTCAACGGGGAAACGTTTCTAACCCAATGAAACCCAACAAGGTGACAAGGTGATAGTGACAAGATGTCACTATCAACACACTGGTTCCAAATAAGCCTTCCAGTGTATGTATGCACTACATAATTACGTTTATGCTGTGCTAAAGCACACCATTGGACATACCTCTGAAAGTCACCGGCTGTTTATGAAAGGCAGTGTATCATACCTGCATGCCAAAGTGTATTGATTCATCCTTTTCAGATGAATGCTGGGTGTCCCTGTCATCGAACACGGTATCCTTCAGCAAGACTTTCTTGAATCTTCTGGATGATCTGCTCAAGTTGCACACACCGGTCACGCGAGTTCTCATTCTGGAATCTCTGGCAACAACTTTTCGGGCACATCTGCGTCACGTGGACGCCTCTCTTGCAAACAAGAGCTTCAAGTCAGACGTGAGAATGTCTTTGGTTTCGGCATGCTAATGAGATTGACCTTGCAAGGTCCCAGGCCAATGTGAAACAATTCTTTACATTTTAAGGTCCCCAAACCACCTCTGATAATTCAAAAAGTCAGTTAGTTGCATGCTCCTTTCTGGGATTTTCTAGTCCCATATTCACACGTTGCGATGCCAACAGAATCATGCATGTGGTCCTGCATGGCTGTGAAAGATATTTAACTTCATTGACACAAGCTTTTATAATGAATGTTGTGTAGCTTGGCCTGGCCTGTTGGATTAAAAAAAAAAAAATACCAGGGTAAAAGATGTTGGTTGGTTTATAAATTGACACATGCACATTGTTCATCTGTTCCAACACCAGTTCCAATCCATCTGCCCTTACCATGCCAGTCATGCACCTGCTGTTCCTAGTCGTCTCGTTTGCCTGCCGTGCACAATCAACTCATTTCTTATAGCGCGTTTTCCACTGCATGTGTGGCAGTAATAGTATTGTGTAGCTGAAAAGGGTGAAATACTGACAAGCGGGAGTTGGTGTAAAGAAAAGACCGACAATAATAAGGAGAGAACGCCGATTAGAAGGGCAGCAAAGGCAAGCAATTTCTGCCATATTTGAACATCGCAAGTCGAAATGCCACGGCCATAAGTCTCTGATGAAAATATTTCAGTGGCCATGGTCCTTTCTTACAGTGCACTCGTGTTGTGCTCTTACTTCATCACAGAAATAGCACGGTACATTAGAGAATAAGACGGCTAGTACTATTTGGCCATGTTCAGCTGCTGCGTAGGGGCCGTTTACGTTTCCTCACGGAACATGCTTCCTTTCGCCACAACAGGTGCCACTAATCCAAAAGAATGCAAATTTCCTGCTGGAGACTTTGCTGGAAGTTGCCGAGAAGAGGTGCGACACCAAGCTGCCACATCTCTCCTCCTTCTGGAACGAACTTCGCCAGGAGTTTGCCTCGTGCATGCCGCCGAAAAGCAACAACAAGGGCGTCACGAAATATCCAGCCGTCGCGTTTATTTGACGCCACAGATTACCTTCTGCTATTTGCAAAGGCCGAGGTGGTGAATTGTTGTCAGACCAAGAGTGGCTTTCTGTTATTTATTTGCTTGGGAAAATAAAAAGTTATTTATGAAGTGCGATGACTTCGCTGCCAAGAGGGATATGTTGGTCTGTCTTTTTTCATGTTCTCGGGCACTAGCAAAGGGCATCGATCAAGTTGTGGCTGTGAAAAATTTTTGACTTCATCGAGACAAGCTTTTATAATGAATGCTGTGTCAGCTTGGCCTGGCATGTTGAAAAAAAAAAACTTACCACCATTCATGACAAACACTGACAAAGCCCATCAAGCATGGAAGAATTGCGTGCAGCAAGACGGCAACCTCGGGTCAATGCCTCCACAGAGGCACCCGCTGGAATGACTGGCGAGGCACCCGCTGGAATGACTGGCGCGTGCCTCTGTAAGTGAGCAAATTCATCCTAAGGTTATCAGTGACATGGTGAATGTTGTAGTTCACCAGCTTGTCAGATGCCCAGTGGCTATGGGGTTGCCGTGTATAAGGCTGCTGGTTCGACCTCGGCCACATTACGAGTGGAGGGGGAAGCCTGTGTACTTTTATGTAGGTGCACGTTACAGAAACCCAGCTGGTTAAAATTAATCCGGAACCCTCCAGCATGGTCTGTCTCATAATCGAGTCAGGTGCATCAGTAAGTGAGTCAGGAACACAATACGGATGGCTTAAAGTAACATTAGCCTTCACAGAAGAGAGATAGACATGCCAGATGTAGTATATATATATTTTTTTTGTTCCCAGAAATTGCAGGTGAGGCATACTCTATACGCTTACACATCAATAACTTCATCACCATGGAAATGCCCTTTAGAGAAAAATGGAAGTATTGTTTAATCATTGTACAGAACACGCAAAATTTTCAAGCTCTCTCTCTCTCCCGCTCAAAAAATGATGAAATGCTCTGCTCACTGTCAGATTAATGAGAATTTCAGCAATGATTACATCCATGCAAATACAATTCGAAAAGCTCATTTGTTACAGGATCAAATTTTGGGGGCTGAAACCGAATGTTCAGTAGCATTTATTCAATTATAATAGGAAATAAAGCTTGAATTAAAACAAAATCATTGACTGCGAAAGTTAGAAGCAACTGTGCTATCTTCCTTTTTTTTTGTTGAAATGAACATAAAAAGCTTAAGGCACTGTAATAAATCATGCTGTTAAAAACAACAATATTTTCATTTAAACAGCTAGCAACAACAACAAAATTTTTTTAGCTATGGCTTTGACAGGCATCAGAACCAAGGCTTCACAAATGCGCAATACACCGACATTTCGCAGAAGCTGCAAAAGGCCAGCCTAAACAGATCATACTTTCTGTTGCATCGGTGACCTATGACAGATGCGAACACTGAGCGTGTTTATGTTATGCGAACATGCCGGATGCCGGCTCATAATAGATGCGACTCACACAGTTGAATCGTCACATACCGAGTTGTAATCCATGCGTGTACACTACACGTGTCACGACATAGAAATACTACTATACCTAGGAAAAAACACCAAAACATGCCACTGGCTATTCGGCAAGGGAAAAAAAAATGTTTCTTCTCTTTCGCAAGTCATAGCAGACTTTTTCTGTTTTTCTGCAATTAAGATAAATAGTTGGCTGTGTAAAGACCAGCGATGCACACACACACTAAAAAAAAAATGTCTGGAAGCGTCAAACTGTCAGTCCGTGCTAAGCTTGCTTGTCTGAAATGTTCTTTCAGGTCCTTGCACTTTCCACCAGTCGAGGAACCTTCTTCGCTTTTTTTTTTTTTTCTCGCCGACAAGCCTGTCGATACGTCTCACTGTCCCTGTGCGGCCAGCTCCTCTTCGATCAACTTGCGGTACTGCGCGAAGCCACCTTCGATGCTTCGCACCGTGCGGTTACTGCACACCCACAGTTCCTGGCACACCATTTGGATGAGCCGCTCGTCGTGGGACACCAACACCACACCGCCCTGGTTTGTGGAGAAACGGGGCTTTTGTGAAGACGTTGCACGTTTCGTTAAAATGGTTCGTAGCACTGAAGGATGATAACAGCGTAAGCATTCACCTATGCACCTGGCTAACAAAGGTGCGTGTTACTTTCTAAAATCACTTTCTTAAGTTACTTTCTTTTATCAAGCCCCGATCCTGTACTACGAAATTCTGACACGCTTGAATTGGTATGTGTGCGCAAGTTGCAGGAGCCCTTGACAAGCAGTCGCATTAGGCGCTCGGATGAAATGCTCAACTAAGGTTCTGTATGTTAAGTTTGACTTAACATACACAACATACAAATGCACAGAGGGACTGAGAAATTCCTTTAAGCACAACTGTATAATGCGCAGATGAATTTATAAAAATATACACAGACCATGGCCACTCTGTGCATTTGGTTGATCATAGTCGCAGTGCTTCAATCTGTCAATTAATTTGCTCTCGTGCTGCTGTCTGCTGGTTAGTTCCGTCAGTAGTAGTGCGAGTAGTGACTGCGCCCAAAAAGCAGTGGCGCCAGGTTCAATCCCCAGACCAATACATATAAAGAAACATCAAAAAAGGCAAATCTTTTCACCTGCAGGAATACAGAGAAGAAATAGAAGGGGGAGGGGGGGAGGGCGCTGCATGCTGATGCAGAAGACGCAACTTAAGGAAATTCCAGCGAATTCCAAGAAAGCAGACGATGTCCTTGAAAATGATTATTGTAGGTTTGTACCGGAATTTTTGCTTTCACATCTCTTCAAATGTGCCTTTTTCAAAGTTAAAGAAGTTCCCAAAATGAAAGCTTTTAGTCCATTGAATCCTTTTTTTTTTTTTTAATTGCCCCATTCTTGTTCGCACTTTCATTCTGCTGACCTAAAATGGCATCAGTGGACATGCAAGAACATAGCTTCCTAAGAATAACTGCATAAACATTCAAGTACCGCTCCAGTAGACACACTAAAAATTGCACCTTTTCCCCTACTTTTTTTTACGTACCTGAAACCTGTTTAGGGCATGCCCCAGGGCTTCAATGGTTTCTATGTCCAAGTGATTCGTAGGCTCGTCGAGAATTAGGAAATGAGGCCTGGAAAGAGAAAAAGCACGCTTGTAAACAAGTATGGACAGAGACATACAATATCTGCACATAAGGAATGATGTACTTTCAGCATCTGCCTTTTACCTGTGTTTTTCACAGTATCAAAGATCTATGACTTTCTTGCAATCATATTTCCTGGATAAGATTTCTATTTATTAATATTCTTTCTTTTTTTTTTGTGTTGTGCTACTTTTTCCACTTACCTTTGGTGTCTCCTAACACAGTATCACACTGTCTTTTTTGTAAAAATTTCTTCTGCCTGTTAAGCTGTGCCTGGTCTTGTTGACCTCCATAACGCATGCAGTGGTTCCGCTGCCTGGCTTTTTAAACCAACTGTCCATTTTCTCTTATAGGGGTTAATATAATTTAGTTAGATAAACTAATTGCAGCTGTACCCACCACAGGAGAAATCATATCCTGGCAAGCCGGAGCTATTGTGAGCACCATGTTGCCATATGAAACATGTTAACAGTGCTGAACAAGATGAGACACAAATAATGAAGTGCACAGGACAGGTGCTGAGCATCACCTAACTCTTTTACAGGAAAGATTGATTAATTGATTGATTGATTGATTGATTTATTCATTTATTTATTCATTTATTTATTTATGCAAAAACGCCAAAGGGCCCATTGAGCCCACATTGACTCATTAACAAAAAAAATCCAGTTGGTGTCCAGCACCTGTCCTGTACAGGAATACTATATAGTGCCGCACTGCTGCTTCACTTGAGATGCTTGAGTTCTCCAAAACGAGTTCAAAGGGAAATGAATGGGAAGCACAGAAATCTCACCGTAGCATGGACATGAGGGCGAACGCAACCCTACTCTTCTGGCCTCCAGAAAGGCTGCCAATGGTCTGCAATGCCAGGTCGCCAGTGACACCAAAGGAGCCCAGCTGTTGCCTGTAGTACTCAGACGACTTCCCTGCGAGTGAAGGAACAGTTCCTTGCAGCTGCTATTTAGCCACGAATGCGTGAAGGACAGTTATGCGCACAAAACTGGCAAAAGGGTACAATAATTTCACCGTTGCCTCCCTAAGCCGGGTGCAGTGCACAAGGTAAAATCACTCCCCAAAAGGTCACACAATATTAACCCGAATAATTCTTGACATTGCAGCATCAATTTTTACACCACATTCAACTTACTAAAAAAAGAAAAGAAAGAAAAAGAAAAAAATCTAATAGGATTTAGCAATCCTACAGCAATAATACTTTGGCTACTGAAAGATGCTGTAGTGAGGGGCTCTGAATTTGTTTGGATCACCTGGGGTGCCTAAATCTAACTACACGAGTGTCTGTGTTACACCTGCTTTGAAATGCAACCACCGTGGTCGGGATTCGAACCCGCAACCACGTGCTCCGCAGCAGAATGCCATAACCACTGAGCCATCACGTGGTTCATTAAGCCTTGAATGTGAAATTCAAGTCCACTGTTGGCCACACAACTGTGGCTAACTGCGGGCTGCACTGCAGACATTTGGCGGAGAAGAAGAATGGTGGTTGAGGCTCGGGTAGCTCAGCAGAAGAATAGTGCACTGCCGCATAGGCTACGTACAAATGCGAAAGAATCGCGGGCAAAGTCTTTGGAAAGAGTGTACACCAGAGTGTCGACTTCAAGCATTAGTCAGAGACTGTAGTAGAACAGGTTCAAAAGTATTGGAAACAGGTAAGGCAAGAATGCCCATAAAACAAAGTCATGTGCACACACCAGGAAACTGCTTAGCCATGAACTCTAGCGAGGAGATGCCCAGTTCTAGCTGGTCAACGTGGTGCTGGGTGAAGTAGCCGATCACCAGGTTGCGATGCACGTGCCTCACTCCTGCCGTCGGGTTCAACTCGCCATTGAGGATCTTCAGCAATGTCGTTTTGCCGGAGCCGTTGTCACCGACCTGGTTGAAGAAACAAGGAAAATATACAATTAGCCTACGGCACAGGATCAGCTCAGACATCAGAATAAGTACCAGAATGACTGTACGAAATAACAAACGTTAATTTCCACCACCTGGAGTTCTTCACAGTGCATCTAAATCCAAGGATGCAAGCGTCTTTTGTATGCTGCCTACCTTGAAATGTGGCTACTGCAGCTGGGAATCAAACACGTAACCTTGCATTAACCAGATGAATGCCATGGCCGAGTTACCACAGCAGGCCATTCAGGCTAAAGCTCTCTAATAAAAATGTAGCTGTTACACAAATTTGTGTAATACTTTTGCTTTCACATATCAAAGCGTCCTAGCCACTTTACTGAGTACTATATTGTGCACGTGCATAAAATTAGACCTGGGAGTGTTAGCCACCACTGCTTCCAGCCAAAGCAGCGGAAAGCGCTGCACACGTAATGCGGCAAATGTGCACTCAGCTCCCACCTTTGGCAAATTACCTTTTCATCCACTTTCACATGTTTACCTTACTAGTATTTCCACATTTCGATTACGCACCACTATTAACTCCACCTGCGCTTCATTCTGGCTTCATTATCTGCTTCTCCTGTGTAGTTGTGACCAGAGTTGCAAAGGAGTTGGAATGATTCTGGAATCATTCATTTTTTAGACACCCAGCCTGGAATGGGAATGAAATGATGGTACCAATCTGGTAGATGGAAAGGAATGAGAGCCCAAGATTCCGTAATGGAGTTGGAATGGAATGGGCGCATAGTCCCGGAGTGCTAAACGTCGATTTTAAGCGAAACTACAAAACTGGTAAATTTGCCAATCAGACTAGCATAGACGACCAATTTTTCACATTTCATAATTTTTACTCAGTACAGCTGTTTCAGTATGTACCTATAAGTGATTACCTCTGCCGCGGTAATTATAAACGACACATTATTCTTACGCATTCTGCACTTCTGATGACCAGGAAACCTTTCTTGGCTACAATGTTGAAGTGCATTTAAAGAACGCAACTTTTTATTACAGTCTTAACATTTACTTATTTTCAAAAATTAATTGATGTAGCAAAAGCAACCTTGACCTAGGACAAAGGGATGCAGGCCAAAAATGGGCACGTCGCAAACGGCCGCACCCTGTGAGAGTCCACGATGATTTGGAAAGCGCACCATGTTGTTGCACGCACACTATCAAGCATACATAGGGTGTGATAACAGGCCTTCAGAGAGGTGGGCTGGAAAATGGTGCCTGTTAATATGGCAATAAACTTGAGACACACAAAAAAAAAAGGCAGCAGACTTCAGCGATTCCTTCAGATTTGACGTCATTTACTGCAAGAGCAGCATTCACCTTGAAGACTGCCATTTTAATTTTGTTAACCGGCATTTCCTCAAATGATTGTACTCGCCCACTATGGAGGACATGGTGCAAGATGATTTTGTACTTTGCTTTACTCCAATGATTAACAATTGGAGAGATTACAGGCAACAACGCGCTGAAGGATTGAGAGACCACAAAGCATGTGCGTTCTTCGTTAGGAATGCAACGGAAGTAGTGAACAATTATTTAAAAAGTTTCATTTAGTGGAATTGGTGGAATGAAACAGATTAGCTAAGCTGCTCCAGGAGTGGGAATGGTCTAACTCTCACACCATTCCAAGTGAAAAGGAGTGGAATTACGGGGATCTCCAATTTACAGAATGGGGGTGGGAATGGAATGAAGAGCTCAGCCCACTCCACTACTCTGGTTGTGACAAACTTCAACAGAGAACTCACAATGCAGATTCTTGACTGCAGGTTGGCTGAAAGGTTGACGCGCTCCAACACATTCTGGCCGGGGTTGTAACCAAAGGACACCTCATCGAGCTGCAGGATCGGTGGGAACAGTGGTTCTGGGTCGGGAAACCGTATCGTGACTGTGACCTCCTTTTCCACGGGCTTCAACTCGGGCCTGCAATTGGGAAATAAAGGTTTTGCACAATCACAACCTCCACCTGCCAACACTGGTTAAAGAACAATGTCAAGCTAGCCAGTGCTATTGTAAAAAGTCGAGATATTATAAGTATAGTACAATAAAAAAGTAAAGAAAGTAGCCAAAAAAGCATAGATGTGCAATCCCAATACTTCAAAAGACGTGAATAAATGTTACAATACCATTTAGTATTACGCTTAAAAAAACAACAAATTTCAAACAAAGAAAATTCTGTTGAAGTACAGAAGTTGAGTAGTACATAGGCTATGAGAGGTTCTTTTTAAACAAATTTTTTCTATGGTCACACAAGAAACATCAAAAAGATAAAGTGATTCTGCAGTTTGTGGAAACAGAAGTGGCAGCATTCTTCTCAGCACACTGCCCTATTGGTACAGAGGGCAGGATGCTGAGGGCCAAATTTAAATTAAATATGAGTGACTGAGTCTCACAGTTTTTCCAGCATCTTCAATTTGCTCTGCACTAGGGAGGCACGCTTTGCATTGAACCGGAACCTGTCGATGAAGACCTGTGAAAGGAGAAAAAACAATTATCAAGGTCTCAGCCATGGGAGCTGGTTCAGAGGTTAGCAAATTGGGTTGTGCAGGACGTCTCAGTGCAATGAGAAAATCATTCAAGCACCTTATTCAACAGCAGTATAGTAGACAAAGTAAAATTTCTTTGTTTAGTTGGTTGGTCTGAATATGGGGGGGGGGGGGGGGGGTACGCTCTGCATGAGGCTAGGGCTGAAGGCAAGCTCCTGATCTAGCCACGCACAGTCGTTCCATAGTACTCCCCAACCCACAGCACTTGTAATCATAACTACGTTAGGTTCAGACGAATAAGGCAACCAGCAGCGTCGGCTGTGACAACATTTATTGCCACAAGCAGTATGCAACACTTGCAGAGGCAAGGTCCACTCCGTTGCCTCGTTGCACGTGATAGTCGGGCAACGAGGTCACGTCGACAAGGTCGGAATGCCAGAGAGAGCGTCCCCCTCCAGCCGGCACTCTTTTAAACCTTTTTTACTTTCACGAGAGCAATGACCTCCTTTTACGTCGGATACCTTTCCAGCAAGTCTAGGGGAAAGGGCATGCATCGCGAGGGATGCATAAAATTACATTTGTTAACAAAGTAACTGGAACGCCAATGCATTTCTCCGCAAAGTTCGTGAGTTAATATACTTACCCGAAGCTGGTGTCATCATATCTCGAAAGTGGTGTCATCCTGAGAATTTGTTCCAGATAAACCTGCCTTGCTATCTCCATGGCTAGAATTTGTAAATTGTAATATGGGCTATAACGTAATTGTCTAAAAACATAATTAGTGAATTAGTTGATTATGCATTTAAATTTTTGTGCAAGTAGTGTCCGCCTCTTCGAGTAGACCAACTCACGAACTAGAATTGTGCTATCTGCCACACGCAACCTTTAAAGATTTTTGAAAGTGTACGCTGAAACACACTGCATATACAGTTAAACCTGGATATAACGAAATTGACAAATTCCCGAAAAACTTCATTATAAAGAGGATTTCGTTATATGCTGGTTCGGCACGAAAATTCGAAAAATAAACGTTTACCGAATTTACTCGATTCTAACGCGCCCTCAATTGTAACGCGCACCCGTTTTCCGTTTTCGTCGAAGCACTCATCCTCGGAATGTCACACCAGGTACCGGATGCGTGGACGCGTGTCGTTTCGCACAAGCGCGAGGCATCGGAAACGAAGAGCGAGCGTCACGATGGCGTCGTATAGCGTTACAGTAGAACCTCGCTGTTACGTTCCGGGGGGCTGCGTTTTCCCGGCTGTTACGTCGTTTTCGACCGGTCCCGGCACAGCTCCCGTAGAACTCAATGCATTGGTAACCCCACTGTTGTGTCGCAATTGTGGGACCGTTCCCGCATCATACTTTGCGAACTGCCACCCCGCGCCGGCCCGAGCGCCCATTTTGACTTTTCATGTCGCTTGGCTTGGTGGCTTGACGATGGCATTGGCCGCCCAACGTGCCGGGGGCGACAACTATGACGCATTTTCGGTTTCCACCAGCAAAAAGTATGGCCCTTGAGATCCGTATTTGCTATATAAAGATGGAGTCCATGACGCGTTGTGGCCCTAAAATTGGTTTTGGCTCATAGATATTCCGTATATACGTAATTACCGGCCAGGCTAGCGGCAAAATACGCGCGCGTCATGCAGCGAGCGGCAAGTTGCCGCGCGTCAGCGCCTTGCCGCGAGGCCACCGTGGCACGCGCGTCTCGCCGAGCGGCAGCGCGATAAGATCTCCCGCGCTCTCCGAACGGGCGACTAACACCGCGAGCGCTCGTTGTTTCATGCGAGAGACGACGATCGTCGATTGAAAACCCGGCGCGGACCGGCGGCGTTCCGGTTGTGATGGCTCCGTGACGTCACCCTCGTCGCTCTTGATTGGTTCTTCACCTCGCGGCACGCAGCATTTGCCGCAGAACCAATTTTGCACGGCACGCGGCAAGACCCCGATTCCTGACGCGGGTTTTTGCTGCGTGTTTTTGCCGCTAGCGTGCGATAACGCAGTCGCCGCGCGCCGTGTGCTGTATGTGCGAGTGAAAACGTGCGAGGGGAGCCGACATGCCGCGTCTAGCGGTCAGCGCGTGCAAGAAAAGCAGGGAGGAAGCGCGCCTTTTTCCGTAGCGCTCGAGGCACCGGCGAGGGAGCGAGGGGGGAGGGATAGCGGGGTGGCAGCGCGCGGTCGCGCAGGCCGTATCTTGAAAGCGATCTGCGTTGGGGCAGAGTCTAGCAGTGTAGATGCGTCGGCGGCTCGTAGCTTTCTGCGTGCTGTGTGTTCTCGGCGCTCAGTTTGCGTTGAAGCGATATAGACAACAGCACGAAGGTCACTTCGGGCGCTTCTCCAGCGGCGCTTCCACACGCCGCCAGCGTTTGACAGCGCGTGTCCGCGCTCATCGAGTCTGATGTGCCACAGCGTGTACCAGCGCGTCGGCAACATCAGCTGGAAAAGGAGAGAGTGCCGGCTTGGTGGGCTAGGCCGGCTGCAGCAAGCGGCAGGATCAGATTTGAATGAAGGGAGGGGGAAAGGTCACGCCCGCGGCGGCAAGATCGCCGGGTCGAGGGATGCAGGGCCGCCTCGCACACGCACGCATGCACACGTGCGCTCGCTTCGCATTCCATCGCGGCGGAGAAGGTGCTTCCGGTTGCTGCTCGCGCAAAAATGACAAAATTTTGGACGAAATCTCTAGGTGGTTGGAGGGGAAAATTCGTTACATCGAGGGGGTCTCCCGCTGCCACTTCGTTACGTAGAGGTCTCAAATACATGTGCGTCTATGGAGTAACGGCGGGGAATCGAAAAACTTCGTTATATCCAGGAATTCGTTATATGGAGGTTCGTTATAAGCAGGTTTAACTGTATACAGGAAAACCTTGTTATAACAAAGTTGAAGGGGGAGCTAGAATTACTACGTTACATCAATTACTTCACTGTATCCATATTTATTACATGTACTGCAAGAGAAATCTCTATGGGAATTTCAAGGAGAATTTCACTTACTTTGCTATATGCATTATTTCATTATATCCCATTTCGTTTAATGAAATTTGACTGTATATAGTACATAGTGCAACTGAAGGTGGTCTGCTCCGAACTACGGTCAGTTGAAGAGGCAGGATGTGTGTTGAGTTAGCTCCTGAACACTTTGAAATGTGGTGAGTGTGGTTTAAATCGTGGATCCGGGACCTCAAGGAGGTGTGACATAATGCCTAACGCATTCCTCTCGCATTTACCGCTACATCTCCACTGAACTTTTGCTGTGAAAATCCTCAAGAAGTGTTATTATGGTGCAGTTTCTTCTTCACAGGGCAGTACTGTGACGCAATTGGTGGGGTCCAGTACAAGCTTTCAAGCTCATATGTGAGCCGAGGGCTGTATGTGAATAAAGGGGTATGCCTTTCCCGTCGTTATACATAACCGGCGCACACTTCCCCGTCGCAAATGATTGATCGGGGGAGTATGAAACCAGGTCAACATAATAAAAAAAATTGGGCAGAGGCCATCATAGGATGATTATCAAGGTCAAGTGGTATGTTCCCAGTATAGAATTGCTGGGGACACTTATTGGTTAGCAGCATTGGTTAACGCTGTGAGACATGTGGGTGCTGTGGTGTCACACTGCCTCCAGTATCAGCCTGTGTTACAAACAATAAGACGTTTGTGAGGTCGCATATTGTACGCTGGTATCAGAATCAAATTCACCAAGTCGCCACTTTTGATTACACTGTTTCCGTGATTGACCCTGTTTACTAGGCCAGACAGCCATTCACTCGAAGTGGGGTAAAGAACAAAAGAAAGGTTCGCTTTGAAAGTCACCTGCACACTGACCAAAACAGGTGGCAAAATGAATTCGTACCTGCACATGTGCCTTGTACTGTTGCTGCGCCTCGTACTCGCGCTGCTGGTTCTTGAGCCGCTCTGTCATGACTTTGACAAAGTTCTCATAGTTGCCTCGGTAGCCTGTGATCTGTTGTGAGTGGAAGTGCAGGATGTCGGTGGGGACGGTGTCGAGGAAGAGCCGGTCGTGGGAGACTACCAGAAGTGTCGTAGGCCAGTCCTGAAAAGACAACAAAGCACAAGTGTCTCTACCAATGTCACATGCACATCATGTGTCAATGTTACAGGTATGGTGTCCTAATCGCAAAAACACAAAACCCCCCCCAAAAAAGAACTATATGAACACTATGTTTTATCATTCCCGGTGATAAGAATATCACTCTCAATTCTGTTCAAATCAATCATACCTTGTGGCTCTCTGGTTTCGTATGCTACTTTGCTTATCAATACAGCCATGCAGAGTGGCACGCAGGCCCTCATCAAGCTGCTGACTGCAAGTTTTCAGACCAAGAGACTATCAATATGCTGTACTGAAAAATAAAGCTGATTTGATATGACACCAAATATGCTACAAAACCAGTCATTTTGGAAGTTGTTGAAGGTTATAAATTTGTTGCTGTCGCAGAAGCAGGACCAAGAGCAAAAGGCTGCTAGGCGTGGCAAATGCTCCTGCTCTGGTTGGCATTCAGTCATCAGTTAACACATCTATAATTTATAACACAATGATAACGCAGTACACTGTTGTTACAAAATGAAACAATGTAATGTGAGATAAACCATCATGCTACATACAAGAAATAAACTGACAACAATTCTGGGAAAGTACTACCAAGACCAACTAAACATACGTAACTTAGCAGCAGAATGTAACATAACGAACCACAGTATAAAGATACACAATGGGTAGAAAGCATGACAGGAAGCCACAAAAGCTCTGACTAGAAGTTGAGACCAAGCGAAAGCAAGATCACCTACCTGTAGGTAGTTTTCTAGCCAAATGATTGCTTTCATGTCCAACATGTTTGTAGGTTCTGCGGGAGGAAAGAGGTTTAAAATCAGTGCTACATGCAGCGTGCCACCGCAGTTCAGCACAAAAGCCGTGGCATGACCAATGTGCGCTTAGCATCAAAGGTTCACAGACAGGAGACTACGAGAAACATTTTCTTGCCACCTGAGCATGTGACATAGATTCTTTCTCTCACAAAGTTTGTGCAGTAATGCAAAAGCTACAAGAGGTGCTTAGACGCTGACGCAACCACCAAACAAAATGAACTTATGGGCTAACTCGTGAAAAAAAAAAAAATGCAGCATGGCCACGCAAGACAACACAACTGCTGTGTTGCCTCACGCCTGTCTGGTGTGTCCCCCCACACTGCAGATTTCAGGATGCAGAAGAAAGCTCCATTTCCACATCCAGTGGAAACTATCAATAAGGGTAATAACTGGTACAGTAACAGCACAGTTATCATTCCTAGGGTTCTGTTACTTCACAACGCTTGAAAGAAAGTTGCAGTTCAGAGCTGCTGTCCTTTACAATTAGAGGATGTGGCTCTGCCAGCATGAAATGAGCTTTTTAAGGCCGCTTATTGTTAATGAGCACCCACTGCCTGGCTGTACAAGTAATGCAGTGCGCAATTTATTTAGGCAGCTCATCAGCAGTACAACAAGAAAATTTAGCGTCAATTGCGGTGTTTTGGTTGGTCCATTAGCTTTTGGCACCGCCTAGACGCTATGGTTTGCAATTCAACTTGAAAAACAGTAGCAAAAGGGAGGCTTTCAAGTCTAACAGGAAAGAGCTGAGTGGTTATCTTACAGCATTGACACTACTGCCAGATTATTATTTTTATTTCTTTTTTAATTTTTGCAGGACAAAGTCACTTTGAAATTAGTGCTGCAGCAAAAACATTAGCACCCAAAGTCTAAATGAAAAAATATTTGTCGCAGTTTCACCCGAAAGGCGAAGCACCAATTGCGATAGCAAATTAGTAGAGAGCTATACTGAGTAAGGATAGTAGTTTTATCAGCTGTATAAACTTGGACATGCAGCACCACCAGCAACGCGCAGAACTGTTGTCGACGCCGTCGGCGTTTCGCCCGCGTTCGCACCGAACGCGTGCGGCGTTTTTATATAAATACGTATTTGGTGCCGCAGCTAAACGTCGCCTCACCTCCCTCCCTCCCGTCCCCTCACAGCCTTTCGCGCGACGGAAAAAGTTGCATTTGCTCTCTATATATGGAAAGGAGGAAAGAGACGCTTAATTCTGCAGCCCTTGAGGGAGCACGGCGCAGAACACGCGTTTGCTCTCCGACGTGCGTTCGCTCCCCGTGAAAGCGCACGTCCCTCGCGGCCTTTCACTCGCACATAGAGCGTCCGGAGCGTGGCGACGATTTCATCGCCGTTTACGTCACACAGAACCTCACGGCGACGGCAGAAATCTGCTTTGGAGTGTCCATATAATTGCTATCGCAATAATAAAGGATATGTATTCTAATCGTTAGAGCTAAGGTAATGTCATAGATGTAGCACAGCCTAGATCTAAGAACAGTGTGTAAAAGAACAAAAATAATACAGTACAGTTCAACAACATTAACAAGGTATGTTCATTGCAAGTTTTAGAGGGTCTAGAGCGACTTACCATCAAGCAGCAACAAGTCAGGCCTGAAAAAAAAAAAAAAAGAAAAAAAAGGGGGGTAATTTTATTACTATGAAAAGAACTTAGATGTGCTGTTTTTATTTAGACCAAAAGCTGGCCTGTGTTTTAATGCAAACGACTGACACTTTTCTGCTTGCATCTTTGCAACTACAGAAACATTATTTTGAAAAATTAGTTGCTGCAAGTAAGGTTAGAAAATGCAAGTAAGGTTAGAAAAAAACGTCACAACTCACCTCGTGAACAGTGCTCTTGCCAATGCTATTCGCATTCTCCATCCTCCGGAAAACTCTCTGCAGGTCATGAGAAAAACATTTCACATGATCACAATTACGATAACAATCCTTTGTGCATGACATAGTCTATGTCCTTTTCACTACAGTGCAGTAAAAGATGCTGACTGAATGAGGGCTGTGGTTCAACGCTTCAATCAACAACAGGTGGTGTTCGTGTCGCAACCCCAGCAACGGCTTTCTCGAATAGAAGCCCATCTCGAAGGCCATGTTTTTGTGTACTGCAAATGCCGGAAGCAATTGCAGGAACCGGAAATGCGTCATGGTCACCATGTTTTGGACACTTCTATTGGGCTATGAGAAGTACTGTAGTGGGGGGTGCCATATTGGGCTGGACTAACTGTGGGTTTTTCATGTGCACCCAAATGTACGTACATGAGTTAAAAATGCAATTTGCCAGCATTAAAATCTGGCTGCTGCAACGAGAAATTGAATGCATAAGCTCACGCTCAGAAACGTAATGTTATAGCCACTGAGTCACTGCAGTGGGTGCAACAGCAGCTGAGGAGTGTTTTTGCTGAAACATACCTTTGTACTTTTTTGTTCACTTGATACACATTCCACATCACCTACCCAGTGAAAGCTCCCATGACCAAACAACTACATCCACAACAAATGCCACAATTTACTAGTAACTAATCACTATTGCTTGACTCTTCTGGGCCTTCCCATAACTATAGTCGGGTACAACTTTACAAGGGAGCGGCATTTGCCCCCTCAAAGGTGGATGCATATGACCATCCACCAATGGGCGCGCACTAAAGACTTGCGTCATGAGCCGGACGGCCGGTGTCCCCGCCGACGGAGAACATGGCAGCCCGCGCTTCAAGCCAGGGCGAGTCGCGTCAGCGGGACTATTTCTTTAGTCGAGGAGGAAATCGGCTGCTGCGCTTCGGTCATCTGGGCGGGGCCTCTCCTGTCTTAAGTTGTGCCCGACTATATTTCCACGAGACTTTCCACGAGTTATAAAGTATCAAATCCAGAGGTGCTCCAAAATTAAATTTCCCATTACCTGACCAGCAAATTCTTATTCGCGCTTTCTTGCTGAGTGCCCCATGTTTATGGTAAGAAATGCAATTTGTTAAGCAGGTAAAATAAAGCTCAGAGGGGAAGTGGGCGTAGGAAATTTCATTCAGGCATGACAGTAAGGTGCCTGTGTCCTCAGCATTTGCCAAAAAAAAAAAAAAAAAAAATAAAGACCAACGGACTGGACAGTGAAAATGAAAACACATTCTTTTTACCAAGAACAATGGAGCATATAAAGACTGCTTTCAAGCAAGTTTAGTTTTCCTAGAGTTTTTATAAGTATGACAGAACCAAGGGTGACGGAGACGACAAGACAATGCTGTTGTTTCCCTTGCCCTGTACTAATGGTGATGTGCAGTTTTACTCTTTCCCTACTGCTAGAAATGTGCTCATTTTCAGTGCATGTATGTTTTAATGTTTTATTTGAAGACATAGCAGTTGCACAGCTGTGCAAGCAAGCCAGTCTAGTGCACGTTAAACTGGCGCTGGAGCCTCCACGTGCATTGTTCAGTTCCTGTACATCACTGTACAGTAATGTGAATGTTGCACACTATTGCACAGCAATGAATAAGGGCACTTACAGAGGTGGTGTTCAAAATGTAAGAGATTAGACTGCTAGTCAAGCTTCGGTCGAAGGTCCATTTGAAATCGCCTGCTTGCTCTTGTGCAAGTGAAAACTCCACACAACGGGAGGGATTGCTCGTAATGATACGTATGCTGTCAAAACGCTGATGGATAATAAAAGCAACCCACAGCAGGAAAAATAAAGGTGCCCTACATATTAGACTAAACATAACTATCAAAATACCACGCACCGACGAGCATCTACTGTTGTTTGAGACATCGCTAAAACAGCCTAGACATCGATCGGAAAATTTGATGACCCTGCAGAAGCTTCTGTGTCGTCATTGGTGCTGTCATTTGAAAGCTATGTTACCAAAGCGCAAATTTTGCGCCATTTTACTGAAAAAGTGCTAGAAACACTAACAGCTAGTTTCAATGATATCTCCAGTCGAAGCTTTATTTTTCCAATCTGCCATAAATTGTCAAATCAAATTGATCTATTTCTATAAGGTCAGTAAGGAAAATGCCTTAGAACGCAGTAGCAGTTGGCCAGACAGTCAACGTAGCTTAGTTTACGAAAAGTAAGATCCAGAGTAAATCTAACTGCATTTATTTAGCGGCTTCTTTTAATTAAAATGACACTAAAGCTAAGCACTATCCAAGTTATGCTGCATTAGTAAATAATGCTCCTGCAATATCAAAATGACCACTCTTACCACGAGGGGAGGCTAAGTAAAATAAAACACAGTATACAGATAATGACGCTGCCCCAGTGAAGTTTTCAGATTGGTTCACCATGACATCGCGAATCTAGTTACTTGTTCATCAGAAAGAACAAGGACTACATTCCATTCTAAAAGAAGCAAATGCTTAAGCTAACAAGTTTCAAGAAATGCTTCTGCACCAAAACAGCCCAAATATGAGAAAATACTCGGAAACCTGTGCTGTCAGACTAACGAACCGGTGCTGAGGTTTCGGCGTGAAATTCAAAAGGAAGTTTTTTTTTTTTTTTTTTCTCCACTAATAAATGTTTTCTTGAGAAATCAATGAAAATTAAATTTTGAAGGATTACTTTAACAACTGAAAGTGATTTAGTGTTGTTGTTGTTGCCTTTAAATTTGCAAGAAAAAAAGGGGGAGGGGGATGGAAATGCAATAAGCATAAATGAACAAAATGAACAAGGAGGATGTACCGGGTTTTCTTTTGCTGCATCGCCGAGGAAAAGCCAAGACCAGCCAGGATGACTGAGGCCCTTGCCGGTGCCTTGTCGGCATCCATGTGCTGCAGTTCGGCATAGACCTGAGACAACCGTTCGTTCAGTGCAGGGTCATCTTTCTCAGCCCTGCAAAACGAAAAGGAAAATCTGAGGTCACTTACTCTCATTTAACCCAAAGAAACTGACCAAAGAAGGGTAAATCAACAAAATGGGGGGGTTCCTCGAAACTCTTGTGCAAATCACAAGCATGCAAAATACTGTATTGGCCAATCATTTCAGTTTAATAAAACTGAAAACAACAAGACATAAAAGATATCTGCGAGATGCCTGGGCTGTTGTCAAGCACATGAATGCTTGTGCTAGACAAATATGTGATTTTTGATTTGTTGGAAATTCTTGCAGCCACCTTCATCAGTAGCCAAAACAAATATGACTGCATCACGTTCACGAAGGCAAATGTCGAGCAAACTCACACTTTGGCGGTAAGTTCCTTTTCTTCGTTGAGCAACCGTTGCCTCTTCTCATCGCACGAGAGGACACTGTCCAACGCAATGGTGTCATCTCCCACAACCTCCTGTTCTACGTGCAGCACAGAGATGTGCGATGGAATCCTGAGTTGACCACTGCAAACAAGCACATTGTAGGAAGGCATTAAATTTTATGACACAACGTTTTCATGGCAGTCAATGTAATGAGAGTCTAGTGATCAAATGACGCTGATCGAATCACTTTGAACCGTCATATTTGCAAACAGTCATTTATGAAAGGAATAGCAGTCGTCCTCCCGAAAGGAGCTGGAAGCTGCAGAGCAAACTCACACAGGTCTCTCAAAATGGAAGTGTCGCAGGTGATTAAACATTAGTATTCCTGGTCCAGGGATTGAACTCAGCATAACTGCCTTTTCAGGGCAGTTGCTTTACCAAAACAGCTATGCATGGCGCTAGCAGATAGCAGGGCAGAAGTCAATCGAATGACAACTAAAAGTAATGATTTAATAAATAAACCACATTTTCCCAAAACTGGCTTAGTTAAAAATGTTACTGATACTCCATCACATCACAAATCTTTCCAATGTAATCTTTGTATTCTTAACCCCACTTCACCCACAACACAATGTAGTCTACCTGGAAAGCATCCTCAGAAGCGTGGTCTTTCCAATACCATTCCTGCCCACAAGACCGTAGCGTCTTCCACAGGCTAGTGTCAAGTTGGCTCCCATTAGGAGAGTTCTGTAAGAAAGAAAGCAGTTTAAAAAATAAGCAATATACCAAACTGTTTACCTAAGCTAATAAGTTCCCATCCACTCACTTGTCACCGAAGGCAATGTCGAAATTTTCTACACGAATGTCCTGAGTACGGTTGCTGCCCTTGCTTTCCATGCGGGCTTCCCTCTTGCTGACCGCTTGACTTGCCGTGGCAGCCTTCAACACTGGCTGACTGCATGGGAGTAATGATTAAAAAGCGTCTATAAAACAAATACACACTCAGGTGTGCTCCTCAGCTTGATAGTCTACAAACAGTACGCTGCAATAGCAAGGACATGTTATGTCAGCTAATAACATTTACAAATTCTCTAAGTGCCGTGTCAGAGTACACGCGTCTGGATGCCGATGCACACCCTTGGCCGTAATAATTCGTGAACCTAAAACTGGCAGCACCATATACTCTGAAGTTGATCAAACAAAAAATTTTTAGTAGGTTTTGTTTTTATTTGACAGATGGCCCCAAAAAAAGCTTATGATCTGTTGGCGTTCTATGAGTCTTGGCTCTATAAGACCAACCATCGAGCACTATTGATGTTCATTGCCGAAACCGGCCTGCATTTGCATACTGAATAGTTTATGCCGTTGGGCGAACTTTCCAAATTAAAAACTTTCGGCGTTCTGCCTGTGTCTTGTTTTCTGAAGTGACAAGCCTGCACAAAAGCTTGCATGTTTTCTGAACGATGCCTTATTTTGTTGCCATGTATATTTTCATGAGTGAATGATTAATTGTTTCTTCTTCTTAAGACCTTCTTATCAACTCTAATTCAGGGGACATTGATGTTGATTATGAGGTGTTTTCAAGAGACAATGACAGTGGCAAAGAGGCCATATTGCCGAAGAAAAACAAATTATCCTAATTTGTAGGAGCACTCAACACCCTAGCGCCCCCCGATGTTGCTTTCCCCACATGGCTCTCCTGTCTCCTGGAATCCGGCTTTCTCGCATTGCACAAGCCCCACGGTAGTCAGTAGTTGCGCAGCGGGGCGAGAGATGGCGCTGGTGTTTCGGTGCTAGCGCTAATTTACAGCATGAATAATCGGGTGCAAAGGGAATGAGTTTCCTCTTCTTTGGCTAGGGGTTGGTGGTGTGCGTGGACCTGCCGCGTGCCCATTGCCACGCTTCGCAAAAGGCTTCAGTGCGGGTCACCAGGACACACGAATACGATCTTTCAAAAGTGCCACCGTTCGCGTTCGCATGATTGTACACACGAACGATTAGGCGTTGGTGTCCAGTGTGGGGCAAACATATTCACTCGATATCCTGTTGCAGTGAGTCGGACTTCCCCAGTTCGTCAGCACCCATCGGCATTTTCTATTAGTACTGTACTAATTTGGCTAGCTGGCATTAGTGTATAAAAGGTGCAATAAGTGATCCTTTGGGTTGTTCCGACTACTGCACTGTCGTTTCTTTGTCTCAAGGGCATGTTTTAGACCCCACAGATTAATATAATTCATTAGTGTAGGTTCTGATTTTTGTTTTTATTTTCAGATTTAAAAAAATTGTAAACTGCTCAGCAACATAGTCCCAATAAATAGCATTTGAACTTGAGGTCTGCTAAATTGTTACTTAGACAGAAACTGAATTTGCTGCCCCTGGAAAAACTTCAAGCACCCAAAGGGTTAATGGGGTTCCTTGAAGAAGCCCTGAAACATCCATTTATCAAACCTAGCAAATATTTGAAATTAGCTTTGAAACTCAATCGTGCATTTGGTGTACTACAGTGGATAACAAAACTTCACCGAGATGTTCCCAGTTTTATGCTCTAGTAAACATGTCTGTTCATCAGACTCACACGGTGGTTTAGCAGCATATGTGACTTGCTTGTGCAAGTCACATATGCTGTGTAACCACATGCATAATAGCATATGTGACTTGCTTCTGCCGTTATCAGCTGACAAAACATACTTCTGCTTAACAAGTCTCTGTCACATTTCATTTCCATTTTTGAACAATGCTGGCCTTTTATTAATGCTTGCTGAAGCTACAGAACATGCTGTTATTCACATATCTTATATGACATAGTTCACAATGTACTTGTATCAACTGCAGAAATTAAAGAAGAAATGTAAGGCATTATGTGACGAGAAGAAGAGTTAATGTTATGAAAATTTATGGCATCAAAAACGTTTGGGTGCTATTGTGACGACAGCCCCAAAATTATAACACAATGTACAGTCGTCATCAATACGAAAGGGAACAATTTTTTTTTTTTTTTTGAACGACAACTCATGATTCGTGGGTTCAAATTTAGGAACTTTATACATAACACCAAGTTTTCCTGTTTAACGTTTAGTCTCACTGAACGCTTTTATGAATGGCAAGTGTTTGAAGGCTGCTACGGGCGTTTGAAAAAATGTAGGTGTTCCGCTGTATGTTAAACACTCCTTTGTTGAAAAAAAGAAAAAAAAAGAACAAAAAGAAATGCAAGATGGTATGTTTTTCTCCACTGTAATGTCAATACTCATTAGATGTCATACATAAACAGGAAGCAAAGCAAGTTCTTTCCAGGATATTTTTTTTATACTGAGCAACACACACACAAAAAAAAAAATGTAAAAAATAAATTAGCTTTGGGGACATTAGTGGCTGGATGTAGAATTTTGTTTTGTCGCATTTTAAAGCCGTGTTCTTCTTTCTTTATTTCTGTATTCAATTTCTCACATTTTAAATCACTTGTAAGCGTTTCAAACACCCACAATCCCCCTTTCTATGCAATGCCTGAATCGGGTGCCTTGGGGTACTGAAAATAAATAATTTCAATCTGAAGTCTCATTTCAGCAGTGACAACAGTTCCCACCTCTCTCATGTTCTCCACGAGTCATATTTAAATCAAATAGGACAAAAGACCGATTCAGGAGAAAACCAGGCAAGAAACATATACACGTTCCAATTTGAATTTCTTGCTGCATAAACCACCATATCCACGCGTAAATGTGAGACTGCAATACTTACACCGGCACCACTTTCTCCCCACCGACCTCCCGTTTCTCTTGCTTCTGCTTCAACTTAGCCTCTGCCTTTTCTAGCTTCTTCTGGTCCACTTGCTGTAAAGACAAAGCAAATGACTCGGCTAACCACTGTTCCCAACACTCGAATGATTAATTTGATTCTACAAGCAAACACATTACCACTTGCACCACAACATTAAGTACATTCTGGATATAGATTATAAAAAAAGCATAGAGGAAGTGACCTCTTTTGTCCTTGTTGTTTAATTAAGGTGCCTGGCAATACAAGGGGAACGTAAATTCATGTTTACTTCCACAGTTTTAACAGAGCAAAAGAAAACAGATGTGCAACAAAAGGCAACTTGCTACACAGGGTAGTAAAATCTACAGTTCCAAGTTACGCACATTGCTCCATTAATTTGGCTGCACCCGTAGGCGGCCCACTGCTTCATTTTATTGGGTAGCTATGTACAGTGCTTAGGGAATTAAATTCGATGATCAGCCTGTATGGTGGCCTGCGATTTCTGTGCTACCGGTGAAGGCCAAATGCAATCATAATGCGTCACAAAGGTCCTCGCTTTCACTGCATATCATAATCATCAGCTCGGTGCCCCTACCGCCCACCGGTGGCGCAAGAAGTGCCGGCCGCCATGCGGGACGAGTATTGTGTTGCATTCGCTGAGCACTGTACATACTCTTAAAGGAAGGACCGAGTTTGTCTACCGCCATCAGTTACAGCTGAGATACGATAAGAAATTACTAAATTTATATACCACTGTATCCGCATATTGCTGTAGTCAAGCGGATGAACAGTTGCAGTTTTAGTAGTTTGATTGCGAGTTTGCTGTTCCCTTTAAATGAATGCTATATAAATGGATGCATATATTATATGTTTAATGCAGCAGAGGTGAGCACCTTTTCAGCACGTGTAAACTTGAATGGGCCAATGTGACAAGTTTGTCTAGACATATACATGCTTGAGATACAACCACAGAAATTCAGAATAAATGTGCAAGTAGAAAAAAAAAAAGAATAAAAAAATATAATGAACCTGATGATCTGAGAGATGCGAGCAAAATGTTTAAGCCCAGCTTTTTGCTAAATGCATTAAGTGTTCTTACCAATGCACTGTCTCTCTGCTTCATCCAGATGCTTTGAACTTCATCGGTAGTATTCTCAAACTCAGCAGCCAAGGCTTTTAACTGCACTGGGGCGTTAAGAACCTTCGCACGGGCACTGTGGCTGTCACCATTCTGCACGTCGGACTCCCTAGTTGACAAAAATTGGAAGAACAAGGATGTGTCAGGATACAGAGCTCTGCTTTGGATTTCAGCATGCTGTAGGCACCCTACTCAAGAATAGCTTACAACAGATCGGATTTCGGGAATAAGCACTCCGAGCTTACTAGAACATTTTCCCCCCCTGCATTGTTGAGGCAGCACGCTCCGATGCTTTCAATTTTCTGCTGTTTTTGTTTGAATTTGAACAAATGCTGAATGCCTACTGTTGTCCATTTTCTTCAAGTGTAAACCTGTATAAATATCCAAGGAGAATTTAACTCTCCTATAATTACTCCTGGCACAACTTGCATCAATGCAGTGTGTAAGTGGCATAAAAAATTATGAGATAACATTTGCAGAAATTCCAGCAGTACTTCTTGCCCATGGTACAAGTACTTGAGAATGCTTCACAAATGCCAGCCCAGTGGTGTATTAAGTGGACAAACTTGCACCAGTGAGTCAAATGTCTGAAGTGATAGACTTTGAAAAAATAAAACTAACATTGCACACCTGTGCACAGTACAATCATGGCTCGACAATGCATTAAATAGTGAGGAGTATTGTCAGCATGCACACAAACGTTTGAATTATGCACGAACTTTTCGGTGAAAAGTCTATCGATTATACAGCACAGAATAAAATATACTTTAGTAGCACTATACATTTATACTCTACGTGCACCAGGCAGTAGTCTCGTGTATACTGTAAATGACTTCAATTTACACAACTTTCTTGTAGTCTGTGCAGTGTGACCCCATGAACAATTCATATGAGTGGAAAGTGTAAAATGTAAGTTACGTCACATTCAAATATATGAAGCTGTATATCCTTTAATTACATTAACATTGGAGCCTATGAAGTATTAAGAGAGCTGAGGTTAGGTGAAGGTGCTAAAACATCCGATTTTGTGGGCAAAAAAAAAATAAAATGTAGTTACTGAACAACAGACAGACTAACATGTGTGCTGTTTGAATGTACAGTTGACCAGTTTACCATCAAGCAGTTATGGGGCGCGCTACATTTTCAGCCAGCCGAGGTGTTTGCCGGTACACCAAGTCAGGTCACTGACCGCATTTCTCTATTTTTTATTTATTCCGTTCGCACAAACACAGATTCACCAAGACGAATAACCGAAAAAGAAAATAAACTTCCATTCGTACCCTTTCATGACGTGGAGCAGCCGGGCGCAGATCTCCCGGATCTCATTGTCGTCTTTGGTGTCGCCGGAGATTTGCAACAGCATCTCGCCGACGGCATCGTAAACCTCGTCACAAGTGGAGAAGTCCTCCTTGCCCTCATCCAAGACGCCTGTGCGCGCAAAATAACGAAAGCAGGCTGAGCCTTCACACGTTTCTTTCTGTCGCGCTCGTCTGTTTGTTTGTTTGTTCGCGAGCGTGACCACCCAAGCGATAACTGTTGACAGCTACAGCAAAGGCGAAACTAGCACGCAGGGCTTCCGGACGAGCTCCGACCGCTCGAAGCAAACGACCACCGCAGCAACATAAATGGCTCGCGACAACCCCACGGCGAGTTATGACTCTAGAACGCGAATTACGATTAGGTACTTCAAGGCCAGGTACTTGGGAATTAGCCGAGATGCTGCGTGAATTTGGGAAGTACTTATGAATGGGTTGCCGACAAGCCGACCGATGTCAACTTTAGTAATGACTGTGTCGGCACAGTTTATAGATGTTATTATAGACGAGTGACTACGGAAGCATTCCTGGGACAAAACGGTTCTCGTACCTTCGAGGTAATCAAATAGGTCTTCGTCAATATCGGGGAAAGCATCGCTTAGCACGTCTTCGACGGCTTCCATCTTGACGAAAAGAGAAGGGGGGGAGGTTGCCAACCTAAATAGTCGATGTGTCTAATGTAAGCGTCTTTACGTAGCAAGCGCAAAAGATTAAAAATCAAATAAAAGTTCTCATTCTAATATTCGTTAAAAATAGTCATCAACTCAAAGCTAAAGCACTTATTTGCTATTCTCGGAAAAGCGATAGGCATTTTACTTTCTCATTACGTTGGCCAGTTTTGATTGGTGCTGCTCTAGACGCCGATTCAACTTTGGGGTAAAGAAATAGTTCCTTTATGAAGTTTCAAAAACATCCTTTAAATAAAATAAAAACGATAACTATTAAGCATGGGTATTCAACAGACAGGAATCTGCTGATAGAGGGATCTATACTTGAAATTAGATTGCGGCGCAACTTTTTTAGCGCGGATGAACACGTCGCCACGCTTTTACACGTGGAAGCGGGTGCTGTGGTGCTGCCGTGGCTACTTGCCGGCATCAACAACATCATGGCTCTGAAAGTGTACTTAGTTTCTTGTTTGTTCGCGTTTTCTGTGTTATTACCACATGTTCTGGGCGGTGGGGAAACGCTCGTGCTTTTAGATAACCTCGCCATAAAAGAGACGCATTCAATATTCTTCAAATCCTTGCAAGGTAAGGAGTTGCCACCGTGTTCAAAACCGCTCGCGAGAGAGACGTGTTGACGTGAACACCCACGATATAAGCCGAAAACGCTGTAACCGTCCTTGAAAACTATATTTTCTTGACGCAGATCGTGGTTTTAAGCTTACCTTCAAGTCCGCCGACGACCCATCTCTATCTCTCAAGAAGCATGGAGAATATCTCTACAAGCACTTGATCCTCTTCTCCCCGTCGGTGGAAGGTGGGCAAACGCCGGCGGAGCACTTTGTGCGGTGAAGATACTTAGGGTGGCCTTACCGTTCTTGCTTTTTGTGTTCCCAGAATTCGGAGGCACCATCAATGTCCAAGCACTCACCGAGTTCGTTGACGATGGGGGCAACATTTTGGCGGCTGCCAGTTCCAGTGTTGGTATGTCGCTTTCGAACGTGCTGGTTGGTGAGTCGTTCTCTGTCGTACTGACCTGGGTACTTCTTCCATTCCCGCAAGGCGACATCATCCGTGAACTGGCCAACGAATGCGGCTTCGAAATCGACGAGGAAGGAAGCTACGTGATTGACCATCTCAACTACGACGTGTCTGATGAAGGCAAGGTAAGTACTTGGATGTAGTTTCACGTTCATTCTATCTGTGGGACTGCGTGAACAAAAGTCTCGGCCGAACCGTTATGTTGCTGTTTAACGTTTAAGAAGCAATCTAGGCTAAGCAGGTCTGACTATGCAGTGCAGACCTTCTTGCAAGAGATCACTAACACGTTATGTGGAGACACGCAGGTCTGACTATGCAGTGCAGACCTTCTTGCAAGAGATCACTAACATGTCATGTGGAGACACCAGTTAATCTGGAAATGTAATCTGTGGTCCTTCCAGTACCTAGGGATTTATGGCAAAACTCTGGTTTGCTCGGGTGGAGTTCACAAATCACACTGCACGTCTTCTGCCACGTTTGCAGCACACGACGATTGTAGCGGACCCCGAAAACCTGCTGGATGCACCCACGGTCATTGGCAGCAAGAACATTCCGCCTCTGCTTTTCAAGGGTGTCGGGTGCGTTCAAGCTTCATGAATGGTTCTATATACGTGACGTACAGTTCCTTCTGCAACTTCGGCTAGCTTTGTTCACACCTTGAAACATTTGCATTATGCAGCATCATCTCGGATCAGGAGAACCCCCTTGTCCTGGAGGTGCTGACCGCATCGTCAACGGCCTACAGCAGTAACCCAGACAACAAGATCACTGAGGTAGGCACATGCACAGCCCCGTGCTGTGCCGCTAACAGCACTGTGCAGTCATTAACAGAGTTGTCGTCGTTGCAGTACCCTCATGCTGTCGGCAAGAACACGCTACTCATCTCTGCATTGCAAGCGAGGAACAATGCCCGTGTGGTGTTCTCCGGGTCCATGGATTTCTTCAGCGACAAGTACTTCTCGTCTCCTGTTCAGAAAGCTGCTCCTGGCTCTAAGAAGTATGTTAGCAATGTGTCCTCTATTTAGGAACCTTATAAAAGAATAATTCTGCTTTTTGGCTTACTGAACTTTTGTGTGGAGCGAAAAGAGCTGTGCATGTTGACCTACTGGTCGTAAACTCTTGCATATCTTGCTGTTGCGTTCACAACCTTCATTCCCGTGCTAAGAGTCTGCCCTTGGTGCAGGCTCTTCCGGAAGACTGTAGAATAAGTAGTGCATTACTCTCATTTCTGATCCTTCAGACGTGTACCGGGTGTTTATTTGTACATCCCTAGCATTAGCATTATGTATGGTAGTGTGGTTGTGAGAAATTCATATTAGAGATCCTTTTGAAAGTACAGGCGTTAAGCATAGACCAAGCAACTCGGCATCCTCATTTTATCTCTTATCATGCATTTCTTGTGATGTTTCAAAGCTGCACTTCCAGCCTCTGCCAGCATGTTGCGTGTTCCTTCTTTTCATCTCTGGTTGCTGTGTTCAAGTCATGCACACTGTGTTATTCTTGTTCTCTGTGGCTTAGCCATCAGTGATGTCATGCTGAACATGCCAGTTCTTGAGACTAAGCAACATTGCGCTCATTTGATCTTTGGGATAGAGATCACAGGGCAATGCTGAGCGCTGGATCATTGAAACAATTGGGCATCTGTGCAAATTAGTGTCACCTCACCCTTAGCAACCCTTTCCTGCCCCCTGTGACATGTGACTAGTGCCTTGCTTTTATTTTGTCTTGCTTTCATTGTCACATCCACACACAATGATAACAGGATGGTGTAGCACTAGTTTCTTGACGTTACATTTAAATTGTGACTGGGCTATGTTGCGGGCAAGAAATCAGGCTACATTTGGAGAGCTGCACTAATGATCTAGTACCTACATTCAGTCAAGCTGAACATGCCGCGAAATACTGTTAACGGACAGCTGGCTTGGTCTAGAACCATTGAATGAGCCTATAAAATTACAGCCTATATGCTGAACGATGCCAGTTAGCAACGTGTCACACTTTGAATTGTGCAGGCATGCAACGTCCGGTAACCAGGCCTTGGCCGTAGCCCTGTCGCAGTGGGTCTTTAAGGAGAAGGGTGTGCTCAGGGCACAGAACATCAAGCACTACAAGAAGGGAGAAAAGAATGCACCAGATGCATACACCGTCATGGATGATGTTGTGAGTTATGGGTTCCGTCATTTTTTCTTTTTTTTTTTCTCTTGATTCGGTGGCTAGCTTAACCCTCTAATGTGTCATATATGATGTGCCGAGTTTGATGCACCAAAGTGCTGATTTAGGCACGGGAAACATAATGCAAAGCTCATAGTTGTGTTATTGATATGCTGGAGTGAAGTTGCCGCTGTGGATAGTTTAACAAACCAGTTACTAATTCATTAATTAGTACAGTAATTAAGTTATGACAAAAAGAAACTTAAGCTTTTTTTTTTTTTTTTCTTCGAAAGATGTACTCTCCATGGCTAGAAATAAATATTAACAATCTCTTCCAATTTTATTTGATGTGGAACTGTTTGGGCATTACAGGGTTAATTACTTTGTCATTTATGTAGCAGTCGTGATATCTGTGTTTTGCGTAGTGCGCTGATCGTCATTGTGATTGTTTTAGATGTCACACAAGGCTATACGATGCGCCTATGATTGGTGCATTATGACAATAGAGCTCTACTGCTAACATCTCAACACAAAAAACACACAGCAAGCCATTAAATGAGCACTGAGTCCATCTTCTCATCTTTAGTGTTGACGCAAGAACTTTATGTTGGCCCAAAATGAGATGTACAAGACACTCCGGAGCTAATTATCTCAAACTTTGGTGATATGGGATATTTTGGTGATACCAAAATACTTCTACTACTACTAACTACTAATAAATAACCAGGGCATCATATTTTGATTTTCTCGTTTTATTATTATCTTTTAGTAAGTAGTAGTAGTAGAAGTATTTTGGTACCATCACTTTTGGCGACAAAGTTCCAGATAATTGGCGCCAGAGTGTCTGTATGTCTCATTTTCGGTCAATATAAAGTTCTTGTGCCAACATTGAAGATGAGAAGATGGACTCAGCGCTCATTTAATGGCTTGCTGTGTGTTTTGTGTGTTCAGATGTTAGCAGTAGAGCTCTATGGCCATAATGCACCAGTCATAGGCACATCGTATAGCCAATTGTATGGCATCTAACACAATCATAATGACGATCAGCGCACTACGCAAAACAAGGGACAGAAAAGTTAACAAGAAAAATGTAACAAGGACACAGTGCTGGTTACGTTCTTGTTTTTGTCCTTTTGTTTTGCGTAGTGCGCTGGTCGCCATTGTGAATAAACTGTTCCTACTCGCCCAAATCACCACTCTGTTGATCTAACACAATGCACTGTTTCACAACAGGTGTACAGCATTGAGATCGAGATCCTGAAGGGTGACAAGTGGGTGCCGTTCGACGCCAGTGACCTGCAGCTCGAGTTTGTTCGCATCGATCCATTTGTGCGAACCAAGCTCCAGAAGAAGGGTGAGGAGGGCTGACTGCTAGGGATAACTCTATCGGCCTATACAGATGATGCACGCCACGCAAATGCTGTTAAGGTGCCTGTGGCTCGAAAAGCTTGCAAGTTTTTGTTGAAGGTGCATTATAGGACTAACATGAACTAACGCTACATATGTCATCATCAGCCTATTTAATGTCCACTGCAGAACGAAGGCTTCTCCCAGCGATCTCCAATACCCCGGGCTAGTGCCAGCTTATACAATCTGATCTTATGCCTGCAAATTTCCTTATTTAATCACACCATCTAGTTCTCTGCCGTCCCCAACTACATATGCTTTCCTTGTCTTGGCACCCATTCTGTAGCTCTAATAGACGACCGGTTATAAGCCCTACGCCTTACATGCACTGCCCAGCTCCATTTCTTCCTCATAATTCCAGCAAGAGTATTGGCTACCTCCGTTTGCTCTGTAATCCACACTGTTGAATGTTCTCCCTGTCATTTTTCGTTCTATCGCTCTTTGCACAGTCCTTAACTTCTTCGCAAGCTTCTTTCCCAAGTTTTTGCCCCATATGCTAGTACCGGTAGAATGCAGTGATTGCACACTTTTCCTTTCAAGGATAGCAGTAAGGTGCCAGTCATTACTTTTTAATGCTTGCTGTGCGTGGTCCAACCCATCTTTATTCTTCTGTAAGTTTACTTCTCGTGATCAGGGCCCCCAGCAACTATAATTGGTCTAGATAAGCCAATGCCTCCTTTATTAAGATGCCTGCCGCGTGGTTCGATAAACCGGGTTCTGTGCCCTCTGCCTTTTCTTGTCTCTGCGAAAACGGCAATGAGCGCTGTTTGTGGCACACGCCTGCAACCTAGATCACGCGCTGCGGCCTCCGAGATTACCATGGCATCTCTTACCGTCTCTGAAGCATCAGGCTCTATCAACGCTCTGGCTGAAGCATTCGGCCACCGCTGCCGCCGCCGTTGGAAGTTGAAAAGGCAACTGAGCGCCACCTCACGGAATTTATGCAGAACTAAGGGAACCGTCACCCCAATGTGAAAGTGAGCGACGCGGTGGGAATCTAGTAAAGGAGACATTGTATAAACACCCTTGCACCTAGTTAGGTTCAAACCTAACTGGACCTCGAGTCCAACCAGAATCTAGATCAACTAGACCAACTTCGCAGTCTTGTCCAACTACTTCTCACCTCAACCAGATCTAACCTCCCCTAACCTTTCTTTTAAGCACAGCCCTAACCTAAACCAACCTGACTGAGGTCTATAAGATCATGGATATGAGTTAAC
The DNA here is from genome assembly GCF_013339745.2 of Dermacentor silvarum. Taxonomy (NCBI): domain Eukaryota; kingdom Metazoa; phylum Arthropoda; class Arachnida; order Ixodida; family Ixodidae; genus Dermacentor; species Dermacentor silvarum. The sequence continues at coordinate 191,861,039 of NC_051156.1, read as the reverse complement.
CTAACAGACATGAAACTAGTGTCCTAAAGACACCATCCTGTTGCTTCCACTTGCCCTTGCACCACTTGACTTCTATTCTGCCCATGTGTTATTCAGTAGGCTACGTCTTTCTCTTAAATTTTTTCTTTGCACTGTGTTGTTGTGTATGTGTGACTGTCACGTAATTGTTTAATGCATTTGTACCCCCAACTAATAGCATTCTTTCTGCCTCCTAGGCCAGAAATACGAGGCTCAGTTCAAGGTGCCCGACGTGTATGGTGTTTACCAGTTTAAGGTAGACTACAACCGCATCGGCTACACGCATCTGTACACATCTACTCAGGTAAGACTGTCTTTGCCCAACATCTTTTTGTTATGCTGTCCTGTGACCATCAGTAGTATGGCCTATCTGTGGCTTGTGCGTCATGTTAACTATTGATTGCGCAATCTTGACCGAATTCTGATCACATTTGTAAAAAATGTCTTCCATACAATTGCATCCAAGGCCAGTGCATGTGTGTGGATCTTGCTGTCATCATGGCATTGTCAAAAAGTCATTGGCAAGGACAGCAGGCCTTGGGCCTTATCGTAATCTAGCCAATCTAGGCAATCTAGCCAAACAGAAAGTTAGTTACACAGCATGTATTATGTATTGTTAGTGTTAGTAGTACAGTTAAACCTCAAAGTAAGTCAGTAAAAGTGGCACTTTACTTCGTTTTATTCAAATTCAGCCATTTATACAAATAAGGCCAAACATTGTGTTTTTACTTAGCTCAGCACTCTGTCCAACTGAAAGCCGACAGCACTACCGTCCCTCAACCAGAGGTGTAACTTTGATTGACGGTTGCAGAGCAATTTTCTCTTCCGAGGAGTTTTCAACATCTACTTGAAGGCACTAAAATAGAGATGTTTCCAAAGCAATTCCTTTTCGTAGGATTACCGATGATTGTTGTCAAAGTATGCCATCCGTTTTAGCCTAGAGGCAACACCGTCTTGCACTCTGTGGGGTCTAAGACAAAGTGTGCTTGCGAAACTTGCAAACACAGCTCCAAACGCCCGACAATTCTTTTGTTTCAGGTTTCCGTGCGACCGCTCCAGCACACGCAATACGAGCGCTTCATTCCGTCCGCTTACCCGTACTATCTGAGCGCCTTCTCCATGATGATCGGAGTGTTCCTGCTGAGCTGTGTGTTCCTCCACCACAAAGACATGCCCAAGAGCAAGGCCGAGTGAAATCGGGTGGCTGGCCCCACATCACCACCTCATCCGCGCGTCGCACCAGGTTATTCTACGCCATTGTCTCATTACACAAGAGTCATCATGTGCGTCCTTGCTCCGAACGAGTGATATGCACAAGCGGAGAAGAGCAAGTCTGGAAGCTCCTCCTGGCTTAAAAGTTGCAGAGTGCGAATGGTTATCAAAGACAGTGGGACCTTTTTTTTTTTTTTTTCTGTTGTCACTTTTTTGGTTTTGCGTTTGAATGTTGTGTTGAGTGTGCGGCTGCGAAGACATTGTTATGGGTTTCCTTAATTTTTTTTTCAATAAAATGTAATATAAGGGTCACTGAAGCTGTTTTCTTTATAGCAAACTAAACACTTAACCAATTTGAAATCGTGGGGTATGTATTGAGGACATGGGAATCTTTTTTTTTTTCTTTTTTCTCTGCGTTTGAACATTGTGATGTTGAATGCAAGAATATTAACGGCAAAAAACATATGCTGACAAAGAACATTGTGACTGGACAAGCTGTTGCCGAATTTACTTAAGTATGACTTGCCAACTTTGTCAAACCAAGATTCTGCTTGAATGTAAGATTGCAAAATCGTTATAGGTTCTCAGCGGTGGACATCTCTTTTGGTATACCATCCAATTTGTTACACGACAGCAAAAGTACCCAGTTCCACAATGCAGAAATTCAGTCAAGTACAGTAGAATGCAACAATCCCTTTATTTTATTTTAGTACAGTTTTGAATAACAGTGTAATGTTTAACAAAATGCAGGTTCTCTTGAGGATAACTGCTTGTAACAAAAAATAATCTGAACTGATGAGCATACGTATTCTGCTGAAAGTCCAGATCTTTGTAAGTCTTGCCAGTTCTTTTAAAGATGACAGTGGGTTCGAGAATACCAGACTAGAATGGGCTTGGACCAGAACATGGTTGGGGCAGGCCTAGAGAGTTGTTCGTCATGCAAGCAGTGAACTCGTTTGGCTGTGTCTTTGTCGGATGTTAACTTGGCAGAGGCATTTCTGTGCATGTCCTGACTAGCTGACAATTGGGCACAGCTTGGCTCCAGGCAATAAAGAAAAAAAAATCATTTTCAAGAAATAAAATAAACATGTAACACTTCCGAACTTCTAAATCCATGTAAAAATTCACCGTGTGCTGTGAATGACCTTTAGCCGTGAGGCTAACTTCAATCACAGTTGGCCCAGGGTAATCGGCACAGAATGTGCACAGAACTTTCTGGTGCTGCCAGCACCACTGTCAGATCAACTTGAGTTGACAGATTGTTCGTTGGGATGGGCATCTCATTAAAAAGTAGTCAGCTGGATACGACTTGGCTCCAGACAGCAGAACAACGCATTACTCGAAAGGAAAAAGCGTGAAACAACAAACAAAAAAAAGTTGCGCCGTTCTACTCTTCCATGTCAAATGGCTGTGAGCCGTCCACGCCTTCCAAGCTAGCAAAGTCTGAATCCTCTTCCTGGCTCATCTCTAAGCTCTGGGAAATTGAAGACAGCGTGTCCTCAAACGTGAGCTCCTGCGTGTTTGAGAGTGACTCAAAGTCGCTGTCTTCCGAGTCGACTATGCAGCCAGTGCTCAACTTCGGCTGGGCTTGGTCTGTGTTCACCAGCACAGCTTGTGTATTTGTGTCAGTTGACGACGTGTTGGTGCTTGCCCTTGGTGGCACATCATTGAGGTGTGATGGGGCAGCCTGCAGATTAACCTCAGCTGCTTTGCTGGTACCAGCTTTGGAGTGAGTTGCATTCGCTTCTGCTGTCGCGGCTTGTGGCTTTGCCTCGGTTGCTTTGTTGGAACTAGCTTTCGAGTTAGCTTTGTTCAGGTTTGCCACTGAAGCTTGCAGCTTCGCCTCGGCCACTTTGCTAGTGCTTGCCCCTGGCTGACCTCCATTAACTAGTGCAGCAGCTTGCAAATGCTTTGCTTCTGCTTTTGAGGTTACTTCTTTCTTTGGAACCTTGAAACCGGACTTCTTTGGAGGGGGTGCTTTTGGTGGCACCATCTCATGCGGTGGACGGTTTGGCTTGGATATTGTCTTTCCTTTCTTTGCTGGAGCTGTGCTTTGCGTAATGGCAGATGGTGGCTTGTGGTTCTCTTTGTTTTTGGCTACAGCCACTCCCTTCACCTTGTCAACTTCTTGTTCACTTGTGCTGGTTTCAAGACTGCTGCTGCTGCTCTTGTTCCAGACCATGACTGCAGTGTCCTTGTTATTACTCAAATTGATGGGCTTGACCCTGCTGGTAGAGGATGGCTTATCAGCTGGAGTGCTGGCCTTCGAGGCAGTCTTGACACCTCGGGCTTTTGCTGCCCCAGATGGAACCTTATTTGGCTCTTTAGCTCGGTGGCTTGACTGTAGTCCCATTTCTGATAGAACCACCGCATGAACTTCTGTCTCACTGCTTGCCCTCTGCATTGGCTGTTCAATAAGGGCCACCTTGGATGCAGTCCCTAATTCCACAGGTTGTGGCTGCCATGGCTGACTTGTGTCATTTGAGTCACACCCAGAGGCATTCATGGGCTCTTCAATTGGGAGTGTATCCACTGGAGGCTCTATATTCCATAGGATCACATGGCAGTAGCAGTTGATTCGGCTTAATTGCGTCAATATTCTTACCAGCCTTGTTAAGAGTGCCAAGCATTGACCTGTAGTCAATCGCCTGTGTCTTTGTCGAGGAATTCAATCAGAGAATTGACATCATAGCATCAAGCTGAGCCTCTGCGCTGTCGAACGATGGAATAGAGTAGACAAATTCTGCCTCTGTTGAATCTCGTCGAGGCACGAGCAGCTTGGCATCATCAGCTTTGGTTCTGGTAGGTGACTTGTCACTGTCAGGTTCGGCTTGCGCAGTGGCGTTATCTATGGGAGCATGAGTAACGTCGATGTCTGTTCGTAGCTTCACCCTGTCACTCTCTGTCACACTGTCTATAGTCACTCCTGCACAGACCGCCGAGTCATCTTTTTTCTCGGCGGGATTTGGGACGGCGGACATCTTGAAAGCACATCCTGGGTTCTTGATGGGCTGTGGGAATGCCGTAGCTCCCATTGAATCGGGGTTTTTATGATCAGTTGAGGATGTGAAAAGAGATTGCTCAGAAGGAGCTCCAGCTTCTTCATTTTGGGTTTCGTGTTCTGCGTGCCTCTTTGACACTGTCACGCCAGCATCGTGTGCAACGACTTTGGTCTTGCCCGAAGCTGTTGTCACTGTCGGAATTAAGGAGGCAGTCACGATGCTCACGTTTTCTTTGGATCCCTTTTCGTAAGTTTGTGCTTGTATAGTTTCTTCAATTCTTCTCTTGGATTGAATCGCTGACAGCTTGCCTCTTGCTGGTTGCTTTAAAATACGCGTTGTGGGTGCTGCCAGCGCTGCAGAGGCTTTCTTGCAATCACCGGGCTCCATGTCTTCACGCTCGAGCTCCAGTGCTGAAAGAACATTCCTAGATGTCATACTCTGCATGCCTCTGTATATGACTGGTGTCTACATTAAATGAACACAAAATCAGTTTAGAATGACCCGCCGTGGTGGCGTAGTGGCCATGGCATTGCGCTACTAAGCCAGAGTGTGTGGGATCGAATCACGGCCACGGCGGCCGCATTTCAGGAGAGTGAAATGCAAAAACGCCCATGTACATGATGCAGGGGATCATAGGTGGTCTAAATTAATCCGGAGTCCCTCACTACGCCGTGCCTCATAATGCCGTGCCTTGGCAGCTAACACCCCAGAAATTAATTTTAATTTTTAATCAGTTTAGAATGATAAAGTATTCTTTCATAACACCATTTTCGTTAGCTTTGTGATAATAGGATGATTATTAGGAAATAAAATGTAGGCCAAACTTCCAATTTTTAAGTTTCGCACCAAAACCCCAGTGCTGGCACGTGAGTGCGATGTCGTGGATTTCAAAGTATTTTTTTTTTTATTTGATCAATTGTGGCGCAGTAGTAGGCCTTGAGACTTGCTAAGTTCAGTCTTTGGCTCCTTTTAAATACAATGTTGTCCATCTTTACCAACAGAAAATTTTAACTAGGCCCACGCAAACGGCATCAAAATCCATGACATCACGATGAGCTGGTGCAGGAACTGCGAGGGGGAACTCTCAAGAACTACACTTATCTTACATTTTTGTTGTCTTTTCTGGCTTATCAAGCCTGCTCTCACAGTAAGGATGGCTTTGTTGGTATTGTATAAAAGTAAGTTCGGTAATTGATACAGTTCAAATTATTTTTTTCTTTGGTGTCCCTATAAATTCTGACAGGCACGTCCACCTTATATTTTTGCCATAATAATCGTGTAAAAAAAAAAAAGGTTTCGGTGGCACAAGAATTGGGCATGTTAGCATCACTGCCCAGGATTTTATAATTTCTTTTCTTATAGCAATAGCAGAATCAGGAGTTTTCCTGCGGTTCTTTTTTTCGTTGTTAGTGCTTCAGCTAATTACTTTGTGTGTGCAGAAGGGAGCATTTTTATGCTGTTGATGTTAGGTTCACAAACATGGGCGCATGTGTCAGATGCAAGCAAAGTGATTCGGCACATTTTTTCCTATGCAGAGCAATGTGACGACTCCCGAGCTCCAGCTACTGTTAAGACACCAATGTGCCAGCTTTTTGTAACACATTTAAAGAGCTCAATGCTTATTAAAATAGCTAGACTAGGCCTGACAAAGATGTTTTCCTTGCATACACTAAACACACTGAAACAAGATGTCGGTATAACGTATGGGCATGCTTCTCTTAAAGAACCAAGCAGACCTGACAGCCTTTCATACTCCCACCTTGTTTTGAGCTAGCCGTTGGCTTCTTTGGGCGGGACTGTGCAGGCTTACTGCTTTCAATGGAAAAGTTCTTGCGCGGCCTTCCTCTCGGGCGTTTCACGGCTGTGCGACAAAAATGGCCAGTCAGTGAAACAATACACAAAGGTGGGCACACGTAGTGAGTTATTTGAATCAACCAAGAGCACATTTTAAAGGGTTCTTTGTGATTATGCATTCATTTTCCAAATAAGCAGCGCGGTGAAACGTCATGCACATTCAGCGAGTGATTATGCATTAGTCCTATGTCGTGGTGGGCAAAAATTTCTGTGGCTTAGTGTAAGAGTGCGCATTTCATCCTGTACATTCATGTTACATTTCACCGGGATGGTACACCTAATTTTCTTTTAGTTGCAAGCAGCAATATCATTGCATTTTGTATAACATCCTGGCTAGTGCAGATATATCATCTGTGGGGATTGAGGGAGGCGCCGGCGCCATTGAACCCACACATCTAACACTAAATTGACCTTCTAACATCACTATTTCAAAGGAATTTTGTGCAGATCTGCTGCATTTATTTGTTCGTTTCAATGGCTCATCAAGTAAATAGCTTTTATAGCTTATGATAGCGTTCTGTGGCAAAAAATACTAGCATCTGCATCCTTCTGCTTTAACAACTTAACGATTGCTGTGGCTGCATTTCAATGGGGGCGAAATGTAAGAACACCCGTGTGCTTAGACTTAGGCGCACATTAAAGAACGCCAGGTGATTCAAATTATTCCGAAGTCCCCAACAACGGCGTGCCTCATAATCAGATCATGGTTTTGGCACGTAAAACGCGATAATTTTTAAGTTTAGCGATTAGTGCTTTGGATATGTTGAAAAATGTCCAACGCATTGAACACCCAATGGCAATGCCTGCAATCATCCGTTGCAGTAGTTAAGTTGCTCTGTTTTTTACCTTGGTTTACTTGTGAGGTGACTTCTGTGCTGGGTTGTGTCGGCGATGCATTCACCTTCCGTGGTCTACCACGTGGAGTTGTCTTTCCTGCATTGGTAAATGGGCATTTTAATTCTCTCACAACCTTTCTCAATAGTAACAATGCTTTCTTTTCTATCTCATTTAAATGATTTTTCTTGCAGCTCCTCGAAGTTATGAGAAGTAGTACATATACCATTTTTTTTTTAATCCCATACACATTTTTTTTAACAACCTGCAGCATATACCTCACAATTTTTTAGGTGGATTATGTGGAATATTTGAAGAAGCAGACGTTACTTTCGCAGCAAATCTGTGTTCCCTCGAAATATTAACAAAGTTCTACAACTTTGGCTCTTGAATAAGCACTTAAGACGTAAGTTATTGCAGTTTCAGGATTGAAGCAAGGCACTGGTGAAGTCAAGTTCATTTTGCAGAAATCGGGCGGGGAGGGGTGAGACTGTCCCCACTTTTGAGAGATCGGCTTGGAACAAAAAAGGGGCCATGAGCTCTATAGGCATTCTGTGAAGGACTGCCTTGATCACTTTCAAAACACGACCAAATGAAATGCCAATCTATTCCATAGCACATTTTGGAGATGCACATGTTGAAACTGGCGCTGGCCTAGGATTTCTGCTAAACTGACATCGCTCATTACTCTTTGCCTTTGATCTGACACATGCAGTAATCTAAAGTGAACAATTAGGCTGTTAATTAGCTAACCAAGCATTGCAATTTGGAATTCGAACAATTTCCACCTCCTAGAGTGATTCTCAAGACAAGGTGAGAGTGTGTGATCTGCTACAGGAAAATCTGTTCGAATAAAAGAAAAATAATAAATAAGAGGGTGTTATTACAAATGAAGGGAAGTTTTCAATCGAAGTTGACAAAGGTCAATCTTCTTAATGGTTTTCCTGTTGCATTGGCTTGCAATGGACATGCCAAAAGATTTTTTGTGTGATGCCGGTACAATGAAAGGGTCTATGCTTCATGCTGACTGTTGACAATTTGAAGAATGAGAGAATGCCTAAATACTTTATGATACGATTTGTTTCGAGACTGTCATAATATAAAATACAGTAAAACAGTAGTTAAAACGAAGATATTGAAACAAGAAGTTCAGTTCATTATGAGCAGTATCGTTGTTGAAATCAGAGAGGCCTTAAAACAGCCATAACGACTAGGAAAGGGACATGTTTCTCTTGCTGTGTATCCAACAAGAATATACATAAATACTATGCAGCTTTTGACAAACAAATAAGTGAGATGTAGGCAACGTGGCAATGTTATATTGCATGGCTATGTTGGCTTATGAAGCATGTAGGGCCAATTGTTTTCTTTAGACTGCTTCTGAATGCTTCCAAATGCACTTTCTCATTTTTTACAAAGCATACAGTGTGTAGCGAACAGAGACACTAGTGGGTCCAGCTCTAGTGGGCCCAGACGCTAGTGGGTCCAGCGCTTTTGCTCAGCAACAGCGCTCGTGCTTGAAAGCCGTGTCACGTTTTGACTGCGCCGCTGCGCTGCTCCGAACTCTAATAAAGCTCTTTACAAGTGCAACAAATTTGTCAGAGAAAGAATTAAGGGAACTTCGTGACAGCGATGAAATCTGTCATTGCTTGACAGTGATGGAATCTGTCACTGCTTGCACCTTGTGTAGAGAGCGGTAGTACAGCTGCCGTTTTTTTTTCTTTTTTAACGAAGTTGCAAAGTTAGAATTTTCCAACCATCCCTCACCTTGTTTGGTGGTTTCCTTCGACTGCTTTGGATGTGGTTGTTCAGCCTCGTCGCTTGCTTCTTGAATATTTGTACACAACGGTGCCCTTGGGCGTTTCACTCCTGTGAAACATTCATGCAGCTGTTAAGCTGAGCAGTAGCACCATTGTTAAAAAGAATGATTAAAAGAAAAACGTACTGGTAATGCTAAAATTTCTTTTTTTCTCTCCTGTGACTAATGTTGCTTGCAGACTTTTTATGTTTGTTGAGTTGGTATTATGGTTTTATTGGTCACTTGAAGTCTATCCAGTTTCATTGCAAGAAACTTCATCCAGCTTGGCAGAATGGTTGCCTAACGAAAGAATTTGTGCCATTCCATGTGTGTTTGAACAGAAAAATTGGTGTGTCGACTTGTGTCGAAGCTTCCGGTTAATACTTGAATGATTTCATGAGTCCTGGAGAACACTAATGAATTTAAAAGGCGTGGTAATACAATAATTGTACGCTTTCTGGTGTCGACTGTGTATTTTTAAAGGGAAAAATGAAAACTGAGCTCATAAAAAAAGAACCCAGAGGCCACAAATTACAGTCTTAGAAACTAAACGATGAAGTTAAATTAGACTGAGTTATCTTTAGCAATGTTGCAATTAAATTAGCAAATGCCATACAGTATGTATTACCAGGCAATTGATGACCATAATTAGAATGGCATATTGAAACCTTTCAAGATATCCTCTTAGCACCAGAAGAACAACTGGTTGCAATCTCGCAGAGCACTTTCATGTCTTTTACTGCCTATGTGTGCAGGCATTTGAGAACAGTCATGTCAGTCCTAAATTATAAAAGAAAAGTGTCATCATTAACCAGTGCCAACCTATTTAAGTCTAACCACAATATAAAGGCCTCACCGAACAATCTTCAATCACGCCTGCTGCCTTGCATTCAGCTGAATCCGTGGATCTCCTGCCATATGCCAATTTCATAATCTCATCACACTATCTAGTCTTTTTTCGACCTTGTCTGTTACTCTATTAGAACTCTGGTTATCTGTTCTACAGCATCACATGATCACGAGTCACATGACCTGCCTACACCAATTCTTTTTCTTCAACTAGGACGTTGTGTACCCATGTTTGATCTCTAAATCATACTGGTGTCTTTCCATCTCATCATTTTTCTTTCCATCGCTTGTTGCACGGTCCGGCAGCTTGCACTGTCCTACGAATGGTGCCTTATTAGCATAGCTTGCTCGTGCCTTACCTTGTCTTGGCTTTGCAGCCATTGCATCTTTGCCAGGCTGTGTATCAGGTGCAGGGGTTTTGCGCGGTCCTCCCGCGAGGACGCTTCTCTGCAAGCGTGCATGCCAGGAACTGACTTTAGCACTTTCAGTGACCTTTGTGAAGTTTTGTTGGATATATTTAATCTCTAGCATATGGCGCCTTATTAGCATAGCTTGCTCGTGCCTTACCTTGTCTTGGCTTTGCAGCCGTTGCATCTTTGCCAGGCTGTGTATCAGGTGCAGGGGTTTTGCGCGGTCTCCCGCGAGGACGCTTCTCTGCAAGCCGTGGATGCCAGGAACTGACTTTAGCACTTTCAGTGACCTTTGTGAAGTTTTGTTCTGATATATTTAATCCCTAGCGTGGTGCTTATACAGTAGCTTCAAAAATTAGTGTAGACGTAAGGGGTCAGTTTTATGTTAGAGTGCCATTGGTACGAAGCTTATCATGTAGCAATAAGATGGGCACTCAACTCACACTTGCCTGCGGCAACAACCACTGATATAAACTGTACCTTTGGGAGCTTGGACTGAGTTCTGCGTGCCTCGGTACTTATTCAGGAAGCAGTAGCTCTTGATGCGTTCCTGTGTAGGTGTAAAAAAATATAATTTTACCATTGGAAAAGGACCTTTTCGGCTTGTTATCTTGTACTCTGCCACCATACTTAGTCTTAAAAGATAAGTCTTAATTAATACTGTTGCTGTTCGCAAAGATTTTTCATAAGCAATCAGTCAGAAAAGCCTGTCTTGTAAAGATGCTTAACCTTATTCTATTTCACCGTAAGTCACAGCTGCTGTATTCGTATAGCAGAATATCCGTAACCAAAGTTCAGCAACATTTCCGAATAATGCATAACGCTTATATACAAAAATTCCACAGTTAAACTGACACAAAGCCTAGGCTGCTGTCATAAATGTCCTTACCGCCACGGTCATCTTGAGTGCTATTTCAGCAGTCGCCACTGCTGTATCGAACATCTTTCTGTAGTAGCCAGGAACCTGATGGAAAGCCATAAAAATGAGTGACAAGGTTACTGATTCTGAACGAATTCAAGAGCTTCAGTGGTTTCAAGTTCATTTAGGTTCCACACAACTTTACACGAACAGAATATGCAGAAGAGGAATCCACAGTCAAGATACCATGCTAGGGCATTTCTACAGTGTCTTTTCTACACATAACACAAGCAAACTACAAACTATATCAGCAAACGCAAACAAACTGGGTGTTTTACTAGATGAGCAGAGGCGCAAACGTGAGTTGCCTGCACCGATGCACTGTGTGGGCCACTCATGTTTGCTCACCTGCTATTCCACCCGATCTACCTGCATTTAGCGGAATACTGGACACGCTAAAACTCTTTATTAGTGCAAAGAATGGGCTGGCAGGTTTGGGTCATGTTTTAAAAGTCACTGTGCTAAGTTAGAGTGTTATCCTCTATTGCAATCATTGCTTTATGTGCAATTCCTACAGGTGCAGTGAAGTTTCAAACAACCTGGTGGGACAGGGGCCTCATACACCGACACAGGCTACTGAGGGTAATGGCAGTGGTGTACCGAATTATGCCGGGAAACTGTTGTGAAAGCATAGCTGCACAAGTGCAGTTTTATTCAGCTGGTTTGTGCTGCCACGGATTAAAATGGCAAAAATCATTATTATGGTAACAAAAGAGGATTTACACAAGCACTAGTACTGAATGGACACTGTGAAGAACAGATAACTCAGAAAGGTTCGGCCATATAGCCACGACAGGCACTAATATATCGGACAACGTCGTGGGCATCACAGAGAATAAGTTGTTTTTGAGAAGATTCCAGTGTTCACTAACTATAATAAGCTGTCACAGTGGGACACCCTGCAGCAATCGCAGTAAACGAGCACAGTGTTACTAGACCGCACAAGTCTGCAGATTGGTATAACTTTCCAGCAAGCCACACCATTGCTGCGTTTAGTGGGAACAGGCACACTTGCAGCATCACGCACAATGTCACTTGCCTTGTTCCCTGCAGGCCCATCATGATTGTGTGCCTGTCGAAAAGGTACGCAAAACCTATCTCGAACCCAAGCCCGTGTCACCTTTTGGTCCAGAAAGGTCACGTGGTAACTTGTCTGCAACAGATCAAGAAGAACGACGACTTAGCTAGCGGATAATGGTACAGAGATAGAAAGACAAGGAGGTTAGCCAGTGTAAGTACCGGCTGGCTACCCTGTGCTGGGGAAAGGGAATAAAGGGTACTAGAAGAAACAAGGTCAGCAAGTGCGGTATTGCAGCTGGCTCTAGGCAGATTTTTATTGCATCTTATAAGCACTCTTGCAGTCCCAGATGTTTTCCACACAAGTATCTCATGCCTCCTGGCATCCAGCTTCCCCACACAGTACACATGCGGGTGGAGGGAGTCGGTGTTGTAGCTATGCAGTACGACGAGAGAGTGTCTCGACGTTAGCACCACCTGACAGCATGGACACTTGGGTGCAAGGGGAACTTGCTTTTTCCTCTTCAACTACGAAATGGCATCACGTGCGGACCAGCCCTGTGCTTATAGATGCACTTCGCGAGACTATCCCACAAAAAGCTTCAGAGCATGACACTAGCATGGACGGACATGATCTCTTATATGTGCCTCTGTTCGTGAGACTGCACATGCAAATGACTTGGGCTTCGGTGTCCGGCAAGGGCAAACATTACTCGCTCAGTATTCTTCTGAGCGAGTAAGCTCTTGATCTTCCTCGATTCCTCAGCGTTTCTTATCGATATGCTACATTCATTGTATGTCAGCTCGCTGGTATTCTATGAAGGTGCAATAAATGCTGTTCTGTGTTTTCATTGCATTTTGTGTACTGCATCCTTTGTTACCAAGAGCACTTGAGACCCCACAATCTTCACTGCTTGAATTCGCTGGAGTGGGAGACATACGCACCTCCACTTGCTAGAGCTTTGCAGGCCATTATTTTTTAGGGTGCGACACAATATAGCTAGGACTTCGCAACTCTTGTACTCCTGGTGTCTTTATGTCTAGTGACAAAGTGGTACTCAGCTGCTGACAAGGTCCTGGGTTCAATTCCTAGCCACTACAGATGCATTTTGCTGGGGACAACATTCTCAGTGAAATACAATTTTCATGTACTGAGTTGTAAATGCGCATTAAAAAACACAGGCGGTCTGAATTGTCCTAGTGACATTTCTTTGGGAAATTATCACATTGAATCCATCTTCTGGCAGAGGCTGTACATGAAAAAAATTGATATGGTGCACTTGACAGGCGATTAAATCTAGGTCACATGTATACAAGGCAAGCTCGAGAAAGGCACTGAATAAACCAGCTTTTTTTGACAACATGTATGAAATATACACATAGCTCGATGGAAACCAGTGTAGAACTAAAGCGACAAAAAATAATGAAAATTATTTACTTTGCTCTTTTATGCTACCTAACTCTTGCATAGAGACATTCTTCAATTTTTCGTGAATTAATTCCTGTTGGCTCTTTCTCCTTTAGGGAGAGCTTTTATACTCTAGCTGACATGGCCAAGTACCACTAATCATTTTCTTTCTCCAGACTTGTGCAAGATCTAGCCATCCCTGTGATGTTTCCGGCACATATGTTAGCACTGCTGGTAGCATCATTCATGAAATGCTTCATGCTGTGTAGCAAATTATGAATCATTCTTATGGAGAAAGTCACACAAGCACACTGTAAGTTGGCTCATACATACATCATAAACAAAGATAGTTTCAAAATAAATTTCACAATTGTGTTGCTCATACAGCTGAGTACCAATCTGTTCCTACCTCGCAATCAAGAAACAATGCCAGAATGAGTAGCTTCACGTTACGGCCAACAAAGATGATGCCCATAACCAGACTTGCATATCGAGATGCTAATGTTTATTCACTGTTTCCACATTTTCCCTGAAGTCACCGCAAACCTCCTCACTCTGTGTGTGGGCATGCATGTTCATTAATTAATTCATTCATTCATTCGTTTGTTCATTCATTCATTTACTTATTGATTAGATTTACAGATTACCATTGCCTTAAACGAGGCTGAAAAATGTCAGTAACAGTTATCTCTAACAAGAACAGTGTCAGTAACAGATGATCAGATTATCAATCGCACTAGTAACCCATTAGAGACCGGTAAATTATAAAAAGCAATGCCAATTTTGTTTTCAAAGATGGTTAGATGGCCCCAAGGAACTCAAGACGATGCAAGTGGTGGAAAGTGAATCTTGTTTTGGACTGCCTAGCGGCAGCCTGTTCAAGAATGCGAGCGTGCAAGACAAGTCCGGTAGGTGCCTAGCACTGCGGAGAACTGCCACCCATAGCTGCATAGTGCAGTCCACTGATCATCACCTGCTACAGTGCGTTGTGGGTAAGCCCGAAAAACAATCCTTGCTGCCCAAGATGGGGATACGTAATAAAAAAAAGCAATACTTACGTCGTCACCATTCTGAAGAGAAACATTGCCTCAGCTGTTGTTTTGTTTGATTTGCCAGTGTGCAGCCGACAGTACCACTTTCAAGATGCCCCCCCCCCCCACACACACACACTTTGTGCTCCTCTTCCCTCCCTTTCTCATTCTCTCTCTACCTTAAATATGCCTATGCTCAGCGAGCGTCTTATGTTTTTGCTTTCGCATGTTCCCTTCCCTGTAAATGCATACATTGCAAACACTTGATTAAATCAAATGGCTCAAAGGCGCTGCTGTCTCGCTAATCTCCTCATATGAAAACTTAGTTGCTCACGATTCGAACAGAGCTAAGTGGTGTTAACCCATTCTTTCTACACATATTTGCTGTACCCGTAATGTCGCATATACCTGAGTACATGATTTCTGCAAGTACGCTGCACTAAATGCTGTGTGTTATAAATTCGACAAAAAAAAAAAAAAAAGATTCCAATCTTTGTTAATTGTCATGTCTCTAAATACCAATCTCTGTGCTGGCCGGATCAGTATAGTTCGTCCTTTTGGAGGCTGTTCTTTTTTTCTTAGTGCTGCTTGGAATGCGCAATAGTTTAGTAGTTAAGGCATAAAGCTGGGCTAGTTGGTTCGAGCAGTTTCACTTATTTCCACCACTGGAAAAAACAGAAGCACACCGCATGAAAAGACAGGCGTGTTGATGTTCAGTGCCCATCCCGGTCTTTCTCGTGTTATGTGCTTCAATATTTTTAGTGCTGTAAGCATGTCAAACAGTGGAATAGCTTGTTCAGCAGCTCACTGCTGGTGTACTGCAGGCACAGTTGCCTAGTGATAAACATTGGTGCAATGTCATAGCTTTGCATTTTTTTTAATGGCACATGTGCTTGCAGCACTATGTCATGCTTGTGGTATAAAGCTGTGCACTTACCGGTAGGCCATGTTCGCTTTCTCTCCATTCGTAGACACCCAAGTCAGGATCGTCATCAATCATGGCAGGCCACCTAGTAATAACGACAAAAAGGAAGTCAGTCGCCAAGTTCTATAGGTTTCCAAGAAGAGATTGAGCCGAATGAATCTGAATCGAAATGAGTAAAGTTTATGAGGGCAGGAGGCAGCATACACGTGCGAAGGGCAGCAGAAAATCTGCAACGGACTTAGTAGGCAGTTACAGCGTGCAAGGTTTCCTCACACAATTTAACACATTGAGCACGTAAGAAAACCATGAATAAGCAGACAGACAGTGATGGAGCACTATTTTTTTTCGCCGTGGTGTTTCATCTGCTCTCATTATGTCCATTTGTGATGATCACTAACTACTCCAAGGTCATGTCACTTTGGAAGGCTTCCTTGCCTCACCTACAGCAATCTGCAGCTTGTATGTAAAACTGCGAGTCTGTAATTTCTTCTGTTTTTCGTTTATCTCTTCTGACATCACTCCCTGTACCTGATGTCATGCACCAGCAACGCCTTTGGCCGGGTCTGTCGTTACCTCACTGGCTTCCTCTCCATACAGTACGGTGAGTGACATGGGACTCACAAGGTACGCACATTTGGCCAGCATAGTGGCAGAAAAAAAAGTAGAAGGCACATTGGTGCTAAATGTTTATACAAAACCTTTTTGTATGACTGATAAGTCCCGCTCTGCTAGTCTTTTTTTTTTCCCCTTTTAATTATACTTAGGACTTCTATTCAGACAGCTAAAAGCAATTATTGATCTTCTGTGGCTCTGGGCTTGGAGAAGCACTGTAAGCACTTTGTGTGCGTTTCGCTATTTTGTTATGCGCTATGTGGACAAATGAATGGTCAATTGGACAACTCGAATACGAAGACTAGAAATGTGAGAGACTCCTTAATAAATTTCATCTAAGGGTGTAATTGGTTTCAGTTGTAACTTGAGTAGGTAGCTCAATGTAAAAGTCGTTCTATTGTCCTCGGCTGCTCGCAAACAGCAGCCTCTTATTTTGAGTTGTTATACTTGGATCATAACATGCACAATTTATTCTTTAGTGCAACTCCCATAGTTCAGCGTCAGCTCAGCCTGTTAAACATAGCTTCTGCCTTGATTATAGCAAACTTGGATCTTGATACAATGCCGAACAGCTCACCCAAAGAAAAGGAAAAGGTAATGTGCCCAAATGCAGCCATATCTCCGATATTTATCAACAGTGGTCGAACAAGGGGTGTCGCTGGAGCCAACGTTTTAACAAGGGGCGTCGTCTTTGTCAAACTGTGATGAAGACATGTCCACTTGCCAAAACACTGACTCTAGTTACATCTGTTGTTCAATCACTGTTATAGTTACTTCAGATGTCTATCTTCCTGCCAACATCTTTTTTCTTTGGCTATAGCTACTTATCTTCAGTGAGGCATATAAGTTCTAATCATGTGCTTGAACTTTGTAAAAAACTGCATTTTTTAACCAGGGCAAGGATAAGGCAACTTCCCCTGCATATTAAAAAGTTGCCTAAGGATATAGTGCATTTGTCTTTAAGGACACTACCAAGATGACTGAGGAACTCTACTGAAGCCTTCCTTATTGGATAACAATCTTACCATGGATATGTGTTCACTTTGGCCCAGACTAGTGAGCCAACGAAGTACTTTGTTTCCAGCAAGTCATCATCGGGCAGATCATCTTCCTCAGCTTCGCAGGTGTTGTGTTTCGGATCTGCCAAAAAGTCCAGCAAGATCCAAAGTAATGTAAAAAAAATGTGTGATGAAGTCATGTAAAGCCTACATGTTTACGGTACACTTTTGCAGACTGAATTCAGGTTCGCATACTGATACTGTCATACAGATCATTTTTGTTCAGAGTAGCTAGCCCTGGTAGTGATTACAGATTGTAAGGAGCTTAATTGAGTGTCTGAATTATTTCCTTACTCCACTTGTCCACTCGGATACATTCTGCTCCACTACTACTTGCACACAGTTTTACAAATTTTGCGACAAACGCAAAATCTGTAATGAAGGCTTTTTTTTTTTAATGCAAACAAAATACTTCACAGGCTGCTCGTTTCTCTCTGTCTCTTCTCCTTGTCCCTCTCTTCATCTACTGAAGTGTCATACAGAGGCCAATTGCGGTTAGCTCTCACTAAATGCACTGTTTCAGTCAGCATCCTGTGCTATTTGTTTTCAAGGACAGAAACCTCGTGCATACCGCTGTTCATGGAGCAAAACCACTTCTCGGGAAGCTCACTGGGATCGATGACATTGGCAAGGTACCGCCATTTGTTGCACTCCAGGTTATCGCATTGCACCCATGTTCCCTCAACAGTGTTGATCCTAGTTTCAAGTAGCTCTTGCATCTCTTGGCTGGAGTCAGGGTCAAGGCATTCGCTTGTGTCTTGGGTCCCTTCCTGTGTTTGAGACACTGTGTGGAAACAAAAGATGGATTCATACATGAGGTATTCTAACATGGCACTACATTTGGAACAGCCAAATGGTGGTAATTTGTGTTAGTACTAAATTGTGGCCCATCATCAGGTAAGTTTGATTATACATGCTGCTCTGCTAAAGAATGCTCGATCATCAGGTGTTATTCTAGTTTCACACTCAGAACCACAGATGGTGTGTGAGATGTGAAAGTCCATCGGCAGGCTGTGACGCGACTATAGAAGTGGTACATAGCAGTGGTACTTTGCAGCCTTGGATCCTGATTAGCAAACACATGCACCTTTCAACAGCAAATAACAGAGGCTTAGCCTTGTTCTCACTGGAAAGGTGGGAGAAATGAATAGACTAGGCAAGATAGAGTGCTGGTTTATTGTTTGATCCTGCAGAATATATATGCCGTAATCAGAGAAGAAGAATGACTTTGGAAAGGACACCTAGCTTTGATGCAGCTTACAATATATGTGACACAGGTCTAAATAGATGACAAGTCTTTCTCCTCCCCCCCCCCCCCCTTTTTTTTTTTGACATTGACACAGGAGCTGCACTGAACCACACATCACCCAGGCCAAAAATTTCTCTTGCCTTTATTATTGTATATTCAGCGTACTCGCTAGATTGCCACTAGACTATGCTGTCTTGTCTGGACTATTTCTCCCAACTTAATGCTGGAAAGCACTTGTCCAAACAACTTGCCCGATGGTGAAATACATATATATCTCAATGCATATGTGAGGAGGCAAAGATTATTGTGCATAACTAATTGTGACTTGATCCTCATTTACATTCTGTACACCTGTAGCAATATTGTACTAGTACAGTATTGCTACGGTAGCAGCTGTGGCAATGTCAGTATGAAGAGGAACATTTGTCCAATTGGAATGCAAATCCATAACTATAGGACCGTGACTCCTATTAGTGTGTCTATGAAAATAAGAAGGGTCATATGTAATCTGGTGAAAATTTGCAGCACTGAAAACAATTGCATGTAGGATGACTGCAGTACAATTTATAACTAAAGCATGCTTGTCACATACTGATAGTAATTATTTGGCAGTATTTTTTTCGCTCTGAAATTACGATTATGTACATGTAAAACCCCATGGTCAGACGACTCGGTGAGACAGAACATATAATAAACCATGAATTTTATATGGTTGAAGGTAGATATATAGTTTCATTCGTTTATACATCTGTTACATTGTTCGTGTGGTTCCTGCAGAAGCTGATTGAGTATTTGAAGACCGAGAGATTCACGCATATAACTGTGGATATTCCAGATGTATTATGCCCATTCACGGTCGCTAATTTCTATAAATATGTATTGAAGAAACTATGCGTGCGGATAATGTGTGTAATTTTACCACCATTGTAGACAAGCCTCTTAGGCGTCAGCGACCCTTTGGCGGATTGGCAGCGATTCCGTTTCTTCACCGGGGCTCCAGGCACTGGTGGGAGAATCCCGCGCGTCGAACCTCTGTGCGGCGTCGTTTGTCCGGTGTCGCCGTCTCCTCTGAGAAGGTTGAAGAGACAGAACATAAGAAAATAGTTGCAAAGTTTCGGCTATGACTCCAAAAGGAAGTACCGAGACTGTACCTCATATCGGGCCCCTGCATTCGCACGTTCGGTTCGTCCTTTTTAAATGAACGCGCTACACTTGCGGAAAAAGGTGTAGGTACAAATAAACTGCGCTCGTCGAGGGCTTGTCTTTAAGCTCGCAAAAAAAGCGATGTGATCTCCTTTCTCAGAAATAGCTCGCAGCAAATATCCCGCCGATGCTGCGACGCGACGACTAGATATGGCGATCTGGCGGTTTCTGGCTGTCGCTGATTATCGTCTGCTGTACGAAAATTTTGAAAAGCGCGATACTCGCGAGAACCTGATTTGTCGTTTTAATTCGCGTTGCACCGACTAAAAAATGTTTACTGGTGGTGTTTTTTCGCTCAATTCCTCGCGTTCATAAAGCTCGTCTGCACGTTTGAATTAACGTAACGTCTGGAAGAAGAAAGAAGTTCGCATCGTCTGCTGCAGTTGTCGAGCGACGTGCTCGTGCGCAGTACTCGGTAAATCAAACAAAAGAATAATAAACTGCGCAAAATGAAATGAATTCTGGAATCAAAAGGGCGATCGAGCGTTGTAATAGGTCATCAAGAAAACTACACAATCAGCTGATTTGTCGAAATCTAACGTATATGCGCTTTTGTTATGCTTTTTGCGCTCGCTCGTAAATCGCGCCCTTTATCGTGACGCAAAAGCGGAAGTTGACTGGCGTTGACAGTTAAGTTAAAACATTTGTTTTCAGAGCAAACCGAAGGCTCGTGTATTTACTATACGAGTCTACGCTGTGCAAAACACTCTTCGAGTAGTCAATTAGTTGATGTTTCTCAATTAGGTCGACGACAGGCGGCGCGACCGGCAGCCAATCTCGCGCTCGCGACGGTAAGATCGGCGAGCGCGCTGCCATTTGCAGTTATGCAGGAGCTGGCGAGCTTGTTACTAGGCGTTCACTTCGGGGACCTTACGAAGCGTTATTTGGCTCGGTGCTGACTAGTTTCAGCTACGGCGAAGCCCTTCTCAGGTAAAACTGATCGCCTACGGTCATCTTTGAGCTGCTGCGCTCGGCGAAAGCATGCCGCGCCCGCCCAGCGCGGTTCGCCAGGCTGTAGCGCCGTAGGCGCCTTGGAGCAAGATGGCGTCCGTGTGTACCCTCGCTCCTAGCGCGCGTAGCGTGTAAACAACACCACGTGGGACTGCTGGGCGCGACGGCTGCTCAACGTTGCGGCAACGTAATTTGATTTTTGTCTTCCCCTCCCTCCTCAACAGGCGCATATCACGTAGTGCCCAACTCAAATCGGCAGAAAGCATGGAGACGGCCGTGGCCGTACCGGGAATTCACGTGGACATGTCGTCCAAGAGGGGATCGACGGCCGTGTTCCAGCGGACGATCTGTCGTTCGGCGAGCGTCGATCATCGGCCCAAGACCCTGAAGCCCGCCAACGGGGCCGCGGCCGATTCAGGCGGGCTCAGAAAGCCCGCGGCTGCCCGCGAAGAGCCCGCAAGCAACCAGAACAAGCCACCCGCGCCGTCGGGCAAAGGCACGTTCGGAAAGCGCCGTCAGTCCTTCGGCTCCTTGTCCGATCACAAGCACCTGTTCAAGAGGCGACGGCGCGACCTGTTCACGCCGCCGACCAAGTTCCTGCTGGGCGGCAACATCAACGACCCGCTGAACCTGGCCAGCTTCGAGAACGACGAAGTGAACAAGCGTGCGAATGCCGTGACACCCAAGTCGTCTCCGGTACCAACCCCGCGACACAGGACTCAAGTGGAGGTCCTCATCCCGCCCAACATCAACGACCCACTGAACCTCAACACGGGAGAAGACATCGAGTTCAAGCTCATCTCCCCCGGGTCGCGCAGACGAAAGCGCCGGTACAAGCGGAAGTCCAGGAGTGAGGACGACCCCGGTACCGCTGCCGCTGACGGCAGTAGTGCGACTCCTGCCGCTACTGCTGCCTCTGATGATCCTGCTCCTGCTGCTGCTGCTGCTGCAGACGCCTCGGCCATCGCGTCGTCTTCGGCGGGCGACCTCCTAGATGGTTCCGCCACCGACGCAGCGGCGCCAGCCGTAACGTCGACGACGCCCTCTCCGGCCGTCAGCGTGGCGACGCCGACGTCCTCCCGGAAGACGTCTGGGAGCGCTACGGCGGGCTCGCACGCTTCGTCCGCTGCCGCTTCCGCTTCATCCTCGTCCTCGGCTGCTCTCTGCCCCGTCGACAAGATCGTCTCCCCCGTCGTGCCTCAGGGTTCGCCCGTCAAGTTCTCGCGGCGCAAGTCGTCGGCCGAGTCGCGACGTTCGACCGGCAGCGGCTCGGCCGCCGCTTCGTCCCGCCCGCCGGCCAACGCGAAGCAGGTTCACTTCAGGCCGAAGGACGCACACTTCCAGTACGGCAACTACAACAGGTACTACGGCTACAGGAACGGCGGCGGCCAGGAGGACCCGCGGCTCAAGGCGATGAAGAAGGAGTGGTTCCGCGGCCTGGACGTGCTCGACATTGGCTGCAACGTGGGCCACCTGACGTTGTCGCTGGCGCGCGACTACGCGCCGCGCAAGGTGATCGGACTGGACATCGACGGGGGCCTGATCCGCGCGGCGCGCCGCAACGTGCGACACTACCTGACGGCAGCGCTGGCCGGGGAGATGCGGTTCCCGGTGTCCATGGCCATCTGTCACGGTCCCATCGCGGCGGCGGCTTTGCCCGGCCGGCAGGCCGAGTCCGTGGCCTTCCCCAACAACGTATTCTTCGTCGAGGTGAGCGCCGACTTCTTGCTTTGGACACACGCGACTAGTGGAATACGAGGTTAACTGCGAACTGACCCAGCGTCATGTTCGTGCCAACTGCCACTAGCCAAGTTCTTGCTTGAAAGGGCTTCAGTGTCAGCATAGTCTCTGCGCAATGATTGGCACCACCCACTGCCCTCACTGCAAATGTGATGGTGTGCCATGAGCTTGGTAGGGTGGGTTGGAGCTGCCGCATAAATACTGTCTTAACGGTAGCTGCCTGAAGCAAGCCGGCTTAAGCTAGATCCTCGTGACATTTGGACAGTACATCTTTGGTACTCAGTTCCTCTTTTGTATTTCTCCAGGAACACAGGAACAAGATTAAGATTGCACAACTTCAATGCAACAGAACAACAAATTTTGATAAATTTTTCTAAATAATAACAACCCAAACAGACAAAAGTAGTTTACAATCAGTGGCATTGCACTAATGTGCTGGCATTGCAGTTGGGGTGCGTAACTCAAAAGGGGAACTTTGGCTCCTATTTTTTTTAGACTAAAGCATAAACCCCACGCGAGTGATTTTGTGCACGACAGTGATGAGTGACTGCTTCAAGCGAGCATAGCCGGGCGACCAGATCGCTTGTCCTTGTCGCTCTGTCGCTCGGTTCTGGAAATCTGAAATTAGTCACTGGGGGGGGGGGGGGGGGTCGCCTGGAATTGCTACGAGCGACTAGCCAATAGCATGAAGGAGGAACTGGTTGTACACCAGTGACATACTACCGGTTGTCGCACAGAAAGAGCAAACGACTGAATTTTAATATATGCAACAAATTAAAAATAACTTACTACAAGACCTTCAGAAATATTTATGATGCTCTGTACAGCAAAACAAATAAACATAAATTATTAGAGCATGTGTCACATAAGTTTTGGTATGTATTTGCTGCCCTCATACCAGCAACTCTGAAGAGGCGTTGCTCACGAGTGGGGGGGGGGGGGGGACGCGACAGCCATCTCCATTGTGTTGCTTGTCGCTGTCGCGTGCAAGATTGCTTACATGATGGTTATATTTGATAACCAATCTTCTGCCGAGTAAGGGAAAATGGAACCTTTAAAATATATATGTATACTCTAAAATAACTTGGTCTTGCCAACTTGTTTCCCCTTAAAGGATTGGTAGATTCACCATCTATGGTGAGAGCATTACCGTTATAATTTTTTAAGGATGATGGCCATATCACGCATGGTAACTAAGCCACTTTTTTGCAAGAAAGCAAGACATGAGCAAGAAGGTCAAAAGAGCACCAGCTAGCCCAAGATTGTGTCGAACAAGGGTGACAAAAAATTGCCTGCAAAAAAAAAAAATTATCTATTCTCCGCACTCTCTTATCAGCACTTTCCAAAAAGGGGTTTTAGTATCTCCAGTCATTGCTGTGCAAGTTTGGACAGGCTATATCATTTTAGTTTTGACTTGTACAACAAACAATAGCTGCCTCACTTGATCAGGTGGGTTATATATAGCATGTACAAATAACTAGCTTGCTATAAGGAACAAACCAACTAGCTTGCCAACATATTCACATGGGTGCACCGGAGAAAAATATGTTTATCTTATCTCGGGGGGGGGTCTGAAGGGGGGGGGCAGGAGTCTGGAAAGTTCTGTTCCGTGAACTGTTCTAGGCTATGATGCACGCTTTTAAGAATGTTGGTATATACGGTGGCCATGATGGGGGGGGATACCTCTGTGCCGAAGCCAGAGGTATCCAGTTTGGTATCGGTATCTACCAAACAGCTTCAATGGGCGCTCTTATTGCTTTTCTGCCAGGCCATTGCCAAAGATGAAAAGAAAAATGTCTCTGCAGTTTGGTTCATTGGTTGCATTCTTCAGTGTCCTCTTTGTTGACATTTTGTCCATTGTTTTGTATGGCACAAGGCTCACCTTCAAAACACAGAAGACGAATCACTGCAAGCTGTTCCTCTCTGGCGGAGATGACTAACTGAAGTCATTGTTTTTCGCGTCACAAACTGACATGACGTGTCCAACACTGGTGGCCAATGTAATTATATTGGACAGGATGCTGCCTGCCTTTCCAAACTCTCTAACCTTCTTATCTTGCCTTGGCCTGGGTGATACCTTTCTCTAGTATTTTATGTTGCACGTACACAGAAGCAGAGTCCCCTTCGAGGCATCTCTTCTATATATTGTATTAAGGTGAACTTCAAAGATATTGTTCTAAGTTAAGCCAACACCTAAAGCACTGCAAACTTTCTCTCAATTCTGTTCAGCTGTTCTTGTTTGATGCTGCACACGCACGCGCGCACACACACACACACACACACACACACACACACACACACAAAAAAAAGGCCACAAAAATATGACAGAGTACTTGGGGACATTTCTTTGCTATCCATAGTGCATGAAGCAAAAGCATATTTTGGTAGTTGTTGAATTGCCTGAAGTGTACAGGCAATACTTTTGTTTACGTAGACGACAAGAGTATGCCTGGTATCATGGATTCGCATGAAAGGACACGTTGGCTTATTGCCAGGGACACACCTTGTTGTGGGACTTCTTATCTGGCTCACAGTTGGCACCAGGAACCCAGCGCCAACACTAAACGCTCACTCTATTGTGCTGCAGGTTCTTGTATTATATCTATTTCTCGCTAAGTGCTTGTGGGCTTCTTCTAGCGGCTCAGTGGCATCTCCTGGGCATTGGCCTCGCTTTTTAAGTTGTGGTGGTGGGATATAATCACTCCTCCAACTAGTTCAATTCAGCGAAAGAGCTCTGGGTTAGTGTGGCCTCAGATGTGTTCAGTGATGGGTATTATTTTGGTTCTTTTGTTGCAGTCAAGGGATGTCTTTTGTCAGTGGTAAATATCTTGAACCCCAGGTGGGTCAAAATTAATCCAGAGCCCTCCACTATGGCGTGCCTTACAATCAGAACTGGTTTTGGCACTTATAACCCCAGAAAGAAGAAGAAAGAACAAACTCTCTTATATGCCATGTTTATGAAAACAAACTATTAGTACTTGTTTGTACAAAGGAGTCCACTGTTCAGGGGAACATTTAACGAGTAATAAAGCCGCTATAGCTGAAGCATTTCTTCACTTTCATTGGAAGGAAAGGGCTAATGCAATGAATGAGACGTACATTTAAGCATAAAAATTAGTCTTGGGCCTTTATGACCTGCTTCAGTGATATTTGATAGCAGAATGCTAACTGCATGTTCCCAGCAGTGGATCATATTGTGCTTGCTGTGCAAACGTTTGATTTTGTCTCTAAAGCAGCAATGGCAACAATTTGCCTGTACTGTAGCAAAAGTGGTCAGGGCAGGAAATCGGTCCTGAAATTTTCACCACAAGGAGCTGTTCATTTCGGCAGCCAGCAAGGCAAATACCCAATGAAATAAGGCATGGGCTATTCTGCAGGCTTAGCTGAGCTTGCCAAATTAGGAGCTTCAAAAAAAAAAAAAAAAAAAAGCTATCTGTTACACTATTTTTCAACCCGTGAAGCACAAGTAGCCATAGATTTTGTGTTTGTATTTGAAAGCATTGCAGTGGATGGACACCTCCCTCTAATAGTTTAGGTTGCATGCACGGAGAAGCAGTGTTCTAGGTTTTTCATGTTTGTCTAGCATTATTTTGCTGGCACGTTCAATTTCTGACACTCCATTGTTAATAAAGCAATGTACATACAGGCTTGGTACATACTTCTGCTTTCTCTCTTTTACCTGTTGTTGCAATCATTACCATTTCGAAACAAGAAAAAACGAAAAACCACTGATATTATTTTCTTCGACATCTTCAAGGCATGAAAGAGCAGTGTTGTTTGTGTGTATGCATGCGTGCAAGGAACAAAAGTGCAGTATTTTATTCTTACCGAAGTTCCTGCTGTAAAGATTAGACTACCCAACAGCTGCACCTGTCACTTGAACATCTGTTCTTCAGAGAGCAGCCACGAATGATGCAAAACAATTTTTTTTCTACTATTGCTTTTTTTTTTTTGGCATAGCTGTAGCATTGGAGGGGCTTGGCATGAGATATGCCTCTGCAAAGATGCTTCAGTGACCGCAACTGTTTTTGTCCTGTGCTTGCCTGGCCTGGCCAGCTTTATATTCACTGGCGGCTCTTTTTTGTACGCAGTACGGGCCACTGTAGTGCGAGTGAAATTGTGTTCTTACGTATCCCACTTAGACAGCGCCATTCGACCGAGACTTGTTCTGTGTATGTGCAGGGCAACTACATACTGGACAGCGATGCCCAGCTGGAAGCGCAGCAGGAGGAGTTTGACATGATTCTCTGCCTGAGCCTGACCAAGTGGGTGCACCTGAACTGGGGCGACGACGGCGTGCGGTTCCTGTTCAAGCGCATGTACCGCCAGCTGCGGCCTGGTGGGCGCATGCTCCTCGAGGCACAGCCCTTTAACTCCTATGCCAAGAAGAAGAAGCTCACGGTTGGTACTAGTGCAGCAACATCAAACCGGTTTTGCGGAAAAAACGGTTATTCGAATTTGAAAGCCGGATAACCAGAGTGATCAGTTATTCGGTTAATAGTATCCGGATACTCAGATAGCCGGATATTTGTTCTTCTGTACTTGTGCCGAAATTACCTCTCTTTCTCTCTTGTATTTTTATATCTGTGGTTATTTTTGCAACCGGCTCGTGCAAACTCGATATCTGCTCTAGTTAACCTCCTTACCTTTTCTTTTTTTAAACACCAAATATTCGTGCGTGAAATTTTGAATATCTGGCTAACTGGTTATTTAAACTGGATATCCTGAAGGATCCGTTTCTTGAAATCCAAATAACCAGTTTTCGAGACTGGATTCACTTCCCTCTGGTTAAACCGGATAGCTGGTTTGACGGATATTTGGCAGCACTAGTTGCTGACCCTCTTTCCCGATTTTCCGCTCTTTTCCCCGACACGAACTTTGCACAAATTCCACTGCGACTACTCCGCCTGGCCTTGAACTGTCCTTTCCTGCTCTCGGATTTGTATGCATTTTCAGTCTGCATCTTCACAGTGGAATGCGTTTGCGAATCTTATTCTTATTGCCTTTTGTCTCTCTGCTCCTCTTTTTATATATTTTTTGCTATTGTGTTCATTCAGGCCATTCAGGCTTACTGCTCAGTCACGGCTATGGTGTTGGGCTGCTAAGCACGAGGTCGCAGGATCGAATCCGGTCACGGCGGACACATTTCGATGGGGGCGAATTGCGAACACACCTGTGTACTTATATTTAGGTGCATGTTAAAGAACCCCAGGTGTTCCAAATTATTCTGGAGATCCCCACTACAGTGTGTCTCATAATCAGATCATGGGTTTGGCACGTAAAATCCCATAATTTAATTACTGCTCAGTCACAGGATATATCTACTCTCCTTGCTTTCAGTTATTTATCATTGATGATATTAATGCTTTTGGGTTCACTCCTTTAAATACATTTACAAAAGCCATGAGATGAAACGTAGCAAGGCAGAGACAAGACGTGCTTCAGTTCATGTTTGGCATGGGTTTGGCACGTAAAATCCCATAATTTAATTACTGCTCAGTCACAGGACATATCTACTCTCCTTGCTTTCAGTTATTTATCATTGATGATATTAATGCTTTTGGGTTCACTCCTTTAAATACATTTACAAAAGCCATGAGATGAAACGTAGCAAGGCAGAGACAAGACGTGCTTCAGTTCATGTTTGGTAAAGAAGATCTCATGAGAAAGACCTAAGTGGGCTGGTTTTCTCCTGAAGGGGCCTCCGCATGCAAGCATGATGTTTAGCACAGTGGTGCGAAACGTAGCAAGGCAGAGACAAGACGTGCTTCAGTTCATGTTTGGTAAAGAAGATCTCATGAGAAAGACCTAAGTGGGCTGGTTTTCTCCTGAAGGGGCCTCCGCATGCAAGCATGATGTTTAGCACAGTGGTGCTATAGATGAATCTGGCTGCGACGTGGAATATGCACCACTAGAAGACACAGCAGCTACACATGCTCAGTATCACCTGTGCAAGTGATTACAAGGGCCTGAATTTTGTCTTCCATCCCCGTGAAGGCAATCCCCAATAAGCACAAATGATTGAAGCAGGAGAAATACTTAAGCCAGCTCAATTATGTGTTGATGCAGTGACCGTCAACGGCAGAGACAAATTTGATGACCCTTGAGATTGAAAAACGGACTGCAGTTTCGGATGCTGTACTTCTGTGACGTTTACACCTACTTGGAACACGACAGCTGAATGGGTTTGTTGCATTTGCGTAGGAGCTGGTTATGCTACAAAAAATATTTATTTATTTATTTATAATACTCTCAAGGTGATTAGGGCGTTACAGGGAGGAGTGGGAGTAAATCATGTTCAAAATGGCACTGAGACGATTTCATTCAGATGACGTCTTCGGCACAAATGAATGAAAGTGCACGTTAATCTGGCAAAATGACACTTGAACCTTTAAGTGATGGTGGACATGAGATGAAACGTAGCAAGGCAGAGACAAGACGCGCTTCAGCTCAGGGTTGGTAAAGAAGATCTCATGAGAAAGACCTAAGTGGGCTGATTTTCGCCTGTTGGAAAGGATAGGGAGGTCAAGAGAAGGATTTATTGCAGTAATATGACGGTACGAGAATAGTTGGCGACAATGAACCAAGCTGAATGGTTCTGGATAGCTTCAAGTGTGTTCAAGTGTGGATACAAGTGTAGGACAGTGAGGGTCCCAGATTGAAGTAGTGTACTCTAATTTTAATCTGACCAGCTTTTTATAAAGAAGCAGTTATAAGGAAATGAGTGCTAAAGAAAAATTTTGGTGCACAAAAAAAAGAGGAGAGAGAGAATGCAGTTGGCATTGTTAATTGCATAGGTAATATGCATATTAAGATAGTCCCATAATTGAATCGTGATGGTAGTCTTGCCTTTTGTATCGGGTCGCTGTGGCCTGTCCAAAGTGTTCAAACCGTTGTGCCCCCCAAAAATAAAAAAAAGTTAACACATTCATCAGCGCAGCTTGTTTTGTTTGCAAGCAATGGTTGTTGACAAACCTAATTCTGTTCAGGCATTTTATTTGATTGTGAAGCACACTTGTGGAACACAACATGCAGTAGACAGGACAGACGCTGACTTGTTTGAGGCAGTACCTCTCTTGGGTGGTGCAGACAGATGGGGACAGTATAAGGACCAAGGCAGTAATGTGGGCTAGCTGGTCTGTCATAACTGGGTTCCTAAGTAGCACTGAAAAATATACCAAGGACACACATATGAAAGACATCATGTGCACACCTGCACAGGATGCTAGACTAGTGCCATATGTCGTCTTTCTTATGTCTGTTCTTGTATTTTTAGTGCTGCTTGGGATACCAGCAAAAGGGGCGTACTTTGCATGAGCTTGCAGTTGTTCGATGATACGAATAAGCACTGCTGCTTTTGTTGCATTAGCCAGTATCCCACAGACTGAGGAGAGAAGGCTCATCCGTGCCTCGGCAGTGTACACAATGTGGCCATGTGCACACTGCATGGAAAAGGGTAGGAAGGGTGTTAACAGGCAAGTTGTGTGCCGAGAGGAAAATGTGGACAAGTATTTATCAGCACAAGACTCTGATAAGCGTTGCAGTAATGAGCACAGTCAGCACAAACACGCCGAGACACTGCTTGGATAGTGCAGGCGCTTAGCATCGACTAAATTGCACGGACTTGCACAGATAGGTGGTGTTTAGCGTATGGTAATCACTTTGTCTCCAAGTGTTAACGCGTGTGCAGTTCTTCTGGTGCATCCCTTGAAGGCTTGTGGATCTTTTGGAGTAGTGTGTTCTCAAAGCTGAGGGCCCTTGATATGCCTAGACCATATAGTTCATAACAAAATTACTGAAGGCAAGTCTGGTGCTTACAGGGGCTGAGGAGAGACTGCAACTGGGCCTCGATTTAAAGCGCAGCTCTTAGGTTCCTGCGGCAAGCGTCGGCATTGTCCCTCTTAACCGAGCGAACGAGCGCAGCGAAGGGTGAAAGCGAACGTGGAGCGCAGTGGGAGATGAAAGACGGCGATAGCGAAGATGACGCGAGGAGGAGGGTATGGCGAAAGCATGAGAAGTGTAGTGCCGCACAAGACGGGCTTTGCGACGATGATGGCTACTAGATGGCGCCAGAGTAGTGCGCAGCGTCTGTATGCAAGGGTCGGTAGGCCCACGAGCCTCCGAAATGCTGAGCGAACTGGCTGGCAAAGTTACGCTTATCTAGGATGCCAGCCCACTCTGGGAATGGCGGGAACGAAATGGCCCACCGTGCTGCCAGAGAATTAACCAGGCGGTGGAGGCATGTTCGCTACCGCTACCAGTTGGAACGACACCCAGTCACAGCTACAATGACATTGTCACCGCGTACAGGGAGGACCGGCGGATATATCCACCTCCGGATTCTTCCCTTAGTAGATTGCGAGCCACGGATCTCCGCAGGGCGCAAACAGATACTGTTATGTCCCCTAAAATTCTATCTTATCTATCCAAAGGCAACTATAATTCAAAATGTAAATATTGCGACACAGATCCAGCCAATCAGCATCATATTCTATGGGGTTGCAGGAATAATCCTCCCGAAAAAAATCTCCTGTGGCAAGCTCCCTCACAGGAGGCGTGGGACTCCGTACTAAAATCTACTAACCCTCAAACCCAAGCGGGGCTGGCGGACTGGGTGGCGAAGGTCGCAGCCAGCTGGACGCCACTCTAGCCCCCTCTGCCTGATATCGGCTCCCCCCTCCCCTTGTCTTCAATAAAGTTCATTTCCTCCTCCATGGAAACAAAGCGCTGCATGAGTGGAGGTCCGTCTGTGGCGGCTGCTGTGAGTGGCGCCGACACGTCACTCCCATGCTGCCTCTTGCGATCTTCCGATTAGTGAGGCAGTCGCGCCACAAAGCGCTCCGTTTGCTACGTGCCGCACGAGACAGATTGTCCGCGCCAGCCAATATATTCCTTTTCGCGCTGCATCAGTAGTCAGAGCGACGCCCCGCCCGCGTTATCAGTGGTATCAGCCACCTGTGAATGGTGGATGATAAGCATGGCATAGAATCTTGCAAAAGGCATTGCTACAACATCGCTGTCCTGATGGGCAGTTAGTAGATGGATATGTTAGACTGGTGTGATTGTGGCTTTAAATGTTCCTGTGGCATTATGCTATATCTTTGTAAATTTCTATACAGTTGTACCTTTCTAAAAACAACAACACGTCTTTGCACACGTGTATAATAATTCAGTTGTTGAACTTATAATGCAATGTTCAAAATGACTAGTTTGCAAAGTCACTGGGCCATTTACTATACTGTACCATAGTTTGTACTACTACTCTATCGCTCCCATGTTGGCGGAGCAGTCATACGTACCTGCAGCTCCTGTAGGTATTAGTGCCACAGTGCCATCAAATAAGTTTCGTGGGAAACTCTATGGCTCTAGCCGGCTAGTTGTTCTGCTTGTGCCGGAACACCTAAGGTTTTTGAATCTTGACATCTTGCTCACATCATTACGTTGAGTTCATCAAATGCATGAAGCTGTGTGAACACTTCCACTTTTCCTCTTTCCGGTAACTTGGCCCTTATTGCACTTTGACAGTCATGTTGTTCAGCTTTGTCCAGGTAAACAGTACTTCATTGGTTGGGTCTTCCTCTCTCTCCCCACTATGCCAATATCTGCTTTGTTGCCTTTCCATGGAAGGCTTGTACTGATTCGAAGCTTTCCTTGCAGGAGACTACATACAAGAACTTCCATGCAATTGCCCTTCGGCCGGAAAAGTTCAACGAGTACCTGCTTTCACCAGAAGTCGGCTTTGCAAAGTGTGAACTTGTCGCCACGCCTTCCCATGCTTCTAAAGGTTGGTGCTTTCAATGTTTGCTCTTCTTTTTTTTTTTTTTAATGCTTAGCTATACAGGTAAATCTGCTTATAACGAACCTCCATATAACAAATTCCTGGATATAACGAATTTTTCCTATTCCGTGCCGTTACTCCATAGAAGCACATGTATTTGAGACATCTATGTAACGGAAGTGGCAGCGGGAGACCCCCTTGAAATAACGAATTTTCCCCGCCGACAACCTAGAGATTTCGGCCCAAATTTTGTCATTTTTGCGCGAGCAGCAACCGCAAGCACCTTCTCCGTCGCGACGAAATGCAAAGCGGCGGCGTCGTGCTTGGCGCGCTCGAATTCACGGTGACTGCGAAGCGAGAGCGAGCTCACGTGTGCGTGCGTGCGAGCATGCACGAGGCGGGCCTGCATCCCTTGACCCGGCGATCTTGCCACCGCGGGCGTGACCTTTCCCTCTCCCTTCATTCAAACCTGATCCCACCGCTTGCTGCAGCTGGCCTAGACCGCCAAGCCGGCACTCTCCTTTTCCAGTTATGTTGCCGGAAAAAAAAAGTGTTTTTTTTTTCGCTGGCAGCGCCACTCTTTGGTTAGACTCGAGTATGAGCCTAAATTTGCGCTACCATATCGCCATCAGCATTTCAATATGGCCACCTCCTAAGCACTTCGAGCCTAGCTCCCACAGCTTTGACCATGTGCTGTAGTACGTGTGCTTAGGCATTAGTCTACCAACTTTAGTTAAACAGCGAATGTTTACAAGGTTATGCGGTCGATAAAACTACTATCCTTACTTCGTATAGCTGTCTGCTAATTTGCTGTCGCAATCGATGCTTCGCCTTTCGGGCGAAACTGGGACTTTTTTTTTAATCCCAACTTTAGTGTATTGGGAGCAAATCTTGAGCGATAGTTGTACTTCTATATGAAAGCATGAGGTGCGCGGTACTGTAATGGCACGTACACACTAGCGGAAAAACGCGCGCGGCGCACCGCCGGCGGCAAAACGCAGCAGCGGCAGGGCGGCCACACGAACCGGCGGCACGCCGCTGCGGCAATCACGTGACAGACTAGACTCCTCTCCCCTTCTCGAACTATCCGGGAGCTGACGCGTGCAGATGATAATGCGAAACGAGAAACAAGCGGTCGGGCGGGTCCGCATGGCACCATTTCCCGCGCGCACCGTCACGGAAGCGGGCCGCTCTCATTGGTCTCCTTCATCCGCGGCACGTGGCAAACCGCAAAAAATCGGTCCAGGAGCGATCCATGCTGCGGCAACAAAAAGCAGCTTCGCGGATTTTAGGATACACGTGTGTGACAGCCACAAACTTACAAATTCATGGGGGAGTTATTGTACCCTCGATACCAATGGTGTTAGACAGAAGTGGGTAAAAACATGTGAAGAAAGAAAAAATGCAGCAAAGGGCAATGTTAGGTCATGTGAAGACTGGGTTGATGTCAGCAATGGCCGTGCGAAATTCACTATCTTCGATTGCAACAACCATGCCGGGAATGTGGTTCCATTCGTTTGAATCCTGGGAATGAAATACTCTCAGAGTACAGGGTTTAGTACGACACTGCAAGATATCAACTTTCTGAGGTGAAATGTAGGTTTGGTCTGGAACGGGGCTGGTACACAGAAAGGAATTACGAAAATATTTTGTAAAGCAGTGCGAGGCAAGAGCACCTACGACTAGTTGCTTAAATTAATATCCCCTCCAGTCACAACACACACATTTCTGTGCACAACTTGTTTTGGCCAGTTTTGTCCAGCGGTTGCAAGCGCAAGAAAATGCGTACATGAAGCTGCGCGTAAATCGAACCCCCTCCATAATCAATGTGGCTTCAGTGCACGTGACCATTTTGCTGGAAGCAATACCTTGTTTGACGGTATGTTTGACATGCCGCATTTCATCAGCAACTGTGTAGCAATTTTTTTTTTTTTTTTTTTTGCGTTCCTTGTATTGCATGTCGCAAATAATTTGTGTGTGTGCTTCGAGCTGTTGATTCAGTTCTTGTTGTGGGGGAAAAAAAAAGACAACAAAAAATGCAGCGTGACTGACTTTATACTGAATAAAGATTAATTACTCTGTGATTACGAAGATCTGCAGAAAACTGAGTATCATTCTACTACCTTGAATTTTTTTCAGAAGAGTTTGCAGCTCCTTCAAATAAAATTGTGTAGCTTTGATACATTTCACATCATGCGTGACTTAGGGGAATATATTTAGCGCCAACGTAAGAGGCTAGAATGTGTGGAACTTAAATGGTACAGCTGAACCTCGATATAACGAACCCGGGTTTAACTAGTTAACATGTTTATAATGTTTCGTGCTGATATGGACATGTGACGAATACCGTACGTTTATGACGATGAATGTAAGAAAGGTATCTTTATGTTGTATGTGACTGTGTTGTGCAATTAATCAGTACAGCCCATGTTCATGTAGCAAATAAAAAGCAAGTTAGCACTTTCCTCCTCGATGATACGAATTTGGTTCCATTATTGCCCGGTTTTAATTCGTTGCACATTTATATTTAAGTCCGCATCGTTTTTCTAATTGTTAGTTGGTATTAACACATGTGCTCCTTGTTGGATTCTTTCTAGTTGCTCAACTCGTGTTTAGTGCTAAAATGAAAACATCTTTGCATCTTTCACTTCTTTCCTCTTGTGCAACTTTCTCTATCAGTTTCCCAGTTTGGCTGTCGCTTTTGAACACTTCAAATTTTGTATCGTCATAGCACAAATCATCAGTCCAGGATGCGCATGACATTTTTATTTCTGCTGTATTATGCATTCTTTATTTGTGCTGTACGTATGCATTTCTCTGTTTCATAACTGCTGTGGCCTTGAGAGCACAATTAAATTTTTTTTTAGAATAACGATCATGTGCGTACTCAATCGGTCTGATCGTATTTACTTATGCACTTGGTGCAGGTTTCCAGAGGCCCCTCTATTTATTCACCAAAGCGGGCTCACTCGATGAGTCTCAAAGCCAGCCCCGAAATGATGCAACAGCCTCCAGCAGCAACAACAACACAAGCTGTGCGTCCAGCACAATGGAAGCCAGTGGAATGCAGGAGTGACTGCCCTTGCTTGTGGGTGGTGTGATCTTGTTCTGTCTTGTGCGATTGTTCCACTACACATCAGACTACTCTCCCGGTGCATCGCGTGCACAGGACAGGCCTTGCAAGTGCGCTTGTCATTTCGCTGAAGTGGGACACTTTTTTTTTAATCTCCCAAAACAATATTTTTTTTCTTCGTTTGTTTGGTGCCTCTTCCATCGTTCAGTGTTGGCTTCCTGCTGGGATTCAGCTCGTCTCATCGAGACTCTCTCTCCACATGCACATAATGCGGCGCCATGAACCATTTGCTTCTCTCGAGTTGCCTTCTGTTTTTTTTTTTTTCCATTGAGGGAGTCGTTTCATTGTCTTTTTTTTTTTCCTCGTTTTGAAAGCATGGCTGCAAAAAGCCAGTGCAGTGTTTTGCAATGCAAGTCATGTGCCAGTAAGGAGATCATGGAATGAGCTCTTGTACTGATTAAACATGACTCAAAGATAAAAAGGTGCGGGCTTTTGTCACTTTACTGGAAAGGTGCAGAACGCCTGTGGAATGAGTCGTATGCTGCCTTAACAGATCTTGTTCTAAGGCTAGTTGGTTCATACTTAAAGAAATAACCATAGTGTTAACACAGTGGACCCAAGAGGGGCAACATGATGAACACTACTGCATTCATAGTGTTTGTTTTGTCAACTTTCTTGTGTCAGTCGCACTAACGCTACTGTTATTGCTTGAAGTCCTGCCGCCGTAGTTTACGAACAGCATACGAGTGTGCTACACAAGGTACAGCCCAGTACATTTAGACCTGCGCAATATTGCTGCATCAATGTGACAGGCACAGGGAGGTGACTGAGAACTACAAAGATGTAAAGCTGTCTGCTGGACCAGCTTGTGCCTGTATAAAAGGAAGTACAACTCTGCAGTGATCTGACAGTTAACAGTGTGTTGGTATCAGCTGCCATCGCCTATCTCAGTCTCGCAAACTCTCTGCAGTACAGCAAAGGCTGGGTCTCGTATCAGCCACTTGGTAATGAGAGACTGCAGCATGTTCCAGAGAAGGGTTTGTCCATTGTGCTAATGCTTTTGTGAAGCTTCCATTCAGTATATGATCAGGGGCGGACAATAAAGGGAGTCCTTCCATTTGGCTCTCGTAGCTTCATTGCATTGCATGGAGTTACGAGTCGCATCAGCCAACTGGAAGGAGTATAGTACAGGTACTATACTCGCACCTCACAGGCTGTTGTCAGCACTATGGAAGCTACACGAATTCTTAGCCAATAGGAAGGCCAAATGCCCCTGTTACATGCTCCATGGTTAGTGGATTGATGCACGAAATGTCTTCACGCCGTAACCACAAGCTGCGTTAACGTGCATGCGAGAGCAGGGCTTTGCTTCACCTGTACGCTTTCCCTGCAGTTGCCTTGCAGCCTCCTTAGCAAGTACAGTATAGACCGCTTATAACGTAAGTCGCCAGAGTCGCGAATATCTGCACTATAAACGGTACCGCACTATAACCAAAAACAATGATTTTCAAGCCCTGCACGCATGCAAAACATGTAGACCAAGCATGTAGACGCGCTTTGTACTATCGCGCGCACATCGCGATTACGACTATGCGATCATCGATGGCGACTACGTAGTTTTTTAGGCACGCGGCCGACGCGCGTACCGAGTAAAAATGAAACTACTGCTGCAGAGAAAACCGCGGCCGCTATCGACTCGATCGTGGATGACGACTACGCAGTTACGAAAGCCCGCGGCCAACGCCTATTTGCTTTAAGCGTTCCGGCGTTGCTGTCATTCACGTACGATTTCAACTGATGGCTGTGGCGATGCGGACTAAGCCGCTTCGTTTCGGTTGGACGCTAGCGCTGTTCTTGCTCTTTTGCGTCGCATATTTGCGGCACTCCGCGCTTACCGAGCTCCGAAAGTAGTTCAAATTAAGCGATGTGCGGCCAAATAAGTCCGAATTAATGAGAGTGTGGTTGCATTGAATAATGCATATGCCGGCCGGGAGCACGCACCTTGTTGAGAAGCGTGCTCGCTGCGGCCCTTGTCGGCGAGATTTTCCCGTGGAAGCCGCATTATAACTGGTATTTCGTCTCGCGCGGATGCACTGCAAGCGGTATGCATATACATGGAGTGTTATGGGAAAATTAACGGGAGTCTGAAAAGACTATACTATATCTGGTCCTGCACTAAAGCGTTTACGTTATAAGTGGTCTATACTGTAATAAGGACGAACACCCTCATGAATGTGCAGCTGTGGCACAGCGTCTGCTCGGTGTCTATACTTAGCATTTGCTTGCTACCGTCATCCAGTACCATGCTAGAGCGGGGGAGTAAATTATTTATGCAGTGAACAATTAGGCTTTTATAGCGTTTCGCATTGTCAATGCATCACTAGTGCTAATGCTGTGGTGCCATCTGCTACCTAGAAATCAAACCAGTTTTAAGGCTCGGCGCCGTGTCTGTAGTCCTAGCAGCATGAAAACAAACAGCCAATCTCAATAATTACGCCAAATCATACCTAATGCTTTGACCTCAGCTTGAGAGGAGACTTAGCAATGACGGATCTTGTCGCTTGTTTCTTGCTGACAGGGCGGAGAGCCCATAACAATCACGAATTCGGATCGAAGCGGTTGATCAACGCTGTATGGGTGCTGTCATGTTGCGATAGGTTATCACGGTTAAGGTGGCTATTACGGTTACCGGCAGAAACTGCCACAGTAATTCTCTATACGACGTGCATGCACAAAGGTCCTAACTTGTCACGTGTTGGTGTACCGTATCATGTAGCGAGCAAAAATAAAACTTTCTAATGTAGCCAATAATCGGCCAGGTACGCCCGGAACTATATACCACTGCGCAAGGATATTGCCTGTGTACGCCTCGTACCTTCGGCAGTGTTGACAACAGCTTGCGAGATGGAGTATAGTTTGCCTAGTGAACAGTTGGAGTCACTGAATTTCCTCTTCTTATGCCTGGCCAGCTGCCATCACCTACATGCAAAATGCAGTCGCGATCTTCCTGTCTACCTGCTCTATTGTGATCTGCACGCCTTAAGTTTTCTTTTTGCGTAATTTGATTAACATCTTGCTTAGATCTGTTCCAGGTATGCTTTTCTTTTTTCTCTGTCGACACACAAATTGTGTGGAACCATGGCTTTGGAGGAAAATACCAAAAGGTACTTTTTTATTTCATTGCCGTTCTGTACAATTGTAACGTGACTGGTAGACATAACCCAGCAACGGTTGGGTAGCGATCTTAAAGCATCATATGTACAAGATTGGTACGTGACGATACAATTTTCACGGGTCTGCTGGATGCAGGCTGCACCAGGTCTGTGGAACACGGTCAAACGGGTAACGTCTTGCTCGCAGTTCGCGTCACCACACCAGTGAATACACGAGAAAAGAACTTGAGTCCGGTCTCTCCTCCCGGTATCGACGCAAGGACAAACCTGCAATGCCAAAAGAGACAACACGGTGCTGCAGTTTGACTACACAGGTGCTGCTAGTGTTTCGTCCAGCTAACAACCAATCTGCCTTGCTTAAGCTCATTGTGTGTGCTCCTAATGAAAATGTACTATTAATTATCTAGGCAGTAGATCAACGGCACATTATGGATGGTGCATGCTGGTACTTCCTAATGAAGTCCACCGCAGGATGAAGACCTCTCCTAATGAACTCCAGTTAACTATACTCCATCTCGCATGTCGTTTGCAGCATGATACGTTACGGCGATACATGACATGTTAGGACCTTTGCGCATGCGTGTCGTGCACTGCGAATTCAGCAGCCATGGAGCATTCGGCCTTCCTATTGGCCAAGGAGTTCTGCAGCTTCTACAGTGCTGTAAACGACTTGCGAGATGGGAGTTTGTGACCAGTTTCAGTTGGGACATAACTAGTACAGGTGAACCTGGTTACAACAGTCATATTCGTAATATGCTGGTAACGGCAATAACCATATTAGATTTACTTCACAATGTTCAAGTTGATTGCATTGCGGTTCGACTACCAGATAGGCGAATCAGTGGTCCATCTTGCTGCAAAAGTGAACTTCACTGGCATGCCCAACTGCTACTTTATATAGCCCAATTCTATGGTCAACTCCAACTAGAACATACATAACTGGTACTTGTGATAATTGATTCAATGGTCTTGGTCTGCCCTGCTGCAATAAGTTAACTTTGCTGATGTATTTGACGCGGATGCCAGACACGACTTACCAGATGATGGTGGCACACTGGCATATTGTGAAGAGCACAGTGAGCGGCGTGCTTTTGACCTGCAAGGTGAAGCAAGCATGTTGGTGCACCAAATTTTAGCAATGCCAGTGCTCTTTTCAGCAAGCTGACAAAAACTTATTTACGAACCACCAATGCAAAGTAGAGGGTGCCAAACGTGGTCCCAAAGTAGGCAGTGGTAAATGGAAGCTGCTTCAGTGACAACAGTTGCTTTACGTGGTTCATTGGGCCTCGTAGCAGGGCAAAGCTGCATTGGAGAGAAAAAAGGTTGGCAGAAGTTGTACTTTCATAGTCCACTGTCGTAGTTTGCATACGTCTGACGTGCCGCTGTCCCCTCTATACCATTCTCGTATTGGAATTCGCACTATAGAGGATTCGTGAATTCGTTGCCGGGTTTCAACAGAGAAGGGTGCTTTTTTAGCGAAAAGTTGTGCAGTCTTTTGGGGCCTTGGTGCTGGTTGTAGACATACGGGAGGGCATTTACTGCGCTATTCTTGCAAGATAGACTGGTGCTAATTATTTCTGACAGCATGTCTCTCACATCCCGTGCGTCTAGGATTACTCGCGAATTTCTCGTTTTTTGTTTATTCCTACTGCCAAATGCTTGGCTCGAACCTCGTGGCACATTGCAGTTTGCGTTGGTTCTTTATTCTATGGCGTTACTCTGGCATTATGCATCGCTGCCTTATAGTTTCGGCGACAGATAATTACTCTGGAGGCCTGACAGATTGGTATGTGCCTTGTTTGAGCTCTGCGAGACGTTGCGTTGCTCACAGCGATAACGCGCTCCACACTTCAGCGACTTCAGTGGGTGGTATGTACTACGTATGCCAATGAAACCAAGTCGTACTCTCACCTGCTTATTATAAAAAGGCTTCCCTAGCGTGTAAAGCAAGGCGAACTTCCGGGCCTTGAAGACTAGCACAGGAATATAAAGTCCTGCCTGAAAAAAGACAAGGATCAACCAGCATATGAAATTCAAGTAGGCTGATAAGGAGTTCACAAAGTTTATAAATACGATACGTCAGTGGAGTCGCACCAAAACCATACAAAAGCAGCCCATCAGAAGCGTTCCAGCGAAGCCGACAATGCGCTGTTTTCTAGTCTGCGTGCAGTGAAGTTTTAAAAACATAGTTAACACATCGTTGTGATCACTAAAAGAACATCAGATGAGCGAAAAAAAAAAAAAAAAACTGCGCAGGCGTACCAGGCTAGGTAAACAGGAGTCGTTCGCGGCCTCAGAAAACCAGCTGTTGGTGCCGGCGCCGTTACTGGATGGCTCGGAGCTATTGCTGCTGGGGCTGAGCAACTTTTTGAGAGATTCGGTGCTCGCGAATATTGAGCTCTCTTTTCTCGCCTCATTGCGATTAAGGTAATCTCGCAGCTGTCTATTGAGGTCGCCCATATTTTCGCGGCTCCGAAATTGGCAGGCTACAGATCAACGTTCATCGCATACGGGAATGTGACAGGAAGAGGGCCCTCAGGAACGGGGACGGTTGCGGCTACCAAGACTACGTGCCACCATTGCAACGTGCTTTCAGCTGATTTCGGCACTCCACAGGCGCACGCAACCGAGCGAGCTGAGCGAGCCTGCAGCAGGCGTGGGAACGATCTCTTGCGTCACAGAATGCGTGTGACGTCATTTAGTGTATCCCTGCGCGCGAAGCTACTCAATGTAATCTGCGTTTACGCCAATTTTCAACTGTTCGCCTCGTACGAGGGTTATATGAAACGAGGAAATTTTTAATGTTATGCTACAGTAGAGAATTGCCACTGAAAGTGTCTCAAATTTGGAGACAAGAATGCTGGGGGACTAATTCTTGTCGCGCGCTAGCGCGCCTCGGCGGCCGGAAAAGCGGGGACTATTTACAAACAGTCGTCGCCATTTTCCATCGCTGCTCGGTGGCTCGGAGTCGCAGCTCGGTGCGCGTAGATTTATACCTCTCGCGTCGTGTTTCGCTTGTATTGAGGCGCCATGAAGTTTCTGTACAAGGAGGAGCACCCGTTCGAGAAGAGGCGGTCCGAGGGTGACAAGATTCGCAGGAAGTATCCTGACCGAGTCCCCGTAAGTACTCTTGAACGTCGCTAGTGCGCAGTGACCTTGCAGTAATACAAGGAGGGGGACCCCTTTCTCTGTGTGTTTGAGCTTAAGCCTATATACGTCAGCCGCCTTATGTCACACTAGACATTGGATGGGCGGCGATCACGAGGTTTGATAAGGCAGCTTGGTGCGGTTGAGCGTTATCGCGCGGCGTCTAGCGGAAGCATGCGCTGCGCCAACATTATGCAAAGGGCACGATACCCGAAAGCGCGTTGCTGGGGCTGCTCGTGAGCAAACCGCGATGAGTCATCGTATCAGCTGGTCGCACTTGTATACAGATGGTACGCTGGCGACCGCTTCCGCAGGTTTGGTGATAGCTGGTGCGACCATAATGACTAGTAGCACTTTTCGGGCGTCGATCGCTTGAGTAATTGCTTCGTTGCACAACTTGCAATCGCCATACATTCTTGCACGTGTCGTCATACGTTTGTTTTGGCGACTTTCGGGGAATCGGACGTCGCATTTGTGACACTTTTCAGCCTTCTGTGCGCAGAGTCAGATATTGCGATGCGCGGCAATCCTTACCGTATGAGGCAAGAACATGACAAGCTACCGAAGTCGACATCTTTTGTTAAAATGAAATAGGAAGCTGCATGTTGGCGGCAGCATGAATCGCCTTTTCTTTAGTAAGTGTCAAAGACACAGAAACAGGTCGCGCATTCGTCAATACAGCACGCGGGAATAGCTTTTTTCATGGGTTGCCTGTGGTTTCGGGTTGGTAGCCCAGCCAGTGCCATCGACGTCACAGAGGCGCACAAACATCACGCCGTATTAGTCACGTTTCTGCGATTGCAAAACAACAAGACATTAGATGGGGCTAGTTGGTTCACGTTGATTTTGAGAGCGGGCTGACTTAAAATTAAGCACTACAAACATACAAAAAGACTGTCTCAAAGATAACAGGACAAAGCACTTTGTCTTGTTTGGTGAACACGACGGTTGTCTAACTTCAATTATCCCGTACAAAGTCTTCTGCTTGGTCTCTTTCCATTACAGTTTTTTTTTAATATTTTTACCCACATTTTCCCCCTACTCATTACTGTGGTGATTGTGGCCTCTAAGTGAAATTTACGTTCAGCGCTGTCGTCTTCTACAGTGTGCAGTTGGTAGTGCACACACTGCATGCACGTGTAGTGTGCAAAGATACAATAACTCGCCAGTGTCTGAGGCAGGAATAAAAAGTACAGTGCTGGCTGGCAACCCACGTCATGACATGGGTATGCGAGCACCAGGCATATCTCTTTTCCTCGCCCGAAGGCATTCTTTAATTCTTTTCTAACAGATTGGAGCACTGGTTTATGCATGATAATCCCCCTGCATCCTATTGGGTAGTGTTTGTGCTACTGTTAATCTTTGCATCATTCTTTCACATCTCCCATTCCTCTATTCTGTCTAGCCAATCTTCCGTAAAGCCCATCTTTTGAGGTTAGACTCATTATTCCACTCCTTTTTCCTCGTGCATGCATACAGATAGCCGCAGCAGACAATCTGCATTCTTAGGTGAAAGTGCTCCACTGCTCTTGTGACTCTTCCTAGTCTATTGCTGTTGTGTTCTCATTTTTGCGGGTGAGCAAATTAGTAGTGGGCATATTCTATTGACACTCTCTGGTCCGAATTTCATCACTTAAATATATTTGATGCATCTGAATGACAAAATACAGGCAAAAATAAATAAATGAACTGCCGTTTTTAGCAACATATCACGCCATTGCAGGTAGTGTATGGTTCTTGAAATTTCTTATTTCACAATCATAATAGTGGGAAGTACGGCAAAAAAATATTTGAAGACCATCGCCACCAAAAGCAAG
Organism: Dermacentor silvarum; assembly: GCF_013339745.2. Taxonomy (NCBI): domain Eukaryota; kingdom Metazoa; phylum Arthropoda; class Arachnida; order Ixodida; family Ixodidae; genus Dermacentor; species Dermacentor silvarum. Next base: position 191,817,961 of record NC_051156.1, on the reverse strand, counting down.
CGATATGCATTAGGTAGCATGATCCAGTATTGCACAGAACCTCAGTGTGATGCAACACATGGGCATCTGAGAAATATCAGGGAGAACCACATTTATCTGCTGCACCAAATCGACAAGCTATGCAAGCGGAGTTGTTCACACTCAGATTTCTAACTACTTCAGTCACAAATTACAATAGACTGTCGATAAATGTGCAGAATTTACACAATTTTATGCCAAGCTGCTCGAGACTCCACTGAAAGCCAGTCAAGGTGGTAGAATGAATTTTTGTACAGTCAGTCATGCTATATTTCTGTATTAAACGAATTGATTCACCTGCTCAAATTAAGTGTACAAATTAGTTATTGGCTGCAAACATTACCAGAAAAGGGAAAAAACAAAATTGAAATTTCTACATTCTGCCCCACGCTAGTCAAATATAATAGTACTTTCACCAAAGTGGTTGCCTGTAGCGATACATTTCACTCAGGTTAGGTACCATAGGTAAACATAATGTTCAATTTACCTTTAGCTTAATGTTTGTGGTCCATTCCTTGCCACCACTGTACAGAAATGACAAAAATGAGTCGCGTACACATATGTGTTCGCTGTTGCTGAAGGGGCTGAGGTTAGTGTTTGTTTTTCTTCATGTCGGATAATTGTTGTAAAGCGTCACAGTACCCACAGGAATCATCGGGCCAGAATGGGTTAAAAGGAAAAACTGCTCAACAGCATGCTTTAAGGTATACCCGATGATGTCATATCCTCTTGTGACTTTCTTGTGCATTATACAGGGTGTTCAGCGAACACTTTCAAACATTCTTAAAGGTTGCCTGGGGCAGATAGCACAATTCTAGTTCATGAGCTGGTCTACTTGAAGAGGCGGACATTACTTGCACAAGAAATTGAAATGCATAATTGACTAATTAACTAAAAATTGCTAATTAAGATTTTAACTAATTACTGGATGGCCCATATTGTGCAAATTGTAGCCGTGGAGTTCGCAAGGCGGATCCACTTGGAACGAATTCTTGGGATGACACCAGTTTTGAGATAATAATTCCCGAACTTTGCGGAGAAAACATCGCTTTATGCATTGAAGCACAAATTTAACTGGAACGGTAATGCATTTCTCCGCAAAGTTCGGGAACTAATATCTCGAAACTGGTGTCATCCAGAAAATTAATTCCAAGTGGATCCGCCTTGCGAACTCCATGGCTACAATTTGTAAATTGCAATATAGGCCATCCGGTGATTAGTTAAAAACTTAATTAGGAATTCTTTGTTAATTAGTCGATTATGTATTTCAATTTTTTGCGCTAATAATGTCCGCCTCTTCCAGTAGACCAGCTCATTAAATAGAATTGGGCTATCTGCCACGGGCAACCTCAAATAAATTTTGAAAGTGTTCGCTGAAACAGCCTGTATATTGAACATTGCTTTATTAAACAACTTTTTAAAAATTGACCAGGAAGCAATTACGTAACAAGTTCAACCGGGGCATGATGTCGGATGTATGCGGAACTGTGTGAAAGTAGTTCAAACATAGTCATGCCTCCAGCTTTTGAGAAATTGACACTAATTTTATATATGTCATCGTGTTGTTACAAACAACCACAAAGTGTGTTTTAAATACCGATAAAATATGTGAAGTCCAGGGTGCAGCATCAACATGGCAAGCCACCACACTATCTCGCGTCTTAATATCTCACTTCATGCATAGAAAAGCAGATTTTACCTTATCACATATGAAGAGGCAGTTGCTTTGTCCATGCACATGGAGATCCTGTTTCTATGATCTGAAAACGGTATTTAGACAAGAAATTGGTTTTTCATGCTGGCAACATAGCAGTCAGTAATAAGAGCCAGCTTGAAAAGTGATTACGTGCCCGAGCTGCCTTCGGGTCTTGGGAGGATGCAGTAAGCCAATGAGATGAATGGTAGAAAATACCTTGAGATGCATCTCTGATTAATAGGGATATGGAGATAAAATTCCATTTGTAATTAGAGTGGTTATGCGGAACACATGAAATTGTACTCTTGATGTGCTGAAATAATGTGCTCATGCACAACCATTAAAATTGTTTCAGGGGCCCTTTGTGTACACGAAAAACAAGATTTGTAATTTACCACAATAGTTTGTCTGCATGCAATTCTAAAGAAGTAATTGAGTAAAAGGGGATTGTTATATACCAGCACAGCAGGAATAGTACTGGATGATAGACATGTTGATGTATGTTTCTGGAGTAGTAATACCCTTTTCAAGCACTTTTTTGTAAATGGTGGCATAACCTGGATAAGGCTTAGCTTACAGCTTGTCCTTGCAAATCCTGGTCATGCTTGATGCAAATGTAGGCATGTGTAGTGCTTTGTACACACACACAAAAAAAAAGGTACTTCTGGGTGCACAAGGAATGTACTGTGTAATTTCAGCAAATTTGCTAAAAACAAGTACACAAATTCTCTCGTTTCTGAAAGTAGCCACCACTAGCTCTGAAAAAAGGATTGCTGCCAATTTCATTCTGATCAGGCAGTGTCAAGGTAGTCGTGTGCAAATGTTTATTTGCATCGCCACAACCTTCTCGTGACGGTTGCGTGCAGGTGATAGTGGAGAAGGCTCCTAAGGCACGCATTGGCGACCTGGACAAGAAAAAGTACCTGGTTCCCTCGGACTTGACGGTGGGCCAGTTCTACTTCCTGATCCGCAAGCGGATCCACCTGCGGCCAGAGGATGCGCTCTTCTTCATTGTCAACAATGTCATTCCCCCCACCAGTGCCACCATGGGCTCCCTTTACCAGGTGCGCTACAGAAAAGTGTGCAGAGTGTATTCACTCTTGAATGTCTGTTATTAGTGTACTATTAGTGTTAGCCCCTTTTTAAAGGAGTGTATACAAGGTTGCGGATCGAATCCTGGCCATGGCGGCCGCATTTCGATTGGGGCGAAATGCAGAAAACACCCGTGTACTTAGATTTAGGTGCACATTAAAAAACCCAGGTGGTCCAAATTAATCCGGAGTCCCCCACTACGGCATGCCTCATAATGAGATGGCGGTTTTGGCACATAAAGCCCCATAATTTTTTTTAATGAGTCTATAACAATGCGTGTGTTCTGTGACAGCAAGCACCGAAAAATCTCAAACTTATCTAGTTAGATGACAACGCATGTATCAGGAAAAAAACTGCAACAAAACCAAGAAAGTAATAACAGCTGTCCCAAGAATCAGTTTGTAATGATGTGCATCTTTTCTAGTTGTTACAGAGAGAATGCCACTTACGCTATCTATGAGGGTGTCGACCGATGTTGATGATGCTGCAACATCGGAGAAGGAATTTCACTCATTGATAGCTCTAGGGAAAGAAACTTGAACTTAATTTGATAGAATAATTGGTAAAGCAGAGATGAACATTGAAAGGCTGTGTCTAGACGCTTCGTAGCGACGATTCTCAAAATAATTGGTCCAGTTAACAAATCCACTATCATGAGTAACAAGATGTACACACGAAACACATTTGCATGTTTAAGCCCCTTTACACCACTGATCAGTCAGTTCAGAGTGTGGGCTGTTCTTGAAACACAGCTGTACTGTTGGTCAATGTACTTTAGGAGCATTTTAGCAACCAAGAGAGGGCAATCTGAAAGCAAAGAATCACCATGGCAGGCATATCCATGTGTATATTATCATTAAGTGTGGCTAAGCATAATTATGACTAAGCACAAAGACAAAGATGTCAGAGAAATAATAGAGGCAGACACTGTCAGAAGGAGTGGCGAGGTGTAAGAGCAGCATTTGTGATCTGCTTGGTGATGAAAAGATGCCCTTTCTCCAAGGAGTAGTGCGACAGTTTCAGCAGAAGTGGCGAGCAAATGTGCGTAGCATGCAGGTGCTTAAACTTCCAGAGAATAAACTGTTGAAGTGATCGCACCGTGGTGCCTATGCCTCCCTCTTGTGCCAAATATGAATGGCACCAAAGAGTTTAAAAAGTTCAAAAGAATCATCAGAAAATACTGGCCTCGTGCTTCCTTCCACTAATGTGCTGCACATTTTCCGCTGCTGCTACCAGGCTAGTCTTAAGTGCATAGCACTTTAAAAGCACTGTGTACATCATCATCATCAGCCTATATTTAAGTCCACTGCAGGACGAAGGCCTTTCCCTGCGATCTCCAATTACCCCTGTCTTGCGCTAGCGTATTCCAACTTGCGCCGCACTGTGTACAGTATGGTAAAAAAAAAAAAAAAGGCAATGACTGCTTTCCCCTCTTTTATTGTGATAGCAATTATGGACACTCCAAGTGGATTTCTGCCGTCGCCATGTAAGTTCCTGTCTGCGCGCGTGAAAATAAGGCGATAGTCTCTCCGCACGCCATATGCTGTATGTGGGGGGAGGGCATGGCGTGGACATGTGCGTTTTGCTTGATGCTGCAAGTCAGATACTATACAGGGGATCTCAGCTAACACTTCGAAAGTATTAAGAGTGGGGCAGATAGCCCAATCATAAGAGGTGGTCGGTACCGGCGCACTGATACTTGCGCGCAAAATTGAAAGCATACACAGTATACAATTCATATAGGTTTCTAGCATGACCTGATGGCCTTTGTAATCTAAAAATTGTAGCCTGGTTTTCGCAAGGCGATCCACTGGAACGAACTTCCCATGGTGACTGACAGCATGCTTCGATATATAATCCCGAACTTTGGCCAAAAATGCATCTGGGTTCCAATAGTTTCTACAAAGTGTTTGCATTGACGCACAAAATAACTGTAAAGCCATGCATTTTCTCGCAAAGTCGGAATTATAGCCCGAACTGTTGCTCCAGAGAATCGTTCCATGATCCGTCTGCGACTCCACTCATTTGTATTACAATTGGCTTCGGATTAGTTAAAATTTTAATTTGTTTTTTATTATTATCTATGCTTCATTTTTGCACAAGTATGCCGCCGGTCGAGTGACCACGGATAATAGAATGCGCCTATCTGCCCAGGTAACTTTAGCATTTTGAAGTGTTCGCTGAAACTCTGTATAAGCATATATAATAGTGATATGAGTGGGGTTGAGCAGTTGCACACCTCCAAGTTCCCGCCAAAGTTCACTGGAAAAAATTCCACAATGGCATTGCCTTTAGCAACCCCCCAAGTGCAGTGGGAAAGCAGGGAGGACTACTGTCATCATGGCACCGACAGGGCTTCTGATGAAATCAATCTGTTGAGAAGGCACGGCCTTGTACGAGCTGGTGATAAAAAGCAAAAATAAAAAATGGGCAAATCAAGCGAGTCATTCAGATAATGCAGCCCCTGTTTAGCATCATGCAATGATGGCTTTTAAACATTGTGCCTACCTAGCAGTACTTTTACTGGAGGTCAAATAACGTGTAAAATTTACTTATCGTTGCAGGAACACCATGAGGAGGACTTCTTCCTATACATAGCGTACAGTGATGAAGATGTCTATGGTGTCTGAGACCCCGAGAGCTGCTTTATTTTTAACAAAATTCTTTTATATGTAATAAAAAGGAACGGCAGGAAGGAAGATTAAGATGGATGCCAAGAACCTGAGTCACAGCGGTTTTTGTGCACAGAGATCGTTTTGGCGTATGCACTTTATGTATTTTGTCTTGTTGTTGAGCTGCGGCCTTTTTGTTTTTCTCCTTTTTGGAATCTTTTCTCTGCTTCCACTTTTTTGTCTGTGAAGAAACAGAAAAAAAAAATCGAGACACTGTTGTCACCCAGTTAAGGACAGGTTTCCTCCCACTTTTGTGCCAGTGAAGAAAAGAGTAAACCTAGACCCTGTTGTTACCCGGTTAAGGACAGTGGAGCCATCTCTGTTTGCCAAAGCGTCCCAGTGCAGTACTTTTTCTTTTGCCTTGTATTTGAGGTTTCTGCTTATATATTCTCTCTGTTGCACTTCCTGACTGCTCCCTGCTTGGCAAGGAAGGTATGTGAACACCAGAGAATGCAGTTATTTATTTTGCTGGATTGTGACCTGATGCTTTTCATTTCCTCTCTTTATTTCGCACTGTAAATTCTGTATTATATACTCAAAATAAAAATAAAGACCTCACCAACGTGTGAAACATTCTTGTGTATTCTGGAAAAGCAGTGGGTGCGCGAACATCTGAAATTTTTAATTTCAGTCGAATACTTCTGCTTCAAGTATGTGGACCCAGAAACATGACATTTAATTCCTTTGAATATTCAATTGTGGCAAAATATACAGGGTTACGAATATTGAGACATGCCTGCCATAGGAAATCGGCCTGTGAATGTAGGATACTGGCTTTCATGCACCCTTTGCAAGACTGAAGGGAAGTATGCAGTCTCATTTTCTTGCTCATTTACTAGCAGCCCCTGGGGTTGAACAGGCTTGCAAAAGATTTTTGCTAAATGATTGAAATAATCGCGTTTTCTCTGCCATGTTTATGAGCGAAATACTTGTCACTTCGTCAGTTGCATAAGGCACATGAGGCCAGCATAAGTTGCCACATTGTGTGCGAAAACCGCTGACACATAATGAAGTCTGGCAACCTAAGTGGTTGCAAAAACCACTGACAAGTCCGGCATTTTCAAACATCGCAATTTGCTTGCACACCAGCTTGTACCTTTTGAGGTACGGGCATGCGAGACGACATGGAATGGTTAACGCTTTATGGAATGCAAGGCAAATTGCAGCGAGGGTTCTTGGCCTGGGTTGGGTTGTCTTTCACAACCTACCATTTCATGCAAAATCCCAAGCTGAGAAAAAGACTTGCCATCCCGGCCCTGTGAAAGTGGATGTCCAGCAAAGCTTTTGAAAACCACCACAACTGCTGAGGTGGGTATGCAATGCTTTATGGCTTAATGATAATTTTGACAGCACGCTGCCGCCCATAGCAGTGCTGCAACAACATTGAAATCGATTGATTGGCTGGTTGTTTTGTATACAAAAGGCTAGACTCCTCACGTCGCAAGCTGCTGTTGTGCAACAATAATCTTTACCGGGAAACGTGGGGAGCGCTACGTGCATTGCATGCAAGCGCAGGATCGCCTTATCAATTGTATGGTTCGGGTGCTTGTTTTGAGCTTGTTCTTTATTGAAACGTATGCTGTTCTGCATGTTGCATGGGTAATTCCAAAGAATGAATGCACTGTTCACTTTGTTGATGATAGTTTTCTGGCAATGTTACGCCACAAAGAAAACCCGGGATCCTGGCCATAGAAAGCTTTGCTGTAAAAAGAATTGCCTTTCCCAGTGATCTTTTATCTGTCTTGCACCAGCTAAACCCATCTCATGCCAGCAAATTTCCCAATTTCATCATGCCGCCCAATTCTCTACCGTCCTCGACTGCGCTTCCTTCCTCTTGGTCCCCATTCTGTAACTCTACTGGCTTTCCGCTGTACGCAGTGCATAATCTGCCCAGCTCCTTTAGTTTTCTTAATGGCAACTAAAATACCTGCTACTTCCATTTGCTCTTCAATTTATGTGAGCTACAGTTGAGGTGAGCTTTCTGAAATATTTGTTGCGAAGGAGTCTGGCATATCAAAATAGAAGTTTTCAAAGGTGAGCTTCCTGAAATATTTTTTGTAAAGGAGTCTGGCATATCAAAGTAATGAAAGTTTGAAATGATGCAAGAATGAATGTTCTAGTCCGACTTGGGCCGAAGATAAGCATGTTAAAACTAACCATTGGTAATATCCAGGACAAATTATTACTTTTTGAGTATTTTTGTAATATTTTTTTCATACTGGAGGCCTACTTAACTTTCTTGTCTCCCTTTCTGACAAAAAAAAATTGTGCGATAGTTAAGTAGAACTAGAGATATTCTGAAACTGACACCATCAGAAATGCTGTTTGAGAAAACGAGGTAAAACATTTCTGTTCATGGCAAATATGGCGAGCACTTAATCGAGCAAGGATGATACAGGGTTCCAATCAAGCAAAAGTAATTGATCTACACCATGCTGGAGCAAAGGGCTGGTTTTTTGCTCCAAAGAGCAGCCCTAGTTTCTGCCCCATATGTTACTACCAGTAGAATGCTACGATTGTATACTTTCCAAAGATAGTGGTAAGGTGCCAGTCATGACTTGGTAATGTCTGCCATATGCACTCCAATACATTTTTACTATTCTGTGAATTTACTTCTCATGGTCGGGTTATTAAGGTCCAGAGAAGACGCAGGAGAGACCCTGCGCCAGCCGGCTAGTCCCACGTAAGGTCTTCTGTGAGTAACTGACCTTTAGTGTACTGTTGCACAGATTCTAAAGGTTAATTAACTGCCATTCATGAATTCTTGTTCCTTTGCCAGGCTATTGAACATTACCTTTAGTCTTCTGGACTTAAATTTTCAGCCTTACTCTTGCACTTTGTTGGCTAAGGTTCCCATTCATTTGTTACAAGTCATCTCCAGCACTGATGAATAAAACAGTGGAGCTCAGCCAGACAAACAGATAATATTGCAGTAACGAAGTGTATTCTACTTCGCTGCTGGTGTAAATTTTTGGCAATGGCGTAATTGTGTTGCTGCCGAAAATTTACACCCGCAGCAAAGTAAAATACACTTGGTTACTGCGATATTAGCTATGTTTGTCTGGTTGAGCTCTGCGCCACCAGGTGGCTGCACCGTGCAGGCCACTCGCGTTAATGCCCCAACCCCTTTGGTAAAACGCCCAGTCCACCTACGTTTACCCGAATACCAGACAAGCTAAAACTCCATTCGGCATTTATCCTCGCTCCTAGTCCTTCCCAATATAACAGCTGGTAGATAAAAATTAATGGTGCCAACTGAGTCGCATTTGACACAGTTCTTACCTGAAGATGTTTGCAATGCAAAGCTATTGACAGCAACGCTTATGTTGCCTCCGTGCTAAGCAACTCGCTCAACAGTGAACTCCACCACCATCAAACAGTAGTATTTAAAGTACATTGCTGCAAAGTATGGCGTTGCGTACATACACATTTCTCAGATGAACGAGTTGTGGAAAACTAATAGCATTGACGTTTGATCGTGTAGCACCAAGTGAATGGCATCGAACACCTCTGGAATGAAGACATGGGCATTTAAAGACATGGGTACTGTTCTTTATTGACCTTCAAAATTTGAGTACATGGCACAGCACTTCTATGATATTATTTACATTCTTTAGCAACAATGAGTACTAGCACAGGGCAAAAATTGTGCATATCTCAATCTTTACAATTATCAGACTCCATAGCCCAATGCACAAACTGCTTGCATCCTCGGCTAGTCTGCATTGCTTTGCACGACACAAATATCTTCATAAACGTGAGCAGAGCTTGAATCGGACACTGCTGGTAAGCTCACAAACCAGTGCATACATAGTACTCGAGAGGAACAGCTCTCTGGATAATAAAATGGTAAGAACTTTTGCCACAAGTCTCTTACATTTGCAATTACAAAATGTGAATATTTAAATTCTTCAGGCTTTTCGTGCTGTAGATGTGGCAGCACCATGATACGCAGCAAAGCTCACTCACAAGCTCGTTGTCAATTATACTTTTTTTGACACAATAAAATTTCTTGCAAGTCTCAATATGTACAAACTCTTTCAACACTCCAAAAAGTATTTCTCCTGTGTTCGCAGAGATTTCCTAATGCTGGTAGTAGTTGTGATGTGCAAAATTTACTACGAGTTTTAGGTAGGTCTAGTCAGTAAAAAAAAAAAAAAAAGAATGGCAATTGCCTTCTGGTCAATTCCTTTAATTCCTAACTAATAGTAAAGAGACTGATTCTTGGCACTTTACGTTCCAATGAGGGATGCCATAAACAGAAACCCCAGATTAAGTTAATGTGCACTTAAAAGTCTAAGTACGCGAGGATTTCTTGCATTCCGCCCCCATTGCAATGTGGTCGCCACGGCTGGAAATCGAAACCCGTGACCTCAAGCTTGGCACCAGAACGCCACAATCATTGAGCCACTGCGACGGGTAACGAGAAAGAGAAGCCTCACAGATGCGAGCCTGCAACGCACGCTATCGAGAGCCACCTATGTGGAATGGTGTGTAGTACACGAAGCTACACTCTTAAACGCTCGCCCGACAAATAACTGCGGGCAGGCTACTCAGGTTCTGTGACTAAAAATGGCCATCGTTAACTGCTGGTGCTACTGCACAGCCCTTTCGGCCGTAAAATTATCACAATGTTGAGCGGTGAGGTGCAAGTCGCGGGAACCTCAGAGCTCGGAGACCATCCTGGAGGTGAGAGTCTGCACGCGGCGCGCATTGCAACTCCTGCACAGGATGTGGTCGTCCAGCGGGTAGCAGCCCCGGCCTTCTGCTTCGGACGAAAGCAGCAGTCCGCAGTCCTGCATGTGGGACAATGTCATTAAAGTCGCTTCCTTCTTTGCCAAGATCCAAGACTAGCAGCTTTCAAAATACGGGCTGGCAATCGATAAAATCTAGTTTCTCGTTGATTGACGAGTACTTCTGCAAATCTCGAGGACAAAGTACTTGGCTGGCCTTGTGTAGAGTTGCAAACCATATGTAGTAGACGGTGATGTGCATGCTTTATCTCATAAAGATAGAAATGAAAACTAAATTCTAGGGAGAAGAAAGGGAACCGAGGGGCCACATATCATAAGAAGCCAACAAAAAACGACACCAAGGACAACATACGTTGGTGTCCTTGGTTTTGTTGTTTGTTGGCTTTTTATGATCTCATCTGATTATGAGGCACATTAAGATATGTGGCCAAATAAGCAAGACTCTAAGCTGCATTATTAATAATCTCGCAATTACCTGTGCCAACCATTACTGTCAAAGATTACCACAATTTATGGGACACACTGAACGCAAAACAAATGTCTATTTTCATTCAAATTGGCCTAGACACATGAAACATGGTCCACACACACAAAAAGCACACTGTGGGACCTGTACATTACCAGTAACAATACCTGAATAAATTGAAACATTTTTGGCTAAATCTACTTTTACGACTAGTCTGCCTGTAACTGTACCAGAGGGTAATGGCACTCGACTGCACAGTTGCGAGATCTTTCTTTTATAATGCTATCGTTTATGAGACTTGCCAGCAGTAGTACAAGGTGAATGTTTTGTACATTATGGTTATCAGACTAGTGTGCGGCCAAATAAGCAGCATCGCGAGTGTGTGTGACCAGGCAGCAAAGTAACCTCAACGTTCGTGTAACCTTCTGGAGTCTCTTGCTTTGTAAAGATTTTCATTTGGCAGATAGGTGTAGGCTCGCACTATGACAGTACTATAATGTCTTGGAGGAATAACTGAATGCACGAATGAAGGGTGACAAGGTTCCACTATTAGTTGGATGTCACGACGCGCATGGACCTACCTCACATCTGTAGCAGTTGATGTGGAAGCTCCGATCCAGGGCAACGACTCTCACCGTTTCTTCTTTGCCCGGCTCGGGCATAATTGGCTGAGAGCACACGCAACAGCGGGGGGCAAACTTCCTGTAAACGGCAAAAATACTTGGCAAGTGAGTTTGTGGACCACCCACTTGCACTATCCACATTGTGCAATGAGCTTTTATGTGTTGTAGTAGCAGGCTTGCACACTTTGAAGCATGATGATGCAAGTGCCTCGTTCAGACAACAGAGCCCATATTCACAAAAATGTTCTTACACTAAAACTATTCGCAAAAGCGAATTAACGCCAATCATTATTTTGGACACAGTGAAGGTGGCCAGCCAATGGCAAAGAGCACTTACAAACAAAAAGCTTTGTGAATTTGGCTGCAGATTCGCGAACTTTTTGGTTTCTGGAAACTAAACTAAACCCGCAGACAACGTTCTGTGCCAACGAAGGAAAAGCTACGAAGTCAAAGAATGCACAAATACGGACACTTCTAAAAGAAGTCCTGCATTTTCATCTGCGTTAGTTTCAGCTGAGAAAGAGAAAGTGTAAACACATCATTTACAACAGTAAAGCAGAACAAAGAAAAAAGAAAGAAACACCACTAAGTGTTAAACTTTTACTTAGCTTTCTGCATTTATCTTCTGTGTTTGGTAAAATGCGAAAGCGTCGCACGTGGAAGCTATGTTGATTTAGTATCCGTTCCAAGAAACAAAGTGCTGTCAAATGCTGCTGAACCACTTGGCATGGTAACACGTGCAGATGCTCTGCCCCCATAGTTTCCCCTTCATTGCCACAGACAGTTGGCCGTGAGTAAGATTAGTAAGAGTACGACAGGGGAGGGGGTCAAGAATTCAAAGAAGACATGGGTCATGAATGAAGAAATGCAAGCAGCCAACTGTCGGCCAAGCTTTACTTAGCTGCAGCCCATCAGTGACACAGAAGTAGCTAAAGCACTGAAAAACAGCCTTTGGTAACTAGTTGAGCTTCGCTACCAATTTCGACGCAAAGTTGGCAGGAGACCCAGTCTGAACAAGCTGTTTTTGCATTCGCACTGCTGTAGAGCCAGGGAGCAAGACACGTGCATCAGTTGTGGCATCAGCACCCAAAATAGCTGTTTTCTTAGAGGGACACTGGTACAAGAAAGGCAGCACAACTACCCATCTTTCGTTCTTGCATTTTTGCTGGCTTACCTAGCCTCATTCTCATAATAAGAGAGTCCTTTATTTTTTTTTTTTTTGAGAAATATAATTTAGTAATGCAGCTCTTGTTTTATTGTTTTTCTTTTGTGTCCCTATAAGTTTTGAGAAAGTTTGTACAGAAACCCCTCCAATCTATATAGGCTGGTCCACAGGTTGGCGATGACAGGTTTGGGCGAGTTGCGGGCGACAAAGTTGGACGCACTTATGGAAGTCGTCGATGCAGTGGACCCGACTGGTGGCGTCAACGGTGAAGGGAATGCCGTCCAGGCACTGGCCGCACACGACACATCTGAAGCAGGCCGGATGGTAGGGCTTGCCAGTGGCGCGCAGGATCTGCAGGAGGCAAGGGTACCTCTCAATTGGCTTGTTCCCAACATGGCTATGCAATGACGGAAAAGAAACACTCACCCTGTCCAGGATGGGCTTCTCACATACGCAACACTTCTCCAATGTGTTCTGTAAGAAGAAGAATACATTTTTTCTGTCAACTTCCAAAACAGTGTGCTTATTGCTGCAAAGACAAATGCAAAAAAAAAAAGAAAAAAGTATATATATATAAGGAGGACACAATTGCAAAACACAAATGCTCCATTCATTGATCAGCTGCTACCAACTTCCACTGTCAAGCATGGCCCACAGTCCAATGTGCCATACCACAGGTCCTTGACATAGGTGCAACTTGACATCAGTTTAACGACATGTTTAACAAACGTCATTGTAGCCACTTTTGGCTGGCTGTAGCTGGCATTTTCCAAAACGAGTTTTAAGGAAAAGACAATCTTTGCATGTAAAGAGGGCATCTACATGTACATGCCACTTGGTTTCTACGTATATTAGGTGTCAAACTTCCATGCTAGGTCTGTTTTAAGTGCAATTAAGCAGGCATGGGTGGCTCTGGATCAAAGCAGTGAAGAAAATTTCTTACAAAAAAAAAAACAAACCTAGAACAAGAAGCAGAGACGCTGGCCTAGCTAGAGCCTCATGGCCATTTTCAACTGATCGTTCCAGTGCTCTCTGGCAATGCCAGAAACGTCAAGACAGCAGTTACACTTTACTGTGAGAATAGGCGAGAACAAATGGCAATAACGAAACTATCGTGCCACTTCTGGACTCCTTGTTCTCACAATACAGCTTTAAAGCTGTTATTCACGTGCTTTGTACCACGGCCAGAGTGCTCTGAAACGGCCATTTGAGTATGCCATTAGCTTGCAACAGTAGACGTAACAATTGAAACGGTTATGAACATACCAAGTAGTCATCTTCACAGTATGGCTTCCCCTCCATAGCAAAGAAGGGCTTTCCTCTCAGTTCTTTCACTGCAGTGAAGAATAAAGGTTTTTAGTTTGTGCATTCAGAACACGCCAACCTCACGCAGTGTTCTTTTCAATTAATTCATTAGCAAATGAATACACAGCAACTTACTGCACACATGGCAGGTGAAGCACTTGATGTGATAGACCTGGTCCATGGCAGTGCAGCCACTGCCTTCTCCAAGCACTTTTTCTCCACATTTGTAACACATGCCTGCAAAAAATAAACGAAGGACAATGCGAATAGCCAGGCAGCATTAGAAAATTAACCTCACGACGTTGCCAACGAAGATCACGAACATCGACGCAGTTTTCAAGCAGCTGTGCATGCTATTACGAAACCAACTATTGTGAAAATCTTCGCTGCACTCCCGCAGTGTGTTCACAGTATACATACAACTATACAGTACCTACATCAATAAGTGTATCAACATGCCATACCTATGTAACTGAATATGCTATGCGCTACGCAGTACCTAGTTGGTAAACAGCATTTACAAGGCAATCAGTCATAGTTTATGAACAGTACACCAAATCAAGAGGCACCATGCAACAAAGGGAAGAGAAAGAGATACACATTTTCATCACACCGTCCTGTTTGCATGAACAATGCTGTACGACTGCTACTGTAGGCTGCCAGCCATTATTTAGCCACTCAATCAGCATGCCACTAAAAGCACCATGTATACTACCGGCTGCCAGCAATCAGCAGTACTAGCTTCACGATGACACATAAAGCACAAACTTGCTCCAAAATCGGGAAGGCATGCGCATAGAGAAAATGTACTGGCAAGGCTGTTGCCATTCGCTTTATTTTTAATATATTTTTTCTTTCTTTCTGCATAAACTCAAAATAGCATGCATTGCTAAGGACAAAATTCTCTTCCCTTACCAATGACTGGTGGTTCGTCATCATCCTCTGAGCAAGCGTGGTTAGAACATGGTTAGAGAGTGAAACATTAGGGGCACACTCAGAGTATAGTCTGTGCACAGGCTCTTTAACGTAAAGTTTTAAGTTATCACATGCAGAGGTGGGAAAAAAAGAAAATGTTTTTGTAATGTGTCATTCTTTGGCACCTGTCAATAGAAAATGTTACTGCCACTTTCAGTTAGTCATTGCACCAAGGATGAAAGAACAGCTGCTGTACATTCACAAAAAAGAGCCTTTGTAGGCAGACACATATCCACAGCTAACGACATGAGGGTAAATGAGGCTAAATTTTGCAACTAGTCATAAACAAAGATGACAGCAAGTAGCTCCTCAAAGTTCTGTATTCATGAGTATTGTATATGTGACACCAGCAAAAAAAAAAAAGGTTTATTATTGGTACTTCTTGAACTTAACTTGTGTAATGCAACTCCCGTGTAACTATCATAAATGAACATCAAGCATCTTGCAAGAAGTGACATCGGAACAAATCAAGGTGCTAGAAGAATGAGGCCTACAATGCTATCTATTGAGTAACCTGAATAACACTGATAAAAGAAGCACTCATTGTCGCGTAAATTCGGGTCACTGACCTAAGAAGCTATTGAACACACCAACCTCAGTAAACTTGCATTATGGTAACAGCAAATAGCACCTAGCTTCTTCATGTTTTTGTTACGAACAGTACAATTAATTGTGTGGCAACGCAAGGTAGAGCCCAGCTTTATTTCTGCAGGGCCATCCATATGTCCTGAATTCCTACTTCAAGCATTAAAAAAATTTGCAGTACTATCTTGAATAGTTTCCAGGTCCCTACTGTTTTCCTTATATGGGTGTTACACCGCGCTCTTTTGATCGCGATCGAGCCCGATCCGGATTGAATTTCTCTGTCGCGATTGGTTTCCTTGCTCAATCTGCGGAAAGGAGCCAATCCCGGTCGAGAATTTTGATCCTGATCGCGCTCAATCGTAATCGAATGTGGCCGTGTGGCACCAGTATTAGTCAAGCGAATGATGATTCTACAAAGACAAGGTTTACTGCAAGTGAATCAATACGTTTCCACATTTTCAGAAAATTGGTGATTCCATTATTATTATCCATAAGCTGACAATGTGCACCCATCAAAAGAAGCCCGAATCTGCCAAATCATACATTTTCATATATTTCTTGAAATTAGTGGTATTATATCACCACCACCATTCATGGCTAGATAACAGAGTAACACTCCTGAATCTGCCTTCGCTTCTGGGACCATATTCTCGGTCAATCACTTTCTTCACTTTTGCTTGATGCGTCATCTCGCATGACACGGCAATGCATGGAGCAACACGCCTTCTGCTTACTGTCATCAGATTAGGGCCCACTGAAAGTGAAATCGTCAAAAGTGACAGACAGACACTACCGCTCCCCGTTAAAGGGACACTAAAGAGAAAAATAATTTGAGCAGTATTGGTGAATTAGCTTTCTGCAATAACAACAACAACCAACAATAATAATAATAACAATAATAATATTAAGTCACTCTTATGCAAGAAAAAGGACCTGGTAAGCCAGGAAAGGCGCGAAAACTAAAGACGGGTGGCGCCCCCGCCTTCAAGTACCTGCACCAGCTCACCATGACGTTATGGATTTCGACACCGTTTGCTTGGGCCTAGTTTTATCGGTAAAAATGGACTACACTATTAAAAGGAGCTAGAGACTAAAGTTTGGGAATATTAAGAACTTTAGCAAAAAAAAAGGGGGGGGGGGCAATCTGTAATGTCACACTAACATATCGACCCTGGGCTTTCGGCGCGAAAAAAACTGACCGTAAGGTTTCTCTTTTAACAACCAACCTACTGCAAAATCCAACAAAAGTACACTTCTTGAAGAATACTTTATCAATCTAAATTGATTCAGTGTTTTCTCTTTAGTGTCCCTCCCACTAGAGCTAGTCAACGTGAAGTAAGCTAGCAGGTGCCACTCACCGAAGAAATCCGGATCGCCCGAGCTCTCCATGCTCTGCACCAGCAAGTCGGTGAGGTGGTCCACCTCGGCCTCCTGGCCCCCGCGTTGGTGTCCAGACTTGTGGCCGGTGCCCATACGGCCCGGGTAGTAGGACGAATAGAGGGATGAGCCTGTGCTGCTGTAACCAGACATTTGGCTGGGAGGACGCGGAACAATGGGCTCGTAGATGGAGCCCGAGTCGTACGTGCTCTGCGGGAGAGAATGGCCAGTCTATGTGAGAGAGCTAAGCAGCCAACGCACTTCTGTTACAGTTGCATGTGGTTTGATTCATTAGTTCATTCACAAGCAGGGGTGTAACGAATAGTAATTTTTGAGACCGAATCGAATACAAACAGAATAGTGCCAGAAGTGAATCAAGTTGAATATTGAATACTTTTCGAATAGTTCTTAGAATAATGAAGAGCCGTTTTTAAATTAAAATAAAGCAAAGTTCACATTTCAGTATTCATAACATTAGCAAGTTTCCGTCATTACATTGCATGTTATGGAGAGTGCTTTATTAAAACCATAAATGGAGCATTAGGAACATATAAGCAGTTTGTTTGCATACACAGGACTCCTCGGACAGTGCTAATGATTGCTGTAGGACCGTTTAAGTTGGGCTCCCCGAGTGATGTAGTCTGCTCCACTACGCTTGTTCTCATGCTTTATGCCGATACCAGGCTCAGGGGAATGAAATTTATGGTACTTTCGCTGAAATTTCATATTTTATTGCACACGATTGACGTGTCAAAATATTTTAACACTGTTCAAAAAATATTTGTATTTACAAACAGTGACTATTCCATTCAAAGACTGGACTGAACAGCGCATTTCATTATGCAATATTTGCACACTCCTATTCACAAGTTTAACTCCTCAAAGCAACAATGGGGCAATGAGGGGAGGGCTTCGGATTAAGCTTGACCACCTTGAGATTTTTTAACATGCACCCAAATTTAAATACACCAATGTTCTTGCATTTCGATTTTACCGAAATGCAGCCAGGAATCAAACCTGCGACCTACTGCTTAGCAATGGAATGCCACTGCCAGTGAGCAAGCCGGGGTAGGTGCAATCGCAAGTGGAAATAAGAGTCAAAGGACCACTGGCACGAAATACAGAAGCAGAGTTTAGCTTTCATACGTCAGTTCAGTTTCCAATCTTCACACATTTCTCAATGCAGGCACTGTACGCTTAAATTGGATGTTTCCAAAGATCAATAAATGCTCTAGTTAAGAAATTTGTAGATGGTAAGGTTTCACGAATGTCCCATCAATCCAGCGACACACCGCCTACAAAATAATATGATGTCACACAAGTTTGTGCAGAGGCAACCACTTTGTGCCGTGCAACCACTTTGAGCAAGTGTGCTGACAGGTGCGCAAAATGACTGTAATGGTACCTGCATTTTCTGCAGACAGCTCTCGTAACTTTTGATGCACTTTAGTTTTACCATACTGGTCAGCTATACCAAAGCGTCCCTATAAAAAAAAATAACAAATAATAAAAGTAAAAGAAGATCTCCAACCATATTTCCTGCACACGAAGAAAGTATGTACCCCGGTCTGCGCAAAAATAGAAACGAGGAGGCGAAGTTAATGAAGAAAAAGTGAAGTGGCAATATTTTTTCCGCAGCTAGCAGACTTCGCGGAAGCGGCTCCATACATGGTACGACCAAAATAGCGCTAACAGACTGCCGTGAGGGCACGTAAAAATGCTACAGACAGGCGACGGCGCGTACTTGGCGAGATACGACGTAACGTACGGCGCTTCCAGTCAAGCCAGAAAGCGCACCGCACCACTTAAGCTCAGAATTTCACGCGGCGGTTTTTTAATACGTAAAAAACCGCAGCCCACGCGCCGACAATTATTTCTGCCACGACGCACACGGCGTAACGACACAGGACTGATCGCGTAGTTTCTCAACTCGAAACAGCGAAGCCTCTAAATGCCGGCCAAGACAGTATAGTTAGTAGAGGCAGGGCAAGTAATGCGCATATGCGACGTCGGCCTCTCACCACCGAATCCGATCGTCGACCACGAGATCGAGTCGTCGTCGGTTTGGTCGCCGCAACAAGCGCCGGCAAGGCAGACCTTGCAGGCCGCAGTGCGCACGTATTTGTGCAGACTCTCGCGGCGCCAACTGCGCTGACAAAATTAACGAGGCGATGTCTCCGCGCGCCGCGAGCCGTTGGTTGCGCGCGCGCGAACGCAAAACAAATAAAACGAAACAGATCCAAGCGCCCGCCGCCCAACCTCAGTCCGGGGGTGTCGTTGACGGGCAGGCAGGCAAAGGCAGGCGAATGTGCGCGTGTGCTTGCGGCGCCGTCTGCGGTAGCGGTGGGATATCCTCTCGGCTGTTTTCCGGGGCCCCGGGAACGAAGCGGACACACCGCAAATAGATCCTTCTCCGGCGCAAACCGGCGCGGCAGCGGAGCTGCTGCTTGCGTTCCGAAGAGAATAATAAGACGACCGGGGTGCCCATTTCTTTCGCTCGTTACTTTTTACTTACAAGCCGCGCGAGCTTCTCTAACAAACGCGCGAACGAGAAAAAAAAAAAAAAAAAAAGTACACGCGCAAGACCACGCGCGAAAGCGATTGCGTACGTGAAGAGTCCACGTCGCTCAAGTGGCTCGAGTTGCCGTCGCGTGCGGAGAGTCTGATGAAAGCTCGTGCGAACGTACTACGAGCGCCTACAGCTGCTAAAGAAACGCGCGCCCGAGCGCAAGCAGACGAAACCGAACCGCGTTCCATTATAGCCCACGTCGTTCAGTGAACCGCCCAAATCAAGCGCATGTCAACGCGAACCAAAGCAAAAGTCTAGCAAAAAAGAAAAGAAAAAAACGTGAACCAAACCAAAAGTCTAGAAAGAAAAAACTATGAAATGAAAAGAGGTAAGAACAAGTATGTTGCATAAAAAAGATTCTCAAGCGTGTTGTCGAATAAAGACAAAAGACGTGAAAATTGACTGAGCCTTCCAGGATAATATCAGAGTCCTTCCATGAAGGACTCTGATAATATGTAACGATTCTATTCCAATGATCATTCCTCTTCATGCTTTGTCAATGGTCTGGGCGACGATCCTTCCAACGTTACCCACGGGATAGGCCGGTGGTGAAGGTTGGATGATAAGAATGAAATGAATCGGGGAAAGGTATTGCACAAATGACTGCATCACCACTCCCGACAAGTTCTTTTATTAGGGAGGGGCTACTTTTACTGCGACGCCACGAACTGTCTCCACAGAGGGAGGAAGCGCAAGTCTGTCAACGAGGAAGTGTCTGATAGGCCGCACTCCTCGTGTGACAGACAGCAGCGTGCAGCTCGCGAAGAAACAGAAAGACACGCAAAAAAAAAAACTAGCGGACACAGCAGGCTTGCGCTACCATTGCACGTCGGCAGGGGGCAACACCTCTCGGATCACTGGAAGGATGTTTACCATGGCTAGGTCAACGCTGCGATTAAGGCTGCAGATTGGGCTAGATTCATGGTAACAAGCAGAACTCCTCGCTAAGTCACGGGATGAAGAAAGAAGTGCAGCCCCCGGGATGAAGAAAGAAATGCAGCCCTCACGTCATGCACTTCTCGTCTTAGCACTGTTTTTTTTGTCAACGCTATGGTGATACAAGCACCAGCAACCTACTTGATTTAACTGGAAGCCTTACATGCCCTGCCCGAACACGCGTGCAATCAATCAATCAATGCAAAGTGTCATAACTGAAAGTTTTCTCTTCCTCTCTGTCTCTCCATATGCTTCATAGCTTGGGGCGAGCAAGACTGCATTGTATGCATGTGAGTTAGCTGAAATACTTGGCTACCCAAGATTGCAACGACAGTTAAGCTTTTGCACGAAATGCAAGAAAGCCATCTGTGGCTCTTCGGCTAAGAAAACCAAGCTACTGAGGCGCACGTGCAAGTGCTTACACACTCTTGACATTTTTCTGCCAGGTGCTCGACTTTCACGGTGAGTCAGACGATTACTATCTCTTGCGTGCCCATGCCTTGACTCAGAGTTGCAGTGCTGACGCAAGCGTAGAAGATAACGACGCCTGTGCTTACTCTGACAGGCCACCAAAATGATAAAAGGTTGGAAATTGCTGCACAAATATATACATTCTCTTTTGCCTAAGCTTGCCTATATACTGCAATTAAGGTTATACAATGAAAAACTTATAGTGTTGCTCAAACAGCGAAATTTTCTATTTGAATCGAATACGAATATTCGAGAAAAACAACCTCCGAATACAGAATAACTCTTCATTTCTAAACTAAGTTAAATATAAATTTGCGTGCAGAAAATATGTGGAATCACTAGCCAGCATGGGTGATCGTCATGAATGGATACCGCATTTCTAGGAATTTCAACACATGCACCGCCTTCATGAGTACTAAAAGCACACTAGTCAATAGAAATCCTGGACTTGCAAGGCATTAAGGCGCAGCCGAAACTGTAACAACTAGCTCGCTCTCAAGCCTTGAAATATAGTTTGAGTGGAGTTCATCCGACTTATTTACGTTACAGACGCACGTAATGTCGTTAACAACGAGGTGCTACATGAAGCAGTAATGAAGACAGAAATGAAACAATGGAACAACACATCACACAGCAGCACTGCACATTGTTTTAAAAGGATGCAAACGTGGTCAGAGTGGCCAGTAGTTGCCTTGTCTAAATTGAAACAACAAATTTGCGCATGTAGGCTGCCAAAAAGCAAGGCATTTTTAATTAATGACCCGAAGGAAGTGAACTGAAATTATCTGCCCCAATGCACTTGCTTAGAAATTGGCGCCCCTGTGCAACAAGTGAGGCTCTCCTGCAGCAGAATAATTCAGGACAGCTTTAACAAGCACTGGTAACCACTTCTCGAGACTTCCCTTAAGTGTAATTATCGAGCACATAGACTAGCTAGTTATGGGACTATAACAAATACCCTGCCGGTTACCATGCAGTCCGTATATTCCTTCAGTTAGACTAAGCGGTTTCATCCGAACTGTATCTTTGATTGTCAAGAACAACCACTACGTGAGGCACACAATGTCGTCTTAGACCCCTGCACTGATGCCTGCTGTGGCCGAGGAAATATATGCTTAGATGCCACCAATGTCGGACACTGCGTGGTAGACAAAACCCTGCATGAGCTGCCAAGCACCAAGGGTGTGCAATAGTGCAGTGGTTTTTATGTGTCCAACTTTCATTTGCTGCAGGGACATGAGTTTGGTCCTTAGCAGCAGTGATCACCAAATTTTTGTTTTCCTTAACCATATGGCATGTGTCAAGATAAGGATGAGAAGGTAGCCTCATGACTACAGTTGGGATTCCCGTGACATGTCCCGGCTTCGAAAAATGTCCCGATATTAATGTCAGCTACGTACATGCACCTACCAGACTTCTTGCACTTGGTTTTCAGCAACCTTGTTGTCCCGAATTTATGTTGGGTGCCCTGGAAAATTTCAAGTTGTCCCGGCTGTCCAGAGTTTCTGTAACCTTTCCAGTGATTTAACAGACGCACTTGCACTCAATTTGCCATTCAACTGCAGGTAATATTTTAGCCTTGGCACTAGTGGTTTCCTCTGCCTATGTGCCCCCACGGCTTTCAAATCACTTGTGCTGTAAAATGTCTTTCATTCCTTCAAGTTTGCAAGAACTGTGAAAGCGCCACATTAATTTCATGTGCATCATGTGTCACGCGACGCCTGCCAGAGTGGTTCACGACGGGTACGTGTCTGCTTTCAGGAGAGCTCTTTTAAACTGAAAGGTAGAGCTTATTGTAACTACATAGTTTCATTTTCATGCCAGGCACTCAACTACAAAATGTCCGAGGTTTGCCGTAAATCGTCCGACTATTGCATCTTGGCTCGCAATACTCTGCGTCTTGTGTGTACTGTAGTGTAAGCTCTACTATAGTATGTTCTACTATACCAGGGTGTCAAGTCATTCAAGAACTACGGGTGGGTCTGGCTATCCAGTTCCGCAATGTTGCATACACTGCGCCCATGCGAGAAACAAAAGCAGCATATGCTTGGAATCCTTACAGACTTCTTAGTGCCTTTCCTGGCTGTTTTCGCCACGAACAGCGAATGGCAATTACAACTTCGACGTAAAACGAGCACTCAGGTTTTTACTTTTCATCTCTGTAGTTGTGGCGCTCTTGTTCTCTACCCGACTTTTAATTACAGTATAGACCACTTATAACGTAACCGCTTATACTGCAGGACCGGATATAGTGCGGTCTTTTCAGACTCCCGTTAATTTTCCCATAGCACTCTATGTATACACGTATCACTTATAGTGCAGTTGCGGGAAACGAAATACCGGTTACAGTGCGGCTGCCTGGGAGTACAGAAGTCAGCGGAGACGGCGAACGCTCCCCTCAAACGGGCGCCCAAAGGAGTGCTCGAGGAAGAAAGAGAGACGAAGTGGAGGAGAAGGGCACGTGGTGCGAACGAACAGCCAGTGAGGCTGAAACCAGAATCTTGAGTGCGAGTGGTGAAATATCATGGCGCGCATAGCGAGCGAGGGCCACGAAACTGCCAAGGCCGGCCTAGCTCGCTTTACGATAACGGCAGAAAACGAAACTTCAGGGAGCGGGCGGCGCCGGCATGGCACGGGGAAGGAGGAGGAAAAAACTTTATTAAAAAATTTCAGACAGTAGATCTGAAGGCCTTGGCCTCTAGGTGGCCTCGGTTGAGGCGACCTGCAGAGCCCAGGTCGCGAGATTTTCTTGGACAGTCTCCCAGGCTTCCTCCGAGGGAGCTGGCAGTAGTTTTTTCGGAGGGGGCTTGGCAGGGCATCCCCATAAGATATGATTTTGGGTGGCCAGCTGGTTCTGGTCACAATTTAGGCAAATTGGGTCCACCTGTCCGCACGTAATATATGCCAGTCTGTGTGGGCAGGGGAAAGAGTCAGTTTGTATCTGACGTAAAATCGTGGCCTGTTCCCTGGATAGCTCCTTATTAGGAACTGGATAGATTTTCCTAACCTCTTTGAAAAATCTGGCAAGTTCATTAGATGTTGTCGCTGGCTCGCTCCAGAAGTCCACCGAGTCTGAGGAGCACCCTGCCCGGTTGGTTAAGCCTCGGGCTGTTTGGTGCGCTGCCTCGATCCCGGCATTTCCAGAGTGAGCAGGGACCCATACTAGTTCTGTGGTGCGGTCGGTTTGGAGACAGTTGATGATACTATTCGAATGTTTGCCTATGTGTCCCTTAGCGTAATTTGTGACGGCACGCTTGGAATCACTTAGGACTTTTTTCGGTTTGAGAGTGAGTGCTAGCGCTATGGCCGCCTCCTCTGCTTCTAGGGTGGAGGGCGATTTAACGGATGCTGCAGTTCGGGCGGTACCGTCGGCACGGGGAAGGATGCACGCAGAGACCGTGGAATGTGAGGGAGGAGGGCGGCAGGGAAGTGGATTTCGCCTCGGCAACTCCGCCACTTCGGTGGCTCCCCTCGCCCTCCCCCGTACCTCCATCACTTTCGACTGTCACCGTGCGCGCCCGCCGCCGTGCAGGCGCCTGCCGCTATAGCCGGCCCGGCGCCAGCTCTCCGAAGTTTCGTTTTCTGCCGTTATCGGGAAGCGGGCGTTGGCCAGCCTGGGACAGTGCCGCTGCTTCCCTCAGCGTGCACTGTAGCCGCAGCGTGCAAGGTCAATACGCGACTAGAAAGTAGAGGAAGCATAAAGGAGAAAGAAGGGTTCACTGCCATTTTCTATGCGTGGCTACGGTAGTGTGGCTGAGACGTCGGCACGTACACGCATGTTCCGGTGCAACGCAGAATCGGCGACCTTGCCATTTGAGAAAGGGTGAAATTTCCGCTGCATTTTTCTTTTTTCTTTCTTCTTTATTTTTTTTTTTTTGGTCGCGCGCGACATTAAGGGGTCTCTCCTGAGCTTTTACTCTATGGCGGTGCCGGAGCAATGCCGGTCGGAGGCGCCGCCGCGGGATTTGGTTCGAATTAACGAGATTCGACTGTAAATTGAATGCAAACGTTCTAGCTGCATTCCTTGACTGTCGCATACGCGTGGCGGCTCGGTGCACATGTTTTGCATATGTGCGGGCCTTGAAAATTGTTGCTTTGGTTATATAGTGCGGTACCGCTTATAGTGCGGATATTCGCGACTGCGGCGACTTACGTTATAAGCGGTCTACACTGTATTTTAAATAAGAAAAATACATAGGCTGAGCGAGCAGCTGCTTGAGATGTTCTTCACAATTTTTTTTTTCAATGGAAAAGAATAAAGTAGCATGTGTTTTTGTGGCCAGAGCATGATAAACATTTTGATGCCACTAAAAAACAAAGTGCATGTATTTTGGTGCTCCATGCACCGTCCTGGAATGTGGACATTTTTTGGTCTTTGTGTCCAGATTTTAGTAATGTTGCTGTCCAGGTTTACCCAACTCTATTCATGATGACGAATTGACAATCATGACGACGGCAAGGCAAGGACATAACAGAAAGGATGGACATGGCAAACCAGTTTTGAGCTTTTAGCTGGTGTTGCAGTAAAAGAGCTCTTGAACGCGTTTTCCACGGACAGAGTTACTGGCAATCAAATGTTGACCCCTTCATGTCCTCGCAACCTCACCCTCCTTTCTCGTGTTGCTGTTGTGCTGCGAAACGCACCAAGGTGACGCGATGTTAAAGATACCCCACTTATAACGATACCAGTTTTAACAATATATTGCATATAAAAATGAAGCAGCCAATACACCGTCAACTTTTGTATGTGTTCTATGGCAAAATAAACCGCTTACTAAATTGCTCTCATGCCGCATTAATGGTTGTAACAATTACATCTGGCTACTGTGTGCGTGGTCCAAAAAAAAAAAGAGAATGCAAAATCTTTAAAAAAGAAGAAGGAAAAAAGAGCGAGAGGCGAGCCGGCGCACTTACATGTGTGATGTGGACCTTGCACGTGCCGGCACGTCTTCCTCACATCACCCTGCACATCCCCAGCCCCTTGCATGCCTCCTACCCGTCTCCCGTCCACCCTCCGACATTGGCGCTTGTATATTGTCAACTTGTATATTGAAGAGGTGGAAGGGAGACATGAGAGGAGGTGCGCGTGGTCAGCGATACGTAGAGCGAAGCGACAAAGGTGTGCCATGCAGTGCGTGCAGCACAAATGCGGGTGTGGCGAAGGTGTGCGGCACGCAAGTGGGTGTGGTGCCACGCGTTTCTTTTTTTTTTCCCCTTGGATTTTGTATTTTTTTTTGCTTTCGGCGCAGACATCCAGTAGCCAGATCTAATAGTTATAGCCAATAATGCGGCATGGGAACATTGTAGTAAGTGGTTTATTTTACCATAGAACACACACAAAAGTTCACGGTCCGGCAGCTGCTCATTGTTACATTTGAGTATTGTTAAAACCGGTATTGCTATAAGTGGGTTTGGATGTTTTTCCCCTCTATTTTTTTTTTTTCGAGCAACCCAGTTATAACAATTGTATTTTCTTGGCACTTGAGTATTGTTATAAGTGAGTTCGACTATAGCAGTACATGGTAATAAGAAGACAAGCGCACAAAACACGAACACAAGAGGAAGGAAATGGACAACTCAAACACTGGCAATTGTGTCGTCCTCTTTGATCCTATTCTATCCATCTATTGCACGCCTGCGTTTTTATACCATGAGCCCCCACCACCTTGCTCTGCTTTCTGTCATTCTCCGTACAATGAGAACGACAATGTTGCAACAAAAGCAGCAATGGAGCTGTAGGTCACAGCAAACAGCACCTTTTAATTTTAAAGGTCTGTCCACTGAGACCTTCAAACATCAGAGACCATCAGAGAGACTCACCGCTGACGACTGTGGCCTGAAGTGGTGGAAAGAAGCCGACGAGGACTGGGCCGTGCCGTATGCCAGGCTGTCGGGTGACCGTGGCGGAGACGGTGGAGGCAGGTCCTCGGAGTACGAGGCAGAACGGCAAGTCTGCTGCTGCTGCGACGCCGAGTACGATGGAATTCGGCCGAGCGTCGGCGGAGGAGGAGGTGGAGGCAGCGGGTCTGTCGAGTCCAGTGCAGCGGCGGATACGACGGCATGCCTCTCGAACGCTGTGGCTGGGCTCGCCTGTGGCTCTGCCTTGCAGGGCATCACAGGAGGTGGCGCCGACAAGTTGGCATATGTTGCGTCGGGCACTGAAATGCAAGAAGGCAACGTGAATGTTACTGGCACTCAGAACTTTCAGTTAGAGGCCAACAGCGACAAAATGTCACTTTGGCTAAGTTTATTACAGATGAGTTGTAGTAATATGCCGTCAAAGGAATTGTGGCAAAGCTGCAAGGTCTGCAAGTGTAATTTTTTTTGTCAGCAGCCCTTAAATAGCGCCTACGCAGATGACGCAAGCACCTGGCACCCAATCTGTGAAGTGATGCCCAAGAGCAACGATGGTTCGCAACCTTCTGGTGTTGGCGTTGTTTCTAGTGAGCAGCAACGGCAGCATCTTCACTCATTTTCAATATCAAGAACATCCAGTGATGGAAGCCGAACTTGGTCTTTTGGAACAGCTTTGGGAGCAGGAGAAATCACATTTCGGAGGAGAAGGAAACAATACTTTGGAGCATTAACCTACTGCTCTGGTGCAAAGAGGAAGCTCTGCATGCAGTTAATGAAAAAAGACGCTGCACGAATGAGTTCTGAAAAATTGTGTCCATTATGTATTATACTAAGATGCAAGTGTTTTTCTTCAACTTGCTGCTTCATTTTCAATTATTGCATAAGAAGATACTTAACCCCGAATTCACAGTTAATTCTGCATTTCCTAATATACATGCTTGTGTGCTTACTGGACAGAACGGCATATGCAAAAAGCTGCAAACTAAAAAAAAATCGCACTTCGCAACAATGCGCGACGAGCCAAGAACATGCGACTGTGAAGTGGCCATGCGGCCATGGCCATCGCATTATTATATGTAGAGACTATTTCAACAAAGCACAACACAGAGCAGAACTAGGCGTTTTCTTCTTACCACTAGCGTTGTAAAAAGCAATGAAATTGATTTTCACCGCAATAGTTTTTTTTTTTTCTCTGCTCAGTTATTTGGAGCACGTGTTGGCGCAGGCGTGGCACAATACCCGTGGTAAACGATAATTCAGCGCACCATTAAGCACTATTTCCTTCACTGCGCAGTTTGGCACAATTGGCACAGCACTTCCATCACTGACATCTATTTTTGTGAGCTGTTCATGACACATCCACTTGTATTTAACATGCAAACATTTCTGTTTAAGGGAGGTCTGCTCTATACCTACACCATCTAGAATTAGCTAGCTTTTTCTGCAATCCAAAATTGCATTGTAGTTGGCCTTTAATATAAAACTAAATGCACACACATAAGCTGAATTCATTGTTCAAAAGTATATATATTCGAAAAATAATCGAAAAATATTACAGTATTGCCATTCCATACATGCTTTGCTATTTAGAGAACACCAAAACACAGGAGAAATAATATGAGCAGTAGTGCTGGTGCACCATCTCGTGGCATTGAATTCAACCAGAGCATACAAAATCAGTATTACAGTGACAGGCTATGGGCAACATTGCTGGTGTCATAAAAGTGTCAGCAGCAACACATAATCATGAAAAACAGTGGCTCCTTTCTCTTCCTTTGATAAGAGCAGCGGGAAATGCCATAATGTTTTTTGATGCTTTGTGGTTCAACAAACCACCACAAGATGTCACATATCACTGTTACTGCCATATATGACTCCAGTGTTCTGCTACACCATAAACTGCGATATGGATGCAGAGCGGCTAGAACTCTACATAAACTTTGTATATCGCTTTATTAGAAATTTTCTAGGTCCGATACATACAAAGATAAACACAGAGAAAAGCGGCAAGGAAATTTTTCTTGTTCTATTCAATACATGCAATGATATTGGAAGTCCATTCAACTAGCCAGCTCGTAAATGAGCGAGAAGTTAAGTCACCATAGTCGCCGGTTGGTTCGCAATGTGCACATAAGACTGTCATTTTTCCAAGGAGGCAGGTTAGGGTAGGCATAGTAATCCCAAATATTTGACTACATTTTCTTGGCTGACGAAATTGCATATCACATTACCAAATCGAACACTTTAATTGAAGATGGAAGTGTGAAAATGTGAAATTTCAAATAATCGCACATCCCTCATTGAAAATTCAAGCAACAAAGGTGAGCATTCTAGAACACCAGATTAAAAAAAAAAAAATGTATCCCGCAATCAGTAATGCTCAGCAATCGCACAGCACTTCAGCATGGTAAGCACACAATTAGCGCGTCATTATCAGCCTATTCTTATGTCCACTGCAGGAAGAAGGACACTCCCAGCGATCTCCTATTATCCCTGTCTTGCTCTAGCTGATTCAAAGTTGCGCCTGCAAATTTCCCAATTTCATTACATCACCTAACTTGCTGCCAATCTCGACTGCGCTTCCATTCCCTTGCACATGATAACTGAATAAAAATATAACTCACTACATGACCGCATTGAAATGATAGCTTAAAATTTTTTGTTTACTACATTCAGTTAGTTGCATCACAGATACATTGATAGTTGCATACAAGTTAACCAAACTTTGTTGCTGATGTGTAAGCACTAGAGAAATTTCAAATCGACAAGCGAAAGAGTTGCAACAATAAATATGATGGGAAGAAATATTACAGAAACAAGATGTTAACTATGACATAGATATGCATTGAAAGGCCAAGATGTTTTCATGTTTCTCAAATCATACTAAGCAGAAGAAGTGCATAAGAGTTTTCAATAGATAAAAGCTTGCAATGCTGAATCCTAAATAAGGCACACCTGTATGGGGCACTACACAAGAGGCAGAAGCGATGCCCACCCATGAGAGGGCAGGTTACAATGCGACACCACTTAGTCAAAACTTATTAGGCTATTAAAAAAAACTAAAGCATTACTAATCTCAAGTGTGCTATAACACTGCAGGGACAGTTGAATGCCACTCAATATGTTTAAGAATCAGTAGCACAGCAAGCTCAAATTCAAAAACAAATGGTTCTGAAGTTCGGACATTAGGCACTAGTGCGCTTAGAGATAAAAGTTTTTTTTTTCTCTTTTTTTTCACTGTCGAATAATTACACCTTACCTGTCCTATTATTTACCGTAATGTGCACAAGAGATCTGCAACGAAATTTCACAGCGCTGAACTTCTGCATATTCAGTGGAATTTTCAGCAGAAGATTCAATGTAATTTTAGGACAAACTTTTGCTGGAAATTTCAGTAAAACTCTCAGTTACAATTTCAGCTGGATTTTCAGCAGTATTTTAGTGCCGAACTCTCACAGTACGGAGACAAGAATGAAACTGACAACACAAGTGTATGTGAGGTCTGTTTCTTTCTTGATGCAATCTTCTACATGGCAAAAGTTAGTGCAAATTAGCAAGCCTGTCTCAACATGGCCAGAAAAAAAAAAAAAAAAGCGAGAAAAGTGTAACCGCGCAGCAAACTCCACCATCACCTACACGACTAGGTTCAAGGAATGCAAGGTCCGACGAAAACTGTTTGGTCATGGTTGGTCATATAACGGATACCGACCACAGAAACAAACGTTTAAAAGAAACTAAAAATATGTTTTGGCTCGCATACAAGTGTTCACTCACTCTTTCGTTTCTTTAAACCTTTATTTCCGAGGTTGGTGTCCATTATACTGTGCCAAAGCAGCTGCAAGCTCACCATGTGAATTTCCGTGGAGTCCTTGTGTGGGAGTGACTTTCTTGGGCTTGGGTGGAACCACTGGTGCTATCTTCTTGCCCCTGAGCGGCGAGTACTGCTGAGGTGTCATGTGGCTGATGTGCAGCCTACTCAACTCCTGGATGACGGAGTCGGGGTGGGCTGCCATGGTTCCCTGCTGTGACCTCGGCAGACTCGTGTTCCAAATCCTTCCTGTCCCAAAAACCCTAGCTGAAAGATGAAGAAAAAAAAAAAAGTAATGAAAAAAATGCACAATGTGCTTGCACTCCAATGACATTATTTTTTAGCATCTGTTCATAACACCGAAATAGTCGAAACTCTGAACCTACAGCCAACATGACTAGCACCAACAACAAAATTAATATTCAGTGTAAGAGCATTTAGGAACACGTGAGAATCATTTTCGTAATTCATCAGCATGGAAACCATATTGCAAACTTGAAGAGCTCCACCTTCATAACACAACGGTAATATGTTGAACGGTCAGACCAATTTTTTAGAAAAATTGTTTGATGGTTAAAAATCTGCCTAAGCTGACCCTGTAGCCATTTCTTATAGCCAAGGTTTAAAGCCGCATTCGTTGCAATCTGTGAGCTGCATCGTGGCGTGTTTTAACCTCGACTTTAACTACAAGACAGAAAAGAAAGATCGGTTTCCATTTCGCTCTTTCTAGTTTGGCCCCTGCATGCAATCATGGTTCTCCATTCGTACCTTGTAGGCATTTACTTTGTGCGGCTCATTGGTGGGAAGTATTTATACGACTGATCACTTCAATTCTCACAAAGCCATGCTGAGCAAAAATAAAATCCATGCGTGAATGCATTGTATTCTCACAAATAAGTGTCAGTTCCAGACTTTACAAGAAAATTTAACCTGTACTCCTGCTAGCGACGTGAGATATACATATGGAAGCTCTAATTTTTTGAATATCCATAATTCTAAGTAAAGTATCACTTGAGATTACTCCCCCCGGACAGGAGCGAATCCTTAATGCGGAGCGGTTGAGTTGATTCCTCGTTGCAGTGTCGATTTCTTAGAAGCAGCGAAGCATTCAACGCTCCCAAGAATGACTAATACCGGTGCGCGGAGAACCACGCCCAGCGCCTTCCGACTGCTTATCCAAAGTTTCTATGTTTTACGTGTCTGCTGCGGAACGCGACCGCTTGCCGTGTTTTTGAACGGCGCAGAGGCCTTTTACATTCCGCCAACCCGTTTCGAGATGTACTACACGATCCCAGCAGTGCGCTGAAAAAAAAAAAAAAAAAAAAAAATACCAGACACCCGAGAGCTGGCACCTGTAATTGTACGCACGTCAGTCACTCCACACGATCGCGCACTCCAGTGTTAAATATAAGAGAAACCGCCGAGAAGCTACGGCACCTGATCGGCATATTATCACTTCGCTCACCGAGACATTTCCAGACCGAATACTACTACTTTCGCATCTGTTCTACAGTTCTGACGAACATGCTCTCCTACCTGCCGCATGGGCTCTCCCAAATTTCTGACAGATTTTCGTTGCGGTCAGTGGAGCAGCTGCTTGAAAGCGATCGATAACCTCGCCCTTCTGTCAAACGCTCGTAGCCGACTCCGGGTCAAGAACCCCGGAATCCGAGCTCTCGGGCGCAAAGGAATGTTACGCATTTTTTTCACGGGCTCACCTTTGTTCGTTCAAGCGAGCAGCTGCCGAGACGACGGGCGCTGCCTTCGAGAGCTCTGGAATGTCCTTTGCAAAATCTTGTCGAAGAAACGAGATGGCTCTGTTTTCCACACAGAGAAATGTCGCTCGCTCGGCCGTCGCAGCGTCAAGTGAAGAAGCTCGCAGGTGTGCGCGGAGCCTTTCTTCCCGGCGGATTGCAGCTAGACGGATCAATTTGTTATTTTTTTAGCGATAGCGACCGTCTCCGACGCACGGGTGTGACGGCGCTGATACGTGAAACTCAGGGAGAGCGAACGACGATCGCGGTGGCAGAGAGCACGAGCATTTTCCTAAGAAAAAAAGTATGACAGCTATGCGCAACAACAAATAAAAGTACAAAAACGGTAGCAGTAGCTCCCATATAAGGGAAAAACACGGACGGAAAGAGGATTCCGCTCCGCTTCCGGATTCGCAGGTTGTCACGGCCGTTCGTACAGTTACGGTTCATTGAGAGTCGCGTATTTGAGCCGTGAACAGTAGCTTTTCTAGCGTTTTTGTAGAAATAATAAGTGCCATACAAGCAAAACCCGTAAATATTTGATACTTTCAGGGCAACTGGTAGAGGAAAGGTTAAAAAAAAACATTCATAAGAAACATCGTAACCAAAATCGTAACCACATCGTTACGTTTTAGTACCAGCGAAAAACAATTACGCTCGTAACGCCAAATGTAAGCAAACATTTTAGGCAGTTGAATGTTTTGGAAACCGTGTACACTGACTGTTTAATATTTTACGTTTAAATGGGACACGCAACGCCGATATCGAAACAGGCATCCCGGCAACAACAGCGGCAGGGGCCAAACAAAATGGCGCAGTGCATGAGCAGCGCATGCCGCTCAGGACGCGTTTCCCGACAGCTATTATCGGGCTTTAAGAAGTCTCAGAGACTTCGATTCTCGTCGCGAACGCTTCTTTCCGAGGCGTACTACTGCCGCGATGCGTGGAACAAGCGCACGGAGGACCCGGTGCTACGCGACACGAGCGTCGACTCGTACTTCGTCGAGCTCAGCAAGAAGTTCGGCACCAAGGCGAAGGCGAGCGCCGTGGACGTCGACATTTACCTGAACAAGGTGACCGGCAAGGACTACGCGGTGGAGTTCGAAACTGTGCTCAACCGACACCGACGCTCGCGGCAGTCCTGCGACACGCTGCCCTCAACGCACGCCGCCGCGGTCCGCTACTTCCTGGACACAGACCAACACGACGTCCTGATGCGACTGCTCCCGAACCGTCTCGAGTACGGCATATTCCCGGACACCCACACGTTCAACATCCTGATGGACACCTTCGTCAAAGTGGGCAATCACCGAGACGCCGTCAAGGTCGCCATCGAGATGATGCTCCAGGAGAACACGGGTAACGGCGTCAGCCGGCTGCTGGCACTCTACTCCTGCCACAACTACCTGCGCGACCCTAAACCGGAACCCTGGGACCCGAACGCCAAGATACCCGAGCAGGACGAGGACGACGACGAAGAGATACTGGTGCGCGTGCCCAACATACCGAACCCGTTCTTCGACGACCACTTCGACCTGAACGAGCCGGACCACCTGATAGGCAAGACGCTCATGTTGTTCTGCGACGGTGTCGACGACCTGCTGCACAGGAGCTACTACCTCGTCGGCTGCGGCCTGTACCAAAAGTGGGGCAAGAGCGCGGAGTTTCTCGAAGCTCTGCTTGAACGCACCGGCGATGGAGGGGAGCTACTGATCAGAAGCGCGGTGGAAAGCTTCCGCCAGTGCATGAGCAAAGAGGACGGTGGGCTAAAAGCCGAGGACGAGTTGCGCCAGAAACTGGAGTCCGCGCTGGCGCAGTTGGAGGATTCGAAACGGTGCTCGGACGCGGACGTTCACGAACTGATGCTGGAAGCGCTGAAACAGTTGCCGGCCCTGGAGCCGGCCGACATCGAGGCGCAGAAACGCGACTTCGAGCTCTGGCAGGAGCTCAGGCACAAGGCGCTGGAAGAGCAGAGGCGCCGAATCGACCGGGAACAAACGATCGAGGCCATTAGGCTTCGCAAAAAGGAGCTCGGCGAGAAAGAGGAGCTGTTGTACGCGTTCGAGAACTGGGACCGGCTCGAAATGGAGCTGGCCGAGGTGGAGGCCGAGATGAAGGAACTGGCGGCCAAGGAGAACGTCGAGGATGAGTACATTCCGCCCGACATTCGGAAGCCATTGTCTCGCTCAGCAAAATAAGTGAACCGCGCGTGGTGGCGCCTGCTTGTTGTAGATAACGGACGCGTAGTTTATTTAAATAAATTGTGGATGACGAGCCTGCTTAATAATCGCTGTCGATATTTTTGCCGAAGGACGTCGTTTTGAACGAGCCCCGTGAGTGGCATTCACATTTGCAAACGTCCAATTGCAGCAATCGCCGTCCGCCATCTTGTCGAAGGCACGGCAAAACTAAACCGTTCGTTCGACAACACAGCTACAAGCACTACAGACGAGAGGCTATAGTCCCGTGGTTGACAAGGATTCTAGCACTGCAGATTCGTGCACGAATCGCATTCAATTCGTGCGGCAACACGCGTTTGAACGGTCACGTGTCGCGCACCTTCACAGCATCATGTAGGCTTCACCTCTTAAATTGTCGACGTCCAAAGACTCATACCAAAAACACTGGGCTTATATTTCATTCGTAAGATAGATATAAATGCGCGCTAGATTTGTGCTTAACGAGGTGATCGTAGAATGCATAGTACCGTCATGGTACAATCGTCACCTTTAGAGACAGAGATTGACACCCTTCGATTAGTCTAATGCCAGGTTAGGAGGGGTTTTACTTCCCAAAACTTATTGAACGGAACTGGGACGGTAATGGTGTCTCCAGGTCAACTTGTGCCAGCCGGGACTTGCCAAACTTTCGATGACGCGATGTCGTGCGCTTGCGTACTCTAAGCGTGCTTTGCGATAAGAGCTATTGTAGGTGCATTACAAAAAAAAAAAAAAAAAAAAAAGAAATACAAGATCGAAATCTCGGTGCGTGCGCCTCACATAAAATTAATTTATCAGTCTAGCTCGCGTTTGTTGTTCATACGTCCTGTTTATCTATATCAGCTGCTTGTTGAGCAGTTGTCTAAAGATAATTGTCTGACGATAAGAGTGAGAATCTTCAGATTCAGTGATACATGGATCTACACAGCCCACGCAGCGAAGAACACGAGCGAACGCTTTACAGAGCTATAGTCATTGTGATCTACTCAGTTTCAGGTGCGTCACAAGGGCTCCGCCGTATGACAAAAAGGCGCCTCCCGTCAGTCCATTCGGGTCGTGCTTAAAACGCCCCATCCGGGCTGCTGTGGTCCCGTCCTAGACCGATAGCAAGATGCGACGAAAAGCTCGTATTACCATCCCGACTCGATAAGCTAGGAAGGAGAAGAAAAATAAAAATGCGCCCCAAGGGGACCGCGATCTGCGAGGCAAGCGAGAGGGTGTGCGGAATGACGGCAGCGGTCGTCTGACTGGTCTGCTGCTTGTCTGTGCCCCGAGGCAGCTTGCAAGAGAGAAGACGGCAAACAAGCCAGCCGCTCACTTTCGCGCTGGTCGCGGTTTTTCGACACTCGGCGTGCCCGTATAACGACGCGTACAACCATGGCGACGGAAAACGACAAGGCGGTCCTCGAGGCCGTTTTCAACCCGCTGTTCTCGGAGTTGGGATTTTCGACCGAAGCGGAGGACGACCAAGCGAGGAGCGCAGATGCCGGCCAAGGTCAGTACATACATGCGTGCGCGTCGCGAGAACGTTTATACAATCGCGCAAGTGGCGCGAGCATATATACCGTGTCCTCTCACTTAGTAGGATGCAAGATGGTCGCGTTCGCTATAGCTCTTGTTTGTAACTCTAAAGCATCGTCACGTGATCGAGTGCCCACGTATATACAGGCCCGGTCCACTGTTAGAAACGTAGAGCACGTGCTTTTTTTTTTTTTTTTTTTCCCTCTTGCATGTTTTGCAGCAGGCCACAATTAAGCTCCTTCAACAGTGAACCGCACTAAACCTATTACAAAGCATGCGTATTCATGCGTAGTTTTGCAGCATATACGTATCTATAAGGAGCTGCAGGGCGGACGAATGCAATTTTCGAAATATAACATCGCTTGCATGGATATATTATATGCAACGTTCAACGGGCGCGTTCTCCAAACCAGGCTTGTATCTGCAATTGCAATGGTATATATAAAGCGGACAGGAACACGGGCCTCGCACCAATTGACACATAACTGTGGAGACATGGAGTTTCAAGCAATTAAGCTCTATGGCTTTAGATAGGATGTCAGCCTTTCGTAGGAGCTGCAGTGCTTTCTGGGAGCTTTACGGTATTCCTTCGTTGGCGGTGAGGAAGGCTGAATGTGACGCAATTGCATCAATTACGCGTCGATTAGATGTGTTTCTCTCGCGATAGGCTCACTGAAATAGACAGCTCCACTTAGTGGACACTTAGAGAATATTCCCCTAGTTATGAACCATACATAACGAGGTACATACGTACGTACATTGAAATTGTAATGAACGGCGCCGGGGGGGATTCACGATGCATCGATGTCCCTACTTTGGCGTACAAGCACACAACATTTCAGTGCAGTACGCCGATCTTGTATATAAATGCGAAGCGGAATAAGTTACAGCAGATATTGTATGCATGCCTTACAACATAACGATCCCATTTTCTCGCACATAAGTGCGTAAACGCATTTGCGCATATATTTTTTTCGTCAGTCACTCAGTCATTTGTTTGTGCACGTTGCGCACGTGCGCCTCGGCTTGCCTCTCGGGAAAGTAACGTTGTGCGCGTGCTGCTGTAAAAGTGTGCATCTAAAGAGGTCTAGATTGACTCTCACTCATTGGGGTATTATATTTCACCCTTTAATTAGAGTTGCATTTCTTGTCCCACGGAGAGCGATCATCGATATCGACTATATAGGCAGCTACGGGGCACAAAACGTTAGGGAAATGAATCACTTAATTGCCATCGATAACGACTATTATCGCACCAAGAAGAGTTTAAGAAGCACTCTTAAAAAAAGTTTGCATCCTTTGGGGCTTATCTTGTCCCCAAACAATATTCGTCATCTTAAACCTTGAAACGCGCTAAAGACGAAGACGAAACGAAGACATGCGAACACATCAGCGCCCGTCCTGTCGTATGTGTTCCTTTCGCGTTCGTCTTTAGCGCGTTTTTTGTGAACATCGTCATCTTTCGTGTCTTTGCTTTCTGCGCGCCCAGTACTTAATGCAGTTCACGAATGACCTCCGCGGTATCAGTGTGAGAGAAGGCACTCTTCACAAGAAACAAGCGAGCGCAGTGTTTTCAAGGAAACGCAAGCAAGACAGATTACTCTTAGAAAAGTTTACACCCCTTGGGGCTTATCTTGCCCCACAACGAAAATCGCCATCTTGCGCGCATTTCCTTTCTTTAACGCTGCGCGCCCAGTAAGTTCCAGATCACGAACGGCATAAGCGTTATCAGCCTGACGTAGCATCCTCGACAGGAAAGTAGCGAGCGCAGAGTTTTCAAGAAAGGAAACGCAAGCAAACGCAGATGACGATTATCGTTCTGGGACAAAATAAGCCCCAAAGGGTGCAAACTTTTTTTGAGAGTGTAGAAATGTTGTTTGGGGACAAGATAAACCCCAAGCGGTGCAAACTTTACACCCTAGCGCCGTAGCCTCAGACTTTATAGGCAATGATGCGTCCGTACTTCCGACCGATATCACTTTCGGAGATATCGCTTTCCGTGGGCACCGATATAGGCCTAGACAGCTAGGCAGTGTTAAGTAGGAAACGAACATAGATAATGATTATTCAAAAAATTTTGCACGCTTTGGGGCCTATCTTCCCCACAACGATAATCGTCATCTGCCGTACTTGCGCTTCCTTTCTTGAAAACTCTGCGTTCGCTACTTTCCTGTCGAGAATGCTATGTCACGCTGATAACACGCATGCCGTTCGTGACCTGGAAGTACCGGGCGCGCAGCATTAAAAAAAAGGTAAGGCGCGCAAGATGGCGATTATCGTTGTGTCACAAGGTAAGCCCCAAGGGGTGCAAACCTTTTTAAGAGTGTGAAGATTATTGTTTACACTCCTCCAAATAGTGTAAACATTTTTTAGAGTGTAGATGTTAGGCGTATACACACGCAACCACATCCACTTTACCAGAAAGGCTTGCACCCTTTGGGGATTAT
The DNA here is from genome assembly GCF_013339745.2 of Dermacentor silvarum. NCBI lineage: Eukaryota > Metazoa > Arthropoda > Arachnida > Ixodida > Ixodidae > Dermacentor > Dermacentor silvarum. Next base: position 191,779,652 of record NC_051156.1, on the reverse strand, counting down.
TTATAGAGTATTTGTGTATCGGCAGTCCTCACCGAGCAACCGCGTGACCGAAACGTAACGGACGAAAACAAAAGCGCTGCCCCACTGCAGGCTCGAGAGGAAACTTGCAAGCTCGACACGGTAGGCGCACACTACGCAACAACTACCTCGTCCTAAGCGAAGCTTACATGACGATTATGTTGACTCCCTCAACAATGGCACAAATGCACCGGTAGATTCCTCGTTGGCGTTACATAATTATCCTCGCACGGGCGCGGTACGTCGAACCGTAGCCTCCTATATACTGGTCGGACAGACTTTTTTGCGCCTTACGGTGCTCTACCTTGAAAATAAAATCACCGATTTTCCCGGGGGAGCAGGAGGGGCCGTATAGTAGAGACTCGAGCCTGCTCTCCTGGAGCCGCACCTTCGCTCGTGCCAGGCTTTTGGTATGCTGCTCTCCGTGACTGTTTCAAAAGAATTTTTTTAATGGTCCCCTTCCGAGTTAAAATGTATTGAAAAGTCACGGAGAGCAGCATACGGGAGAGCAGCTTGCTCCCCCGGGAAAATCGGTGATTTTATTTTGAAGGTAGTGCGCCGTAAGGCGCGAGAAAGGTGTAATCCGCCATGACTGACTCAACACAAGCGCCGCAGGCTGAAGAGAGATAGAATAAAATATTAATTAGTACAAAAATTAAGAGACGTTTTTGTGGTCGGACCTCCTAGTCCGGAAGAAAGTCTGTCCGACGTACCGTGCCCGTGCGAGGGTAATTATGTAACGCCAACGAGGATTCTACCCAAACCCCCACTGCGGGGACAGGCCACATACTGGGTGGTACTGCCAAAAAAAAAAAAAAAAAAAAAAAAAGACTTTTTTCTTGCCTACTTCCCCCCGATTTGGAGCTGATCGTCGTCGGCTGTCTTGCCGCCGAAGTAGCGGCTGTCGCTATATATCGGAAATATACGATCGCTGTCCCGACGTTTCGCGTGAGGTTTCTCGAGACGTGCCGTGCTAATACAGCGCTCCTCGGAATTTTCAGATGACGGGACGCCGAACCAGGTGAAGACGCTGGAGGTCGAAGGCGTGGAGGCTGCTGAGAAGGGCGACATCGACCGTGCCATCGACATCTTCGGCGAGGTGATCCGCCTGGCGCCCAACAGGGCCTCCGGCTACAACAACAGGGCGCAGGCGCTGCGCATCAAGGGCGACGTTGACCGTGAGTCAGCTATTTGCACGTCACACCGCGCAAAAGACACTCTTCTGGGGCATATCTTGTCTCCCCCCGACCAATAATCTGTCTTGCTTACGTTTCCTTTCTCCAAAACTCTGCGCTCACAATATACTTTCCTGTCAAATACATGAATATGAAGGTTATTGCTTGGGGACGAAATGCACCCCAAAAGGTGTAAACTTTTTTTATTGCGATAGCAATTATATGGACACTTCCACCGGATTTCTGCCGTCGGCGTCGCCGTCGTCGCCGCCGTCGCCGTGAGGTTCCGTATAGATAAAATCTTCGCCGCGCGCCCTATGCCCGAGCGGAAGCGTGCGGGGACGCACGCTGTCACGGAGAGCGAACGCACTCAATCTCCCACGCGCAAGCAAGGAAGCAGGAAGCCAGCGCCGGAGGGAGCGGGGGGGGGGGGGGGGGGGGGCGCACTTCTCTGCCAACAACCGCGCTCGTCGCTCGCCGCACCGTCTCTTATCTCCACACGGCTCTGACTTTTATGCACTGTGCGTTCGCCGCTCAGTTTCTGTTGAAGCGATAGACCGCACGATTCTTCGCCCGCTGCAGCCAATGTTTCGACAGTCGTTGTCTGCGGTCATTCAGTGTGATCTATTCATGTTTGTTTGTGCGCGCTCACACCACGCTTGTTCATTCAGTTAGTAATAGTCGGGTCACATTTTCCAACGCACGCTACACATGCAATGCTGCCCGGATCGGCAGTGCAGCGCTACAGGTGTGTCCCTTCGCACGCGCTGCCCACGGGAAGCGCTTCTCATCAACACCACCGTTTCTCACGCGCCTTCTCGTGGTCATAGAGTCTCTCTTCATGTCGGTCTACTTACGCCGCAGCACACCTGCTTACTTAATCAGCTCATGTTTACAATTCATATTGCTACCAAAGCCGCTCACCTTACTTCGTATGACATTGCTGTGTTGCTATCGCATTCATTGCTTCGACCTTAGGGCGAAACTGTGACATTTTTTTTTTTTTAGAGTGGAGTGTGCACTTCCTGCTGCACTCTACGCTCTTTTTTAAAAGAGTTTGCACCCTTTGGGGGCTTATCTTGTCTCGCAACAATAATAGTCGCCTACCTTGTGTACCTTTCCTTCCTTTAACGCTGTGTGCCTGGTACTTCCAGGTCACTAACGACATGTGCGTTTTCAGCGTGACATTGCATTCTTGACCGGGAAGTGACGAGCGCAGCGTTTTCAAGAAAGGAAACGCAAGCAAGGCAGATGATTATTATTGTGGGACACGATAAGCCCCAAAGGGTGCAAACTTTTTCAGAGTGTGCACTCCTGGATTGTTACTCTTTTAAGGGTGTACTTTTTGCCGTCTGTTCTTCATTTTGATGGGCGCTTCCGCCTAACGCGGAGCACAGAATTTACAAGAAAGACAATTGTGGGGCCAAAAGTTGCACTTTTGAAAAACTGTACATTTTAAAACTGCCACACAAGAATAGTCGTGAAACTTATGTGATTTCCTCTTGTGTGCGCTACCAGAATTCTTTTGTCAGAAATGCAATGCACATCTCAGCGTCCCATTGAATTCCTAACAGGAAAGCACCAGGCACACGGCGGTTCCCCTTCTCGTTCATAGCGTGCCATTCCAAGCTGCAAGGCAAAACTGCACCCCAAAGGGTGTAGCTTTTAAGGGTGTACACCCATAAGAGTAACAATGTTATGAGAGTTATAAGAGTAACAATGTTATAAGAGTAACAATGTTATTAGGAAGGCGAGTCAGGTGACAGAGTGCTTAGCCGAGTGTTGCTACCGTCCCGTCGTTTGAAGCTTTGGCAGAGCACGGTAATGTGATTGACAACACAACACTACCGCAAAGGTGCACAGCCCTACAATCCACTCAGCCAGCATATCAGTGGAGCAATTGTCACTTTCCATGTGTCCACTGTCAGTTGAGCATTTTTGTGCAAGTGCAGTTGCATTGTGCCATAGCAACAAAGCGAGGTGTGCTAAAATCCTACATGAAATTGCACTTACCTAATGACTTGGATTATTTCCTAAGTCCCCTGCAAGCTTGTAGCAACTTATTCTTTGTTGTTTCTAAAATTCTAATTGTTCTAACTAAGCACAAATGCAAAGACATTAATAATCCTTTAGTGGTGCCTGAATGTTGAGGCCTCTACTTGCTCTTCTGATGTCCTCCTCTTATCACTATGGTGAGACCTTGCTGTTACAGTTCATTTGCACACTCTGGTGACATTCTAATGAGAACCAGCAGCAGGAATACATTTCCTGAGATCAGTTTGTGAGGACAGTAACTCTTGCTGAAAAGCTTGCAGCCACATACTATGTTCAGTGGCAATATTGTGATATAACTTAATGGGCAATTTTGAGGAGCCAGACCAGTGCTTTGCTGTGGTAGTCATTAATGTGCACTGCCCCAAGCAAAGTCCTTGGGAAGTAACTCGCTCGCATTATACCATTTGACCAAAATTAAGTTCTGTTACATTTGCTACACCATGACCAATATTTATGCAACAACACATGGAACAGTCCAGCCTCCGTGGAGAGAATTAGTAGAGAAACTTTGCATTTGAAATAAAGCATTAAATGCCATTAGGTAAATGGCACCAGTTTAAGTTTCAATTAAGGTACAGTGGAATCTCGTTGATATGATCTTCACGGGAACCGGAAAATAAAGCCAAATCGTATTATTGGGGAAAAAAAAACTTGTCTCGAAAAACGTATTACACAGAATCGTATCAACTGAGTTTCCACTGTATTCCTCCTGCTTCAGTGCATAAATAATGAATAAAAGAAGGCAGAAATGAGTGTCTTTGTGTGGCAACTTAACTCTGGTATTTTGCTATGGTTCACCCGTGCAGGTGCTCTAGAAGACCTGAACAATGCCATCAACCTTGGCCAGGGGAACAAACATGCTGCTGCACAGGCCCTGTGTCAACGTGGACTCATCTACCGGCTCAGGGAGCAGGACCAAGAGGCTCAAGCGGACTTCAAGGAGGCTGCCAAACTGGGAAGCCAATTTGCCAAGAACCAGCTGGTCCAGATGAACCCATATGCGGCTCTGTGCAACCGCATGCTAGGCCAGATGTTTGCAAAGCTCAGGCAGGGAGAGGATGACACCAGATAATGAACCACCATATGGGTGGTCCTTACATGAAGTGGTCACAGAACTTTTTGTCCAGGAGAATGGCTCCCATGTGGCTGAGCTTTGTTGACTAATCATATCAGTGTTGTTGCCATCTAACTGCATGTAAAAAAATCAAAAATGTGGTCCTTACTAAGGCTTGGCTTTTAGAGGCTAGTGTTCGCTCCAGGTCATACTTTGCAAATGACTACACATTCAGCTGAAACCTATATTTGGATGAGATTTGTCACCTTTTACAGTACCTGACATTGTGCCATGGCCCTGTTTAAAGCGATTACCTGGGAAGACTCTGTGATAACATTGTTACCCAAACAGCACTTTAGTATAACTACTCCCAATGCTTCCACAAAGTTTTTGTGACCCGCCATGGTGGCTAAGTGGCTATGGTGTTGCGCTGCTAAGCATGAGGTCGTGGGATCAAATCCCGGTTGCGGCAGCTGCATTTCAATGGGGGCGAAATGCAAGAACGCCTGTGTCCCGTGCATTGGGAGCACTTTAAAGATCCTCTGGTGGTCAAAATTAAACGGAGTCCCCAACTACGGCGTGCCTCGTAATCAAATCGTGGTTTTGGCATGTAAAAACCCACAAATTCATTCATTCAAAGTTTTTGTGTTCTAGGCTTGCCCAAACAGGACTGCAATATGCGCAAGAGAGCTATGTATATAATAACTGCAGATGGAACAGATGTGCGGATGAAAAGGTTATTTTGTGTATAATAAAGTAATGTCTTTATTAACAGTCTTTGTCACAATGCCTGGCGTTTCTCTGAATGTCAACCAGGCTGCTGCTTCAAGGTTACAAAGAGCAATCTTTGAAAAGAACACTTCACACAACACTGCCAGTACTAAGCTATTCAACTTTATTTGAGCGAGACAGAAGTAGCTCATGAAAGAATAACAATAAAAAGGGATGTTTCCTTCAAGACTGCATGTTGAAAAACATGCGTACTCACACTAATCTCCAAAGTCTTTTGAGATGATGTCCCATCATAGGGATGTGCAAGCACTACTGTACATAATGCCCACTCAAACAATAATCAACCAGCTTTCGCCTGCTCATGAGATGTGCAGTTGTTGAGAATATGCCTTAGAGGTGCCTTCATTGTCGAGTTGAAAGACATAACTGCATTGGGGCTTGCACAAGGCTGCTTTCTTAGTTATATTATCACACTTATGAGCAACTTTTCGATTTACTTTGGTGATTAACTTCGTTGGCACAGTGACTAGCCTTGGATGTGGAAGGCTGTCTGTACAGTTTCTTATTTAGCAATGCAGCACATTAAACAGATCTTTCACTTGCTAGAACCACGTAATGCATCTAGAAGATAAAAGACTGATGTTCAGTCTTTGGGACTTCCAGTAACAACTGCAAGCTTACTGAAAGTTTGTTTTGCAACGTGTTTACCATTTGCAGTGTATGTAGCATACAACACAAAAGCTGGTGCGATAGAGATCCTTTGCAGTTGGTATAATGTTGAAATTGCTTCATGGAAAATGAATACCTTCAATGTATGCAATGCACTGCACTAAACACTTGAGATAACAGTAATCGCAAAGGAGGCACAAATGTTATGTTTGTAGCAGTAAATGAGCACATCACAAGGGTTGCGAAGCGAGTACTCGCATCTGAGCGTTTCACTGAGTGACTATCACTGCTCGTGCCAGCACAAAAGTGACAAGACTTTAAATAAAACAGTATGTGATGATGTTCTCTGAAAGAATGGGCATGACCTTATGCTCTGCAGATTACACTCTAAAAGTGTTACGCTCTTTAGGGAGTAATTTTGCCACACAGCATTACTGCAACAGTAGCTAAAAGCTCGAAACTGAGTTTGCTACATCTCTATCCATCTACCCATTTTTTCGTCTTGCCATTGTCACCATGGCGTCATCGTCAGGCCAACTCCTTATTCCTCGATTCACCCTCGCCGTGTGGTGAGGAAAAGCAGATTCTCACACACCATTCTTCGCAGAATGGTAACACACTGGCCCACCGAGCAGCTATTGCTCATTGTGAATGAAAAAAAAAACAATATAGTACAATAATAATAATAATATAAATAGTTATGCTTCCCTTCTTTTGGTATCCATTCTGTAACTCTAATGGACCAAGAGAAGGGAAGCGCAGTCGAGGACGGCAGAAAACTAGGCGGGGTGATGAAGTTGGGAAATTTGCAGGCGCAAGTTGGAATCGGCTAGCGCAAGACAGGGGTAATTGGAGATCGCAGGGAGAGAAGAGATTTCGTCCTGCAGTGGACATAAATATAGGCTGATGATGATGATGATGAAATAGTTACAAAGCTAGGGTAGCGTGCGCCACGATGAAGCACGCTGCACTAAGGGCTAAGGACTTCCGGGCTGCTCTGCGGGCCACTGTATCATCGCTCTGTGAAGGAAGCAGACAACATAAAGCATGGGGGTTTGCGCATTTCTGGAATGGCGAAACCCTCTCCACAGCGTAGCAGCGGCCACGGAGGCTCATGTGTTGCAGCTCATATTGAAGGCGATTGCACCATGCTATATATATATAAAAAGAAATGCACAAAGGGTTGATGAGAATGACCTTATGTGGGGCAATATTCCACCCAAAGAGCGTAAAATTTTTGTATGTCCGGGGCATGGATACTTGCTTGACAGCGCCATCTTTAGGCACAGAAAGTGCAAAGTACATGGTGTTTCACAGCTTGTGCCACCAGGCGTGGGAGTCAGCTTGGTTTTGACCTCTTTGCTGCTTGTTCTAGGTAAGACAAAGAAAAAAGCACATTCTGTTCTAACACACTGGGTTGCTTGATGAGCATGCATAATGGATGCTATTTAAAATTGTTGCTTTTCAATGTTATTGAGAAGACTGAGACTGTCACGCATGCAGCCACAACTCACCATCTCCTTCACTATCCCCGCTGCCCTCCCTGCTGTGTTTTGTGCTGGGAGTCCTCTCTTCACTTCCAGCGTCTGGACTGCATCAAAGAAAGTAGGGAAGCATTGTCACTGAGGGCCTGCGGCTGATAATGTATGCTAACTACAGTCTAAGCTCAAAAGCTAAGTGTGCGCTACACTGCATCTTGTAGTTGAAGTTCAGTATTTGACTACACATGTAAGCCATATACTACTATGTAAAATTTTATAAACTTCCTTGAAAGCTGTGTCTACTTTTTCATGTACAGTGTACCTTACTAGTCCAGTTTGTCATGTAGTAGATGGAAAATTAGTAAATTTGAGAACACTATAAAAGGTATGCTGCACGCTCAAAGCCAGGAGATGCAGTGTGTTCGTAAAGTCTTGGTGAACTTTTGACCGGTCACAGGAAAGCAACAAGACAAGATAGAAATGTGAAATCTTCACCAAATAAAAGGACAACTCTCCAAGTTTCCGTAGTACGATGTGCAAGGGTGTGCACAGCACAGAGGCGATGACGCAGCACCACGAACTGCGCAGCAGCGGATCAGCCCATGCCCACACTAGTCGAGACGTGGACGGTACAGAGGAAAGTTCAGTGTGCTGTGGCTTGCTAAATTCGAATCCGTGACCAAAGTGAAACGTGAATATCGTCGCGTGTATAGGAAACTTGGAGAGCTTTCCTTTTATTTGGAGAATTTGGTGAAGATTTCACATTTTTATCTGGTTTCGTCGAGTTCCTGTGACCAGCCAAAGTGCACTGACTTTACGGACACACTGTATTGTAAGCTTGAAAATAATGATGATGACAATTAACGAGTTTTAACGTTTTTCAAGGTAATAAAGGGTCTCTGAGACATACTGCACTGGAGGGCTCCAAATTAGCTATGGCCACCTGTGGTTCTGTAATGCACACTCAATACTACACGGTAAATGAGTATTTTTGTACACACCCCCAGCGAAGTTATTTCTTTGAAAAGATTCTCCAAATGGTGCCTGACCAGCCAACAAGCACAATATGCTTAGGCAGGTCAGATTTTATGTATGTATATGCTGTATTGACAAATAAACTTTGATTTGATTTGATCAGAAAGCGGCTGCAGAAGCTGGCAGTCGAACCTGCGAACTCATACCCTGCAGCACAATGCCATAGCCACTGAGCCATCGCGAAGGCTTTACGAAGGCTTGAGAAAACAGAAGTGTAAGCTCTTTGTAAGGTCAGGCAGGAAAACGGGCAGTCTTTCCTGTGCCCCCTTAGAGATGAAATAATAATTTTATAGAACGGCAAGTGATGGCTGCTGGTGAAAACACATAGTACATGTATCCATTACTGGTGCCAGTTCTCACGCTGGCCACTCCCACCCCCATACTGGCACCTTCTCCAGTTCGCCTCCACTGTGCCAGTGGCAAGTCACAAAGCTTTGCTAAGCCTTCTCAAATGAATCAACTAATCGAAATATTAATGAGAATTGATGACATGACATGTGCCAGTCACATTTAGATCCCTTTAACTACCCCAACACATGCGGAACCGTGCCAAATTACCTACATTTCTAAATCATGCTTGTGTTTTATGGGAGATGTTGTGCCACAAGGAATGCCACTGCTCCCTCTAAGTGCACTTTCTCGCTGCATTCAAGCAGTAAATTTTCCTGGCTGCCTTTTTTTTTTTAATGCGTAAGCATTCCTTGGCGAGTACCCTGGAGAAAACGTGTCTGTTTCGTAATGCCAAGTTAGGACATTTAATCGTTATAATAGTGTAACTGTAGACGAATTGGTAGCTTTAACATCAATTTAAATAAATAAATAAATAAATAAATAAATAAATAAATAAATAAATAAATAAATAAAAACAAACTGGTCACATCGCCTCGACATAGTCATATGATGCAACAAAGAAGTATAAAAAGAACTGGTCACGTCGTCATGAATGAAGGAATGAAGATGACTTCACGACTGCACATAGACATGTGTTGAAGTAGAAACCATGCAGCTTCCTGGCAGCTCATCTCCACAAATAAATAAATAAATAAATAAATAAATAAATAAAAACAAACTGGTCACATCGCCTCGACCTAGTCATATGATGCAACAAAGAAGTATAAAAAGAACTGGTCACGTCGTCATGAATGAAGGAATGAAGATGACTTCACGACTGCACATAGACATGTGTTGAAGTAGAAACCATGCAGCTTCCTGGCAGCTCATCTCCACACCTTTAAGTATACGGATACTTAGGTCACCTTAGAATAGAGAGAGAAATAAAGAAGGTGGCTCAGTAGACCATAAAAATTACGGTTGCTTAGCGCGAACAAGGAAGGATGGAAGGGGACTAGTGGAGAGCCCTTCTGTCCTTCCTTGTTTGCACTAAGCAACCATAATTTTTTATGGTCTACCGAGCAATATGAACCGACTAGCCCAGTAACAGACACTTTTGGAAAGAAGATGACGGAGATGAAGCACAAGCAACTATGGCGATGCAGAAACAATGAGACATTCAAATCGAAGGAGAAGCAGGTTCCCAGCCTCCAGAGAAGAAATGCAGGTTGGGTGATTCAGAATAAAACATTGTACAGAACTAGGAAGAAGAAGATTATAATGCCCGTGATTGTACGGAATGGAATTTTGCTTGGAATGTTATGCTATGGTCTAAGCAGGAGAGACAAGCAACAAAAAATGCTACAGAAATTATGAGAATCGTCTACCAATTCATTCTTTGGCTCCCAAAAAATGATGGGTAAACATGCATAAGCTAGCAAAATAAGTAAGAAAAAGCGAAGTAACAGCCGAGCCAAAGAATGCTCCAGGCATTAGTAGACAATTCTCAGAATTTTTTATTAGAGTTGTGCCCGAATGCACTCCCAGAACCACAGAAATTGTTGCATGACTGACTCTCTGCTGTTGGCTTACCCAAGTGATGAATCATCGACGTCACTCTGGCTGCTTTGTGAGAAAGCTTTAATGAGCTCGATGGCTTCTTGCGCCTCTCTCTTCTCCACTAGTAACCTTCCACATGTGTCCATCACAGTCTCCACAAAAGTTCCACTGAACAGAGCAGGGTCCATAGATTCCATCGGCATGTCCGCAAGCACCTGTTGAGAATCAAAGCAGCTCTTGGCACAAGCAGTTGATAGAGAGAATGCAAATCACCATGAAAAAGACTAGCAAGAGCTGATCAACAGCGGTTGAACAAGGCTTGTCTTAGGCTGGAGCCAATGTTTCGACAAGGGGACTCCATCTTTCTATGAACCGTAGTCTTGCTTTGATTTATGCCCAGAGGTGACGCACTGCCTGCGTTGATTCTCTCCCGCAACTACAAACTTTCACACATCAGCATTCTTGGATTCATGAACAAGCGGAGTGAGCAACAAAAAATAAAGAAAAACTTACAATGCACTACCGTAATAGTCAGAAGAGAAAGACATACATTGAAGAAGAGGAAGGTTTACGCACTATGGAAGACCAATGATGCCCGCCTTCCATGTTTTCTCAAATTAATTAATTTTGACCACGTGGCCAACTTGGAAACTTTTCTTCAATATGTTGAGTCGCTATCACTAAAGCTAGTCTGCTGTGGCTCTGCTATCGCAAACACCAGAGACCAGCGGAGATGGGGGAAGCGTTGTAGTGCTTGTTAAGCATACAGGGCGTTATTGCATTTCTCCTCCATCGAAATGCGGCGGCCGGTTCTCAAATTATATCAGACACAAGCTTTGAACAGAGGTCTTACAAGCTTTTGTATCCACAATAAACAGCTCAAAAGACTAGCTAGCTTAAATCACGGTATGGTCAAACTCGGTGCGGTGGAGATGTGAGTTCCCAGACTCAGCTGTGGCCTAGAAGAACGACACCAAGACCCCAAATCCAGCCAAGGTTCAATCGTTCTCCAGCGAAGCCAGGCTAGCTCTAATAGCTGGGGAATTCCAAGTGCACGCACCAAAGATGCCGCCTTGTTCTGCTGTATTTTACTTGCTTGGGTTGCCATGCGGCATGAAGTAAGTATGAGACTAAATAATAAGCATGCCGGCCCGTTTCATAGAGATACTGCAACAGAGACTTGAGGTTTACCACAATGCTTGTCAATAATGCACATGTCTTCAGTCAATCAAGGTAAGGCTTGGACACCCAACTCGGGAGCTCAAAATTTTAGAAAATTAGTTTTACCTGGGGCATGCCCACCACTGTGACGCGTGCCACAGCAGACTAGCTTTAGTGATAGCGACTCAACATATTGAAGGAAAGTTTCCAAGTTGGCCGTCAGTGGTATAATAATTTGCATAACAGTTGCACCATGGTGCAAAGTGTCTGTGGGCAGTGACTTGTGAATTATCGGCACCCTGTCCTACTTATGCGGGGGGGGGGGGGGGGGGGGAAGGGAGTGGTGTCCAAAAATAGGGACGGATGGACAAATGGAAGTGTAGGCCTTATATGAATAAATGTGGCATAATTTTACGGGGCATCCACAAGAGCAGCAGAATGGCATAGGCTGAGACCACATACCTCAAGCTGCTCTTCCGTGAAAAGTGCTAGTTTCCCCGTGTCCATCTCCAAGTGCCTAAGAAGAATGATTGGATCCAAGCACTCACGGTTGAAGACGTAGGAGTTTTCTTTACTAGAGTCTACAACATCACAACCTGCAAAGAAATTAGCAAATGCACACATTAAGGTATTTAAATTAAAGTATCAGTGCAAATGAAAGTGTTGTTGACCACTGTTGGACCACAACGGAAATGTTCAGCGTGCATCACATCCGTTGCATGCAATGCGTGACAACACTTCTGGACCAACTAGGAACTTGCAGTGTCTACTGTGCTAACATTGACATGTTTGCTTTCCCAAGCTATTCCGTTTGCTTGCACAATTAAGCTATTCTGCCATGTGGGCCAAGCCACATGAGACGAATATTTTGTTACACCTTCACAGTTAACCCTGAACAAATTGTATTGTACATTCCAAATTTACATCGCGGCTATCAAACATCACAATGGGAGGTGGTTTCAGATTATTAATTTTGACCGCCTGCTGCTGTTTAACATGCTCAAACTTTTGTGGTGAGGCATAATGAGAAGATAAGACAAAAGCACAATTCAAGATAGGGTACAGAATCATATAGTGTCGATCAATTTGCACTTCCCAAGCTTTCGCAGTGACAACAGGGAAAACGGCCTGAAGGACGCACTTTATGAGAAATGACTTCAGGTTAAATTCGGCTGTTGGGAAGCACACGAAGAAATTCGCAATACATGACAATTAGTACATACTTTGTTTTTTTCTTTTGACTTGAGCATCTTGTCTTACCTTATTAACCAGGAACAATGCGAGCATGAGGCCGTTGTTGCCAAATATAGGGCCATGCTCTAAATGTAAGGATTCTTTGACAACACACCTCGTAGGGGATGGCCTGCCTTCCTTTTTGCAAGGTGTAAAGACTTTCAACAAATCCAGGCATTACTGACAATCGGAATGTGCTCAATATATTACCTATGATTGATCTCATATATGTACTTTTTGTATATGTATTCACATATGTATTCTAATTATTGCATAAGTTATCATCTTTGATCATACTCTCCCCCCTTACACAATGCCTCTAGGGGCCTGTAAGGTATAAATAAATAAATAATCTCATTGTTAGCATTTCATTTGCAGGTGCTCCTGTTCCCCTTACAACTACAATTCTTACTTGTTTTTTTTTGCCATGCTAGGTGTGCCAGTTTTGCGCAGTCGCAGTGCTGAAGCTCATCTTTTAAATGTGCCATGTACAGCTAAAATTAATTTCACTCTGTGAAATCTCAAAGATGTCCTCTCGGCATATGTTAATGAAGACAAGAAAGTTAAGACCCTGATGCAATAACACCCCAACATTTTAGCAGTTTACGTTACTTTTCTTCAAGAGTAGAGACGGGTGTAAGGACTTATGGTTAATATAGGGACTGTACATGTTTATCAAGTGGTCGTAAAATATGGTTGATGGTGCTGTCATCTAGTTAACATCACAGGTGGTCATACACAAAGCTTGGTGACAGCTTCAAAGTTCCAACCGAGCACATTCAAGTCCCATATTTGGATATGCATGCAAGAGTTCCCAACTTATCTTTCAAATCCAAGTCTTCTTTCTGTGGCGAAAAAAAATTAAAAAAATATTCCCTATGTTGGCCAAGCATCCTCGAAAGAAAAATTTAGAGCAGATCATGGGAATGAACACATACAGTTGAAGGTAATTCGATTCGTTTATGTACATTCTTTTTCGTTTCTTTCACAATGTTATAGTTTTCGTATGCTTGCAAGAGACAATAATGACGTGGGAGCAAGGACACCCATGTCTATCAATGCTAGGCAATGTTCACAGAGCCCACAATCGCCTAATGTGAGCACCGTAGTTCTGGAGAGTTAGGCACAGTATGTACTCTGGCAATGTTAGAAAGACTGATTTATAAGCATTACCACTGATGTGATACCAAAATATCAGAGATGGGACTGACACTGAGCTAAACAAAAGCTTGCAGAACTCGCACTAAAAAGGATAACAACAGTCCACTTAGCTTAAGGCATAATCAGTTGAATCTTATTGATAATATACTTGTTTCGGGCACAGGAACACAATGTTCCTCTGTATAATGAACAAAATGTGTGAACACAGTGCCAAAGGATGTTGCTACCAGTGCTGCTGTTAACATGTATATCTCTAGCATTACTGTAATGGAGATGCTGTTGACTCGTAATGATCCTAACTCGGGTAAGTCAAAATTTTGTTCAGTTAAAAAAAAAAGAAAAAAACTTGAAATTTTGCCCGTCCTGCTGTTTTTAACACTTCTCAGTGATTACCAGTATAAGCAAGGATAAAAACTCGAATAAAAGCTGCTTACTCTATATAACATAGAATAATTTGTTCTAAAGCACCACATGCTCATTTGGCAGTTAATATTATGCAATTATTTTAAACCATGAGAAGACTGCTAAAAGAACAGTCTTCTTCCACAAGCACTCATTAGCTTTATCTTTATGCTTTTATTTCCTTTGGTACTTGTAAAGAGAAGGATGCATGAATATAGTTTAGTGTGTATGCTGGTTTGCCCAGTAAATGTATAACGCTTTCATTAAACTCCAGGTAATTCCAAACAAAAACTGCTTTTCCATTAGGGTATGAAAGAGCATGGGCTGACTGCATGTATACACATTTATATGCATATGCAGTATGCACACCAGCACATGCATGCACCACCGATCAGTTAAGTACAGCCTCAATGACGTCAAGTGAACAGCCTAGCACGCTCCTTGGGGAATAGCAGCTTCATCCTTAAGCTTGAAGGTGCACTGTGATATACAGCACAGGCCAGCTGGTGTGTTTTAACACTTGTGTGGCAATTTAATAGGAATACTACATCCATTTAGAAAGTATTCTTTTAGAACTCCACTTTCCTTAATTTCAATGTAATAGGTTGGTTCGGAAAAAAAAAAAAAAAGTGCTGAAACGTCACTGTGGCATCACGAATTTCGAAGTATTTCCTTGTATTTAGGCCGTTGTAACTCGGTAAAAGTTCTTGAACTTTGCTAAGCTTTACCTTTGGCTCCTCTGGAATACAAGGTACAGATAAAAAATTAACTAGGCCCGAGCAGATGCTGTCAAAATCCATGATGTCACGATGAGCTCGCGCGGGAACTTCAAGACGTCAACGCTCATCTTTTGTTCTTGTGCTTACTAGTACAGCTCGGATAATGTTTCTCCTTGGTGTCTCTTTAAACTCTGGGCGAAGGAACGTGATCCATATGAAAACCATGTCTGACTTAATCAGTCAGTAAAGGTCCCTTTTGGAGGGTGTTACTTTCTGTGTGAGCTCACTGGTCAACTGAGCGAGAGCAAGTGCGACTGAACTGTTATTTCCATGCAAGGAGTTGTTGAAAAAGCGTACCAACATGATGAACAGCGGAAATGCTGCTGCATCTAAGAATGCTTCTGCGATACAGGGAGCCATTGTACTACTAAGAGCTGCATCAGGTGAAAGTGAATGCATTGCCTAGAGTGACGATTTCACAATAACATCTCAGGCATGGAACAGTGTTTTTGAAGCAAGGAGCTCTGGACACAATAGCGGAGGCAATTTCTCCGCATCTAGAAATCCATCGCCACAGGTGTCACCACCGTGGGCAATACGAATTCAATGTCAAAGAGGGCTTTTGTGATACAGTGACTGCATCGCCCCAAATGATCATTGAAACGTAAAACCTCGCACATGGCTGTATAACACTGTTTACGAAACAAGTAGCTTTGGATGCACTGGGGGAGGCAATGCTTGCACATTTGGAACTACCATCAACAAAAGTGTCAAACTTGTGTGTGATGCGAGTGTATCGGAGTGTAAAAGCACCACAACAGACCGGCGTTTTTTTTTAGTAACACAACTCTATTTACTTTTATTAGATTATCTCATATATAACCTCAACCCTGCATTCCTCCCGGAAGAATGCGCCAACCAGCTGCAACAAAACACACCCAAACAGTGGGGGGCCACCCAAACGGGCTTTGACACACTGCACACACACGGAGACTTGCGTCCACAGTCAAAAAGACCACGCGGTAACACTCGCTCGCTGCTTCAGACAGAACTCTCTTCTCACTGGCGTTTGCCCCAGGGAGGAAGAGAGAACACTTGCGCGCAGAGAGAGAGAGAGAGAGAGAAAAAAAAAAAAACTTTGCTGCTCCCTGACCCACGGTTTCGCTTTGACCAATGCCCCCGTGCAAGTTGGCACAGAGGGGAGCCGGCGCAATGGCAACGGTCCCATTAACAAGTGGCAGTGATTCCCTTCTCAAGAGAGGGACACACACAATATCGCAGAAACAAAGGCAACACCCAAAAACTGCTCGTGGAAAAAAAAAAAACTTGAGACATCATAAAACACACACTTTGCGGTAATAGTTGGCTTCAAGATGACACTGACACGCCACGAATGAGAAACAGAAAGCGCCACTGAGAACCGATGCCGTTGGAGGAGTAGGGCGGGGCGGGGTTGCAACACACGCTACGGCATGTGGAACGACATCCTTAGACGTCTAAAGACGCCGATAAAATGGCCGTCACGAACTGCCTCCCTCGCCCTGCCCCGCACCTCCCCAAAAAGTGGCCCGGAACGCAAGAACCCAGCGATCAATTTGGCACACGACACCGAAGACAGTGTCTTCGGAAATGAGCAACTCTGAGTGCTGCCCGGCAGGCCCCGTGCACCACTGCAAGGACCGCTCTGGGGCGGAGTATAAAAACGAATAGTATCATTGAGAGAGGATGGGACTGTCACGACTGTGTTAACTGTGTCACGATGGACAGAGAGAGCTTGTTTTTACAATTGCTTCCTCCTCCTTCTCTTCCTCAAAATATGTTTGCCAGACACTTTCCCAAAAGAAATGAAAGCACGCTCCAAATCTGCACTGCATGAAGCCTGAGAACAGCATAGTATCAGCAGCGGCAGCATGCAGAAAAGAAGTCTGGCAACAAAGAAATAAGGTGCATGGTTTCCTGTGCATATTTGTAGTTGGCAGCGTGTATAGCTTGTAAACTGCGTTGCACTGCTTGCAAAAAAGGAGGCGTCTTCTAACAACGAGACAACAATTAGTGCGATGGCATCAAGCATGCTTTTGCCAACGACTGTCGTGCTTTCCACTTGCATCGTTGCCCCGCACTCTATCGTCGGTGACTAGAACTGATTTAGCGTATAAGTGCGAGATCCTCAAAATGACTTTGCAAAAACTGGGACTACTGCTAACTCAAGAGCATTCTTCAAGCAAGCTGCTTGCGTTGCCAAAGACTTTTCGACTTCTCTGCAAGGCTCTAGACCCAAGCTGTGTCCTTTTTTCTGTTCAGTTAAGTTATTATAGCTGAAAAGATCCTTACGCAGCAAATGTACATAGATGAGTCAATGCATGATAGCGTCGTTTGTAAGTGCTAATAATGATTTACAATGCTTGCTTCATTTATTACAATGCAGCATGTGTGTTCAAAAAAATCTAAGGGACATGCACCAATTATTGTATTGCTATAAAGTGAATGGTATTTTATGCTGAGCTATTTTGAATGGTCAAAGACTCTGCAACAAGTGGCAGCCACATGGTTCCATTAGGATTAAAGAAATGGTGTTTGATAGCAGAAGAACGTTTCTCACCAAGAGACAACTATAAAATATAAATGTACATTAGCTGAATCAAGGGTGTTTGAAGTGACTTCAAGCCCTCTTGAGTACCTCAAATTTATACTGTTTTAGTGTTTATGTAACCCGTTCCATCATCGCATACAATGCCCAAGTAAAATGGCTAACACGTCATAAAACAATGACAGCATAAAACAGATTTAGACACTGCAAGAGTGCACACATTGAGAGAACTTGTACGCCATTGTGATGAGCATTGGTGAGCAGTGACCATCTGAATGAGGCAAGCAGTGACCAATCCCCAACAGTGCCTCAAAGGCTAGCTTAACCTTTGAGTTAGATGCAGAAATTAAAGTAACTGTGTGGAAGCAGTGCCCATTTAATTTACCGTTTTCTAGAAGAACCGCCTACACGTAAACGTACATGCCATTATCACCGAGATTCAATTGAGAGTTAATAGTACGCACAAACAGACTGTCAGTACCTGGTGACATTAACAAGATGCAGTACACTTGTGAGAAACATGACACGGAACACTACGTTTGCCTTGAAGCCGTCACTGTAACTTGTGATGTGCGAATTCCAAGTACGACATACTTATTAAGTACCAACCAGTTTTCCTGCTCAATATTTTCCTGCCGAATATGTTTTGACACAGGTGCTGAGTCGCTGTGGCCTCGTGAATGCAAATTCGGGCACCCCATGTGCCATTGCTCTCGAGGGTACATTACCGTGTCTCTACGCGGGAGCAGCACTTGAACAATGCAGAGAATTGTCAGTGGCTATTTTAATCACACTTGATGCACTGCAAATAAGTTTTGTGAACACAATCTGCATCGTTTAACGGAAGATGGAATGGTGTACGAAAATTGTTCAGACAGAGCCTTTATAAAAAGAACTTTCTCTCCTTACGTGTACCTTGAGCCTTTGCTACTGAACCAAACAAAGACCGCTCAAAGAACATTTCTAAATGATAGATAGCTATCTGTGCTCTTCTTAGCCTGTCAAAGCGTAAACAGGGCCATGATCCCTGGTCTCTTGATGAGAAGCTCAAAGAACAAGTGCCAGAGAAGAGTGCCACATGCAACAGCATATTCAACAAACAGTCCCGTGCAATGCACATCAACAACAAATGGGCAAGAAATCACGCAAATATCAGCAACTCGATAAACTTCAACATAGTGCGTGTTCATACTCAAATGAGACTGACTTCTGCGCAATGCACGCAAACATTAGTTGCCACATTCAGGTAGAAACATTATTCAGGTACTCTCTGTGGATTACTTTTTTCCCCAGAGCTCACATGACGAGCAATGAATGAGAAAAATCCTTGCCGTTGAGTAATGACAGAACATTCGCACAACATCCAAATGGACAGTGTATAAAGCATACATAAATATATTTCATAAAAAGAATTTGAGAAGCAACAAAACTAATTTCCACCAACAGGAACCCCCCTTCTTTTTCCACCACTTCTAGTGGACACATGTGTGCATCAAACAACTCAGTCAGGGTGACCAGACGAACTTATGCAAATGAGCACGCAGCCCTCTCAAAACACGCTAAACTTAGTGGCTGTGGCTGATCCAAAAGTAAAAAATGAGCAGACGTCCATCTTAAGAATGTCACATCGTAAAAAGGTTAAAAGAAGAGTGTTACGTGATACTTTTTTACGAGTTTCAAGAGATGGTTGAAATTGTCAAAAACATTCAGGGAAAAAGAAAAAAAAAATATATATATAAGAAAAGCATTTCAAACAATGTGCTGGAAAGTAAGAAAAGCAGCTTGTACCATTTTAGTTGCTCTTACATTCATTTGCAAAATATGGATTTCTACAAAAGCTCCAATTTGGACTGTATGGAAATATTATGGGCGGAAATGGTGTGTGATGGTAGAATGTACAACAAATGGTCATCCACAAAAAAGTTAGTAAAGCTGGAATGTCAACACAAGATGGAAAGACAACATAACAAGTGACTGGAAAATTTTACACTTGCCTGCACAAAAGTGACGAAGAACAAGAGTACTCATAATTAGCAGATCTGGTCACCCTAAAACCACCATACAAAGCGAAACGTCCGGCAACCTGTGCCAAACTTGCTTTCACAAATGAGAGCAAGCGAGGCAGTTCAATGTCACTTTTGGCACATGATGTACAAAAAAAGAAAGAAAACTATATAAGTACTGGCATCGTATAACCGGTGAGATACATATACAGTAAATGAAAGGAAGGAACGCCCTGGGACAATGTTAACAATTCATACTTCAGGCATGCCCCCTGCCACGTGAAACATTGAGAACTAAATGTGCGCAAACATCAACAACATGTGTCAAATTCAACAATGCTGGCACATAACCAGCTTCGCAGAATAAAATTATGATCTTCAGAAGACAGATGAGTGACCAGAGTGAAATCTCTCACACCACTTTGCTCTTGCAGGAAACGACTTTCTTGCCAGCCACAAATTTCTCAACCACCTCTCACAAGGGAAGCATAAGCTTTGCATATCATAGGCAGTCTTGCAAGGTTCACCGTGAGGTTAGAACATCTTGTGGTTTTCTTTGAAACAAGGGTTCAAATGTACATAGCTGAAATGTCAGGGCCGTACTAGATGTGATGCGACAGTGAGCGTATCTCTTTAAAAAAAAAAAAATCTGTTTAGTATTTGCCGTGGCGCAATGAAGTCGCATTTAGGCCAGAGCCCAACTTTCTTGTTTGCCACCAAAATAAAACAAAGTGTTCCCAGAAAGATGGAAAGGAGGTAAAGTGATGAACAATGGCCAAACAAGAAAAGCCACAGCCTAGAGCTAATGTTTCGACAATCTTGACAGAGATGCGTCCCTCTGATCGTAACGTTAGCTCCAGGCTAAGAATTCTTTTGCCCAGCCTTACTACCCCCCCCCCCCCCCCCCCCCCGCTAACTGTTGCGCTGCTTTTCTGCTTTCAATGTAACCCTAGTATACAAAGAACTTTTTAAGTTGTGATGCGGCACTTGGCAGCATCTTTGTTAACTGGAATAACATGCTCTTAAAAATGAAGTTAAGTATTACTATCTTAAGTAATAAATAGTGTCTGTCTGGTGTGCAAGCACGTGAAAAAGAGAGAAGAAGCTCATTTTACAATTAGACGTAATAAATGTAGCTTCAACCTTCTACGCTGCAGCATATGACAGCTGTTGAAACAAAATGAGAGCGACAAGTCAAAGAAAAAATTTGTTTCTCCCATACGAAGGCCCAGTGCCTCAAGAATCTATGTTAATGTCACAGCTGCGAAAGTTTAGGCCCGACTAAAAATGAGAACGCCTTATCGCAAAAGAGTAGCTGCCAATACAAACTTCGGAGTGGACAAGCAGCAGTATGCCATTGCTACTGCTGCTCCATCCACCTGATGTAGACCTGCCTGCTTTCTTTACAGCCAAAGGGGTGCATATTTCGCAACATGCTTGCAGGCAGGTGCATTCTCCTGCCTTTTACAGCACAACGCTTGCCTCGGAATCTCGCTTGATGTGCCGCTCCAGTAGATGGCATGATAACTGGTGTCTGCTAGGCAGGTGACGCCTACGGTAACTGTGCGATATTTCCACAAAAGTGACTACGGTGACTACCAAAGAGCACACTGCATCATATTTTGAGGCAACTATGACATTTTTGAAGGACAGGAGAACACGTATGCCTGCAAGCACACGTACCGTCCTCACCAAAAGAAACGACGTCACTACTATGCACATGACAAGCCATGACGTCTGACAGGCCTGCAGTTGTATTAAGACAACTCAAAAGTTCTGAAGAGGAAGACGAAAAGTCATCCTCACTTTTCAGAGCTTTCTAGTGCCAGCAGTTGCATGGCCATGACACGACGCAGCCAGGATTTGCTCTTAGTGAATTCATCTCTTTAGACAAGTGTCATAAGCCCCATTGTCTTGAGACTGCGCAAGACGCTAGCAAATGGTACAGCAACAAGTTCTGGAGACTGCTCGCGTCCTTGTGATATCTATTTCCACTAATACAAACATTAACGAAGTGAGCAAATGAGCATACTGCACTACAGCCATAACCGCGAGCAATGCAGGTAATTAGCTCAAGACTTGACCAGTCATAACAAAACAGCTCAGCAGTAACAGAGTGCTTGAGCTCAAACGTGCATGCACCGAACAACTTTTGAAAAGAATGACAAGACTTGGTTGACCTGCGAGTGTAAAGTTGACAGACAGACTAGGCTTTACACACAGGTGTCACTCAGCCTCCTTTAAGATTAACAACATCCTGCAATAGCTATAAAGCTAGAACAGGACTAGCTGAAAAATTTTAATGCATGGGCTATGTAGCTGTATTGAGTCACCTTCAACATTGTAAAGTAAAATTGCTTTGATGCATCCTTGGCTATAATGATTTCGTGGTTGCTACATTGTAATAACTCAGTCATTGTAAAATGCCCTAAGACTCCCATGTTCATGCAGCCATTATTTATACAGTTGAACCTCATTAAAACAAAGTCACATCTGACATGAAAGTGCCTTTGTTATATCCAATATAAGCATATATTCCTTACACCCTTATATTGGAGAGACACATGTATTTACTTCGTTACATCCAATAATTTGTTGTATCGAAGTTCAACTGTATATTTCCTTCTATCGTCCTAAAAAATATGCATCAACTGTGGCCTACTGTACTTTCACAAGATACCACCTAAACCTTGCAGCAAGATAAATGAGATGCTGAGTTTTAGAGCGTCTGATTGCGACTGGATCTGCAAGTTAATCACATTGAATACCACAATAGTGCTTACAGCAATGTTTCAGTCAGAAATACGAGGAAGAAAACGATTGCCGCTGATTCTGAAGCTAAGCTAAATCTCCCCCTTTCTCAGACCATGCACTGAAATGATCACTGGCCTCAGAGAACACAACGGTGTAATAAAGTGTACACTACATAAAGCTAGCTTTGGTTAAACAAAATATTGTTGGACCTGTTGCTTTATTTTGATCCCCCAATAGTAAAGCGCAGTGAAATAACAAGTTCCAAATGAAGCGACATATTTCCTTATCTATAACTTGCAATTTGGGCTTGCAGTCAGCTAACATGAACGTTGAACGTCTAGACCACATGTGTCACCACCAGAAATTGTAGCGTCACATACACAAAAAATAAACAAACAAATCAAAGCAAAAGTGCATCATAAAAGTCAACATATGTACCCTGTCACTCAAAACATGCATCTTTCTTGAAATACATTTTGGAAGCAAACTCTTTCACCTGTCTAGTTACCCCAAGTTGCTCACGACATGACATCGAAAAAAGAAAAAAATAAATAAGAGAAGCAGCCACAAATCACGCCTTTCATGAAACTCCCTGCAGGATGCGTGCTCTCTCTTGGCCCAAACTTTTTTTTTTTCCTCATGGCAAGTCCGAAAGCATTCCCCCGGTCACACTCAATAACTTCAATTTCACCGAAGCCTCCAACGCGAACAAACCAACAGGCAACGAGTTTAAACTGTGGAGGAAGTGAGGAGGAGCAAAATGGGGGGAAGGGGAAAATGCAGCACTGGTTCGCTGGCTCGCGCGTACGAAAGGCGACAGGGTTTAGAACCAGTAACCATCCCCATCTGCTATAACACCCACGGGTTCATTACCGACCTACTATCAAACTTAGCTCCGTCATCGTACCCTGACGGTGAAAAACACAACGGCAGATTGAAGAAGACTGCCCCCGACGGAAGACCTAAAGAATACTTGAAAATGCCAAGATTTTCTGCCTCCCTCGTCGTCATGTCTGCATAAGTGGTGGCAAAGGAGTGGAGAACAGGGTGGCCCTTGGGTACATAGAGGCTTGTAGCAGAAGGAAATGGGTTACTTCCCACAGTGCATGTATAGTATATGTACATGTATAACTTGTAGATTTGTTAGATATCAGTTATATATATATATATATATATCGTTTTTTTTTCTTTTGTCTCCTATGTACATTACAAAACTATGGCAATAATTACTTAGCATTTTTTTTTCTTAACTCTTAATGGCAGTTCCAACAATGGGGGTGTTGAAAGTAGCTTATAAAGGGAACGGGCTTATACTTCCATTTTGGCAGCTAAGTGGGAAGGTGAAGAGAGGTCAAGAATAAATGGGGGGCAGCAGTTCCTAGACACACCTACACACTACGTACGACTCTCACGTTTCTGCTCTCCGCGTAGAGAGATGCAAGGCTTTTGGAAAGGAGGTTGGTGGGGGAGGGGATGAGGCCTAGAGCGCCATCTATGAGCTCACCCAAAAAGCTCGCAATCTCATCAGCGGGGATGACCGAGTGTTCTCCCACTTTGAAAAAGTCTTTGCAGCCAGCATGTCAACGTCTACTAACACGCGTGATGAGAATAATAATAATAATACAAAAAAATAAACAATAAATGAGAGTCCCTTGTCTTTTTTTTTTTTAGGAAACTTCTGCATACATCTTCCACTTTGCTTATTCGACAACTCTGCAACAATCAATGTAACTTTCGATCAACAACGCCACGGATCTCGGACAGAGATGGCCAGGAAACAACTTACGTGCAAGATGACAGCATTAAAAAAAAAAAAAAAAAAGTCTGCTCGATGATTAGGTTCTCGCAAAAACTGTGAAGAGCCAGCAAAGTGTGTAACGTCTGTGTGTGTGTGTGTCCATGCGCGCTAGCGCACTCTCCTAACACCACCGGTTTGAGCACTGACACCTTGGTCGACACACATGCAACAACAGGTTGGAAATAATTTAAAGCCAAGAATAGGAATGACTGAAATTAGCAAACAAAAATATCACAACAGCATGCCAAGCTGGGACAAATGTAGAATGTTCTACTGTGTAAAATTAGTTGACAAGTAACCTGGACTATAAGTAATGCGCAACGTGAAGACTTAAAAGTAATTCTCCACTAAGACTGACCTCCCATGAGTGGCATGCTTGCAAAGAAACATAAGTTTATAACACGATGCCTGCATCCAACCAAGTTTCATCAAACAGCAACATCCAAGAATTGACAGGCAAACATCGACTTGAAGGCTTTTGCGATAAACCTCCAAGAATTGTAAAATGTTTGTTGTTAACAGTGAAAATGTTGTACTGTCCAAAAGGTGATGTTCATCATTTGTCTTCTTTTTTTTTTCCTCGTATACACACACATATATACAAACACGCACACACACACATATGTACAATTAATTCATGCATTGAAAGTGCTAGCCTTTGTCAAGACGTCAGCTCGGCCACAATGGGCACAGTACAAAAGGAATTGAGAAGGAATGTTACGCAAGGAAACGACAGGTGGCTATGCCTGCAAACGCAAACAGTCCGGCAAGCCGCACCAGTCAGGCAAAGCCAGCGGAGACTTTGCTGAGGCGGTCAGAGGAACGAGCCGACGAAATAGGAGCAACGCCTCCCATCAATATGTTCCGAGGCAGTGGCAGTGAGTCGGCACAAAGTCCAGAGCACTCAAAGAGAAGGTAAACGGAAAAGAGACGCACCCACCACAGGCGGACACTGAACGTGACAAACAAAGCCGTCGGGCAACAAACACTGCATACCGGTCGGGAGGAGGAAATGGGGGAGGGGTCAGTGTGGTGCCATGCTCGGAGAACGGGGGTTGCCCGAAAAAGTTGCTGCGGCGAAAGGAGACTGCAGAAAAAGTGTCTTGAGCAGGGAAAGTGCAAGGCCTGGATCCTAAACCACTTAAAAGCCCTCCGAGGGCCGGGTGTTGTGAGAGGGTCAGTTCATGCAGTCCACGGGTCGGGCAAAGAGGCGGCCTGCCGCCACTGATGAGATGAAGTGAAACAGCCTTCGAAAAAAAAAAAAAAAAAAAAAAAGAAGCCACAAGGAGGGCTGATGTTAGCACCAAGCAAAAGGAAACAAGGGGCCCACGAAGACAGATCGGGTTTACAGAATGGGCAATGTAAACGTGCATAGAAAAATAGGACTGAACAAGACCGAGGGCTCCCTCTTGAATGAGAAAAGGCATACTACCCCGTTTTCATAGCCTCTAGAAAGCTTTTAGGTACCAAGCAAAAAACACAGAAGATACAGCGTGGTGAGCAGGAATAACATCACTCAAATGTGAGCCGACACTTCAATCCAGAGTAGGAAAAGTATGGGGGGATGTTAAACACTGGTGGCACTTGCTACTACATATGTTGACCTAGTTGTGCTTACGTGACCCATCAAAGGAGCTAGTGGTGCATTGCTGCAACCCGATACAATGCCACGGTGTTGGCTGGCATGTCGAAGGGAGCAGTGATTTTTAGCACCACCATTTAACCGGGCAAGCAAGGCTTCTCCCGTGCCCCCAAAAAGTGGCAGTGGCAATTCTTTGGCATATGGCCTCTACGTGAGCCGAAAAAGAGAAAGGAAAGGAAACACACCAAAAAGCACTGACACCTCTTATCAAAAGTACCCGGGGTGTTCCATAATGCCATAATACTGTCCGTTGTAGATGACTCCGATTTCCCTGAGCACCTCGCCGCGCAGCGTCGCCTTGATAGTCCAATTGTGAACGTCTGCACTCTCCCGCTCAC